>NC_053166.1:158142572-158742572 GCF_016835505.1 Polypterus senegalus | reverse complement strand
TCTGTCTGTCTGTCTGTCTGTCTGCCAACTCTGCGCCCGGTGGACCGGGTTTACTGAAATTGTGCACACTTACAGCCCTGACAGCTAAACCTTTTAATCAAAACCGGGAGGTGAACGTTGATAAACAAAAAAAGGGGTCAAAGCTGGGAGTTCAAAAATAGAAACCGAAGGCAAAAATCGAGAACGACGGGAACAAGTGAGAGGTCAAAACCGAAAGAAACTCAGGAGGAGACCTTGAGCAATGGTTTGTGGTGGAGTTTTGGGAATCCAAAGATTGGATAAGGAAAAGAACCTCTAGCCGCTCCCTGGCACATCGATTACAAACAGGTCACGTGACCTTTGAGGACACGCCTCTAGAAACACGGAGAAACGGACCTAATGACGGAAACTCAAAAAAAGTCAGGCTGGAGCTACTGGAAGGTGTGGAGCTCCACGAGAGACAGGAATCATGTGACCTCCACTCAAGACAGGAAACATGTGACCTCCATGCTAGACAGGAATCATGTGACCTCCATGCTAGACAGGAATCATGTGACCTCCACTCAAGACAGGAAACATGTGACCTCCACTCAAGACAGGAAACATGTGACCTCAATGCTAGACAGGAAACATGTGACCTCCACTCAAGACAGGAAGCATGTGACCTCAATGGAAGCTCCACTTGAGATAGGAAGCATGTGACTTACTTTGTCCACCAGAACGTGTGGAGCTCCACGCTAGACACGAAACACATTGTTCTGCAGAAGCAGGATGATTTTTATTTTGGGAATAGAAGATAAAAGGAGAACCAAACGGGTTACTCGCCAAGGTCAAAATCAAATCAACAAACAGATCTTCATCCAAGCCAGAAACTTGAGACAAGAATCAGAATCGTAATCCGGAAAGTCTTAACAATCCCGAGACGCGCACGTTGAGTCCTTTAGTTTTATGCAAAACACAGATAGAGAAATGGCACATAAACTGACCTTTATGAAAGGGTCACGCCGATGACAACACACAAGGATGCCAACAAGTTCAGCTTGAGACTTCGGCTTGGATTTGAAAAATTATATATATTTAAAAAAAAAGGACAATTAGTCCTGGGGTCTCCAGGTTTCAGGAGGACTCACAGGAATCTTTACCCCGCTGGACTTGGAATCGGCGCTCTATGAAATCACAAAGAAACGGTAAAGACGCCCGACTTCTCCACTCCCTCTGCTCAGCGTTGCAGGGTCTTCAGTTGGGTGCCACCCTTCGCCGATGTCTCGTCCCATTGATTCTCAGGATGGTGGAGCAGCTATGGGGACGTTGCACCCCCCATCTAGCCCTGGAGTCCCGGCCCTCCCTTATTTTGTGTCACCTCTTTTAAGCCAATGCCAGTAAGCTCCCTCACTTTGCCACCTCTGCCAATTCTTTCATTTGCCTGGACATCCATGTACAGGGTAGACCTTCCTGCTTCCATGCACACCTCAGCCAACTCCTCGGACTCCTCCTCCCTCTTGCTCCCAAAGGCAGCCTTCCATTCCTTCCTTCCCACACTCAGCTATGGTCACCATCCTGGCAGGCAGGACCAGACCACAGGACGATGTCTTGTCAGAGGGGAGTTGCAGCGATTTGGATGGAAACGTCTGGAATGGCTCTCGGGTCCCCCGCATTTCCAGGAGTTGGTCCGGGTCACTGTTTTTGGGTGGTGTGCTGTGCCCCTTAAACCTTCACTTTATTGTTGGTGACCTGAGAGAACAGGACTTTCCACCATCTTCCTCTCTTCAAGACCCCAACTAATAAAAAAAATAAAACAAAATCAATAATAATTATAAAGACTTAGTACTCCATTCAAAGGAGGTCTTGTGGTAGTAAAGTCCAAGCCAGGCAGAACGTAAGACAGGAAGGCGGCTCACGGCCCCTATGGCTCTTTTTTTTTAATTTGCTGATACTTTGGCCATCATTACCCCTAATAGTTCACACACTAAATGTGTGGTGTCTTCTCCTGTCTGCTCCTTCACTCCATCTCATTGTCTCAACTCAACCGCTATGGTCCTTTATCCACACACGTCATATATGGTGGGATGAAACTTCACTCCTGACAGTCCCTGGTGCAGAGGGAACACAACATCCATTTAACATTCACGATAATGTCACCAAAACAAGAGCAACAATGCAAAGTCACAAAACAAAAGACAAAGGAGCTCCAGTGATGCTCGATATCCATAATCAAGTGACGGAATTGGGGGAATGTTATAGGGAGATGGCACTGGGGGACATGCTTGGGGAAAGAAGCTGTCGTAGGAGACGGCGGCGGTGGTCCTAAAAGCTGCGGTGTGTTCTACCGGGTGGCAGGAGGTCACACAGCGTGTGCGTGGTGGGTGACAGGTGTCTTCCACAATGGTGAAGGCTCTATGCAGACACCTGGATCGAGGACAGGGAGACCCCTTAAGGATCCTGTCAGCTGTCCTCACTGTGTGCTTCAGGACTCTACGCTCAGGGGCTTTGCGGTTCCCACACCACACAGTGATGCAGTTTGTCAGGACGCTCTCCTCTCTTTATCTACAATATAGTGCCTTTCACTTCTCTCTATCAATCAGGTATATAGTGCCTTACATATTTATTATATTGTTCCTTTTAAATCTCTCAGTTATATAGTGCTTTTCACATTTCTCCATCTACAATATAGTGCCTTTCATATCTCTGTATCTATCTTTCAGTTATATAGTGCCTTTCATATCTCTCTATCTACAATATAGTGCCTTTCATATCTATCTACAATATAGTGCCTTTCATATCTATCTATAATATACTAACTTTCACATTTCTCTATCTACAATATAGTGCCTTTCATATCTATCTATAACATAGTGCCATTCACATCTATGTATCTATCTTTCAGTTATATAGTGCCTTTCACATTTCTCTATCTACAATATAGTGCCTTTCACATCTCTATATCTGTCTCTCAGTTATATAGTGCCTTTCATATCTCTCTATCTACAATATAGTGCCTTTCATATCTATCTATAATATACTGACTTTCACATTTCTCTATCTACAATATAGTGCCTTTCACATCTCTATATCTATCTCTGTTATATAGTGCCTTTCATATCTCTCTATCTGTCATGTAGTGCCTTTTATATCTCTTTAAATAATATTCTGAGCAGAAAAGTACTGACACCATAATACAATAATTTATTTTTTTCAAAATGCCGTTTTCACTGAATGTCACAGAAGCGTTGATGTATTTTTTGTGACCCCCCACCCACCCAGAAATGGACTGAGCCCACCTAAACCTTTAAAGCCCGTTGAGGTTTTAGCGCAGGGGGGACTTTGCTGCCGTCCACTGTAAAGTTGCTTATCTTCTCGTCATAGCGCTAAGATACGCTGCAGACCCCCCCCTCTCCCCTCCCCCAATGACCTTAAACCGGACTCCGCTCACACCCAAGTGTCGATTCTTTCGAATGGCGAAGTTAGCGCAGAGGGATTTCTTCTGCCATCGTGTCTGCTTTTTTTGTGAGCTTCGACATTGAACGCATAACAATACCACAACAACACGAGAGCAGCCCACCTTAACTGGGATGTGAAATGAAAAAAAAAACAACCACAAACTGATTTTATGATGAGACGAGCCACTCAGCCCAGCAGTCGCTGTTTTGTTTGCCATTTCAGGGGGCTGCTTTTTAAAAGCCATAGCGGTCTCCCCGAAGCACAGCTTGCGGTTTGTGCTCGTGTGTGTGTATGTGTTGTGTGTGTGTGTGTGTGTGTGTGTGGCCGCTGTCCTGTCTCTGTGCTAGCATGTTGACGTATGTCTGCATTTTGCTCGGTGGGCTTTTGTCATTTTGTGTCTGTGTGACATTTATTTGTCGTCTGCTGGGTGTGTGTGTGCAGCTTTTGCGGGTCCTTTTTAATCTTCTACGTCTGCTGCACGGCCACTTGAGCCCCGGTGACACAATTTGGGTTACGACTGTGAGGAGGGGCTTCACAGACCCCGCTACATGTGTGTGTGCCTAGCATTTATATGGTGTTTCACGTTGAAGCTGCCTTTATTTACCGCACTTGTATGTGTAAATGTCACCATTGATCTTTCGGAGTCTAAATGTGTGCGTTTGGCACTCTGTGTGTCTGTGGAGTGCGGGGGGCACCTGAACAGCAGAAGGGGCACACGAACCATACAGGCCACACAGGTACATGAAGCCCTGCATGTGCAGTACAGAAAGTGACAGAGAGGTGGCCTGGGTGGGCAGGTGACACAGCAGTGGGTGGTCTGTTATACGACATGAAGGTTTGAACTTTAATGCGCTCTTCATTATTATGGTGCTGGAGAGGCGTGGCGTGTGACGTGTTTGTGTCGACGGCACGTGTTGTCACATTTGTCGCACTGGACTCGGGACAGTCCAATAAAGAGTAATAATACAACTGCCATCAGGTGATTGCGCCTTTCTATTCGCTGCCACTTCCCAGTTTTTTGAGGCACTGAATCAAATTGTTGCAATAATTCTATCATAAAAATAATCTTCACTTATACCGAATTTCGTTTTTTTTTTTACCCTGGGCGCTGCCTTGTTGAGTTGCCCACCACATGCAGTATGGCAAGTGACACAACTGTCACAAGAACCGGCATGTCGGATGTGTCACCATCCGAGTTTACAAATGTCAAAGAAATAAAAAGGCCATTGGGTCATCGTGTGTGTGACAGTCGCGCTGCTGGGAGTTCCCAGGTGTGACTTTTACTTTTGATTTCCCTCGCAACAAACGTCGGGCTTCAGCTTTAGGTGTTGATGTTTGGTAAGACCGCCCTGTGGTTTCGACGTTCCACTCCTTTACATCTGCTGCTCTGGTGGTCATCCCTTTAAACTTGGTATTCATTCCTGTGCAAGACTACCGCGATCCCAAGTATTATATAGCGCCTTTCATATCCATCTAGCGCTCGCCATATCGCTCAGACACAGTACAGGAGTCCAGTCTTTGTCTCATGTCTCGCAAACAGGAAGCCCCAGGACATCTGCAGAAATATCGGGGGCGCCACACACCCCTTTCAGGCAACCCGCATGACCCCCCATGCAGTCCTAATCCGTCTACTGACACGAAATAGCGGCTCAACAATCAGTACACGATAAAGAAAGAAAGAAAGAAAAATAATTATTTAACAACTAGCCCTTATGCAAAAGCCCTCCTTCGATTCCCCGACGGCCCTAAACTTTTAAAAAAACACGAGAAACAAATGACATCCGAGGAGGCACTGAGCACAAAACACTCAACACTCACGATTCAGTCCGCAGACAGTCCGGCTCCACAGATACGCTGATGACGGCAGTGAGTGGAGATCGCAAGTGAACAGCGTTCTGATGGTAACAGAGTTTTGTCCTGCCGCGTCCCACTTGTTACTTGAAGATCAGTGGATGTTTACCAACTCAGACGAAATCACAGGAGACAAGCATATAAATCAAGACAGAACTGCAATCCAGAAGTGGGTGGAAGCCTGTAAACACCTGGGCCACCTCCACACACACACTTCTTCTGGCACACCTTTAATGTCCGCGCCACGTCTTATTTTTTTAATTGTGAATTTCCCCTTGGGATTAATAAAGTATCTATCTATCTATTGTAAAGGCGCTATATAGCGCCCGACCCGGCACAGACCACGCAGAGGCACGTGTATAAAACACACAGGCTTTATTCTTTTCTTCACCCGTGGGCGCACGTCTTCCCCGTGACCCACAGGCAATACACAGTTCCAAAGCACAAAGCACAAAACTATAACCAACCCTTTCTGGCACCACCACTCCTCCCAGGAAACCTCATCCTCTTCCTCCCGATTCTGGCCAAGAAAGAAGGGAGGTTGGCCCGTTTTATAGCCCACCCGGAAGTGCTCCAAGTGCCTGACCAGCTGGTCTTAATTGCACCTCCGGGTGGGGCTGGTAAGTCGTCCAATGTGGCGGCTGGCTCTCCGCAGCACCCCCTAGCGGCCACCCCATCTCCCAACCGGGCTGTGGTGGACTCCATGTCCTATGGAGCCACGGGGGAGACTGAGGAAGGACCCACGGCCAGGGAGGCTGCCCCCAGGCATTGTACTGTCCATGGTGGCTCCCCCGGGACGTCACACTACCTGTCTATCTATCTATCTATCATATAGCGCCTTTCACATCTATCTATCTATCTACAGTGGTGTGAAAAACTATTTGCCCCCTTCCTGATTTCTTATTCTTTTGCATGTTTGTCACACAAAATGTTTCTGATCATCAAACACATTTAACCATTAGTCAAATATAACACAAGTAAACACAAAATGCAGATTTTAAATGATGGTTTTTATTATTTAGGGAGAAAAAAAAATCCAAACCTACATGGCCCTGTGTGAAAAAGTAATTGCCCCTGAACCTAATAACTGGTTGGGCCACCCTTAGCAGCAATAACTGCCATCAAGCGTTTGCGATAACTTGCAATGAGTCTTTACAGCGCTCTGGAGGAATTTTGGCCCACTCATCTTTGCAGAATTGTTGTAATTCAGCTTTATTTGAGGGTTTTCTAGCATGAACCGCCTTTTTAAGGTCATGCCATAGCATCTCAATTGGATTCAGGTCAGGACTTTGACTAGGCCACTCCAAAGTCTTCATTTTGTTTTCTTCAGCCATTCAGAGGTGGATTTGCTGGTGTGTTTTGGGTCATTGTCCTGTTGCAGCACCCAAGATCGCTTCAGCTTGAGTTGACGAACAGATGGCCGGACATTCTCCTTCAGGATTTTTGGTAGACAGTAGAATTCATGGTTCCATCTATCACAGCAAGCCTTCCAGGTCCTGAAGCAGCAAAACAACCCCAGACCATCACACTACCACCACCATATTTTACTGTTGGTATGATGTTCTTTTTCTGAAATGCTGTGTTCCTTTTACGCCAGATGTAACGGGACATTTGCCTTCCAAAAGTTCAACTTTTGTCTCATCAGTCCACAAGGTATTTTCCCAAAAGTCTTGGCAATCATTGAGATGTTTCTTAGCAAAATTGAGACGAGCCCTAATGTTCTTTTGCTTAACAGTGGTTTGCGTCTTGGAAATCTGCCATGCAGGCCGTTTTGCCCAGTCTCTTTCTTATGGTGGAGTCGTGAACACTGACCTTAATTGAGGCAAGTGAGGCCTGCAGTTCTTTAGACGTTGTCCTGGGGTCTTTTGTGACCTCTCGGATGAGTCGTCTCTGCGCTCTTGGGGTAATTTTGGTCGGCCGGCCACTCCTGGGAAGGTTCACCACTGTTCCATGTTTTTGCCATTTGTGGATAATGGCTCTCACTGTGGTTCACTGGAGTCCCAAAGCTTTAGAAATGGCTTTATAACCTTTACCAGACTGATAGATCTCAATTACTTCTGTTCTCATTTGTTCCTGAATTTCTTTGGATCTTGGCATGATGTCTAGCTTTTGAGGTGCTTTTGGTCTACTTCTCTGTGTCAGGCAGCTCCTATTTAAGTGATTTCTTGATTGAAACAGGTGTGGCAGTAATCAGGAAATTGAACTCAGGTGTGATACACCACAGTTAGGTGATTTTTGAACAAGGGGCAATTACTTTTTCACACAGGGCCATGTAGGTTTGGATTTTTTCTCCCTAAATAATAAAACCATCATTTAAAACTGCATTTTGTGTTTACTTGTGTTATATTTGACTAATGATTAAATGTGTTTGATGATCAGAAACATTTTGTGTGACAAACATGCAAAAGAATAAGAAATCAGGAAGGGGGCAAATAGTTTTTCACACCACTGTATCTATCTATCTATCTATCTATTTCCCCCAGCAACCCCAGCAACAACGTTTGAAACTGACCAATGAGGCTGCTGGGACTTGTAGTTAATTTAGTGTAAGTAGCGCTGTTACATATCTATATATGCTATAGTACTCCTCATATCTATCTATCTATCTATCTATCTATCTGTATTCCATATAGTGCCTTTCCTATCTATCTATCTTTGATATAGTGCCTTTCCCATGTATCTATATAGTGCCTTTCCTATCTATCTCTATTTTGTATAGCGCCTTTCACGTTTATCTTTTATATTCCACCTTTCACACTTTCAATCAACCAATCAATCTGTGATATAGTCAGTCAGTCATTTGCTAACCCACTTAGTCCTGAACAAGGTCTGCTGGAGCCCATCCCAGCTGGCACAGGGCACAAGGTAGGAACAAACTCTGGACAGGGCACTGGCTCATCGCAGGGCAAACACACACACACACACACGCACACGAGGGCTAATTTAGTGTCACCAGTTCACCTAACGTGCATGTGTTTGGACTGTGGGAGGAACACGTATGGAGCACCAGCATAGACAAGGGGTGGACTTGGGATGTGAACCCTGGTCTTCTTAATGCCAGGCAGCAGTGCTACCACGGCACCACACTGCTGCCCTTTATTTCACTATCTATCTACTTATTGATCTATCAATTTTATTGTGCCTTTCACACTGTCTATCTATCTATCGAAAATTGCCTTTCACATTTATCTTTTATATAGCGCCTTTCACATCTCTCTTGTGGAATTTCTTTTGAATCTCTGGTGTGTGCTGAGCTGGCAAAGTGGGTATCAAAAATTAGAAATCAAAGTTTGGCTTTGTAAGATGAGGGCATGAGTGCGTCTTCCATTCTGACGTATTGGCTGGCAGGGTGGGTTCTTGCACTGACCCTTATGTGAAAGGCACTATATAAATCTCAGTCATGAATTCACAGTTCTGTCTCAGCGGCGGTCAGAGTTTGCTCATTTTGCCCGTCCTTTTCACCGTGACGGACACCGTGGTGGTCCAACGGGTGAGCCGCGCGCCAGCAGGACCCTCCCGCTCCTGCTCTTTACTTGGTTAACGCAGTCGCCTCGCCTCACGCTGTGTTTTTGCCGCACTGAGATGCATGAAGTTCTTGAACTTGTCTTTTTTTTTTTTGTTTTGTTTTTCGCTGCCATTTTGATGCACTGCTGGATGGTTGAGGTGTGCCAGTGGGCACTTAACTCGAGTTTTTCTCCTGCGGAGACATAAACGTCTTTTCTCTCGCCCCCTTCCATGCACGCCAGAGCCCTTGCCGAAGTGATGTCCCAACAGAGGCCCTGCCCCGGAGAGCACCTGGAGGGAGAGGGGACCCTGGGGGCCCACATGCAGCAACACCTGCAGCAGCAACACCTGCAGCAGCACTACGAGACCATGCAGGCGCGGCCCACCGCCAACAATCTGCGTGAGTTTGCAATCTCTCTCTCTCTCTCTTTTATGCCATTGTATCTCTGCACAGCTTGTCATCTTTGCCTTCATTTTGTTTCAAGCCACTAGGGGGTGGCGGTGGGGGAGCGGCCTCTGAGGAGCAGAAGTGGGATTTAGTGTCGCTTTGCTCGATGTCACTTGACATCACATACAAACATCTGGTGCTAGTTGTCTTAGGGGCTTCTCCGTTTCTTCTCCAAAGACTCTTTTTACACCTCATTATTTCACCCGAGGGAAGCGATAAGCTTCATGTTGTTTTTCGTTCTCCCTGTATTTATAAATATGTGCGGAATCGGCTTCTGACGGCCCCCCGGCTTCAGGCTGCAGTAGCTGCTGTGGGGGGCTCACGCGAGCACAGGAGAGTCTGTCCTAAGGCGAGCAGAGCCCGAGCCGCAGGGACCCTGTGACTGACCGGTGAAATCAGGACTTAAGGCCCACCAGGGTAAGGCATGTGGTGGTGATGATGACCAATACTGGGCAATGAGGACTGGGGGGTGTGTGTGGCGGGTCACAATCAGGGTCATGTCTCATCTAAATGAACGGGCGACCTTCAAAGTGGCCGGGGTGGCACCGGGATTTCATTAAAGGAGGGGCCTTCATTGAGCTCATCAGAAGTCCTTTGAAATCCTTTTTTATTCCTTTTTAGTCCGGTGCCTCCTGACGCATCAGCATGAGAAAATCCCCACATGTGATCGGCCATTCGACACGTCTTGATATCTCATCACCCAAGTTGTTGAGCCTTTTTGGGGGTCCCCCCTTCTTTATTTGGGCCTCTATGTCCCTATGTATCTGCACTGTCATCAATGCCCGGTTACATTCCAGCTCTTTTTTATTTTATTTTTTTTTAATTTCAAGTAAGACATTGGAGCAGGGGTGCCTATAGCTTCAGGGTCCTCAGGTGTGCCAGTCAACCCGTGTCTTCTATGGCATCATTTAAAGTCTAAATACTCTCATTTGTCACCAACTGGACTAGGGGGGCCCAAAGCTTCAGGGTCCTCAGGTGTGCCAGTCAACCCGTGTCTTCTATGGCATCATTTAAAGTCTAAATACTCTCATTTGTCACCAACTGGACCAGGGGCGCCTACAGCTTCAGGGTCCTCAGGTGTGCCAGTCAACCCGTGTCTTCTATGGCATCATTTAAAGTCTAAATACTCTCATTTGTCACCCCCTAGACCAGAAAACTGAAAGACAATAACTAAGGCCCAGCAAACTCCCAAGCGCAGTCAGTGAACCGCAAGGCACCCTGGGAGGTTCTCCTTTAAGTCGGGTGAAGGGCCGACTCTGGCGGTGATTGGCAGGCAGCCCCGCCCCTTGGGGAGCCACCCACAAAACACAAGGGTCATAATCTAGGCCACGCCCCTTTCCCATCACACACACTGAGAATGTAAAATGTATGTTATAAACAAAAGAAACATAAATGATATAAAATTAAACAAAAGAGATGAGAAACACCAGCCAGGAGAAAAATACTGACTGAAACATGACAGTGTGACACACTCGAACAATGGGGGGAATCCCCTGTGAAGCGTTGATTTCAACATTTGATCCAAGACCCCCTTTTCCAATGACGAGTCGGACCCATTAACAAAAGGTAATGGTACTCACCTGTGCGCATAACAATCGGTGCCGGGTTCAGAGACTCGGGGGACTACGCCGGGTGGATCGACCTGATCCTGTCAAAAACCCTTCAGATAAAGTCTCTGTTCTCAGGGAGAGGGGATGCGCGGACCCCTCTGCGCTCATTGCCTGCTCTCCGTGTCAAACTGACAAACGCAGCCAAACTGGCGTTGATTTCCATCATTTCGTGTTCTCTTCCACAAGTCCTGGTGGCGCCCAATTTCATTTAAAAAAACTGAAAAACAAACAAACAAACAATGTCCTGTGGCAGCCTGTCCTGAGCCAGTGCGATGGCGCTGCATGCTTTTTATTTTTTTGTGCATTTATCACTTCCACGCCTGTAGCCATTCTGATCAATTATATGAGATTTTAGCTGCTTTCCAAAGATTACTCTTTCAATTATATGCTTAAATAGTCCTTAATGCGCTCGCAGCCCGAGTGATTTCACCGCCCGACTCGCTTAGCTGGTAGATTTTTGATAACGGCGCCTGCAAATCTGCAGCTTTCGTTTCCAGTCCAAATCGGGACAAGCGGCAGGGGTAAAAAACACACATGGGGACTCTGGGGTTGGGAGGGTCACACTAAATAAACGAGACACACAGAAGAACACGTCTCTTATGGGGGGTGCCAGCCAAGGAGGGCTTTGAGAAGTCAAACAGGCGTTGGAAAAGGAAAAAAAAAATCTCTTTGATTTGGGGAAGAAACCAACAAACCGGAATGGCGATCCACATGACAGACGAAAACACACAAGCGCTTGGCTCGCTCTCTCTTTTAAAAGGCAGACAAACACAACACAACACGACACGACTCGACACAATGCTGCATCTGTGCCACTGCATACTGAAAAGGTCTGTGCAAAAATGTTCAGGACGCTCCATGCTGGTCTCATCGCCACGCAGAGAAACAGCTGGATGTGAAAGGCACATCGGTCTGTGAATGATATAGCGCCTTTCACACATCTATCTATTTATTTATTTATATAGTTTTTTTCATACATCTTCTTATCTAGCTATCGGTTATCTGTCTGTTAATTTTACTATATCGCACCTTTCACACCTACCATATAGTGCCTTTCACAAATCTATCTATCATATAGTGTTTTTCATACATCTATATAGCCATCAGTTATCTGTCTATATATCTATCTACTATACAGTGCATATCACATCTGTACATCTATTATATAAAGTAGTGCCTTTTGCATCTATCTATTTAATGTATAGTATAGTTCGCATCTGTTATATAGTGCCTTTAACATCTACCTGTCTATCTGTCACATACAGTAGTACCTTTCTCTCTCTATTATATAGCACCTTTCACATCTATCTATTATGTAGTCTTTTTCATACATCTATATAGCCATCAGTTATCTGTCTATATATCTATCTACTATACAGTGCATATCACATCTGTCTATCCATTACATAAAGTAGTGCTATTCACACATCTATTATATAGTGCCTTTCACATCTATTTACTATATAGTGCTATTCACACATATATTATATAGTGCCTTTCACATCTATTTACTATATAGTATATTTCACATATATTATATAGTGCCTTTCACATCTATTTACTATATAGTATATTTTACATCTATTATATAGTGCCTTTCACATCTATTTACTATATAGTATATTTCACATCTATTATGTAGTGCCTTTCCCCATATCTATCTATTATATAGCGCCTTTCATATCTACTGTCTGTCTGTCTAATCACAGAGGATTGAATTTGGCTTTTTTTTTAAACACTGATCAATCGAAAATGCCAAAGTGTGAAGAGATCTCTCTAAAGTGGTCCACATTAATTCCAAATGTATAAAACACAAAATGCTTGCTGTCACAAGTAGCCAACCCCGCATCATCAAGTCAGTGTTCAGTGCCATGGCCTCCTTGAGTCAGTGCTCAGGTCTCTTCCTCTATCAGCTCATTTCTTTTTTGTCAAACTGCTCCTCCTCCTCTTCCTCTCTCTTGGGGGTCCCGGAGGTCCTGAGTAAACCTCCTTCGTGAACTCATGGTCTCCTCTGGATTGAGCTCTCTGGACTCCAAAGGGTCCCCTGCAGGACATTCACATTGTGGTTGTGAAGCCATCCCTTTGTCTCTTCGGTTTTTCTTGGGCTCGTCTCTTCCTTCTTTGCAGACCCCATCAGGTTTTCTGGGGGTTTTCTTTATTTTTAGTTTTTTGTTTCCCCTCATAAGCCTTGCAGGGCCTGCTGCAGGGAAGCGTCCCCACAACCTGATGCTGCCACCACCATACGATGACGATGACGATGACTTGCTTGTGATAAAGTGCAGTGTTGCACAGCATTTAGATGGACCTCCCACATGCCGGTGCATTTCTACAACAGTCAACTGAGACCCCCAGCAGGTGATCTCCAGGGCCCTAACAAAGGGACTTAGTGGACATGCTGGTGACCCCAGTGATGATTTAGGGGTGTCACATTAAACACGTATGAGGCCCGGGATTCTGTGTTTTATATTTGTCATTGAGTTTGCAGGGGTCTGCTGTCACTTTGATGTGAAAGGGTCTTCTTCTGCGGGTCTGTGCCAGTAAAGCCAAACTGGACCCCACCTGTGATTCTTTGTGTAATTTAACAGATAAAATGTGAAAACCTCTGAAGGAGGTGAAGACTTTTGCAGACCCTGCACTTGTGTCCTTTAGTTTGTTAATGAGGGGGCATGCAGCCCACCATCAGACATTGTTTTTTTCCTCCGGTGGTCTCTGCAGCAGTGATCTTTTCACTTTTCAGGTTTATAAAAGTAAGTCGGTCCGACCCCCCTGCCTTATTACCAGTTTACTCAGTTAGGGTTGCCAGCTAATGAGATCCATCATATGTAACGACTTGACTATTTTTGGGGTCTTTTCATGCTCTCGGTTTCCATCATTTTGCTCATCGAGGTTTTTAAAATAAAAGCATAGCAAATCTGCGATTACGGGACATAAAACGACTTCCAGCTTCACTGGCGCGTTGATAGCTACAGGCTGAGATTGTCGTCGTCGAGATTAGGAGACACATGGCATGTAGCTGGTCTCCTTCCAAGGAAAATTATATAAGTCACTCGATGATCCATTTATAGACCCCCGCCAAAATATTAAAGAGGGAAATCGTGTCACAGAATGAGTCAGGGACAGAGCTGCCACTTCAACTGCCACGTCTCATGCTTGCAAAAGGGGCGATTCGACGTACCGACTTGACGATTGTCCGGCAGGGTGGGCCACAAGACAATGCAAGGACTTGATGATTGTCTGGCAGGGTGGTCTACAAGCAGATGCAAGGACTTGATGATTGTCTGGCAGGGTGGTCATCAAACCAATGCAAGGACTTAATGATTGTCCAGAGAGGTGGTCTACAAGCCAATGCAAGGACTTGATGATTTTCTGGCAGGGTGGTCTACAGTCCAATGCAAGGACCTGATGATTGTCTGGCAGGGTGGTCATCAAGCCAATGCAAGGACTTGATGATTTTCTGGCAGGGTGGTCTACAGTCCAATGCAAGGACCTGATGATTGTCTGGCAGGGTGGTCATCAAGCCAATGCAAGGACTTGATGATTGTCCAGAGAGGTGGTCCAAAAACCAATTCAAGAACTTGATTGTCCAGGAGGGTGGCCCACAAGACAATGCAAGGAATTGATAATTGTTCATCAGGGTGATCCAAAAACCAATGCAAGGACTTGATGATTGTCTGGCAGGGTGGTCTACAAGCTGATGGAAGGACTTGATGATTGTCCAGAGAGGTGGTCCAAAAACCAGTACAAGTTGTTGTTGTCATTAGTTCACGGAGGGTGATGGTGGGCTGCCCTAAGCCAGGGTTTCTTAATCACTGGGTCACAACCCAGGTTGCCACCAGTGGGCTGCAGGTTGTCATTGCTGGTTCGCAAGTGGGTTGTGGTGGGGTGCCTAAGCGATCGGTGGCTCTGCGTCTCTAAGTGCGCTCATTTCACCGAGGATGAACCCGATTGCACTTGTTTGCTGCTGGTGGGGTGTTAATGAATGTAAAAAGGCAAAACTGGGGTGCAGGACTATTAAGGTCGAGAAATGCTGGTGTAAGGATGGTGGTGGGGTCCGAGTGCAGAAGAATGAACCACGTGGAGCAGCTCCGATCAAAACAAACCTTAAAGGACCCTCAAGAAATAAAAGTAATGTCTGACCGCGGCCGTTTTTGGTTCAATTCTAGAACATTACTGCCCAATTGTTTTTCTGCGCTCATAAGTGCAAATTGCCTCAGACAGACGATCCAATCATTGGTACACAATTTTAGGGAGAATCGGACCCCTTCAGCCTTACCTTTCGTCTCCGTGTTTGTGCCTCTTTTCTGTGCTCGGGATGCCAGGCTTTCTTAGGATGTCGATGTGATAAAATCCACCAAATCGGTGAATCCTGTTGGTCTTAATTCGTCTTCTTCAGCACTACAAGCTTTGGATCTGCACTTACACTTCGAGTCCTAAGGAAGATTTGGGTCTTAAGGGGGGTCTTCTGACCGTGGTGGGGGCCCAAATTTTTGCTTCAGGCCCTTTTCATTTTTTTTTTGGTCTTGTGCACCTGTGAATGATGGAAATCAAACTGTAATCTAAAAGAAAATGCGTCACCTTGAACTTAAAATGCCTTTTTGAGGTGGTCAGTTCACCTTCTGATGCCAATGACATTTTCAGCAAGGGGGGGCCCAGACTTTTGCACACCACTGTATAAACACAATAAAAGAATAAAAGCAGCCTTGTGGAGAATTTGCATCTGATTTTTCGGGACCACCGTGGCCAGGGATTTGAATGGAGTTCTCTCGGGCTTGGACTGTTTTACCTCTGGGGGGCTTGACCTGGAGCTGCTAAGGTGATTTGATGTCCACCATCTGCCTAAAGGGCTCCGGACCTGCTGCCCTGCTTCACGCTCCGCAGAGGCCAATGAAAGGCGTTTTAGGTGATGGGGGCTGTGACTGACGCCCCCCCAATCTCTCGAGATGTTGTTTATTTCTCAGAGAGTGACGGCTTGTGCCCGCCGCAGTTGCTCTTCTTGCACATCAAGTTTACGATTTCTGTAAATATGCCACTGAAAGCCACTTCCTCCAGGAGGTGTGAAGAAATGCGTTTTCGAAAAGCTCATTAACTGCGGCCACCGAGCGGCGGCCCTCGCCGCCCGCTCTCATTATCACGGTAATGCAGGCTGAGCGCTTTGGTCGCCGCCGTGTCAGACCCCATTTGTCCCGCGTCTGTTGAGTTTCACCGAGCTGCCTTCGGGTCTTCACTACAAGCGCTGCTCACCACGACGCCGGCGTGAAATCAGAACTGCAGGGGTATGGACGGAACACTCGGTGCCTTCACAAGTCTGGGGTGGGTATGGGGGGCGTCATGTTGGAGACCCTCGCACTGTCACGGTCTCATTGCACAGGGACTGAATACCATACATGTAGGCTGGCACACGGCATGGCACTAAAGAGGGTGAAGCGTTCTGTGTGACAGGAGCAATGACTACCACCCAGACAGACAGACACACGCCAGGCCCGTCACCCTGCTGGAACAGAGAAACAGAAAATGTAAATGGCAGGAGCTGGGGGGCAACATCAAAACGGGGCTTAAAAGAGAAGGGGAGACGATAAAAGACCTGTGAGGCTTGGAGGGAAAGGAGAACGGTAAAGAATCCTGGTGATGACAGAACACGGCGGACATGAAGCCCGCAGGGCTCGACTCGGGGACAAAGCTGCCCCCCGCCCCTTTGCAGCCCCTGAATTGGGTGAAGCTGTCTTGAGAACATCACGTTGGGATGTTGTCGTATTTTTTGTTGGTTCCATAAAGGGTGCGGCCCCCCCAGTAATGGCAGCCCACTTGACGGACTCGTGCTTCATTCATCCTTCAAAGTCACAGCCCTCAAATTGTTCTCACCTTAGTTTCAAACCGGATTGTAATAGTAAGACAAGTTGCCAATTTCAGCTTTTTTGTTCGCTCGATGATATAAGAAATACAAATCTCTCCTTGTCATGCTGTGACGTTGTACTTATTGATTAATCGCCTTTAATGTGCCACGTTGATGACCAGTAATTAGGGGGCCGTCGTACTGCACTTCCAGAAGACGCCGCTCATGCCAGCGCCGCCGTCACACCTGCAGATGGGTATCATATTGAAAGTGACCTTCATTCCATATGAAATTATCTTGAAATTAATTGCCAGCACATACAAAAGATGACCTCGAGATGATGAAAGAAATAAATAAAAGGCGCGCACAGTGCGACACATGCAAGAGCGGCTGGGAGATTTGTGCTGCGGCTGCTGCTGGAGCTTCTGATCACATGTAGCGTTGTGGATGAACGTTCCAGGAGATTCTTCTTATTTCATTTTTGTTTTCTGTTCATTTTCTTATTTTCACTCAGACTGAAGTGTAAGGGATGTACACCTCAATGTAGTGAACCCAGGAGTCCCAAAGCCTCCCGTGAAAATACCCACTAGAGGGGGATTTCTGGTGAAAACCCCTGGCTAGATAGAAGAGCAAAGCCAGCAAAATGCTCCGTAATGCTCCATGACACTCTGAAGTGCACCAAAGGATTTGAAGAAGGTGCCAGCTGTCGTGGACGAGAAGTTCCAAGCACTAAAGAGTTCCAAAATGCACCGTGCAAAAAACAAAAATGCCCACTAGAGGGGGATTTCTGGTGAAACCCCCGGCTAGATAGAAGAGCAAAGCCAGCATAAAAAGTTCATTCTCACAAAATACTCCATGACACTCTGAGGAGCACCAAAGGATACAAAAATGTTGCCAGCTGTTGTGGACAAGAAGTCCCAAGCATTAAAGAGTTCAAAAGCATGTTGTCCAAAGAAATGCCCACTAGAGGGGGATTTCTGGTGAAAACCCCTGGCTAGATAGAAGTGCAAAGCCGGAAAACTGCTCCGTGACTCTCTGAGGAGCACCAAAGGATATGAAGAAGTTGCTAGCTGTCGTGGACGAGAAGTCCCAAGCAGAGTTCCAAATGCCCACTAGAGGGGGATGTCACCATCAAACCCCTGTTAGTAATAAGGGTAAGCACTGAATCTTTAGAAATTAAAAGATTCATTGTTTACGATTGTAATGAAGCTCCATGGAGAAAACATAAAGGCTAAATGGGATCACTGGAAACAGGAAGGCAATCCAAGGCTGTAGCCGCTCAGATTCACTCCGTCGAATGGACGGCGACTTTTTTATTCGTTTTTTTTTTTGGTGGGGATTCCAGGAACGCACCAAGCCGTGGCCTGACCTGCACTCACTCACACACTGAGAAATGAAATCTAATAAATCAAATAAATGGGTGACTAATACATTAAGTGGAAAGTAAATCTAAACAACAAATAATCAGGTGACCCTCCCCTTCCCGTTTGGCGATAACAAATAAAACACACAACAATAAACACTCACGACAAAGAAGTCCTCAACACACTTCAATGCAGCAGTAACTGGAAGAAGAAGAGGTGTGGAGTGAAAGAAGACAATCCCAGAAAGAGCTTTGTAATCAACAGTCCTACTGGGGGTCCTCAATGAGATTTGGGGAGCGTTCCCTCTGATGAAGCACAATGACCAACCCAACATGACTCCCACGACAGGCAGGCGCGAGACCCGCCGTTCATCCTTACAGAAGTTCCCGATGCAAGGTTATAAACGAAACTCCACAGGGGTCAGTCAAGGCAGACGAGACAAACGGGCGAACACAGACCACCAGCTCCTTATGTGGCTTAGCCGGTTCACTTTTAAAGTTCTCGCTGAACCTTCTGGTCCCCAACAGCCCCTGCGCCCATTGCAGATGTCCAATCAGGGCAATACACCTCGGGGCACCTGGGGAGTGGAGTCCTTTAAGTTGTAGCAGCACATATACAAACACATGAGAACTCACTGACTCCTGAGCACGTTCACAATGAACTGGCAGGAACTGTGGGAGACCCCCATGGATTTAGAGGGCAGGTCCTGGCAGTGATTGGCAGGTGTCATCCACCCCTTGGGGGACCACCCACAAAACCCATGGAGCATAACAAAGGCAGCTTACACACACACAGGTCAGGTCAGGTTGGGGGGCATGCACTGGTACAGCGCATTGCCACACCCACCACATGACGAAACACCTCAGGATCATGGTTGGCAAACCCCCAGGCAGACATTTCCAGTCCCACCCGCTGGAAATGACCCTCTATCTGCCGCAGCCTGGTGTTACGTGGCGTCCCCTTGACCTCAGCAATGAGGGTCTTGTGAGCCAGATCACCCTCGGGTAATCACGCCACATGACCTTAGTGTCATAACTGACGCTCCCTCACAATGCAGGTCATGCATCTCATTTGGGACTCCATGAGCAACACGAAGTCACACCAGTGGCACCCAAGGACTCTCTGTAGAGACACTCATGAAGGAGTCCAGTCTTCGTCTCAGGTCACAGGATAGCGTCCATGTCTCGCAAACAGGAAGCACCAGGACTCTAAAGACTTGGACCTTCGTCCTTTTGCAGATATCAGGAGCTCCACACACCCCTTTACAGTGGCCTCATGACCCTCCATGGTGGCCTATACCTGGTCCAGCCACTCAGGTCCTTAACAATGAGGGTCCTGTGAGCTGGATCACCCTCGGGTAATCGCGCCACATGTCCTTAGTGCCGTAACTGACACTCCCTCACAATGCAGGTCATGTGCCTCATTCGAGACTCCATGAGCAACACAAAGTCACACCAGCGGCCCCCCCAAGGATTCTCTGAATGAAGGAGTCCAGTCTTCATCTCAGGTCGCTGGATAGCGTCCATGTCTCGCAAACAGGGAGCACCAAGACTCTAAAGACTTGGGCCTTCGTCCTTTTGCAGATATAAAGTGATGACATGACCCCACCATGGTGTTACATTAGCCTGGTCCAGCCACTCATGTCCTCAGCAATGACCCTTGGGTAATCGCGCCACATGGGCCTTCGTCCTTTTGCAGATATCAGGAGCGCCACACACCCCTCGCCCACACAGCGACCTCATGACCCCTCCACCATGCTCACCCAATCTGTCTACAGACTTCATAGGAAGAGTCATCAGAGTCACATGAATGAAAGACCACCCAGTCCATGTGATCATTGAACAGAATAGGAGCAGAAGACCCCCCGACGGACCCCAACTGGGTAAAATGCAGAGGTTCTGCCTCCACCCTGCACAGCACTCACAGTACCAGCGTACAGGTCGGCCATGATATCCAGCAACCTTGAGGGGATCCCACGAAGTCTCAGGATGTCCCACAGGGGCAGCTCCATCAACTGAGCCGAACGCTTGACGAAAATCGACAAAGGCTACAAAGAAATTCTGCTGATATTCGCATTTACACACACAGAGGCAAAACCGAAGGTAAGAAAGATGATAAATCAAAGAATCAAAAATGAAAAATAGACATCCAACAAGAAAGGCTGAGACGGCAGCAACACAAGATATTCCAAGCGAGCAAAGATCTAAAATGGATTCCAAGGCATAGCCACAAAAACAGAGGACGGGTTCAAAGTATCCAAAAAGTCACACATATACACAGAGTAAAATCACAGAAGACCCCCCGGACATGCCAAGCGTATTTGAAATGAGCCTCCAAGAGTGTGGGAGAGTCGCTGGCGGTGATTGGCAGGTGGCCCCGCCTCTTAGGGAACCACCCACAAAACACACCACAGATGGAGCCTTGAAGGACCTAAAAGAAGACCCTGAGGCCGAGGTCTGGCTGAGACGCAACACACACACACACACACACACATACACACATGTGTGCGCTCAGGGGGCCAGAGGGTCCGTCGATCTATTGGTGGCATGACGAGTGCACTGGAATCTGACGGCAATCCGTCTCTTCATTTAGATTTCCCCTACGGGGCCATGAAGAGAGACTCGGCCTCCACGACTCCCCTGGGCATCGGCTTCAACGTGCATTTCAATGAAATTATTGACAGGGGCCCGTGGATCACTCAAGGATGAAATCTCACGGCGGCTCCTTTCCTTTGTAGTGTTTGTCCGTTCCCTTTTCTCTTAATTGGTTCGCTCTGTTTGTGTCGGCGTTTTCATGAGACGTGCGCCCTGCAGGGTAATAAAACACTCATTTAGGGAGTCCCCCGCGTTGGCAGGCCCACTCTGCCCAAGCTGGACGGCAAATTAGTGACATTGTCAGAACTCCTTCAAGTTCATTAACATGGGCGGGTGGTTTACTAAATAGGAACACACAGCAGACATTCTGTTAAGACAGTGGAGGAGTCGCTCAGTAATTGGGAACCAAACGTCGTAACACGTCAGGCAAGTCACTTCAGCCAGAGCCAGGGGCGAGACAGGCTGGGCACATAGAGGTGGAGTTTATAAGTATAGACTAATAAAATATAATAATTCATCACATCTTCACACTACTCAAAGTGCCAGCACAAATGTGTACCCATGATGTCCTTACTGAGAGGCAGCCGCACCACCACTGCGCCACCTGTGTGGGGTGTATACAGTAATTATTACGGATTTACCCTTAGGGATGAGCAAAATATCCATTGAGCTATCATACAGCACCTTTCACACTTACCTATGATATAATGCCTTTTGGTTTTATCCATTGATCTCTGATATAGCGCCTTTCATATCTAGCTATCTATTATATAGCACCTTTCACATGTTTCTATGAATCTGTGATATAATGCCATTTGTACATCTCCATCTGTGATACAGTGCCTCTCACATCCATCCATCTATGATAATATTGCCTTTCATATCTATTGATCTATTATACGTGCATTTTTTATCTATCTATCCAATACTGATGATCTGTGTAAGAGAGGACAGAGCCGACTATACTTCCATAGAAGGCTGGCGTCTTTCAACATCTGTAATAAGATGCTACAGATGTTCTACCAGACGGTTGTGATGAGCGCCCTCTTCTACGCGGTGGTGTGCTGGGGAGACAGCATAAAGAAGAGGGACAAACTGGTGAGGAAGGCAGGCTCTATTGTAGGCACGGAGCTGGACAGTTTGACATCCGTGGCAGAGCGACGGGCACTGAGCAGGCACCTGTCAATCAAGGAGAATCCACTGCATCCACTGAACAGGATCATCTCCAGACAGAGGAGCAGCTTCAGTGACAGACTGAGGAGACCCCACACTATGCGACTCTTCATTTCCACCCGGGAATAAAAAACGTTAACATTATACAAAATTATTGTCTGTCTGTTATACCTTCATTGTTATCACTCTTTAATGTAATATTGTTCTTTATCAGTATGCTGCTGCTGGAGTATGGGAATTTCCCCTTGGGATTAATAAAGTATCTATCTATTTATGATATGGCACCTTTCATATCTGTTTATTAAATAGTGCCTTTAATATCTATCTGTCTATTATATAGCACCTTTCATATATGTCTATCTGTATGATATAGTGCCTTTCATACCTATCTATCTCTAATATAGTGCCTTTCATATCTATCTGGCTATGATATAGTGCCTTTCATATCTATCGTTAATGGTTATATAGCACTTTTCATGCTTATCCATTTACCTATGATATAGTGTGTCTCATATCTACAGTATATCTATCTATCTATCTATCTATCTATCTATCTATCTATCTATCCATCCATCCATTTTCTAACCCGCTGAATCCGAACACAGGGTCACGGGGGTCCGCCGGAGCCAATCCCAGCCAACACAGGGCACAAGGCAGGAACCAATCCTGGGCAGGGTGCCAACCCACCGCAGGACACACACAAACACACCCACACACCAAGCACACACCAGGGCCAATTTAGAATCACCAATCCACCTAACCTGCATGTCTTTGGATTGTGGGAGGAAACCGGAGCGCCCGGAGGAAACCCACGCAGACACGGGGAGAACATGCAAACTCCACGCCACCGTGCCGCCTCTATCTATCTATCTATTATATAGTGCCTTTCACATCTATCTATCTATCTATCTATCTATATATCTATTATATAGTGCCTTTCACATCTATCTATCTATTATATAGTGCCTTATCTATCTATCTATCTATCTATCTATCTATTATATAGTGCCTTTCACATCTATCTATCTATCTATCTGTCTAACTGCATGTCATCCTCGTATTTGCCTTTCTTGTGAAACAACTGCCTGTTGTGACCCAGAGAGATCCGCAGCACAAAAGTCCCAAACTTTCTCAAAAATGCCCACTAGAGGGGGCAAACTGTTAAAAACCCCAGCTAGACACGGAGAGGGTGAAGTCAGAATCTTTATAAACTAATTTTTTTTTGTTGTTGTTGTTGCAGAAATGCTCTGTGGCACCAAATTAGGGTTCAGAGGAGCACAAAGGCATAGGAGTTTCCTGATAAAGCAAAGGCAGTTCAAGGCTAACAACTTCCAAATACACGAATCCAAAGCGCAGACGAAGCACAGAGCAAAGGGGTGAACAAATTTAGAAAATAGCAAGAATGAGTATTCAATGAACTGCAAGGGACTGTGGGTTACTCTTGTGGTGATGAACAGGGCTGAATTTTGGGGTTTTATAGCCGTTTCCTATCATGGAAGCCATTTTGTGTACCGTTGCTAGGGTCGTGTCCCGTGTTTCTAGGTGCGTAGTGGTCTCCTGGGATCCAGCAGATGGGATAAAACAGGCAGTGTTTGCACTCAGCTTTATCTGATCTACAGATAAATCCTCCAAAGTCTTCATTATATTCTCTTTGTGATTCATACCCGACTTCTTGCCTGAATATGGACTGTGATTTTTGCCGGTGGTCTCGTCGTTTAGTTTTATTTTTGCTTGTTTTGCCTTTTGCCCGCAGGACCCCTGCTGCGACAGGACAGAGGACACCATCATTCTTCATTTTTGGTTTAGTCTTTGTGATGTTCCAGGTGTTTGGTGGGTGGTTCCTCCCTCCCCAAGAGGCGGGGCCACCTGCCAATCACCACTAGGAACCACCCTCCCTTTCCTATAAATCGCGAAGGTCTCCCACAGTTCCTGGTGGTTTCATTGTGAACGAGCTCTGGAGTGGGTGACTTTTTTTTTGACCTGTCTGTTCCATTTCCGACCCATTTTGGAATTTGTCCTCCTTGGACCACACCTGCCGACAGCTCCTTTTGGCTTAATGTGCTCCACGGAGCTTCATGTATTTCCAAAGCTTTTTATTTGATAGATTCAGTGCTTAGCCTTCTTACCAGCCACTGATATCCCCGTCTAGTGGGCATTATTGGAAGTGCTTATTGGGAGTCCCAGTTCAAAGGATGGTTGGTCCGCTTTTGAGCAAATTATTGCCATATTGTTTTGAAAATCTCTTGATTTATCTTTTAGCATCATTAGGGTGCTGCATGTTCCCAAAAGTGCCACCTCTCTTTAGATAAAGGGGTCCAGCGGGTCGCTTAAAGAAGCCAAAGTGTCTCACTAAAGCAATGTTACGTTTTTTTATTTTGAGAGAAAAATTGATTTTTTTTTTTCAAACAATAAGGAAGGCAATTTCAAACAAGTCAAGCCCGGTGACCTTGAAGGACCGGAGCTGATCAAACATGTAGTCAGCATTGATGAGCTTTGTGGTGGGCTGCCCCACGGTGCCCCGGGCAGGTGTCAGCAGTTTGTTTGTTCTTCAGCCTTTATTTGTCTTCCTTGTCTGCTTTATTGACTCGAGCGGCTCAGCCCTGCCATTGAGGCTTCATTGACAGCTACAGTCCTCGGCTGAATAGCATCGGCCAGCTTAGTGGGTGGCACTGACCGAGGGTCGTGCCCAGTGCCCATTGACCCCTGCTGTGGTTTAGTGGTCTGGAAGCTGGTGAGGCGCCAGCACATTACTGAACCCTTTAGCCTCCTTCAATGGGAGAGGATCGAGCGTGAAGAGTTAATGGCCTGCAGGTGGTCAACATCTTACAGGGACCCTCAAAAATACATAAATAAATAAAGCTGGCAACTCAGCCGTCCTTAAATGGCATAATTACACAAGCGGCTTTTCTTATTGGAAACCAATTGATGTTGTGTTCAACATCTCAATCATCGGCAGACTACATTTCAGGGATATTTCAGTTCTGATATTAATTGCAGGTTTAGTTTTTATTTTATTTTATAAAATACATTTTTATTTTAATTTCGTTCAAGTTGCCAGTGGAGTGGATAATTTTTTTTTTATTTAGCTCTGAATTTTTTTTACATAATATTACCATTTTAGTTTTTTTTTTCTGTTGCAAGACCACAAATGCTGGCCTTCACATATTTCAATGTGAGTTCTGTTTATGCAGCGCACTTGACTTTCTGATATCGGCGCTGAGCGTCAGCGTGGAAGAACAGCAGCAACGAGCACCTGTTGGACTCACACGCGCCCCCTTCAGGGCGTTACGGTACTGTCTGCCACGTCTGGTGCCTTTTCATTGCGGTTTTGTGTCCGATCAGCAAGACTAAATCTGTCACAGACATTCATTAAAGATCTTAGCCAGACTGTGGAAAGTCAAGGTGTGTAATAAACGTGTCTGCAAACATTATATTCATAGAGAGACAGCGACAGGCACGCGCCCATTGCAGGAATCAACCCCGTGTGTGCGGGAGTGCGCAGTCCGAGGTGAGGTGAGGCTCGTCGCTGCCGCACCTCAAGTTTCTCTCCTCTGTATTTCAACAGGAAATGCGCCAATTCTGAGATTTTGACCATAAAAATAATTACAAGTATTGGAATCATACAGAGGGCGGCACGGTGGCGCAGTGGTAGCACTGCAGCCTCACAGTATGGAGACTTGGGTTCGCTTCCCGGGTCCTCCCTGCGTGGAGTTTGCATGTTGTCCTCATGTCTGTGTGGGTTTCCTCCGGGTGCTCCGGTTTCCTCCCACAGTCCAAAGACTACCAATCCTAAATTGTCCCGAGTGTGTACTTGTTAGGTGGGTGGGTGTATGCCCTGCGGTGGGCTGGTGCCCTGCCTGGGGTTTGTTTTCTGCCTTGCACCCTGTGTTGGCTGGGTTTGGCTCCAGCAGACCCTCGTGACCCTGTAGTTAGGATATAGCGGGTTGGATAATAGATGGATGGAATCATACAGAGGGCAGCACGGTGGCGTAGTGGTAGCGCTGCTGCCTCGCAGTTAGGAGACCCGGGTTCGCTTCCCAAGTCCTCCCTGTGTGGAGTTTGCATGTTCTCCCCGTGTCTGTGTGGGATTCCTCCCACAGTCCAAAGACATGCAGGTCAGGTGCACTGGCGATCCTAAATAGTGGGTGTGTGTGTAATGCCCTGCGGTGGGCTGGTGCCCTGCTCGGGATTTGTTCCTGCCTTGCGCCCTGTGTTGTCTGGGATTGGCTCCAGCAAATCCCCGTGACCCTGTGTTAGAATATAGCGGGTTGGATGATGGATGGATGGAATCATACAGAAAACACATTAATAGCGCAGACCAGTGGACAAACCTACTTTATGTTACCATTATGATGACAGGTGAGACCGCATGTCCCTCTGTATGAAGTGCAGTCCTGGAGCCCGAGAAGTGCTGGATTTCCACTAAGTTCTGATCCTGCACTGAAACTCCATCCATCCATTATCCAACCCGCTACATCCTAACAAACAGGGTCACGGGGGTCTGCTGGAGCCAATCCCAGCCAGCACATGGCGCTAGGCAGGAAACAAACCTCGGGCAGGGCGCCAGCCCACCGCAGGGCACACACACACACACCAAGCACAATTTAGAATCGCCAATGCACCTGACCTGCATGTCTTTGGACTGTGGGAGGAAACCCACGCAGACACGGGGAGAACATGCAAACTCCACACAGGAAGGACCCGGGAAAACCGAAACTCTATTTTCTTCTGCCATGCTACATTTGCTTTTATTCTCATCTGCGCTCTAATTAAAGTATTTCCACACGTTACTTTCTCGCTTTCTACCTGCAAACACCTGCAGAAAATTCGCCATCGTGAACCACCCGTGCTTACCGCTTCAACCCGACGAGCCAAATGTGCACAACAAACAAACGACGGTCCTTAATGGAAGTTGCATCACGTGACTCCAGTAAGCCCAAGGTACAACAGCGCAACGTCACTGAGCGCTCAGGGCGACAGAATGAAAATGTGACTGCTGTTTTTTTCATCTTAACTTAATTTTCGTTCTCGTTTTAGTTCACTCACAAATCCATCCATTTTCTAACCCGCTGAATCCAAATACAGGGTCACGGGGGTCTGCTGGAGCCAATCCCAGCCAACACAGGGCACAAGGCAGGAACCAATCCTGGGCAGGGTGCCAACCCACCGCAGTCACTCACATATCACTAATTTTTATTTAGTTTTCATTTCTCCGTTTGCCTTAACTTCAGTTCTCATTCTTGTAAAACAAAAAACAATATTTTTAATTCTAGTTCTCTATGAAAATATCACTGCCGCTGCCCGCCTGGTTTGCCAAGGACAGAGGCATACACATTGCATTTGTCATTCCAGCAGATGATGCATCACAAACATTAACAGTGCCTTTATGAACGCCATACCAAGTGGCATACAACAGAGACACCTGTATTGCATTTGACAGCCCAACAGGTGGTACATCACAAAGATTTGTAGTAATAAAATTCACTGCATTTTTCATTCCAACAGGTGGCGCATCAGAAAAGTTAACTCTGCTTTTACAAATCCCATACCAAATGGCATATGGCTGAGACATATGCATTGCTTTTGTCATTCCAACAGATGGTGCATCCCAAACATGTACTGTATACTAATACATTTGATTACTGCATATGTTTGAGGTGCACCATCTGTTGGAATGACAAAAGCAATGCCTTTTATTTTTACATGCACTACAGCATACATGCCATCAGATGGTGCACTGCAAACGTTCATGCTAAGGTCTACTTTTATTATTTGGATTTCAAGCCATCTTCGGCAGGTAGCACAGCTAGTCTATATACTGTATACAGAGAGAGATCTGAGCAGTGCCAAGTTCTGTGACTTCCTCAGGTCACAAAAAGGGTTTGGTGGTGACAGCTGAACCTGTGGCCTTGGTCATCAACACAGCATTAGCCAAGGGTGTAGTTACTTTTTCCACGTGGCATGTCTGTTCAGTTTTCGTTGAATAAACGATTGCATATTCAAATCTCGTCCATTCTTATTTACAGTACAGGTGCTGTTTAAATGTCCATGTGTGTTAAAAAAAGAAACAGTACCCTCTGGGGTGCACTTACTTTTTCACACAACCGGTTGTGCGTCTCACCTCAAACAAAAAACAGAGTGCTTAACCGATGTATAAATGTCGATGTCTCCGTATACAGAGAGAGATGCGGACCCCCAGGTCACAAAAGGGTTTGGTGGTGACAGCTGCGCTCCACTCATGTCTGTTCAGTTTTCGCGATCACTCGCTCACTCCCACTGCCTGGCATACGACTCACTCTCTCCGTTGGCAGATGTGCACAGAAGAGGTGAGAGGCATCCCAATTATCTGCTAATTGAGTAACACGGAGTTCTTCTTTTATTTGGGGTTGTTGGCAGCCAGAGGGGCGTAAGCGTAATGACATCTTGCAAACAAAGTGATAATTACGGGGCCTGCGGAGAGCGGCTCTTTACCAGATGTTTGCAAGTTCACGGCAGCGTCTGAGAAACCTGCGCAGCTCACTGGGTTAAGGGCTTCAGAAAAATATCAGGGAACAGTTTAAGCAGAAGAAGTCCTGAAAAAAACAGAAGACTTTATTTATTTTTATTTTTGCCCTGTCATATTTACAATTTATGGCCAAAGGTATGTGGAGCCCCTCCTGACGATGGCGTTCAGGTGCATAAAGTCAAACACACTGCCACACAATATGCATGGACAGACGTTAGGGGGTCATCCTGAAGAAGAGCTCAGGGACCTTAAACATGGCATTGTCATGGGATGTCACCTTTGCCACAAGTCAGGACATGAAACCTCTGCTCCGGTCAACTGTGAAGTGTTATTATGGTGAAGTGAAAGGAGGAGTAACAGCTCAGTCATGAGGTGGTAGACCACGCAGAGTCACACAGCAGGGCCACCAAGTGCTGAAGCGGGTTAAAATGGCCTCCCCTCTGTGGCATCACTCACAACGGAGCTCCAAACCGCTTCTGGGAGCAGTTGGGGGCTTCACAAAGTGGCCGGAGATCACCAAGCACAATTCCAAGCACCAGCTGGAGTGATGTAAAGCCACCATGAATAGTTGTTATGATGAATTGAACATACAGCTGCTGTATCCAGGCTTTGTTTTGTTCTTGGAATTCTAAGGAGACACTCATTTGACTTCTGGAGCTGTTGCAAACGGAGTCCTGAGAGGAGTGCGTAATCTGTCTAATTTCTCAGCATCTTTCAGTGATAAAGAGGTCTAACTTTACTTATGTTTCTTAAGTGAAAAATGCTGTCCTAATGATCTGATTAATATGTGATTTAAAATTCGTCAACAATCACCCCTAAGCTTTTTACCTCCGTCTTGACTTTTAATCCTAATGTATCCAGTTTATTTCTAATAGCCTCATTGTATCCATTATTGCTGATCACAGTTTTCTTTATTTAACTTGAGAAAATTACTTCAGCATAGCTGTGGTAGCTCACGTTGTGCCCTGAGATAATCTATCAGGCACAATGGTGTCAAATGCAGCACTCAGATCTAAGAGGATGAGAACAGATATGATGGACTGAAATTTATCAAGAATAGCATCTGGGTTAGGAAGGAGAGATGGGTCTAAAATTTTCAAGCTGCCTTCTAGGCTAAGACCCCAGTATCTAGTGACCTACTGTGAATTCTGGCAGAGAGGGAATAGACAGGTAAATCTATCCTAGGAAAGGGTCTGGCCTGGACCCCTTGGCTCCAGTGGAGGGTCATACCTGGGTTTACTTGTTGAAAATAAGACTCTACTAGCAGACAAAAGACATTTGAGATAATTGGGCACTTTGGACTGGTGGACCACTCTGGGTTTGGGGGATGCCAGGAGGACATGACCTTCTATACTGCACAATGCCAACTGTAATGTGTGGTGGAGGTGGTAGATGATAGGAGGGTGGGCTTCGGTGACACTTGAAGCAAAGGAGCACTTCTGACTTTGTCAGGACAAGAAGGAAGCCATGACGTCCAGGGAACCTTCTGCAGACCTCCACGATCAAAGCTTTGAGTGTTCCCAGGAGCAAATTGGGCTCAAGGATTGTGGAATGGAAAAAGTTTGGAACCACCAGGTCTCTTCCTAGAGTTGAGTATTGTGATATAATAAAGACACTTGCAAACTTGCGAAGAGTTGGGGGAGAATTGCCCCGTATAATGTTCAGAGGACTTGCCAAAAAAACGAACAATGGTTATTATGATCAAAAATCAAAGACATTTGACAACATATTGCAGTGAAATGGTGGTTTCAACAGAGAAAATGGAGACCAGAAGGAAGTAGGAATGGAAAAAATGTCATCAATCTGAGAGCAGATGTGACGTCATCAGGCTGAGCTGGAAAGTGACATCATCCTATGGGGGGAGGAAGTAACTTCATGAGGCTGAGACCGGAAAGGACGTCGTCAATTGGCTGGGGAAAGTGATGTCATCATGTTGAGATGAAAACTGACGTCATCATCCTGAGGCTGGAATTGATGTCATCATGTTTAGCCGGAGGTGATGGCATCATTCTGAGACCGGAAAGTGCCATCATCAAGCTGAATCGGAAGTGATGTCATCACATGTGGGGGGTGCAGAAGTGACATCATGTTGAGCTGGAAAGTGACATCATCATTGCAGAACCAGAAGTGATGTCGTCGTTCTAAGGCTGGAAGTGATGTCATCATGTTTAGCCGGAAGTGATGGCATCATTCCGAGACTGGAAAGTGCCGTCATCAAGCAGAATCAGAAGTGATGTCATCACATGGTGGGATGGAAGTGGTTTCATCATGTTGAGCAGGAAAATGGCATCATCATTGCGGAGCCGGAAGTGATGTCATTGTTCTGAGACCGGAAGTGATGTCATCATGTTGAGCCGGAAAGTGATGTGTTGCCTAGGAAGTCATTTTGTGGATTGGGAATTGTGGATGGTAAGTGAAGTTCAGGTGAGAGGAGAGGAGAGGCATTAATGCCTGACAATAGCCTTTTATCTCGCAAGGATTCTTCTGGAGACGGGGTTGGGGGTTTATTGGGGACTTAATGGAAGGACGACCATCTCAGCAGCACTCCATCCGTCAGGTGTTTACAGTAGAGTGGCCAGACGGATGTCACTCAGGAGTAAAAGGAACATAAAGGACTCTGAGAGCGGAGGAAAAAGACTCTCTGGTCTGATGAGACAAAAATCAAACTCTTTGGGCAGAACTTCAAACTTTAGGGACTTTCAAAACTCAACATGAACTGTACATCGACAGGACTGGCGAGCTTTGTTGGGCTGAATGGGCAGTTCTTGTCCAGATTGTTCTAATGCTTTGACTCCAAGCAGCGTGTCTGGGGAAGACCTGGCGCTGCTCGTCACCTGCCTAATCCCATATTCCCTGTGGCAAAACACGGGGCAAGGAGGAAAGTATGAATACAGAGAGGAGCTTGAAGAAAACGTGTTCCAGAGTACACGCCACCTCGGCCTGGGGTGACAGCTCACTGACCCCAAATGGCCTCAGGACAAGTCGACGAATGCCCCTGAGTGGCCCACCCAAAGCCCAGACTTAAATTCCATAGAACATCAGTGGAGAGATCTGAAGATGGCAGTTCACAGACACTTCCCATCCAGTCAAATGGAGCTTTGAGAGGATCGGCCAGGCATCAACTGTCCATATCCAGGTGCTCAAAGCTTGTAGAGACTTTCCTGAGAAGAATTCAAGAGGGCTTGACCAAAGCACTGAACAAAGGGTCCGATTACTTCCATGAACGAGAGGTTCCAGTTTTTGATTTTAACAAGGGTGGCACATTGGTAGTGCCTCACAGTAAAGGAGATCAGGGTTCATGTAACCAGACCCCTTCCTTCATGGAGTCGGCCCACCACCAGATAATTCCCCCTTAAAGTCACAATCACTTCAAGATGCGGGGGGTCCCCAGGGAACTCACACTTCACACCACATTACTCTTCCTTGCATGTCACGTATTTTGCATTAAGGTTACAGATCCTGTTGGGCATTGGGGGCATAACACAAGAAAGGGGGCCCAGGGCTCACATCACACAGGAACTCATAGGGTCCAGCGGCGGGATAGCGCCCGTTTACATGTTTCTGATGCTTTTTTGAACACTTGGCCAGCACTTTCTTCCCCTCGCCTGTGTCAATGGCATCGAAGCACTGCACATTGGCCCACCGAGGGGGACCACAAGCACCTGCCCGTCTCCAGCTTCAGAGCTGCTTCTCCTCCACGCTGCGTGTCCCTCCATTTGGTTTGCAGAGCTATAATGAGGCGCTTCAACTCTACTAATGTCCCGAGGAGACCCCACCCCCCACCATCACACCGAGTTTCCCCGTCTGTGCCTTCGCTCTGCTCTTGTGCCGCGAGACCACCAGCTCTCGTCTGAGTATGTAAATGAGCTCTCAATTATCAGTCGTTCGCCCTTTTAGCGCGATGTGCCATCACACTGTCGGTTAATACTGCAATTATGCCAGCGAGGCGTCTAAATGTTAGCTTGTGAGAGTCCAGGCGGGGGGGACTTCGTGCGCCACCTCCACGTTACTAATAGCCGAGTGCAAGCTCAGGGAACGGCGGCCATCCGTACCTTCCAGTGGAGAGAGGGGGCTCAATTGTCCTACGTTCCTTGTTTGTGATTAGTCGTTAGTCAGGACACTTTGACACGGTGGCCCCACATAGCAGATTTAATTATCTGCATCCACGATTTGAAGACGACAGACGAGGTCCTCTTTGTCACGGTTTATTGCTTTGCAGCAGATCTTCTCGAATAACGTTTAGTCGCCACCGTCACCATAGTGCTTCTCATTGACCTGGGGACGAATGGCAGTTAAGAAATTTGACAAACGAGAGGAGACCACCGAGTCCATTGCTTTTATTGTCCCCTGTACCTGCATGTTGACTCAAAGTGTCGAGTGCTCCTCTTGTCGTTCTTGTCACACGGTGACCCACAACGTCATTAGAGTTGATGACATGTCTGTTAGGACTCGGTGACACAATCAGACAACTTTGTTTTTCTTCACGCTAGTTGGCCTTTTTTTTTTTTTCCCCACCTGGAAATTGAAAGATAAAACGTGTCCATCTTGGACTGGGCACCGACCAGGGTGATCAATCGGTGGAGAGGCAGGGTGGCGGAATTCAGTGGCACAAGGAACTGGGAATGTCATGCTGGGAGATCTTTAGGGGGTCAGGAATACATTCCAGAAGGACCAATCAGCTTGATGTGGAGAACTCACTAGAGATACCACCAAAGGTGCACAGGCATGTGATAAAGTAAGTGCACCCCATGCAATGTTTGTTCTTCTCTTCTTTAACTTACAGCACATGTGAACAGTTCGAGATTTGGTCTAAATTTAAAAAACACGACGGGGAAAAAAAAACAGATATTGATAAGCTATTTTCTGTCTGTGGAACAAAAGTAAGCGCTCCCCCCAAACCCCCTGCGGCCCTACTAGCTGGCAGCCTCCTCAGATGTGGGTCTGAAGAAAAAAAAAAATAACATCTGCTTCCAGTGGATTGCTGGGTCCTGGAAGGGAGCGGGACACCCTGGGCTGGACAGGAAGTGTCTTTAAGTGTCTCCTGCTAGACGTCCTGCAGAAGCAGCAGCGCCCCCTCTCGGATCGGAGTGGTATCGCTCACCTTGCAAGAGGTTTTTACTCGAGTGTCGTCCCGGCTTGTGCCGTAAAGAGTCTCCACCTGCCTCAAGGCTTCGGGTGCTAAGACGACTGCCAAGTGTGTTTAATAATCCAGTCCATCGTTTCTCCAGTCTGTGTTAATGATGAGGAAACTAATGAGGAGTGTATTCAGAGAAAGATCACAACAGTTCATCTACTTATTTCTGTCCTCTCAGTCCTCTAATCTGAAGGCCGTGTTGTAATGGCGCTCATTTTATTAACCCTGCCAGCTCCAGCTTCGGATTTGTTGACTGAAGTTTAGCGTGTGTGGGTGCTTAGCGATCACGCGGGTTGATCCTCGGCTCTGTGCCCGTCGAGTGTGCGCTTAAGGAAGCTGAGGTGTCTAATGAGGCTTTTCAAAATGAGAAGCATTCAGTCAAACGGCTGGGCAACGTGCAGATCAGGCTGCAGTGAACTAGAAAGAGATTTGGTGGGGCTGTTCACTGCATCGATGTACAGGCACAGAGAAGACAAGCGTGCGGTTCACCTCATGTCACGTGTTATCTTTGTGTGGACTGATCCACTGTATCAGCACTGATGTTCTTACCTCTTCGGTGTCTTATCGGAATTCACACCACACATTTCTGTATCTATTTGCTAACAATCCACCTTAATATAAGGACAAGTGTGTGTGCGTATCTGGGTGTCTGTCCGGTTGCTATGTCTCTGACATTCCAACAGATGGTGCATCACAAACATTAACACAGCTTTTAGGAATCCTATATTAAGTGGCATATAATAGAAATATATGCATTGCATGTGTCATTCCAACAGATGGTACATCACAAACATTAGTAACAATAAAATGAAAACAGAGGGCGCATCACAAACATTAACACTGCTTGATACAAATCCCACTTCAAGGGGCACACAACAGAAATGTGTGTTGCATTTGTCATTCCAACAAATGGTGCATCACAAACATTAACACTGCTTTTACAAATCCTACATCAAGTGGCATATAACAGATATACAGTGGTGTGAAAAACTATTTGCCCCCTTCCTGATTTCTTATTCTTTTGCATGTTTGTCACACAAAATGTTTCTGATCATCAAACACATTTAACCATTACTCAAATATAACGCAAGTAAACACAAAATGCAGTTTTTAAATGATGGTTTTTATTATTTAGGGAGAGAAAAAATCCAAACCTACATGGCCCTGTGTGAAAAAGTAATTGCCCCCTGAACCTAATAACTGGTTGGGCCACCCTTAGCAGCAATAACTACAATCAAGCGTTTGCGATAACTTGCTATGAGTCTCTTACAGCGCTCTGGAGGAATTTTGGCCCACTCATCTTTGCAGAATTGTTGTAATTCAGCTTTATTTGAGGGTTTTCTAGCATGAACCGCCTTTTTAAGGTCATGCCATAGCATCTCAATTGGATTCAGGTCAGGACTTTGACTAGGCCACTCCAGAGTCTTAATTTTGTTTTTCTTCAGCCATTCAGTGGTGGATTTGCTGGTGTGTTTTGGGTCATTGTCCTGTTGCAGCACCCAAGATCGCTTCAGCTTGAGTTGATGAACAGATGGCCGGACATTCTCCTTCAGGATTTTTTGGTAGACAGTAGAATTCATGGTTCCATCTATCACAGCAAGCCTTCCAGGTCCTGAAGCAGCAAAACAACCCCAGACCATCACACTACCACCACCATATTTTACTGTCGGTATGATGTTCTTTTTCTGAAATTCTGTGTTCCTTTTACACCAGATGTAACGGGACATTTGCCTTCCAAAAAGTTCAACTTTTGTCTCATCAGTCCACAAGGTATTTTCCCAAAAGTCTTGGCAATCATTGAGATGTTTCTTAGCAAAATTGAGACGAGCCCTAATGTTCTTTTGCTTAACAGTGGTTTGCGTCTTGGAAATCTGCCATGCAGGCCGTTTTTGCCCAGTCTCTTTCTTATGGTGGAGTCGTGAACACTGACCTTAATTGAGGCAAGTGAGGCCTGAAGTTCTTTAGACATTGTCCTGGGGTCTTTTGTGACCTCTCGGATGAGTCGTCTCTGCGCTCTTGGGGGAATTTTGGTCGGCCGGCCACTCCTGGGAAGGTTCACCACTGTTCCATGTTTTTGCCATTTGTTGAAGTGATTTCTTGATTGAAACAGCTGTGGCAGTAATCAGGCCTGGGGGTGGCTATGGAAATTGAACTCAGGTGTGATACACCACAGTTAGGTGATTTTTGAACAAGGGGGCAATTACTTTTTCACACAGGGCCATGTAGGTTTGGATTTTTTCTCCCTAAATAATAAAAACCATCATTTAAAAACTGCATTTTGTGTTTACTTGTGTTATATTTGACTAATGGTTAAATGTGTTTGATGATCAGAGGGGACTGGGCGTTCTCATGGTCTGGAATCCCTACAGATTTTATTTTTCTCTCCAGCCATCTGGAGTTTTTTTGTTTTTTCTGTCCCCCCTGGCCATTGAACCTTACTCTTACTCGATGTTAATGTTGATTTATTTTGTTTTATAATTGTGTCTTTCATTTTTCTATTCTTTAATATGTAAAGCACTTTGAGCTACTGTTTGTATGAAAATGTGCTATATAAATAAATTTTGTTGTTGTTTTTGTTGTTATCAGAAACATTTTGTGTGACAAACATGCAAAAGAATAAGAAATCAGGAAGGGGGCAAATAGTTTTTTACACCACTGCATTGCATTTGTCGTTCCAACAGATGGTGCATCACAAACATTAACACTGATCAGCAGTCCACATCAGGCATATTACAACCTTTTATTGACTTTCTGACGATTTTGTGTCTAATTAAGAGGATTTTGCAATGCCTGCTAAAGTCACATTGTGCCCGCCTGCTGCCCGCCTCACCTTTGAAGTTTGTGTTTTTTTCTCTCTCGACTTCTTTGCCTGTCCTGTTCTCACAAGCACTTTAATTCCATGAGCCATCAAGCGGGTAGGATTTAACTTTTGTGACTCCTGCAAGGTTGTAACCGGAATCCACATTGTCGGGTCATTGGCTCTGGCACCGACCTGCACTGTGTGAGGAGGTGCCAAGGTGAGCTGATCTTTTTTAGCTTTTTTCCTTCAGCTCCCTGCCTGGCTGTGCATTATGTCTGGTGTGAATGCTTGTGTACCCCATAGCTGTACATCAGTGCGGTGGCCCCGCTTCAGAATTTTCCCAGGAGAACATTAGAAGAACGTTTGACGAGAAACTGCTTGCCAACCCTGCCCACCTAATTTCTCCAAAACTAACATCAAGTCGAGATTTGAAGGTCCCTAAAGTCCTGCTGTCCACCACACTACTTGGTCACTTACTCCGAGTATCTGTGGTTCTCTGTGTAAAGAAAAACTTCCTAAAGTTTGTTTGAAATTCACTCTTACCAAGTTTCTATCTGTGCTCTTGATGAACTCATTTTGAAGTCACCATCTCGATCCACTGGACTAATTCCCTTCATAATTTTAAACACTTCACTCAGGTCTCCTCTTAATCTTCTTTTCCTTAAACTGTAAAGGTTCAGCTCTTTTAATCTTTCCTCATAACTCATCCCCTGTAGTCCTGCAATCAGCCTCGTCACTCTTCTCTGGATCTTTTCTAGTGCTGCTATGTCCTTTTTGTACCCTGGAGACCAAAACTGCACCCAATACTCCACACAAGGCCTCACCAGTGAGTTATAAAGCTTGAACAGACCCTCCTGTGACTTGTACTCCACACGTCAAGGCGCTATATAACCTGACACTCTGTTAGCCTTCATAATGGCTTCTGAACACTGTCGGGAAGTCGACAGCTTGGAGTCCACTACGACTCCTAAGTCCTTCTCATAAAGTGGACTTTCGATTTTCAGACCCCACATTGTGTATTCAAACATAACATTTGTACTTTACGTTTACTGACATTCAGTTTCATTTACCCAAGCCTGTATGCTGTTCAGGTCCCCCTGTGATGATTCAACAAATTTTTGATGAAAAATCCGTTAAGTTGCTCTCTCGTGCACTAGCTATGTGGATGCAAGATACACCCCGAGGTCCCACCTCACCCCTTCCCTCGGCCTGCTGCGTCTCTCTCAGATTCGGCAAATAAATCTGTGCCGTAAGCGAACTATGATACTTAGCGTGATGAGAAAAGTCGCAAAATCAACCGGAATGTTCAAGCAAATTATAGAAAAAAAACAACCCGATCTAAATCCGTTAAGTAGTTCTCTCATGAAAAGCGGACACACAGACAGTCAGACGTTGGATTATATATATATATATATATATATATATATATATATATATATATATATATATATTGTGAAAGCTGGCCCGGACACAGACAGACGGACAACATATTTTGCACCCACAAACCGTTTATTTACACTATTTACAAAGTTAATGTCACGTGCACTCACAATCCCCAGTGCCTCTTACACCGATTTCCCCAAAGTCCAGGGCCCACAGTCTTTGTGCCTTCCTGGCCGCCTCCCGTCCTCTCTCTCCAGTTCAGTCCTGCTACCTCCCGACATCCACCAATGACTGGAGGGAGGCGTCTTTGGGAACCGGATGGGCTCCAGCTGCTTCCCGGCACTTAGTCCTGGCCACACCCTTGTGTGGCGGAAGTGCCGGCTGCGCACCCGGAAGCCGTCCGTGTATCCCCTTTCATCTTCCCCCCGGCACTTCCTGGTGTGGCAGAAGTGCCGAGCTCCCGGGATCAATAGGCACTGGGGCGCCGCCTGGTGGTGGCCACGGGTCCCTACAGGGCTGGGCTTCCAAGCCCCCTACCCGAGGCCTCCTGCATAACCAGGACGGACGCCCTCTCTCGGTCTGGAGGAGGCACATGCCCTCCTCTGGTCTTCCAAGGCGTCCCGGCTGGGCTCCATCCCCGGCCAAAGACCACACGGGGTAAACTGGCATCGGGGCGCCGCCTGGCGGTGACCACGGGTCCCTACAGGGCTGGGCTTCCAAGCCCTGTACCCGTGGTCCCCAATATAACCAGGATGGACGCCCCCTCGCGGTCTGGAGGAGGCACAAGCCCTCCGAGCCCGGCCGGGGACCACTATATATATATATATATATATATATATATATATATATATATATATATAGAGAGAGAGAGAGAGAGAGAGAGAGAGAGAGAGAGAGAGAGAGAGAGAGAGAGAGAGAGAGAGAGACGGTAACACTCGGCACAACACAAGAGCCCTGTGTGCAGGTCGGGTTTCAGGTCCTAACTGAGCCACCGTCTGTTCTAAAGCCATATAAACAGAAGGGGCGGGGCTTGCTCTGAACACGGGGCGGGGTTAGGCGTCCTCATGAGATGTCTTCTCGGAAGTGTGGGTGAAAAAGAGAAAATGGTTAGCGCCTGCGCTAATGCCCTCCCCTCACCAACCACACCACCCGGCAGACACACCTGCGTGCCACCATATCGTGACTTTCATTTACTTCAAGCCTACATGACAACTTCTATTGACTTTGACTGTATAGAGCAACCTGTAATAATCTTCAGTCTCTATATGGGCACATAATGCCAGTCACTGTTGGCACTGAGTCCACATGCTGCCTTGAAATGGCGACTTGTCAATATAGTGCCTTTCAGGCTCTTGTCCCGGTAGGGTCAGCTGCAGTTGCTTCTCAGGATTTTCAATCTGCACGAGTCTTCAGGACTCGGACCCTAAACGCCCCGAGAAGTTTTGGCTCTAGCGACAAATTCCTGCATGTGAGTGATCTACACTTCAAATGCCGATGTGTGACCAGCGATATCAGGAATAAAAATCACAAAATGATTTCTGGGCTTTTCTTTCATCCTTAATTGTGACGTTCAGGTAACCCAAGGGAACAACTCAGCCTCGTGGAAGTGAATGAATATAATAAATAAAAATGATGATAAGAGTCGGGGTTGGGGGTGTGTTGTGGTCACGTTAACCCATGCTCATTTCATATTCTGGTCTTTGCGTGAAGCGGATTCACAGGACGAGTTTATCTAAATTGGATCAGTCCCAGCAAACGTCTTCTTTATATCTACTCTGTGTAGGGACCGGAGGTGTTTAGCAGTTTGCCCCAAACACGTCCAGCACCTGCTTTACGTATCGTTACTCCCAAATCTCTAGTCATTGATCTGCTCAATCCAAAGCTGTGGATGTTATGCTGTCTTTGGGGAATCGCCGTGACGTCAGGAGGGCCTGGCTGCTTTTGAACCCTTGGATGACGTGGCTGAAACGCTCCAAGAATGAACTTCACTGCGTAAAAAGTAAGCTGCTCAGGATTTGGGTCAATTGTGGCCATGAAGGGGTGCACATGGTCTAGCAACAATCCTCAATGAGGTGACAACTGATTGGTCTTCATAGACGCGAAGTGTGCCAAGAAAACATTCCTCACATCTTTACTCCTCCACCACCACCACCCTCGACTGGTAACACAAGGCATTTGGGTGTTGTTGGCATCCATCATCTGTGTGCCTGGGCAGACTTTGAGATTCATCAGACCAGGCTAAGTTCTTCCAGTCCTCAACTGTCCAGTTTTGGTGAGCCTGTGCCCACCGCAGCCTCCGCTTTCTGTTATCGGCTGACTGGAGTGGCACCTGACGTGGTCTGCTGCTGTTGAAGCCCATCTGCCTGAAAGCTCGAGATGCTGTGCTTCCCGAGATGCTTTCCTGCTGGCCACAGCTGGTTATCGAGGTTACTGCAGCCTTCCCGAAGCAGCTCTCCTCTGAGGTCTCTCATTAGCAAGGGGTTCCCATCCGCAGAACTGCTGCTGCTTCTAGTTTTAGAAGTTTTTTCTAGTTTCTACTTCTATATAGTGCCTTTCGCATTTGTCTATGTATCCATCATGACTTATATGACACTTTTCATATCTATCTATCATGACTTTTATAGTGCATTTCAAATCATTTTATGTTTCTATAAAATAGTGCCTTTCCTGTCACCTATCTGTCATGACCCACATAAATATTAAAGGCACTGTATATCTATCATGTCCTATATAGCGACTTTCACATCTATCTCTGCCTGTCATGACTTATATAGTGCCTTTCATGTTTACTTACCATGCCTTTCATATCTATCTATCTATCTATCATTACTTATATAGCGCCTTTTTTGACATCTAACTATCCATCCATCCATTATCCAACCCGCTACATCCTAACTACAGGGTCACGGGGGTCTGCTGGAGCCAATCCCAGCCAACACAGGACGCAAGGCAGGAAACAAACCCCGGGCAGGGCGCCAGCCCACCGCAGACATCTAACCATCATGACTTAAATATAAAGGTACTGTATATCTATCGTGACTCATATAGTGCCTTTCCTGACATCTATCATTCCTTTCACAACTTTGATATGAAAGGCACTATATATACTCAGCAAAAAAAGAAACGTCCCTTTTTCCAGGGCTGTGTATTTCAACAATAATGTTTTAAAAATCCAAATAACTTTACAGATCTTCATTGTAAAGGGTTTAAACAATGTTTTCCATGCATGTTCAATTAACCATAATCAATTAATTAACATGCACCTGTGGACTGGTCGTTAAGACCTTAACAGCTTACAGAAAGTAGGCATTTAAGGTCACAGTTCTAAAAACGCAGGACACTAAAGAGACTTGTCTACCGACTGTGAAAGATGCCCAGGGTCCCTGCTCATCTGCGTGAACGTGCATTAGGCATGCTGCAGGGAGGCATGAGGACTGCTGAATAAATTGCCATGTCCGCACTGTGAGACGCCTAAGACAGCGCTACAGGGAGACAGGAAGGACAGCTGATCATCCTCGCAGTGGAAGACCACGTGTAACAACACCTGCACAGGATCGGTACATCCGAATATCACACCTGCGTGACAGGTACAGGATGGCCACAACAACTGCCCGAGTCACACCAGGAACACACAATCCCTCCATCAGTGCTCAGACTGTCCGCAATAGGCTGAGAGAGGCTGGACTGAGGGCTTGTAGGCCTGTTGTAAGGCAGGTCCTTACCAGACATCACCAGCAACAACGCCGCCTATGGGCACAAACCCACCTTCGCTGGACCAGACAGGAGTGGCAAAAACTGCTCTTCACTGATGAGTCACGGTTTTGTCTCACCAGGGGTGATGGACGGATTTGTGTTTATCGTCAAACGAATGAGCGTTACACCGAGGCCTGTACCCTGGAGCGGGATCGATTTGGATCGATGGCTAGGGCCATTCCCCCCAGAAATGTCCAGGAACTTGCAGGTGCCTTGGTGGAAGAGTGGGGTAACATCTCACAGCAAGAACTGACAAATCTGGTCCAGTCCATGAGGAGGAGATGCACTGCAGTACTTCAAGCAGCTGGTCGCCACACCAGATACTGACTGGTACTTTTGATTTTGAGCCTCCCTTCATTCAGGGACACATTGTGAAACATTTTTAGTTTATGTCTTATGGTGTTGACTCTTTTAGTGTTCATACAAATATTTACACATTAAGTTTACTGAAAGTAAAAACAGTTGAAAGTCAGAGAACGTTTCTTTTTTTGCTGAGTATACTTATCATGACTTATATAGCACCTTTCCTGACATAAATCTATTCATCATGACTTAAATAGAAATGAAAGTTACTATATATCTATAATGACCTATATAGTGTGTTTTATATCTATCATTACATATATGGTGCCTATCCTGACATCTTTCTAGATATCATAACTTAGGTTAATATGAAAGGTACTATATATCTATCATGACTTATACAGTATCTTTCATATCTTTCTATCGTTACTTGAATAGTAGATTTTTATCAATCTACAGTAGGTTTTTTTGACAATATAGTGCCTTTCCTGAACATCTATCTACAGTATCTATGTGTCTATCCTGCCAGTTATCTATTTAACTATCATGACTTATAAGGTGAATTTCATATAATTCTACTATGACATTATTTTATCTATCAATAGATTTGCCTATTTCTAGAATACAGCGCCTTTCCTGACATCTATCTATCTATCTATGTGTCTATTTCTATAACATAGCGCCTGCGCTTCCTCAGCCCCAACTGCCCCCTTTGTAACACGTGGACTCCCGTTTCCCGGTGCCGCTCGGTGCGTCAGATTCGGGGGCTCTGGGATGACCGAGTGTCTCTTTGTTTTGTTGTCTTTTGTTCTCAAAGGGTTCTGCATTTACTTTACTATTTTGTGCATCCAAACACTGGGACCCACTGCTTCAGAGCCCCCGGGGCTACGGACCGTTTGGCTCAGAGACTCTCCATGGAGAGGTGGGCATTGGTGTCGTCAGCTGCTTTGCATTCTTATTGAGCAAACACCTCAATTAGCGTGAAAAGGGGGCTTTGTTAGGCGCCTGGCAAAGGCTGATTTTTCTGTGTGGTTGTTCATTTGTAATATTTTAGCCCTGAACAGAATTAAAATGAACGTTTTTCCACAGCTAATTAGGAAACCAGTTAAGATAGATAGGTTGGGCGCTGACGAAGGCATGATCTGAGCTTCATTGTAAGGCTAAATACATGCTAAATATTTTACGACATTCCTCAGAGCTTCTGCTGCTGCGAGATGTGAGCTGAATACTAAGAATTAATTAACACATGTGTATAAATATACATCATCTTACTATATATACACATGGATTTGTATGGCGCATTTACATATGGAACGGCTTCCAAGCTTCCTGTGCCCACATTCTTGTATTTCAGAAGACGCAAACCTCCTCGCCGCCTGCTCACAAGAGACATGGCAAACTGCACGTCTTAGTGCTCTGAACGCTCCTGCACCTCACGGACGGCTCCGTCCTCTCAAATCATTCACTGGTGGTCTGGCAGGACAAGAGAACATCGTTAAAACTTCAGATGAAAGCGATAAGCCCCGTGACTTGACCAAGCCTGCATCGGTGATTAAATGGAGGTGTGCTGTTAGCTCACGTTGAACTGCTTAATGGGAGGGCAGGGCAGAGGACGGCAAAAAGCGATGGCCTGCTGTGTGACCCGAGACCCCCACAGCTGTCTGCTGGTTCAGTTGGCAGAGGGAAGTCTCCCTCATGTTCAACTCGATTCTGAGTCTCTGGATTTGCGGGCGTCGTCCCTGTGTGAAACTGAAGGGAGTATGGGGGCTTGAGGGTTTCCTCCAATCGTCTTCATTTGTCACCTTCAAGAGTTCCTAGCATGTTGACACGTTTTCCATGTTGATCCTGGTTGTCCATACACACACTGACCCTGTCATATCTCCGTATTGCTGTCACCTCTACTGACTGAACGTACCGGATTTAGTTGTTGCCCACGGCCACTCCCTGCAGACTGATCACGTCATGTCTCCATATCCCTCCTTGTCCATGCCCACTGACTAATACTGTCGGGGTCTCCACATGGCTCCTTGAAATCCCCACTGACTGAGCTTGTATGCTGTAGCCGTCCCTCCATAAGTTCTGTTCAGTCTGATCTCGATATCCCTCATGGTTGCCCTCCACCATCTGGTCCTGTCACTTGTTTGTATTCTGTGGATTTACCTCCACAGATTCCGATTCTGATCTCAGTGCTCCTCATTATCACCCTGTGGAGGCTCATCTTGCCACTCATCTTTTATTCTGTAGCTTTACCGCCACATATTTTGATTTCAGTCAGACCTCAGTATCCTTCATAGTAGCCCTGCCACCGTCTGATGCTGCCACTTGTTTGTATTCTATAGCCTCACCTGCACAGATTGTAATTCTGGTCTCTGTGTCCCTCATCGTCACCTGCTGGTGTCTCATCTTGTCACTAATCTTTATTCTGTAGCATTACCTCCAGATATTCTGTTCAGTCAGATCTTGTTTTCCTCATAGTGCAGCCTGATCCTGTCACTCAGTAGCTTTGCATCCATATATTCGGATCAGTCTGATATCCGTTATAGTCTCACACTGTAGAGAGCGACTTTAAGGGATATAGCGAGAGGTGACTCAATTAGACAGTATGGAGGTAAAGTTATAAAAAACAAACGAGTTATAGGATCATGCCTCAGAGCACCACTGAGGAATAGCAACATCAGACTGAACAGAATATGCAGAGGTACAGTTACAGAATACAGACAAGCGACAAGATCAGGCTGCACTATGAAAGACATGAGATCTGACTGAACAGAACGTACTGAGTTAAACTCACAGAATACAAACAACTGGCAGAATCCAGCAACCGAGGATGACGACAAATGCTAAGGACATCTGACAGGATCAAATCACGTCTTGGTAAAGTTACAGAATAAAGATGAGTGACAGGATCAAGCTCTCCAGTCTGATCCTTTCACTCATCTGTATTCTGTAGCTTTACCTAGAAGTGTGTCGAATTCATGGCCTCCCACTGTTGCCTAATTCTGCCAGATATTAGCATTCTGTAATTTAACTCAGTCAGATCTTGTACTCCCATTGTACAACCTGATCCTGTCACTTGACTGTATTCTGTAGCTATACCTCCAGATATTCTATGAAGTCTGACCTCACGATCTTAAAGTCTCCACAGCCTGATCCTGTCACTTGTCTGTGTTCTGTAGCTTTGCCTCTATACATTCTGTCCTGTCTGATCTCGATATTCGTCATAAGGGTTCTCTGTGGCCTGATTCTGTCACCTGTCTGTAATCTGTACCTTTACCTAGATATGTATCGATCCTGCCAGACTTTTGTATAATTCGTTGTCTCCCTCTGTTGCCTGATTCTGTGAGATGTTTGTATTCTGTACTTTAACTCGGTCTAATTCTGCTCAGTCAGATCTTGTGTCCATCATAATACAGCCTGATCCTGTCACTCAACTGTATTCTTTAGCTGTCCCTCTGGATATTCTGTTCACTCTGATCTTGTTATCTCTCAAAGTGGTTCTCTGCAGCCTGATCCTGTCATTTATCTGTTTCCTGTAACTTTACCTCCATATTTTACTATTCAGTCAGCACTCAATGTCTCTTGTGGTCACTACAGCCTGATCCTGTCACTCAACTGTATTCTTTAGCTGTCCCTCCAGGTATTCAATCCAGTCTGATCTTATCTCTCATAGTGGCTGTCTACAGCCTGGTCCTGTCACCGGTCTGTTTTCTGTAACTTTAGATCCATATTTTATTATTCAGTCAGCTCTTGATATCTCTCCTGGTCACTACAGCCTGATCCTGTTACTTGCCTATAATCTGTACCTTTACCTAGATATGTATCGATCCTGCCAGACGTTTGTACAATTCGTTGTCTCCCTCTGTTGCCTGATTCTGTGAGATGTTTGTATTCTGTACTTTAACTCGGTCTAATTCTGCTCAGTCAGATCTTGTGTCCATCATAATACAGCCTGATCCTGTCACTTGACTGTATTCTTTAGCTGTCCCTCTGGATATTCTGTTCACTCTGATCTTATCTCTCAAAGTGGTTCTCTGCAGCCTGATCCTGTCATTTATCTGTTTCCTGCAACTTTACCTCCATATTTTATTATTCAGTCAGCACTCAATGTCTCTCGTGGTCACTACAGCCTGATCCTGTCACCTGTCTGTAATCTGTACCTTTACCTAGATATGTATCGATCCTGCCAGACTTGGGTATAATTCGTTGTGTCCCTCTGTTGCCTGATTCTGTGAGATGTTCATATTCTGTAATTTCAGTCAGATCTCGTGCCATCATAATACAGCCTGATCCTGTCACTTGTCTGCCATCTGTAGCTTTGCCTGTATAAATTCTGTCCTGTCTGATCACGATATTCATCATAATGGTTATCTGGGGCAGATCCTGTTACTTGTCTGTATTCTGTAGCTGTCCCTCCAGATGTTCTGTTCAGTCAGCTCTCAGTATTCCTCACAGTGGCTCTCTACAGCCTGATCCTGCCACTCGTCTGTTTGTCCGCAGATTTTCTGTTCAGTCTGATCCTCATAGTGGCCCTCAACAGTCTGATGCTGTCACTTGTTTGGATCCTGTAGCCTCACCTCCACAGATTCCAATTCCATACTTGGTTGTCCCTCACCGTCACCCTCTGGCGGCTCATCTCGTCGCTGGTGTGCGCTCTGCAGCTTTCCCTTCATTTCTCCAGAGTTCACCATTGCTCTCGACAGAAAGATCCTGCCAGCCTTCCCCACTCACTTGTCGGATTCTGTCAGCTCTCGGGGTTTCTTTTCAGCTTTTCACCTGATCCTGCCTCTTGGCAGCGCTTATCCACTGATCCAGCACAGTGCATTCTTGCATTTCATTGTTTTTTATATATATATATATATATATATATTGTGGTGCCCGGCCAGGACACCCAGGAGGACCGGAGGAGGACTTGTGCCTCCTCCAGACCGTGAGGGGGCGTCCGTCCTGGTTATGTAGGGGGCCTTGGGTAAAGGGCTTGGAAGCCCAGCCCTGTAGGGACCCGTGGCCACCGCCAGGCGGCGCCCAGATGCCGGAGTATCCTGTGTGGGACCCATTCGGGGCTGGAGCCCAGCTGGGACGCCCAGGAGGACCGGAGGAGGGCTTGTGCCTCCTCCAGACCGCAAGGGGGCGATCGTCCTGGTTGTATTGGGGGCCACGGGTAGAGGGCTTGGAAGCCCAGCCCTGTAGGGACCCGTGGCCACCACCAGGCGGCCCCGGTGCCTGAGGAATCCTGGAGCCCAGCACTTCCGCCACACCAGGAAGTGCTGGGGAGAAGACGACAGGAGACACCCGGATGGCTTCCGGGTGCACAGCCAGCACTTCCGCCACACAGGTGTGTATCCAAGAGGGAGTGCCAGGAAGCAGCTGGAGCCCATCCGAGTTCCCATATAAGGGGCTGGAGCTGAAGAGAGGACGGGAAGCCGTCGAGAGAGAGGCACAGTGACTGAGAGTGTAGCCTGGACTTTGGGGAATTGGTGCAAGAGGCACTGGGGTTTGTGAGCACGAATTTGTACATATTACTGTAAATAAATAGTGTGTGGTGGAACTATGTTGTCCGTCTGCCTGTGTCCGGGTCCCAGTCCACAATATATATATATATATATATATATATAGAGAGAGAGAGTATACCCTGAATTTTAAGGCTCAGATGGTTTTGATCCCCTGACAAAAAGGTGGAACAAATCCTACTTGAGGCCAAGTCATTGATGAGCCAAGCCATATAAAGTTTGCAGGCCTGGAGTGTGAGTGAGTGGTAAAAGCACTCGGCAGTCATCATCGACTACACATGTTCGGTAATCCACCGACACAAAGCGACAACCGACATGACTTGCCTACAAGTGTTAGGGAAGCGCGGCCCCTGCACGCTGCTCCTTGCCGAGCACAGCCACCACACGGCAGCGTGGCCGTCACAAACCCACCAACGGCAGTTTTGCATTTCAAGAGATATTTAATGGATTTTCTTTTTCTCCAGCAGTGGTGTTTCCATTATGGGGGCAGCGGAGAGGCGCTCTACTTGAGCCTAAGCCCTGTTCGATGAATAATTCATGTGTGTCCTGAGAGAAAGAACGCGGCCGAGCTCTTCACATTTCTGGCTGAGCGCGGCCGCTGCATGAATCAATGGCAAAGAGACAAGCGACGCGATGGAGGACTACGCCACTCTGTCCTGAACAATGAAGCCCACTTGCTTTCAGTTTGCTTTGTCTCGTGCTGAGCTCTCATGAGTCTCTCACATTTACACAGGACTTTGAGGTCTCCCCCCCCCACCTCCATTATATTTGGCCTCTCCAAGCTGAAGCCCATTTCCTTGGAGTACTTGGGGCCGTGATAGACATGACGCTGTACAGCACTTCTCATTATTTTCTTTCTTTATTGAATTTCATGTCTTAGCTTTGAACAGCTGGAGGGCCGAGTAGAATTAGACACCATCACCCCGACACGACTTCACTGGCAAACTAAAAGGGACGGAGGAAGTACGTCAGCTACAGAAAACGTGAAGGGACTCGCCAACTGAGAAGGGTACCAACGTTTACTAAGAAAGCACTTGGAAGCTATGCCTGGCATCTCATGTCCTCCAGCTAGTTGAGCCCTTTCAAGTCCACTTTGGTGACTGTCCCTGTCACTGTTAGTGATAAAACTAGACTGGCCTTTGTATGAAAACGTACGGCCATCTCTCAATCCTTCTGACTTCATGGGGCACTGCTGTGTGAAAAATGACTCTATGACATAGGAAAGGGTACAGCAGTGAAGGGCTCAGTTGGGCTAAAACTAGGGGGTGCACTCCAATACGATATGGCCATACCACGGAGGTCTCCACTGACTGGCCTACTTGGGTTAGAACAAAGTGGCTAAAACTGATCGGACCACTTATGGCCCACCTGAAAACTTCAGGGGCAACTAGTCATACAGTGGCATCTTTAGGCACAACTTTTAGCTCACTTGTACATGTGTAGATAGACAGATAGACGTGAAAGGCACTATATGATAGATAGATAGATAGATATGAAAGGCACTATATGATAGATAGATAAATATGAAAGGCACTATATAATAGATAGATGTGAAAGGCACTATATAACAGACAGACAGATCGATCATATTTAGGTAAATAAATATACTCACACACACAGACACACTGGTCTAAACACACACCAGAATGACAAAGAAGAATGAAAACTTCTGCCTCAGTAATCCCAGTCCCAGTAAGGCGCTACAAATTCGTTTGCCATCAGATTGAAGGAGCCCCCCGTCGTATTTCTTGACACACTTCTGCTGAATTATTTGTTGGCTGAAGGTTCTTAAAGCTGGTGGGTCACAGACAGGACGTGCTGCATCGTTCATTATGGTACTCAGTTTTGCCCTCATTCTCTGCTCCACCTCTACCTCCAGGGGGTCCAGAAGGCATCCCATAACTGAGGCTGCCCTTTTAATTAACTGTGAGTTTATGCTGACCATTTGCACTCCTATGGCAGAATCTGTGGCTATGCCCAGAAAGTGCACAACAAACCGCATTTCTACATACAATCTATAACACAGTTGGCATCTGTGCCACTTGGTATTCCATGCTGTACACCACAGAATTCATAACGATGCCCACTCAGTGATAAATCCCATCAGTTAAAGTACCTGTCAGTCCTTGCTTGTGCCCACTCACTCAGTGATAAACGGCACTCATTTAAAACAGCACAACTTGCATTTTAGTCCATGGGGTTACAGCGCCACCGCTTGGTTGGAGTCAAAGCCAAACGTCCCCAGCCTGGTACAAGTGTCCCGTTTTACTAATATAATGTTGCAGGCATAAAAATTGCTTTCAAATCCATAAGAGGGAAAAATTGAAAAAAAAAGTCCTCTGACCCATGAAAACAAAACACTTTTTATTTAATAGTTTTAGAATACACAAGAGAGCAGAAAATAAAGCAACAAAGTTTACTAAAAACACACATCGGAGAACAAATGAATCCAAACGAAAATCCAATGGCATGGCCTAATAGTGAATACCAAGGAATCTAAACGCCAAATCCAAATCATAAACCAAATAACAGGAGACAAACACAATGCTGAAGCAGCCATGGCTTAAGGGGGGTAGCGGCTAATCCTCTTAAATAGGACTGGGGGTGGGGCCTCAGGAGCAGGTGGCCCCACCCAACCAGTCTCAGCTCAGAAGACACAAGGAAGATGATTTGAAAGGCTGACCTCATACAGCACCTTCAGGAAGTCCTCAGCTACCGTCCCTGTCTCCATATTATGTTAGGTTGCAGCCTTTTTCTCAAATCATTTAAGTTCACCTCATCAAGTAACACTCAATACCCCAAAATAGCAAAGCGAAAGCTGCTGTGTTTCTAAAGGCTCGGGGGTCACATGTTTCTTTTTGGTGTCTATTGAGTTCATTTTTTTTAATATAGTTTCTTTACACCAAACCATCTTTCTTTCTATATCATGTGTTTTGTGGGTGGTCCCCCTAGGTGGTAGGACCACCTCATCCATCACCACAAAAGCCTGTGCCAAACCTTACAAAGGCTGAGTAAAACCTTCAGTCCCTTGCGGTTCATTGAATGTGCTGGTGTTGGTGAATTTGTCCCATCCTGATGTACTTTTGTAATTTGTTGGATTTTGACCTTTTCATGCTGATTTTATGATTGAATTCCTGTACTGGGACGTAGTTTTTGCTTCGGGATTGCCCATTTCAGGGAACTCCTTTCTGCCATTTGTGCTCGTCGGAGCTTCACTGTTCATAAAATAATTTCTGGTGATAAAAAAGTTTAGATGTGTGCGTCAGTAGCCTTTGCACCCCAGGAACCATTTTACCCAAACTATTCAATAACATTTCAGTAATTATTTACCGCTCTGATGCTGATCTATCTGATCGTAAAATAAGTCATTATGACAGCAATTAATGAGAAGAATTCATCATTAATTGCAGAATTATGGTATTTGAGAAATCCTCTAGAGGGTCTCTTTCTCTCACACGATTTGGCTCAAAAAACTAATCAGCACATCGTCAACTCATAACAGGCTCAAGTTTTGAGTTTGGTATTTTTTCTGTCCAGCCATTTTAGCTCTAGATCGTCCTCAAGAAACTGTGACACACACACACACTCAGACAGACAGACGCTCACCCATCATCAAATTATCAATGTTTTTGGTATCAGGAGATCCAAAAACATCGAGATTCATCGAAAACCAGAGATCAAAAATTTTTGACGAATCTAAAGCTTTGGCTCCTCCCCCACAGATGCGAGGTTATAATTGGTGGGGGGCTACAAAGCCAAAACCTTAAGATTCTACGATGGCCCTTTTCATTTGTAGCCTTTGGGTGGGGACCTCCTCCAGTGTTTATGCTCTACTTTTGTGATTGGCTGGAGTTTGACCTTTTTGTGAGGATTTTATGTTCTAATTCTTGGACTGGGACGTCGTTTGCTCCTGAAGTGCCTATTTCAGGGAACTCCTTTCACCATTTGTGCTCGTCAGAGCTTCACTGATCATAGGAGAACTTCTGGTGATAAAAAAAATTTGGACGTTAGTGTCAGTAGGCTTTGCACCCCAGGAACCAAGTTACCCAAACTATTCTAGAACATTTCAGTAATTATTTACTGCTCTGATGCTGATCTATCTGATCGTAAATTAAGTCATCATGATAGCAATTGATGAGAAGAATTTGACATTAATTGCAGAATTATGGTATTTAAGGGTTCCTCTAGAGCAGGGGTGGGCAAAGTCATCCCTGGAGGGCCGCAGTGGCTACAGGTTTTTGTTCCAACCCAGTTGCTTATTAAGAAGCATTTATTGCTCAAGTAACTCTTCTGTTTCATTTTAGTTGCCTCGCTCATTAGGATTTTGAACCCTTATTGCTTATTTTAGTCTTAACCAGCAGTTCTCTTGGTTTCTAATGGCTTTTTATTAGCTAAGATACAAATGACAAAAGAAAGCAGCATTTCTCCATTCTGCTTGTTTCAGTTTACACCTGTCTGTATTGTGCACACTTTGGTTTAACTAAATACTTGGGAGGAAAGTGAAGAGAAAAAAGTGAAAGATAGAATATTATTCATACATTTTAGACTTCATATCGTTTAGATGATATCATTATAAAGAAATAAAAATCTAGGATATGAGAATGGCCTGACATGGCAGAGTTAAAACACTAACAAGCCATGAAATTGAATTAGTGGCAAGGATTGTTTTCTAATAAAGCAACTGGGTCTTTGCAAAAACCTGCAGCCCTCCAGGAATGACTTTGCCCACCCCGGCTGTAGAGGGTCTCTTTCTCTCACTCGAATTTGGCTCAAAAAACAAATCAGCACTTCGTCACCTCATAACAGGCTCAAGTTTCGAGTTTGGTATTTTTTCTGTCCAGCCGTTTTAGCTTTAGACTGCTGATTCCCAACGTGGGACGCACGCCCCACTGGGGGGTAATTTGATTTTTTAGGGGGAGCAATTTTAAGGATTTAGGTACGTTAATTTATAAAATGAAAAAACAGAAATTCACTGTTAAAAATGATAGAAAAAAAATAAACAAATAATTTTTATTTTTTACAGAGACATTTATATATTTATATAAACATAGAAGGGATGGTGAAGAACCCTTTAATTTATGATTTTACAACCAGCTTGCGTTTTTCTACTTAGAAATCATTTTTACCATTAAAATAATATGAATTGTAACAATGATTATAAAATTTTGCAATATAACCAAAATATAAAATGATCAAGATATTACAGAAAAAGCTGTCATTAAAGTTATTTTATATTTATGAATATCACATCTCTTACTATATGTTTTCAAAACTGTATTTTCATATTACTTCATATTATACTTTTTTTTTTTTTTTTAACAATTTCTTACTGATTTCTTTGTCAGTACTTCAACTGTCCTTTCCCTCTTTTGTTTCCATGTTCTTTGGAAGCTTGTTTAGTCCAAATTAATGACATTATGGGCTTCCTCCACGTGAACAGGAGTTCACTTTTTGAATAAGTACTAATAAGAATAAGGTACATGTTACAGGAGGGGACATCATGATTTCAGAGAAGCCTAGATGGGGCATGGCAAGAAAAAGGTTGGGAACCACTGCTTTAGACTGTCCTCAAGAAGACACACACCATCATCGAGTTATTGATGTTTTTGGTATCGGGGACCCAAAAACGTTGAGATCCGTCGAAAACCAGAGATCGAAATTTTTGATGATTCTAAAGCTTTGGCTCCTCCCCCACAGATGACAAGTTATAACTGGGGGGCACAAAGCTAAAACCTTAGATTCTACGACGGCCCTTTTCATTTCTAGCCTTTGGGTAGGGAGCTCCTCCAGTGTTTATGCTCTACTTTTGTGATTTGCTCGATTTTTACCTTTTCGTGCTGATTTTATGTTCAAATTCTTGGACTGGGAGGTTGGTTGCTTTGGGACTGACTATTTTAGGGAACTCCTTTTACCATTTGTGCTCGTCAGAGCTTCACTGATCATAAGAGAATTTTGTTGTGATTAAAAAAAAAAAAAATTTGGATGTGAGCATCAGTAGGCTTTGCACCCCAGGAATCAAGTTACCCAAACTATGCAATGACCTTTCAGTAATTATTCACCACTCTGATGCTGATCTATCAAAACGGGTCCAAATCATATTATGTGATATCATCTACCGTTAAAGTCTACTCCGTACTTCTAAAATTATTTTTACACTGTATTGAGGATTTGTTCTGTTCTGCGTATTTTATTGTATTGACCCCCCTTCTTTTTGACACCCACTGTACACCCAGCCTACCTGGTAAGGGGTCTCTCTTTGAACTGCCCTTCCCAAGGTTTCTTCCATTTTTTCCCTACAAAGGTTTTTTTGGGAGTTGTTCCTTGTCTTCGAAGAGAGTGAAGGCTGGGGGGCTGTCAAGAGGCAGGGCCTGTTAAAACACATTGTGGCACTTCTTGTGTGATGTTGGGCTATACAAAAAATAAATTGTATTGTATTGTATTGTAATTATGATAACAATTGATGAGAAGAATTCATCATTAATTGCAGAATTAGGGTATTTGAGGGTTCCTCTAGAGTGTCTCTTTCTCTAATCAGCATATCCTCACCGCATAACAGGCTCAAGTTTCGAGTCTGGTATTTTTTTAGTCCATCTGTTTTAGCTTTAGACCGTCCTCAAGATACTGTGACACACAGATACACACACAGCCATCATCAAGATATCAATGTTTCCGGTATAAGGGGACCCAAAAACGTCGAGATCCGTTGAAAACCAGAGATGGAAATTTTTGAGCTTTGGCTCCTCGGCCACAGGAGAGGTTATAATAGGGGGGCACAAGGCCAAAACCTTAGATTCTACGATGGCCCTTTTCATTTCTAGCCTTTGGGTGTTTATGCTCTACTTTTGTGATTTCCTGGATTTTTTTGGCCTTATTCTCTGTATTTTGACTTTGTATTCTGGATGACTTCTGGATTCCCGTTACTTTTTCAGCTCTTCTCGCCTTCTGTGCTCTTCGCAACTTCCTTGTGTCACAGCCCATTTTTTGTAAAAGCAAGACATCTTTTACTTAATAAAAATTCTTCCCTGTCCCTTTGGTTACTGTGGCTGGGACTTGATGGATTTCCCCCACTGGTGCCCATTTTGGTGACTTTGTGCTTAGGAACTCTCAAGTTCATAACATCCCAATTTAAAGTCTCCCTCAGCTGCAGCATCCCCTGCGTTTGTTAATTCAACCGGCACCACATACAGTATGGGGGCAGATCTGTGCCCTGACGTGCTGTGGCCCTCGACTTCTTGTGTTTTAAGTGGGTTTCATTGAATTGCTCCCCCCAGTTTGAGCCATCGACCTCCACTTTCTCCAAATCTCCCTCTGGCGGAGGCTGAAACGGAGCTCTCAGCTCATTTTTTTTTTTTAGCCAACTCCAGCAGACTCTCCTCTCCGTGTGTTGCAACGAATAAATTAGTGAAGATACCGCAATTAAATTCATGAGATGTGAACTGCATGGATCAGCCAAATGGAACAGAGAGGGGAATGCGGTTTGGGTTTTGTTATTTATTTATTTTTTTTTAATCTGTCTGTTCAGTTCTACTCTGAAGATATGCAGCGGAGTTACATAACAAAATGAAATAAATAGATGAGGTGGGCTGGAAGGACAGCAGATGCTTATGGGAGGCTCGCGTCTATCGATTCCATTTCACTTTGGCTCATACAGATGTCGTCCCAGAGACCGAGGCAGGAGTGAGCAGCTGAGCCCCAGGGAGCGTTTTTGGGAAACATGCAGATTGTCGCAAAGGAACGGGGAAATCGAACCCAGGAGGAGCGAGAGAAACAAAAACGAGAAGACATCAGCAAAGGACAAAAAACAAAACAAAAAAGAGAGGCAAGAAAACCATAAAAAGTAAAAAGCAGATGAGAAAAGCAAAAGACGTCAGAAAGGAGAGAAATCACAAGAGAGGCTTAATGACAATCAGAACGGGGTACAAATATTAAAAAAAAATAAAAACAGAGAATGGCAGTGGAGGAGGGGGCGACTATAGAAACACAGTCGACAAACAGCTTCACGTAAGGAAACCCAAATGGCAGCTTTAGGGCAACAGGGATAGGAGCAAAAGGCCCAAGTCAAGGACCTTGTTGGTCAGCTCTGAGAACAGGGCTCTGGAAATGCAGCTTGTATCATCCCTGGGGTGCCAGGCTGGAAGTCAGCACAAGGACCACTTGTAACAACGCATAGACTAGATGAGAGATCCTAAGCACAAAGTCCCATAAAATACCAAAAATGTCCACTAGAGGGGAGGGAGGGAGTGAACCGTTAAACCCCGACAAGAAATGAAAAGGGCCAAAATAGAATTTAAGGTTTATTGTCATAAAAAGGCTCTTGTTGATAGTGAAGGCAAAAGGAGTTGCCTGAAGCAGACAAGCCAGAAAAAGACGTACCAGCAAAAGAACTCAAGGCAATTCTATTCAATAATGCTATGGTAGTACCTACAATAGAATTTACAACAAGTTGCGATGGATGGACGCCATTCCTTTATCTGGCTGGAAGGCCACTGTAACAGATGATCAGGAAGGGAGGTGGGCACTGCGGCAGCTGGTGCAGCATGAATGTGTTACCAGCAGCAATGGATAGGGGACCCTCACCAGGCTGATCGGGAGACTAGAAGAATTGTGGGACAAGGGGGGAGACCATCTCATATGCGCAGTTCATTCCCCCATACACTGGGTGGCAGCATCCCTTGTGGTGAGCCCCTATATGTATGCCCACAGGGCAGCACTGGGTTCCCATACAGCTGCCCTGGGGCCTCTTTGGTGCTATGGGGACATGAATGCCCTATTGCCTTCCAGAAGGCTGCCGGTTCGAATCCCGTAAATGCTAAAAGGGACTCTGCTCTGTTGGGCCCTTGAGCAAGGCCCTTAACCTGCAATTGCTGAGCGCTTTGAGTAGTGAGAAAAGCGCTATATAAATGCAAATAATTATTATTATTATTATTGCAGTGTGGTCCACCCAACTGGGAAGACTGGAAGAAAAAATGAACTGCTTGCAAGCTACGAAGGGTTAAAAGCTGACAAAGCTGTTTTGCTGTAATGGCAGGTTATTCATACGGGCGTCTGTCATAAGACTGGGTCCAGTAAGCTGACCTGGGACAACTTCCTCTTTAGGAACACGTCTGTTAGACACAGGAAAGATGACCTTTCCTTCTTTAGGGCTCTATCTGACACATACACAAAAGAGAAACAGTTTGCCGATTTGTGCAATATAAGATGAAATGCTCAGGTAATCAATATATAATCTTATTGAGGGGAAGGGAGGAAAAAAATATACAGCCGATCGGAAAGGGGAATCTGCCCATGAATCCATGTAGTCATCTGTAACTGAATAAAGACTGATTGATTAAACTATTCCTGTCTTCCTCGGGGATTACTGCCACAGAAGTCACCCAGGTGACAATGGTTTAGGCACTGGAAGGACTCCCAGGTCGGGTTTAAAAACAGAGCTCTCCACTTCTCCCAGAGAGTTGGAGTCAGGAGAGGAGCTGCATGGAAGAGTGGAGGAGAAAAAAAAGAAAGGGAGTGGACTGGATTGTCCATTACTGGAGAAAAGAAGCCTGTCAGAGGTACTGTTTGAAAATAAAAAAAATAACCTGTGGGACCGTCCTTGTGTTAATGTGGCCTTTCTTGAGAAGTGCGACCCTCCCGAACAAGCCACAATTGTGGAGCGCTTGTCAAATTGTTGTCACCTGCACATAATGACCACTCTTTGCCATAAAATCCTGTAACTCCTTCAAAGTGGCTATTGGCCTCTTGGTAGCCTTTCCTTGCTCTTCCATCCAGTTTGGAGGGATGGCTGGATCCAAGGAGGGTCCTAGTAATACCACTTGTTTATGATGGACTTTACTGGGCTCCTTGGGACTGATAAAGCCTTTGTTTTTGTCTCCTTTTATCTCCTGCCTTCTGTCTGCCCACAACTCTATCCCTGAGATCTTTTGAAAGTGGCCTGCCACTCACAGTCAGTTGTTTGCCGTCATTTGCCCTGCCAAGCAAGAGAATGAATGCTCCAGGAACAGCTTCACTAATCGCACTCATTACAATTATATGCTTATGATATTATTTATCTGGACTTTCAGAAAGCATTTGATAAGGTGCCACATGAGAGGTTGGGCATCAAGTTAAAAGAAGTGGGAGTTCAGGGTGATGTTTTTAGATGGGTGCAGAATTGGCTCAGACACAGGAAGCAGAGGGTGATGGTGTGAGGAACCGCTTCAGAACTGGCCGATGTTAAGAGTGGTGACCAGCAGGGGTCAGTGCTAGGGCCGCTGCTATTTTTAATATATATAAATGATTTAGATGGGAATATAAGTAACAAGCTGGTTAAGTTTGCAGATGATACTAAGATAGGTGGATTAGCAGATAATTTGGAATCAGTTATATCATCACAGAAGGACTTGAATAGCAGACAGGCTTGGGCAGATTTGTGGCAGATGAGATTTAATGTCAGTAAATGTAAAGTATTACACATAGGAAGTAAAAATATTAGGTTTGAATACACAATGGGTGGTCGGAAAATCGAGAGTCCACCTTATGAGAAGGATTTAGGAGTCACAGTGGACTCAAAGCTATCAACTTCCCAACAGTGTTCAGAAGCCATTAAGAAGGCTAACAGAATGTTAGGTTATATAGCACGATGTGTGGAGTACAAGTCACAGGAGGTTCTGCTCAACCTTTTTAATGCACTGGTGAGGCCTCATCTTGAGTACTGTGTGCAGTTTTGGTCTCCAGGCTACAAAAAGGACATAGCAGCGCTAGAAAAGGTCCAGAGAAGAGTGACTAGGCTGATTACGGGGGGCTACAGGGGATGAGTTATGAGGAAAGATTAAAAGAGTCGAGCCTTTACAATTAAAATAAAAGAAGATTAAGAGGTGACATGATTGAAGTGTTTAAAATTCTGAAGGGAATTAGTCCAGTGGATCGAGACGGTGACTTTAAAATGAGTTCATCAAGAACACGGGGACACAGTTGGAAACTTGTTAAGGGTAAATTTCGCACAAACATTAGGAAGTTTTTCTTTACACAAAGAACGATAGACACTTGGAATAAGCAACCAAGAAGTGTGGTGGACAGTAAGACGTTAGGGACTTTCAAAACTCGACTTGATATTTTCTTGAAGGAAACAAGTGGATAGGACTGGCGAGCTTTGAGGGGCTGAATGGCCTGTTCTCGTCCAGAGTGTTCTAATGTTCTAATGGATCACAGGTGGGAGGAAGCCAGTAACCGCAATGGGAATGGTGGGCACTGAAACCTGATTGAGTTTAAGAGTTAGAGATTGGAGTAAGTAAAGCTGGAAAAAATGTCAGTTTGTGTGTTTTCACTTAAGGCTGTAAAGGAAAAAAAATGGGAATATTTCGAAGGGGGGATTCTTTTCTATACCCACTGTAAATATGGGCCACCCTGTATCACCCGGCTAAACTCAAGAAATTAATTATCAGTCTTCCAGCCAGAGTCAGGACACCGTGACCCTAAATTGGTCAAGTAGACGTTTTTATAATCTGTGATGGGCTGGCTTTCCATCTTGGGTTGGTTCTTATCTCACACCGGAGGTTTGTGGGAGAAACGCTGGCTCCCTGCACTCCTGAATTGGCTTCAGCAGGTTGGAGAAAGTCACGTTGTGTCCCGCGTTTACATGGTGTTAGCAGCAGGTAATGCAAATAGCCGAGATGCTAAGGAGAGTGGCAGGTGGCGTGGCGCAGTCGTCAAGGCTTTGGACCGTGGACTTCAAACTCAGCTACTGAAATTACGTAACAACCCACCTGTGCTGCAATTCGAAAAACAAAAGAAATGCTAAAATGGCAACTGCTGTACGTCAGTCCACTCATAACAGAGTGTGTGAGTCGGTTAGCCCCTCGGAGCCCAGCAGTGCTTTCTCTTTGTTTGCCTGATTGATGCCCACGTCACGCTGTAGCCAGTCTGCTCACTGAAGACTGACCCGTCCATCTGACCCGTGGCTCCCTGCCGCTCATCGGTCAAGTCAATTCCACAGAACAAGTCATTCCCAAGCCCTGCCGCTGCCCCTCATTTAGCTCAATTCAAACAGTCATGCATTCCTGCGTGATGTTTTTTCCTGTTTTTGCACCCTGCTCCTTTTCAAGCTGGATGGTGCTTCTGGGGGGCTTTGTTTTATATTGCAGTCATAATGGGCACCACGTACAGGCACACATATTCATTTGTATTCGAGGCCGGCTCATTGAAATTCCACACCGGTATTCAGACACAAAGATTTATATACCGTATATATCCACGCACACCCCAACCCTCTAATTTGAGTCTACAAAAAATAAATAAAAACATTTCAAGTGGTTACGGATTCAGGGGTAGAGACCCAGCAGAGGTAGAGCATGCTGTATTTTTATTTTATTAAGCAGTCAAATTTTGTCTGTCCTCCTCCGACTTTGTTGTTATAAAGTGTGCAGACCCCATGCTAAGACTCCAACATGGACAAATTATCGATCGTTGGACAGAAAATTCAATTCCTTTTTATTCTCCTGTAGTGCTGCTGAAGGCAGAAAACCTCAGAGTGCTCACTGAGATTTACAAACACAAAAAAAAAAACTGCTGAGTGATGACGACGTGCGCCGCTTTGGCTAGAAAGAAATGGAGATGAGAAAAGGAGCCTAGAACTAAGCATTAGCTCTGACCACCCACCACCCCAGTGTCCCAGAAAACACAAAACCCCACCTGTTCTTAATGACCACAGGACCCCACACACACACACACACACACACACACACACATCCCAACAATAGGGTGCTTGGATTTCCCAGTTTGGGTCACGGTTCCCAGTGTTTTTGTTAAACTATATTATGAGGTGGGCCCGCTTCCTTAGGCTCCACATACCAGAGGCAGGGCAGATAATACAGAAAACAAACACAGAGACTCGTAACATAATATAACACCCAAAAATGAATAGATAACATTGTTAATTCAAAAAATCATATCTCTATTTCATATCATATGTAAGATCTTCTTTATTATTGTTAGTGAAAGAAAAAGAACTGGGAGATAATAACGCGCGGCAAAAATGATAGTCGGGGAAAAACTGGAAGATCAAAAAAAAAAAAAAAAAATACACAAAGTACAGGAGCAGACCGAAAGTCAAAGTCAAAAAAGGAGATGAAAAACCCGAAGCAAAACCGAGCACTCGGCCTACTTGAAAATGAATCAGACAGCTGCTGAAAATTTTCGAGATTTATGCAACTGAGGGAGGACTTTACAAGGAGCCATCGCCATATTTATAGTGAAGGTTCAGATGATGTCCCCAACTGCACCAATCACAGCCACATGACTTCCTTCACGTAAACGGTACTAAAGTGAATGAAATTATATAATAAACCCCAAAAAAAACCCAAAGACGTGTAATACTGTGATAAAGACAAAAACCAAACATAAAATAGAATAAATACCACAATGTGAAATAATATATTTAAATAACAACAAAAGGACAAAATAATCTAAAAAAAAACAAAAAACAAACAGAGTAGACTGGTATGACTGCGGGGCTCAAAAAACTCAAAAACAAGACTGTGCTCCAGAGTGGCCTGAAAAATACAAGGAAGCCTGACCCTCCGACTCAAAATCAGATATTTACACTCAAACATGGCCAAGCTAATGCTAGTGGGAAAGGGGGTCCGTGAAACACCCCGGCCCTTATTTAACAAAATGGTCCTGATATATATATATATATATATATATATATACACACTAAGCAAAAAAAGAAACGTCCTTTTTTCAGGACTGTGTATTTCAACAATAATGTTTTAAAAATCCAAATAACTTTACAGATCTTCATTGTAAAGGGTTTAAACAATGTTTTCCATGCATGTTCAATTAACCATAATCAATTAATTAACATTCACCTGTGGAATGGTCGTTAAGACCTTAACAGCTTACAGAAAGTAGGCATTTAAGGTCACAGTTCTAAAACGCAGGACACTAAAGAGACTTGTCTACCGACTGTGAAAAACACCCAAAGAAAGATGCCCAGGGTCCCTGCTCATCTGCGTGAACGTGCATTAGGCATGCTGCAGGGAGGCATGAGGACTGCTGATGTGGCTAGGGCAATAAATTGCCATGTCCGCACTGTGACACGCCTAAGACAGTGCTACAGGGAGACAGGAAGGACAGCTGATCAACCTCGCAGTGGAATACCACGTGTTAACAACACCTGCACAGGATCGGTACATCCGAATATCACACCTGCGTGACAGGTACAGGATGGCCACAACAACTGCCCGAGTCCCTCCATCAGTGCTCAGACTGTCCGCAATAGGCTGTTGTAAGGCAGGTCCTTACCAGACATCACCAGCAACAACGCCGCCTATGGGCACAAACCCACCTTCGCTGGACCAGACAGGAGTGGCAAAAAGTGCTCTTCACTGATGAGTCACGGTTTTGTCTCACCAGGGGTGATGGACGGATTTGTGTTTATCGTCGAAGGAATGAGCGTTACACCGAGGCCTGTACCCTGGAGCGGGATCGATTTTTGGATCGATGGCTAGGGCCATTCCCCCCAGAAATGTCCAGAAACTTGCAGGTGCCTTGGTGGAAGAGTGGGGTAACATCTCACAGCAAGAACTGACAAATCTGGTCCAGTCCATGAGGAGGAGATGCACTGCAGTACTTCAAGCAGCTGGTGGCCACACCACATACTGACTGGTACTTTTGATTTTGAGCCTCCCTTCGTTCAGGGACACATTGTGAAACATTTTTAGTTTATGTCTTATGGTGTTGACTCTTTTAATGTTTATACAAATATTTACACATTAAGTTTACTGAAAGTAAAAACAGTTGAAAGTCAGAGGACGTTTCTTTTTCTGTTGAGTATATATATATATGCACATACATATATACACACATATATATATATATATATATATATATATATATATATATATATATATATATATACACATATATACACACATATATATATATATATATATATACACATACATACACACATATTGAATGCACTCCTGAAGTGGAAAACATCAGCTTTCTTCATATGAACCATCTTTATTTGTGGACTGGGGGTCCGCAAGTTTCTATGCCATGATAACAATAACATTTAATTTAAAGGTTCAAAAAGGCAAAATTCTAAATGTTGCCTCAGTTTGTGGTCATAGACGGAGTCAATGGTCAGAATTCTGTATAGTGCCCTTCATAGTGAGGCGCCGGTGAGACCCAGTTTGGAGTGTCAGTATTAAAGTGGCTTAACTAATCAAGATGGCAGGCCTTCTGCACCACTCCCATTATTTGTAAAGCGTGGTGGCCCGGTTATCCTGTAAGCAGTGGAATTTTGCGCTCCAGCTTTCCCGATAAAATGACGACCATCTCAATAGTTAAGTGTCCAAAACGGACAGATGGTACTGCGAAACAAAGCCTCTCATTGTTGGCTCTCGTCTGCCAGCACTGACTGACTGGGTATGCCAATTGAAGGCACAAAGGAAAGCAAAGCAGGGAAACCAAAAACAGAAAACACAAAACCTGCACGTCCAGCCAAATTTCTATTAAAGCAGCAGACCTCGGCATGCTGACAATGGAATTTAACAGGAATCCCGTTGCAGACTCACATTTAGAAAGCGCAGAATATTCTGTCTCTAGACATCTCGGCTCTGATGACCATCCAGACTGGGGAACAGCTTAGTCGAAAAGGAGCCAAGAATGGTAAATTCTTAGGCGCAGTGCACTTCTCATTGGCACTCTGACTTGGAATTGGGGGTCCTCCTTATGGATCCCCCCAGGTTCTCTCAGTGCTTATGCTGACTGCCTCTCACAATCTATAGGTGGTTTATTTGGTGGACTGGTGGCTACAACATGTCTAAGTACGAGTGTGCCCATTGACAGACTGGCATCCCATTGCTTGCATATTCAGGCTTCTTGTGATGGATGGTTTACCAAAAATGAAATCACCAAACGGCCCCGTGGGGCCCAAGTGAGTCTAAGAAGTTGAACCCAACGTAAATGATAGTCTTATAAATGATGTAATGTGCGCTGTCTACTCAGTCAGTCAGAGTAATGAAATTATTTGTTTGCCAGCAGCCATACCAGCTGCACCTCAGTGCAGCTCATCCATCTAAAGTGTGTTTGAGCTCAGCCAGTGCTTGGATGGGGGGCCATCTAGGTCTGGGGTGTCGAACTCCTGTCCTGGAGGGCCGCATTGCCTGCAGGATTTTATTCTAACCCTCTTCTTCATTAGTGAGCCGTTTTGCAGCTGATTAACTTCTTTTGCCTTTGCTATAATTAACTTCACTCAGGCCCCTTAGTTGTCTCATTTTCCTTAATTAGCAGCCAAACAATAATGTGACACAAATCGAGCCGCCACATGACCAGCTCACCTGTGCCCATCACACAGTATCTGAAAATAAAGAAAGGTGAAGGTGTCGGGGCAGAAAACGCAACAGAGGTTCTCACCTCGAAAGAAGGCTCTAGGTGTCAGAGGACAGGCAAACAGAGTAATTAGCTCTATTGCAATAAACAATAACACAGACTCAACCCAATTAAGGCAAACCGAGTTGAGCCCCAAACAAGCCAAATGTTACAGTTAATATAATCATTTCTTATCATCCTGACCTCGCTCAAGACAGCTCATTCGCCGCTTATTTTGACTCCCTTCTCCAGCTGGCCTCTTTCAAGTTCTTATGGACGCCACCAATATTTCTCGTGTTTTGTAATGCACCATCACCTTTTCCTCCCCTTATTTTCTAGCCAGCCTTCAACTTGCAGGTCCCCCCCGATCTTGGGTCTCTATTTATAAGTCTCCCCCTTCAGGTTGATAAGATACTGGTGGTATTAAAATGAAGAGAAAAAGACGTGAATTAGCAGCAAAAAACAGCTCACTAATTAAGAAGATGGTTAGAATGAAAACCTGCAACCACTGAGGCCCTCCAGTACCGAGTTTGACGTCCGTGCCTTAGTTGTTTCTTTATCCTTAATGAGCGCCAAACAATAATGAGACCCAAAACAAGCCGCCACATGACCAGCTCACCTGAACACAGAGACAGGTGAAGGTCTCAATCATGTTGGTCTGCTCAGGTCACCAAAACATCTTGACGGTGGTCTTAGAAAAAAACAGAAAATCAACAGTTTTGGAAATGACTGCTGTGGGAGAATGAGAGTAGCAACACGCCATAGAATTAAATAACAGGTTTAATTAACAGCAAGAATCGGCTTCTTGTTAAGAAACTGGTTGGAGTTTAAAATCCCAGTTTAGGTGGTCATCTGTCGGCTTGTTTCACGTCTCATTTCTGTTTGGCTGTCATTTAATGAAGAAAGGAATCAATTCGAAGGACTGGACCCTTAAAAACGGCTATTAAAATGAAGGGAAATGGAGTTAATCAGCAGCAAAAACGGCTCACTAATTAAGAAAAGGATTAGAATGAAAACCTGCAGCCACTGAGACCCACCAGGACCGGAGTTTGACTTCCTTGCCTTAGGTGTTAATTTGTCCTTAATGAGCAGCCAAACAATAATGAGACCCAAAACAAGCTGCCACATGACCAGCTCGCCTGAACATAAAGACGAGTGAAGGTCTCGGTCACGTTGGTCTGCTCAGGTCACCAAAACATCTTGATGGTGGTCTTTGGAAAAAAAAAAAAAACAGAAAATCAGCAGTCTGCTGTGGCAGAACGAGAGCAGCAACAAGTTGTGATATCTAATAATGGTGTTAATTAATAGCAGAAATTGGCTTCTCATTAGGAAACTGGTGAAATTGGCTGAAGTTGGATGTTCCAATTTAGCTGGTCATCCGTTGGCTCGTTTCACGTCTCATTTCTGTTTGGCTGCCATTTAATGAAGATAAGAATCAATTCATAAGACTAAATCCTTAAAAAGAGTGCTACTAAAGTGAAGGGGAAAAATTTAATTAGCAGTGAAAACTGGTCACTGATTAGGAAGATGGTTAGAATGAAAACCTGCAGCCACTGCGGCCCTCCAGGCCTAGAGTTCGGCACCTGTGATCAAGGTTGCTGCTGGAGGAGATGTTGGTGAGGACAGCAGGGGGCACTTTACCTCGTTGTCTGTGTGTGGATCCCAGTTCCCCAGTGCAGTGATGGACACATTGTGCTGTAAATATTGGTAACCGTCCTTCAGATGAGACATAAAACAGAGGTCCCGATTCTGTGCGGTCATAAAAAATCCCTGGACATGCTTCAAAAAAAAAAAAAAAGTAGGGTATACCCCCAGAACCCTGGCTAAATTGCCCACCTTGACCTCATGGATTCTTTCCCCCTAATCACCACCTTATCTCCGACCGGCTGTCTCCTCCATCATCTAATAGCGAGAATGGCAGCCGTCACATCATCTAAGTGGACACTGCACAATGATGGCTCCCCACTGTCTATGTAAAGTACTTTGAGGAGGTTAGAAATTTTGATATAAATGTAATTCATATTAATTCAGTTTTACTAATATTTTTAATTCATATATTAATTAATTTTTACTAATAATTTAATTATTACATTATTTTTTACAATTATTAATTGTCTTTAAAGTCCTATAAATGCAAAGAAGCACTGGCATTTGAGTGAAAGATACTTTTATTTGATGTGACTGCAGGTTGGTTGGGCTGATGAAAGGGGTTGGGGTGTGGATGTGGATGTCTTGTTAGGCCTGGGGGGCCCATGGGCTTATCCTTCTATATAAAAGCGATCGGAATTGTCCTTCCGTCCCGTGAGTGCTACGCAGGCGCTGAGTTTCACACGCGCCCCGTCCATTTTGCAATGCACGATGGGATTTGTAGTTTCGTTTTTCCAGGTAAAAGATGATTTTCTACTCCAGACTGTGCGATATCTTCTTCTTCTTCTTTCTTACTATATAAAAGAAGTCGGGATTGTCCTTCCGTCCCATGAGTGGAAAGCGTAGCGGTATTCCGCTTATCACAGACTTACTACTTGCAGCTTGCGGTACGAAGCGACATGACGTGAGCAGAGTTCTGGTGCTCCCATCGTTCCCTTGCTTTTGTGTGCGATGCGCTGGAAAAATAGACAAAATTATGTCTCTGGAAATAATTCATGTTGATGGAGTACAAATGCCTCACCGCGTAGTAAATATCAGGGAGGTTCAAAAGGGCGACCTCAATATAGAAAAAAAGTTTAAATTTCATCACAAAAATAACAGAAACTACGAGTATTAAAGTGATACAGCTCAAATGCAATATAACCAAATTAATACGTTTGTATAAAATACCAAATTGATCTATATATTGAATTGCCTTAAGAAGTGGTCAACTTAAAAGTCGGTCGCTTTAAAAGGCGGGTCAGCCTAGTCAGGGAACAAATTGGGGCGTTCTAGGGGTACTGGCCATTGGCATCACTTGCCGTATCACTGGATACCTGGGCTCAACTCCTGGTGAATGAGATATGAGCTTATCTAATTTGGTTGTGGGAGTAGGAGGGTCTCCAAATAATAATTTTTTAAAATCAGTTTTATTGATGAATGACTTGCATATCAGTTGGGCATACGATGCTACAGCGTAAACAAATCAATTCCAAGGCTTCCACTGAAATGTTCATAAACTAGAAACAAATAGCCAGTACCAGGCCATACAGTTCCTAACAGGATTGTTCTCTGTATGGACTTAACTTTGTTCTTCTCGTGCCCCTGGGAGTTTCCTTCTGGGTGGACTTGGCACCTTCCTGCGTCTGCGGATGTCTTTCTCTGTGTGCACTTTATGAGTATTATGGTGCGATGAATTGAACTCACTATGTTTGTTAATGGATCCGTCGGCCCACGCTAAGGGCCAGTTTATACTTCATGCTCAGAACGCGTAGGCGCACACATCATGGCTGCCACGAGTTTCAAGCGTTCATTTGATACGTCCTCTGAGCAGGTCCTCAGAAATGAACGTGATGCATGCGCGAGTTGCAGTACCAGCCAAAAGTCGGGGGGTGCAGTTTGATAAAAGTTGGAATGTGACGTCAGAGTCTCCGTTTACGATCCACACGTGACAGAAAGCCGCTAACAGGATCGATGTGTGCGCTTCGATGTTTGATGAATGGTTCGATGTGGTGAAGCAAAATGCCAACATACAGATGCATTCTCAGTGTTTTTCTATATAACTGCCGCATATTCCGCATCTCCCCATTTCTTCCATTTATTTTCCCTACAAGGGTTTTTCTTGTCTTCTTAGAGAGTAAAGGCTGTGGGGCTGTCAAGAGGCAGGGCCTGTTAAAGTGTGATTTTGAGCTATACAAAAATAAATTGTATTGTACTGTAATAACTACAAAAACTAAACAACAACAACATTTATTTATATAGCACATTTTCATACAATTAATGTAGCTCAAAATGCTTTACATGATTAAAAAAAACTCAATTTTGAAAAAAAAAAAAGGTAGTTACTGGGTTTGCACGTGAGAGATGTAGTTGGGTAAAGTGCCTAAAAGAGTCCTTTAAAGTTCATCACAGTCCATTTGTCTCCGAGGGCAACTACTGCCAGTTTAATTATAGTGTCTGTCGTTCCAAAACGATGATTTTCTTCCGTTACAGTGCCACAGACGTGTGTTTTACGGGCTCGGTGCGAGTGAGTGTTTGCTTTGTGATGCACATGGTGCTCCATCCAGGCTGGCTTGCCAACTTTACACACCCAGGCAGAGCCGGCGCCATGGGGAGGCAACCATGACACCTGTCAGGGGCCCCAAGCGGTGGGAGAGCTCTCTTGCGCGAGGCTAAAGCTGCGGCAAATGAAATGTAAATCCCTGCAATGTTTAAATCAGGTCAGCAACCCAAAAGATCAAGATGTCTTATTGAGTCCAATGGATCTGACGCAGAAGCAGACGATCAGGAATCCCAAGATCCAGAAGAGGCACATTTTCATGTTATGAAGGATTCCTTCATTTCAGAATTGTCCGGGTGTTTTGAATCCCTAAACGACGTATGTCGCCTTTTTTTTTTTGTCCAATTTTAAACTTTAGGAGTGTGAGCACGGAGGAGATCTCAGCCTCTTGTGCAAATTTAGATGCCAAATAGTCAAAGGATCTGTCACATAATTTGAAAGATGAGGCGACTCACGTCAAGAACGCGTATGATGCAAACGTTAAGGTCCAAAGGTGGGCACAGTGATCGTTGATATCATATCATGAGATACAGAATACAGATACAGAAATAAAAACATTGCAAAAAGATACCTTGACTCTGCTAGTAATGTTAACTCAGAGCTACCAGACCCTCCGTGCATCATGAGGCACGACATGTGATATGATATTAAATAAATTTAATTACGGTTGTGTGAAAATTCAATGTGATTGACGTTAAGCTTGAATGTACCATAGGCACATCACTCGAACAGCTTGGGGAGGCAAAGGGTTCAGCCATAACTGTCAGGGGCCCAAGATTTTCTGGCAGCGGGGCTGACCCAGGGCTGCTGGCATAACTAACCCCCTGAACAAAACTGGACGAGTGGTTTAGAAAATGGAGAGGCGGCAGATGAAATAAGAAAGCGATTGCTGAAATGGAGTCCTCCCTCAGCACCCAGCTGCAATTCACAGCCAAAGCGCATTAAATATTGAGCTGTGTGTCCATTAATAATGGATGGAGCCTTAACCAAGTTTCTATGGCAGGCTTACAAACTGCGTTAAAATATAAATGCTCCCAGTGCCCCTAATGAAATCACTGAACGCAGCTCAATTCCCTAGTGCCGGATTATGACAATGTCACCGGGAATGGGAAAGTGATATAAAGATAGACACAGCTAAGAAACAAAATAAATCTGAGAAAGCCTGGAAGCGGAAGCAGCCTGGAAAAAAAAGGCCATCAGATTTGAGAAGAACCAGAGGCTCATTGCTTTTTGGTTGTGAGTCCGTCACCTCGTCCCGTTTGGTACCCTCAGGGGAACGGCATGTCATTGTGCAAGTGGCAAAATAAAACGGTGTGAAAAATGAGCATCCAAAGGGGCCAAATAGTCTTCTTACCAAATATCGTGATTACTTGACCGGTTGTGTATGGAGGAAATCGAACAAGATGGAATCAACAAAGGTTTGTGAAATGGGACAATAAATACAGAACAACACGAATAACAAAATGATATGTCAGCATAAGTGTGGCACGAAATGTTGTGGTGGCAGTAAGGAGACCACGGTTCATGTCCCGGGTGGTCCCTGCATGGACTTTGCCCATACTCCTCATGTCTGTGTGGATTTCCTCCCACAGTCCAAAGAAATGCATGATGTTAAACTGGCCCATGTGTGTGTGGACCTGTGTGTGTGTGTGTGTTTGCCCTGCGATGGACTGGTGCCCTGTCCAGGGTTAGTATGTGCCTTGTGCCCTTTGCTAGCTGGGATAGGTTGCAGCCCCCCAGCCATAACCCTGATCTGGATTGAGCGACTTTTGCACTTTTCTTGCCTGCCACTAAGACTAAAGACACAAAACAAACCTGTCTGAGGGGTAAGTTGTGGACTAGATGGAATGAGTGGCAGAGGATGTCAGGCTACACGACTGCCTTCAACTCTATGATTACTTAAATGAAGACTATGACTGAAAATCACTAAAACCGGTGTGTAGTGTGACATGGCCTTAAAGTATTAACCAAAGTTGACTGACCAGTAGACTCAGCAGCCTGAAGCCAGTCTCTGTAGCACTGGGCACAAGGTAGGAACAAACCCTAGACGTGGCACCAGTCTATTAAATGTCACACTCACGCCCACACTTGGCCAATTTGAAGCCACTAGTTCACTAGACATGCATGTCAGCGAGACATGGGAGGAAAGTCCACACAGAATTAGGGTGAACCTGCCAACTTGGGTTTAGAAGAGGGAGGTTGTGTTTTACTAACATGCTGGAATTCTGTGTGGAGGGAAACAAAAGGATACGATCAAAGGGGTGCATATGATATTATTTATCCTGACTTTCAGAAAGCATTTAATAAGGTGCCACATGAGAGGTTGGGCATCAAATTAAAAGAAGTGGGAGTTCAGTGTGTAGAGTGTAGATGGGTGCAGAATTGGCTCAGACACAGGAAGCAGAGGGTGATGGTGCAAGGAACCTCATCAGAATTGGCCGATGTTAAGAGTGGTGACCAGCAGGTGGCAGTGCTGGGGCCGCTGCTATTTGTAATATCTATAAATGATTTAGATGGGAATATAAGTAACAAGCTGGTTAACTTTGCAGATGATACTAAGATAGGTGGATTAGCAGATAATTTGGAATTCATTATATCATCACAGAAGGACTTGGATAGCAGACAGGCTTGGGCAGATTTATGGCAGATGAAATTTAATGTCATTAAATGTAAAGAATTACATATAGGAAGTAAAAATGTGAGGTTTGAATACACAATGGGAGGTCTGAAAATCGAGAGTCCACCTTATGAGAAGGATTTAGGAGTCACAGTGGACTCTAAACTATCGACTTCCCGACAATATTCAGAAGCCATTAAGAAGGCTAACAGAATGTCAGGTTATATAGTGCCTTGACGTGTGGAGTACAAGTCACAGGAGGTTCTGCTCCACCTTTATAACACACTGGTGAGGCCTCATCTTGAGTACTGTGGTCAGTTTTGGTCTCCAGGCAACAAAAAGGACATAACAGCGCTAGAAAAGGACCAGAGAAGAGCGACTACAGGGGATTAGTTATGAGGTAAGATTAAAAGAGCTGAGCCTTTACAGTTTAAGCAAAAGAAGATTAAGAGGTGACCTGAGTCAAGTGTGCAACATTATGAAGGGAATTAGTCCAGTGAATCGAGACGGTGACTTTGAAATGAGTTCATCAAGAACACAGGGACACAGTTAGAAACTTGTTAAAGGGAAATTTCACACAAACATTAGGAAGTTTGACACTTGATAGTCACTTGGAATATGTGACCAGGTAGTGTGGTAGACAGTAAGACTTTAGGGATTTTTCAAAACTCGACTTGATGTTTTTTTGGAAGAAATAAGTGGACTGGACTGGCGAGCTTTGTTGGTGGGCTGAATGGCCTGTTCTCATCCAGAGTGTTCTAATGTTGTAACTGCACAAAGTGGTGCTAGGACTGAAAGTTACGCCTGGGCATACTCACAACAACATTTATTTCTAGAGCTCTTTTTCATACAAATGATGTAGCTCAAAGTGCTTTACAAGATGAAGAAAGAAGAGTAGGCAATAACAAGTAACAGAGAGAAAAAGTAAGGCCCGATGGCCAGGAGGACAGAAAAAACAAAAACAAAAAAACTCCAGAAAAAAAAAATCTGCAGGGGTTCCAAGAGCATGAGACCACCCGAATTTAAACACACACACACTGGGCATTCTACCAACCGTCAATGATCTCAATCAGTCCTCCTGGTTTTCAGGCTTCACATGGAAGAATTAGATGATGCTGGTCATGTGGACCTCTGGCCTTCAATCCATTGATGTAAGGACTTGCACGGTGCTTTGATCAGGTGGTAATGGCACAGATCATCACCTCAGAAAAACGGAAAAAGAACAGCAGAGAAAGTAGGGGTTAGTACGGATTGTGGAGCCACCGTGAATGATATTGATAATTAAATGCATATACAGACTATCAGGGTTACACTAAGATGGAGCGACGAGAAAGCCATTTTACAATAATGAGTTTTTAGCCATTTTTTAAAGTGCTCCACCGTATCAGCCTTGCAAATTTCTATCGGTAAACTCGTATTCCAGATTTGAGGTGCATAACAGCAGAAGGCCGCCTCACCACTTCTTTTATGTTTAGCTCTTGGACTTGTAAGCAGACCCTCATTTGAACATCTAAGGTTATGATTTTTTTTACATTTTCATTTTAGATTGATATCGCACCAAAGCAATTAGCAAACTAAAATACACGCCTTTGGTATGTTTGAAGAACACGCTTGACAGCAACCAGGCTGGACTCTGAAACCCGGGACTCTGGAGCTGTGATGCAGAAGCCGTAGTCTTTGTGCGCCATGCCAGCCCACAAAGAGGCAGAAAGGTAAAAGTGAATGCAGAACGGCTCCTTACTGAAGTGTGAAATTTACACACGACAGCAGGAGCCTCAGTGTCCTCTTTAGGTCACTCGGTGTGCCAAGGAGGGACTGGAAGTTTAATGGAATCACAGAAACACAGTCTCTTCACAGAGACGGCCCTTTCCTTCGGGCTCTGGTGGTGGACGAGTCCTCTAATCCCACACCACACTGTGTCCTGTCATCGGCTCAGTAACAGAGCTCGTCCCCCGTATCACAGCCGGCTCCTACTTTGTGAGGCGCCGTTCGCTTTTACACTTTGGAGGAAGTTGATATCCATGCCGGCACCTCCGGGAGGTCAGGGCTCACTGCCGTTGTGCGCTTGTTCTCTTTGATGGGGCCCGGCGAGGCTCTAATAAGCTGCCTTCGGGCGCATCTCCACTGTTATATTCTTGGGTTTTTCGGGGGAAAATGTCTGGGGATAAAACCTGCTCCCGTCGAGAACTGTTATCTTTTTTTCTGTCTTTTGGTGCAGAGTTCTCTGGCAGGTGCTTTAATATAAAATGAGGTTTCAATGATTAAATGAACAACTCATTTTTTATATTTTGCACATTTGTGTCAATAAAGCCCCTGGAGGCCATATATACTCAGCAAAAAAAGAAACGTCCCTTTTTCAGGACTGTGTATTTCAACAATAATGTTTTAAAAATCCAAATAACTTTACTGATCTTCATTGTAAAGGGTTTAAACAATGTTTTCCATGCATGTTCAATTAACCATAATCAATTAATTAACATGCACCTGTGGAATGGTCGTTAAGACTTTAACAGCTTACAGAAAGTCGGCATTTAAGGTCACAGTTCTAAAAACGCAGGACACTAAAGAGACTTGTCTACCGACTGTGAAAGATGCCCAGGGTCCCTGCTCATCTGCGTGAACGTGCATTAGGCCTGCTGCAGGGAGGCATGAGGACTGCTGAATAAATTGCCATGTCCGCACTGTGAGACGCCTAAGACAGCGCTACAGGGAGACAGGAAGGACAGCTGATCATCCTCGCAGTGGAAGACCACGTGAAACAACACCTGCACAGAATCGGTACATCCGAATATCACACCTGCGTGACAGGTACAGGATGGCCACAGCAACTGCCCGAGTCACACCAGGAACACACAATCCCTCCATCAGTGCTCAGACTGTCCGCAATAGGCTGACAGAGGCTGGACTGAGGGCTTGTAGGCCTGTTGTAAGGCAGGTCCTTACCAGACATCACCAGCAACAACGCCGCCTATGGGCACAAACCCACCTTCGTTGGACCAGACAGGAGTGGCAAAAATTGCTCTTCACTGATGAGTGACGGTTTTGTCTCACCAGGGGTGATGGACGGATTCGTGTTTATCGTCGAAGGAATGAGCGTTACACCGAGGCCTGTACCCTGGAGCGGGATCGATGGCTAGGGCCATTCCCCCCAGAAATGTCCAGAAACTTGCAGGTTCCTTGGTGGAAGAGTGGGGTAACATGATAGATAGATAGATAGATAGATAGATAGATAGATAGATAGATAGATAGATAGATAGATAGATAGATAGATAGATAGATAGATAGATAGATAGATAGATAGATAGATAGATAGATAGATAGATAGATAGATAGATAGATAGATAGATAGATAGATAGATAGATAGATAGATAGATAGATAGATAGATAGATACTTTATTAATCCCAAGGGGAAATTCACATAAATTCACAGCAAGAACTGACAAATCTGGTCCAGTCCATGAGGAGGAGATGCACTGCAGTACTTCAAGCAGCTGGTGGCCACACCACATACTGACTGGTACTTTTGATTTTGAGCCTCCCTTCATTCAGGGACACATTGTGAAACATTTTTAGTTTATGTCTTATGGTGTTGACTCTTTTAGTGTTCATACAAATATTTACACATTAAGTTTACTGAAAGTAAAAACAGTTGAGAGTCAGAGGACGTTTCTTTTTTTGCTGAGTATATTATAAAGAATGTACACTGAATAAGTTAGGGGCCGCATTGGGGGCACAAACAGGAGTTCAGGACGGCACCGTTACTAATCCCTGCCTTGTGGAAGTTGCTTTGGATTAAAAATGAAAAATGTCTGCCGAGTAAAGAAATGAAAATGAGAGCAGGAGACGCGGCGTAGGTGTGATGAGGTGGCAGATAACTTGAGCTCAGCTTTATGTACCTGCCACGTTATTTAAGGCTGCAGCATTTAGAGAAGTTTTATCTCATGCATTTATTTATATCACCCCATATATACACATATTTATGTTAAACACTACATGCATTTATATCACTGCATATATGAAATGACATCACAACTCCATACAGAGCACTGCAGGTCCTTACAGTATGTCATCTCTTTGTGTCACCCACATACACATTCACAGCAGATCACTGCATTGATACCGTATGCTGATATTCACCCATTTATGCATTTAAATGACTCCAAATTTATTGATAGCACCCCAGTTATAAAGTATAGTTATATTCTTCCTCTATTTATACTTGTATTTCACTGCATATAGAAATATTAACTCCATTTACATATTTTAATCAAAGTCAATATATTATTATTATTATTATATCACCCCACATAAATATATCTTTTCTATATTTTCTTATTTATATTATCCCTAAATACTTCCATCACCCCACTCTACACCCTTGAGACACACCCAATGCTCATCTGCATGGGAAGACATTAATAATAAATAATAATACATTTTACTTATATAGTGCCTTTCCCATGCCAAGGCTCTTCACAGAGTTTAATTAAGAACGGCAGGGTATACAGTATATAGCATTGTACTAAAGCAGATAAATAAATAAAGAAGAGTAAGATAGTAAATTCAGAGAAAAGCCTAACAAACAACATAACCGATGGTCCAGCACACACACACATACAGGTTACATGAGCGTCTTGACGTGGAGGTAAACTGACAGAAGGGGAATAAAGTCAAGCAGAGGTAAAAGCCTTCCTGAACAGATGAGTTTTAAAAGAATTCATGGAGTCAGCTGACCTGATTCGTTTCGGTAGGTCATTCCAGAGTCTGGCACTCGCTATACAGCTGAAGGCCCTGCTGTCACCCATGGAGTGTAGATTAGTGAGGGGCACAACAAGATGGCCAGAGTCAAAGGACCTTAGTGGGCAGACAGGCACATAGCGATGTAGTTTGGCGCAAGGTCGTTTAAGGCTTTGTAGAATTTTATATTCAGTTCTGTAAGACACGGGGAGCCAGTGAAGGCGAAGCAGGATGGGTGTGATGTGCTCGCTGCTGCTGGTCCGTGAAAGGACTCTTGCAGCCGAGTTTTGAATAAGCTGGAGCTGTGATACAAGATTAGAAGGGGCACCTGCCAGTAGGGAATTGCAATAATCGATGCAGGATGTGATAAAAGCAGGGACAAGTTTCTCAGCGTTAGAAAAGGAGAGGAAGGAGCGAACACGGGATATGTTATGGAGGTGAAAGAAAGAAAGTTTCTTAATGTCATTTATGTGGTATATATATTTTACAATGACCCCATTTGTATACTTATATCAGCCCTTATACAATATGTTTTGTACAGTATATATAATGTGTAATATAAGGCAGGGATGAAGTAGCCTCCCAGGGCTGCCCAATAGAACAACACCTCTCAGGCTGCCCTGTGGGAATGTGCATGGGTGACAACAATGGGGGACTACCGCAGGGTGCAGTGGGGGAGAATACGGCCCTGACAAGTGGCCTCCCCCTGTCCTTACATTATATGGGTCATCCAGGCAAGCAAATATATACTCACACACACACACACACACCACACACATACAGTACATATATGGACGTGAAGATCAGTGATACAGTTTAGGTACAAACCTACACATATGCATACATTTATAGCATCTCTCCCTATATACAGCAGAGAATTCAAATAAAAAAATTAAAAACTTAAGACATCCTCTGTATAGATCCCTTATAATGTATAGTTATATCTCTTCATGTACATTTAACACATTCCTCATTTATGTCTGTAAACACAAATACCCTCCCTTTATACGTTTTTATTATATTACCCCCATATATCAACACACAGTATTCATATTTGCAGCACATCATCCCTTACGCTGTATCCATAAATATCATTCCCTGTTTACATACTGTAGTTATCCAGTAATGCCCGTGTTTTTATAGTTATTTTACTCTCATTCCAAATTTATATACAGTACTTCTAACTTTTCACTTATATACATTATTTATATAAAAATGCCGTGAACCATTCTATATTTATAGTATATTACCCCAAGTATCTATAGTGTAAATATCATTCCCCATTTATATGCAGGATTTATAACATTCCCCATTATGTATTTATAGAGGAATACCTGTCCTTTTACATTTATATTACTTCTTATATCTATCAATATCACCCCATTTATATAACTTATTTAAATTTAAGGTATCTATAGAGAACATTCCCCTTTAATATGATCACTCAGTAACACTTGTGCTTTTCCATTTATAGTGCCCATCTTTTCCCATTTACATTATTTATAACGTTCCCCACTTATATATTTGTACATTAATGCCCATCCTTTTGTATTTATAACATATTATCCCCATATCTCTCCTAATATCAATCCTAACTTATATATTCATGCAGTTTTAAATGTATACTATATTATCTCATATCTCTCTGAATACCATTCCCTTTTTCTCTTTAAATCGTAACGGAGATACGCTAGCTGCCATCTGTACCCGATTCATCAGGATGTGCCAGTGGTCATAGCAGTGCAGGGGTGCTGAGTGCCCCTCCTCCTATGGGCACCTGCACTGTTGCCCTGCAGGGTGTCCTGCCTTTGCCACATGAAGAGGGGGTGAATTGTGACTGTAGGATGGTGAATGACTTGGCAGGTTGAATGTGTGTGTGTGTGGCAAGTGGGGGCTCCAGTCCGGCATCCCTCATGGATGTGTTTGGCGCCGAGATTCCAAGCATTAGGGGATAACACCAGGCCCCCCTGTATGGTTTGTTGTCCTGTCTTCATTGACTCCACTGCTTTATAGATGCAGGGGGTGGCAGTGCGGGGATTTTTTTTTTCCCAGTGCAGGTGATGACTGGGATGCAAATGCATTAAATTAGTTTTAAAGGTGGGTTGTGACAGTGTAGTTCCATGGCTAGGCAGGGTCCTTGCACATTTTCAAGGAGTGGGTACCACTGCAGTTGGACAAAGGTCATGGAGGACAAAGATTTCAAACAGCAGTGCAGTGGAAGAAAGGAGTGGGCACAAAGTTGCATTGTAGGAAGCTGTCAGCAAGGGGCGGGGCAGTAGTGGATGTCACCCACACTAGTTTTATAATGTACAGCCCACCTAATCCAGTCCTGAATCTTGGGCTGCTGGAACCTCTTCTAGCAGCATTAGAAACAAGGCCAGATCCAACACTGGAACACTCCATCATGCCATGGCTCACATGTGTTTAACATGGCAGGGGCACAGACATGTGGAGAACGTGCAGTCTGCACACAGACAGACACTGGCATTAGGTCTTGAATCCAGGACTCTGGAGCCCTGAGGCAGCACAGCTAATCACTGTGCCACTATGCTGCTCCGACTCACCTCCACCTCCAACAAAATTCTCCTTACTGACAGAGCAGACATATCAAGCGGTCAAATGTATTTAATTATTTTAACTCTTTCAGGGCGGATGTCGATTTTTGTCGAAATTCAGGGGTGGAGGACTGTAATCAGCTGTAATCGGTGACGAATCTCGCTGTTTCACTTTAGTTCGACTCTCTTTGCTTGAAGAAAAGTTAGCTCTGTTGGTTTGACCTCAGTACCCTGCATGTGTGTTAACTGTAAAGAGCAAATAACCTTTAAAATGGCATCGACATCTGTCGAGTGACCAAAGTGAATGTGCAAAGCAAAATACTCTGGCGATGACGTTTTGCATGTTATCGCTGAATCGGACTGTGACTTGCTGGACTCCAGTTTTGATGCAAGTGGTCTGGAGATGGAAATCGAGAACGAAAGTGAGGTACCAGCATCAGCTGATCGTGGTGCTGAACACATTTGTGTAGCTGATGTCCTACAGCAACGTTTGCCTGGGAGGACCGCCACTTAACAATGACTTCTTGTTTTGGCTGCTCCTGTTAGGGGCTGCCACAGTGGATCATCTTCTTCTATATCTCCCAGTCCTCTGCATCTTGCTCTGTCACACCCATCACCTGCATGTCATCTCTCGCCACATCCATAAATCTTCTCTTAGGCCTTCCTCTTTCCTGGCAGATCTTAGCATCCTTCTCCCAGTATACCCAGCATCTCACCTCTGCACATGTCCAAACCAACGCAATCTCGCCTCTCTGGCTTTGTCTCCCAACTGTCCCACCTGAGCTGACCCTCTAATGTACTCATTTCTAATCGTATCCATCCTCGTCACACCCAATGCAAATCTTAGCATCTTTCACTCCGTCACCTCTAGCTTTCTGGTCAGTGCCACCGTCTCCCGCCCGTATAACATAGCTGGTCTCACTACCATCCTGTAGACCTTCCCTTTCACTCTTGCTGATGCCCGTCTGTCACAAATCACTCCTGACACTTTTCTCCTTCCTCTCCACCCTGCCTGCACTCTCTTCTTCACTTCTCTTCCACACTCCCCATTACTCTATACTGTTGATCCCAAGTATTTAAACTCCTCCACCTTCACCAACTCTACTCCCCTCATCCTCACCATTCCACTGACCTCCCTCTCATTCACACACTTGTATTCTGTCCTGGTGGTCCTACTGACCTTCATTCCTCTCCTCTGCAGAGCATATCTCCACCTCTCCAGGGTCTCCTCAACCTGCTCCCTATTATCGCTACAGATCACAATGTCATCCGCAAACATCACAGTCCACTTACAATGACAAGAGGTACAAATCAGACTGTGTCACACTGCGACTGCCTCCGCTGCCCACCTACCATACAAAGACAGCCAGGCAGCCGGCCAGCCACACATTCCTGCTAGGCCATCGAGCCACCCACCGCCCTCTCACTGCTGCCAGGGATGCCGAACAGGTGCCGACATCAACTTTATGTTGATTTATGGGTGACACCATTGCTTTGTGTGCTTTTAAGAAAACTGAGTTTTTTGGAAAAAATATTCAGCCCTCAAAGAGTTAAAGCAGTTTAATTTCTGAAGCCGTAGCAACACTTGACACAAATGTCAAGCCACCGGCACACCTTTGATGTCTTCTGAGTTTAATGCCATTCAAATGGGCCCCGTGTGTGTGCCCTGTGATGGGATGGCATCCCAGCCAGGGCGGGTTCTTGTCTTGAATTGGTCTGCTGTGCTCCTGGACTTGAATTATTTTTTTTTATGTGTTGGTAAAGAGCACAGCACAGCTGAGCAACACATACGGTAGGGCAGGAGGGAGGCCTCAGCTGGGCTTGGGACATTAAGAACGTGAAAAAAGTGGGAGGTGTGGAATTAAAAGACCCCGATCGGCTGCCATTAATCTCTTTCAGCTGAGTGGGCTCCTTTTGGGTGATTTCATTGGTGCCTGGGTAAGTCTATAATTTTCCTAAATTGTTCCTAATGTAAATTAAGCTCAGCACCACGTCACCTTAATTTACAGTTAAAACAGAGAAGAGTCTAAACAGAAGCAGACCCCCTTGAGAAAGTGATAATTGCAGACTGAACAGCCGATCCAATTACCAGTCGAGGCAGCAGCTGTCACTGAGGACAAAACTCTTGCCAAACTTTGGGTCCCTTCGCCTAATATTTGTAAAGCTCCCTGCTGGGCAATTAAAAACAAATCCTGAAACTAAAAGAACATTTTGGAGGTTTTGGTGTTTGGGTGGGCAATCCGAATTTTCATTCAGTCACTCAGCTTGACTGCACCGTAGTAACTAACCTAACCTGACCTAACATAACATAACATAACATACTAACCTGCTGGCCATGATGACCTCTGTACTCGCTGCTGTAGGGCAGTGCGCTGGCACAAAGGGCACTGGCATTAGGTCTTGAATCCAGGACTCTGGAGCCCTGAGGCAGCACAGCTAATCACTGTGCCACTATGCTGCTCCAACTCACCTCCACCTCCAACAAAATTCTCCTTAATAACAGAGCAGAAATATCAAGCGGTCAAATGTATTTTATTATAGCTGATGTCTATTTTTCTTTCTAGCATGTGCAATTTTTAACATGTCATTTGCTATAAATCTTCAGTATTTTAACTCTTTCAAGGTGGATGTCGACTTTTGTCAAAATTCAGGGGTAGAGGACTCTGCCTGTGCACTTGGGCTTGTATTGCTTGCACATACTCACACCATTTAAAAAATGGTGCCTTTAATGGTGAAAACCGAGGGAACACTGGAATTGTGCCCACTATTAAAAGGTAAAAGATAAAAGAACAATGGCATTAGAGACTTTTGTGACATGGAGTTACTTTGTCTACTGGAACCCGCACTGTAGGAATATGAAAAACATCACATGCACTTGTAATGTGCATTGGGGTGGCGTTTGGTGTGAATGGCACTATATGAAAGCACAAGAATGAATGGCACCAGTGACAAACTGTGCCAGTGTCTGAGCACTCTGATGGCACACCTGAGCTCCTCATCAGCTGGGCAGAAGGGCTCTCCCTTTCTTTCTGAAACATTCTTATGGTCCATTTTAATTTCCTAGCTTTAGCTTAGTCCATGCCTTTTGATCTAGCGCCTTTCTCAGGGCACACCTTGACAAAGCTGGTGCAAATATAGTGAATAGTCCTTAACACTCCTGCCTTACAGCCCCAGAGCACTGGGTCCAGGGTTCAAATCCCAACCAAGTCGCTGCCTATGTGGAGTTTGCATGCTCTCCCCATTTTCAATGTGGCGACTTTAAATAGGCCCTTTATGAGTGAGTCTGTCCTGCAATGGGTGGACATTCCATCCAGGGATGGCACCTGCCTTAGAATGTTTTCTGCCAGGGTAGGCATCCCCTCACCCCACACCTGTACCCATGCCCACCACCTGGATTAAACAGGTTTGAGAATGGATAGAAGACAAGGGACAATGAGTGGCCCATATTTGAGTCTGGAATGCCCACAGTGGCACCTTCAGTGTAATTAATGCCAGTGGTGTGGCACAGTTCCCCAATATAGTCAGTCAAATAGGCAGTGCAACGTGTAGCCAGTGACTGTCTTTATTATACCTGAAAGTATGAGATTTCAAGCAGTATTCAAAATACCTGGTGGTAATCAGGGTGTCCCGTTACTGCTCATTGTTGGCTGAACACTGAGGTCTTACTCTGGTATTCTGGAATGTGCAACAAATCAGGGCCAAGGGGACGTCCAGGCATCTTTGCTGGATAAGCAGTAGAAAATAGGTGGCAATAAATTAGATATGGAAAATGATATTACTTAGGATACAACAATCTTAAGAAGCTGAATCAATAATGATAAGAAAACTGAGGTTGTTATGTGTCGCCCCAATAGACAGGTCAAGGTGACTTCGCTGGGTGTCATTTTTGACATGGAGCTCAAATTTCATAAGCAAGTCAGCTTCATCCATCTTAGGATGATCTTCAATGTTAAGACACGGTCCACCGTGGCATTTGTTAAATCACAGTTCGATTACTGCAGGTCACGGTCTACTGGTTAGGTTTTTGCAACTGGTCCAGAATCCTGAATGTAGTGTGCTCAGGGGCAAAAATAACAGTGCCCACATATCACCGGTCCTGGCTTCTTTTCATTGGTGTATTACGGGGTCCAGTTTATAGGTCCTACTATTTGCTTTTAGTGAACTTCATGGCTAAAGCCTTTCTAATCTTTTGCTGCATTTGACTAAAACTCGCAATTTCCGACCTCTGATTCGGAATAAACGCAAAGCGAACGTACCCTCCAAACTCGGAATTCCTAGCCGCAAACTCCGACCTGGTCTCTCAAATTCGAATTTGTCCGATTTCAGATGATGACGTCAATCCAAAATGGCGACGTACGCCGCAAGCAGCACGTGCAATAACACTTCACAGGGTTCATTTGTTTATTAGAAGAAAGTACCTTAAATGAATCAGCTCAATCTATAATACTGAACGGACAGTATCGGACTAACCGATGTTACCTTGACATGCTCCATTGCTCGTACATTTTGCGATCAATAGTTAATTTGTGCAGCTTTTTTTTTAATTGCAGTTTCCAAGCAGAAATAGTACTCTGTATCGTTGCCAAGAGCATAAAATATTTTTGAAGACATGACAAAGAACTTTTTACGCCTTTCTTGCTCATTAACTTCGTCTTCGATCCGGACTTCAGATCTATTATTTAGCGTTTGTTGCTGGCACACCGGCCAAATAGTAGTTTGACTGGGGCATCCATGCTTACTTTGCACTTGGAACGCGCGGAGGTCGCATACGACTTAACTGCGACATCCCAGCTCCGTGTGACACCCGACTGTCCTGCTATATCACTGACAAACAACTACTTGCGGTTCCTCACGCCAGACTGAAATCAAAATTTGACCGTGCATTCTCGATGGAAACAAAATGTATTGCCCTTAGCTATCACATCGGTTTCATTTGTTAAGGATTTTTAAAGCTAAACTAAAAACCCTTCCTAAATATTACTGTTTGTGCCACTGATGGTGCATTTTTTTATTTTATTATATTGTATTGTATTGCCATATACTGTTTATCCGTTCTTGATTGCTTTGCGGACATTGTTTAAATGTGTAGTTAAATATTTTTTGCAAAGCACTTTAGTCCATTTCAACTGTTTTAAATATGCTATATAAATAAAATTCTGCATACTTACTAATCGCATCATACACAGATGAACTCAGCAAGCAAAAAACATTTTCCGTGTGAAGACCGCGGAAGCTCCGCTCTGAATGCTTTGCGCCGTCTAACTACGCGCCAAATATTTTCTCCCATCGACCCCTGCTCACTCCTGCTGGCTGCTGGGAACTGAAGTCTAGTCAGTAAACATTGCAATAGACGAGCTTATCCTTATACAGGCAGAACGCCCTCAGGTAAACTTTGCCACTCGTCTGGGCAAGGGCGACTTTCTTCTCCGCCGTACTGTAATCGAATGCTTTTCTGCATTGATGATTGGCTTAATGAAATGTGCATTAAGTCGAATCAGGAGACGCGAAAACGATCGCTATGTTAGAAGACACCGACAGAAAACGTGGTGCCGCTTCTGACTGTCAATAGATAAGATTAGATTAGAGATCTTTATTGTCACTAACACTGCAAGAGCATAGTGACATTCTTGTGCCACAATTGCGGTGATGTATAAATAAATGCAGCAAATAAGTGTAGAAGAACATAAATGAATAAGAGCTTTAAAAAAAAGTAACGTATAGTCCAATTACACATAACCCAGCAGGTGGGTACAGTCACAGCCAGCCAATTCTATTAGGCAACTGAGACGGCCGCCTAGGGCAGGGGTTCTCAAACTCGGTCCTGGGGGCCCACTGTGGCTGCAGGTTTTTGTTCCAACCAGCCACTGTTTTTAATTGGACTCCTGTGCTAATTAAGTGAACTGTTGTTTCCCAGATTCCCTGTTTTGGGAAAAATATACAAATTAGAAAACTAAGTTTGGTTAAAAAAAAAGTAGTAAAATGTACTAAGCAGTTATATGTATTTTTTTTTTTCTTTTTAACAGTTTTTTCATCTTGATTGTCATTCTACTTTTCTAGGTGTTCTAATTGTTTAATCAATCTATTATTTACTACTTTGTGGGGCCTTTCACGATTGAGTGTTGTTTGCTTGGGTTTCTGCTCTGCTTATTTTTAATTGTCATTATTAAGATTCAATGAAGGCAGCAAACTGCACAGAGAAAGGGCGAAATATAATAAAAAGAGAGTTAAGCATTTAAATCCATAGCAAAAACAGAAATATTTATAAGAAATGTTTCTTATAAATGTAAAAAGTTTGAGAACCCCTGGCCTAGGGCACTGTCAACTTTTTGAAAGTTAAGGAGTGCGTGCTTCATTCACTAAGGGTGTTGAACCCTGATGATACTGAGTGGGCACTATTACCCACTGGATGAAAGTGTGCACACCCTGTACACCAATGTAGCTATGCAGGTGGTGTTGACTGACCTCGAAAATGATCTGGACAATCAGGACCTTGAAGCTGCTACCTGTCTGGACTGGGGGTGGGTATGGGCATTGATATTGAATGGCACATTGCTGCCTTTGTTCTTTCTTAATTCAACAGTGACCTCCTTTGATTTGTCGACAGTCAGAGTGAGGTTCTTGTCATGACACCATACAGTCTTGTCTTATTCCAAGGAGAACGTCTTGTTTCCCATCGTCCCTGATTGGGGTCTATTCATCAGGAGGTCAAACACCCAGCTATGTTATATTTCATTCAGGGCTCCTCCCCTGGCTGGGGTTCAAACCTTTGTTTATGTAAATATTGGGAATTATATTAGAGATGTTATTACTTTTGTATTTTATTAATTTGGGGTACTAATTTAGGCTTTTTTTGTGTATAAGCTGCCCTTGTTATGTGCTTTGTTTTTGTGAGTGGTCTCCCAAAGCAGCAGGACCACCTGCCAATCATGGCCAAGAATTTCTCTGTTCCCTTATACAGTATATCTGGAGGGTCTCCCACAGTTCCTGGTGGTTCACTTTCGAATGCACCTCTGAGTTTGATGAGCTGTTTCTTTGTATAATTCTGTACATTTGCATTTCTTTGGATTTTTGACCTTATTGCTCCGTTTCTGACCTTTTTTTTTAAATATCTGTACTGGCGACTTGCTTGCTTTGGATTGTCATTTGTGGTTATAGGCAACTCCTTTTTGCCCTTTTGTGGTCCCTCTGAGCTGCATTCTTGTGGAAGAGCATTTACTGTGAAGAATGCATCTTTTTATTTATAAAGACTCTTTGTTTTCCCTTATTACTTGCCAGGGTTTGATGGTGATTCTCCCCCTCTTTTTGAAAGTGTCTTTGGGATTATGTGTTTTGGGACTCCTAGTTCACAACAAACTATAGATGGAGCTGCACAGACTCAAAGAATCAAAGGTTTTGCACCAGGCTGGGGGGCACAAGGTTGAAGGCAGAGGTACAGTCGACGAAGAGCCCCCTGACAGACGTGTTGTCCCTTTCCAGAGATCCTTGAGTAGTGTGCAGGGTGAGGGAGGTGGCATCACCCACCAATCTGTTACTCTGCTATGCAAACTGTAGCAGACCCAGGGTAGCGGGAGGATCATGACCAATTTTCTCCAGACCCTTCATCACCACGGAGGTCAATGCGATGGCCGATAGTTGTTAGGGTCGGACCTCTCAGGTTTCTTTGGCACAGGTGCATTTGTGGTTTCCTTAAAACATGGTGGGCACCTTACAAGTTGAAGATGTCAGTGTAGACTCATGAGAAGTGGGTGGCGCATGCCTTTGGGATGGCATCAGGGCTGGTATCTTTGTGGGGTTTACCCGTTTAAAAGTTTTACTCACCTAATGTATACATTTGGATTTTTTTCTATAAATCTTATTTCCGAAAACAATCAGAATGTATTTATTTCAGACAGAAATGAGTTTTCACTTTCAAGTGAAATTTGTGATTCTTCTTCTTCTTATTATTATATATTTTTTTTGCTGATTTAAACAGGTGGGGCTGCACCCTAGTGCCCATAATGGGCAAAATACCACTGATTAATAGAAGCATTTCATCCATCCATCCATTTCCTAACCCGCTGAATCCGAATACAGGGTTACGGGGGTCTGCTGGAGCCAATCCCAGCCAACACAGGGCAGGAACCAATCCTGGGCAGGGTGCCAACCCACCGCAGGACACACACAAACACACCCACACACCAAGCACACACTAGGGCCAATTTAGAATCGCCAATCCACCTAACCTGCATGTCTTTGGATTGTGGGAGGAAACCCACGCAGACACGGGGAGAACATGCAAACTCCATGCAGGGAGGACCCGGGAAGTGAACCCGGGTCTCCTAACTGCGAGGCAGCAGCGCTACCACTGTGCCACCGTGCCGCCCCAGAAGCATTTCATCCTCGGCCATTTCTCACAATATTTCTGCACAAAGTCAAACGACCTCGATCTCCTGAATGCCACTTTGTGCTCCTTGAATCGCCTGCCAGTGATTATAAGCTTTAGCAGATTCAATTACCTTTGATCCAGAAAGCATTCATCAATTTTTAATGCAGCTGTTTGCCGCGCTGCCAGCTAATGATGCCAGTTTAATAAGAGCACCTCGGCCCCAATGTAAACAGGCAGATATGTTATTTTTTCCCTTTAATTTTATGTGTTCTCTAAATTATTTATCTATTCCTCTCACATTTGTCGTTGTGCCCTGGAGCCGCAGGTGATTCAAAAAACGGGCACAAGCACGAGGCGCCAGGCTGACGGGACCGTTGATCGCCTCAGACAGGATGTCACTGTGTCATCAGGATGCTGGTGCTCTATTCGGACCTCCTCTATGGAGTGTGGCCCTCATGGGTGATTCTCGGTGTCCCCCTTGCTCCATTTCTTCCTCCCAGCTGTCATGGCAGCTGATGATGGTGGCCAGTGATTTGATTTGCTACTCCTTTGTTCTTCTCTTTGGCTCCCTTCCCATTGTCAGTGTCTGTGTGTAATGCCAGCCATAACTCAATGCCATTACCTTACAGAGGGCACTCTTTGTCTGTCGAGGGGGTCATCCCCTTTGTGTGCCCTCTCCACAGGATAGTTCTGTGGTTGTCTCCAGCCAATTTTTAGATCTACAGACTTTGCCCTTTGACCTTCTCTGGCTGGATTGCCTTTTCTTTCCGCTCAGTGTTGCTGACTCCATGTTGCTATCTGAGGTTCTTGGGTATCATCTCGTCATGGACAGATGGTGCTTGGATTGCACTGGGTGTCTCTGACTTTTCAGTAGAGTGGTGTTATTTGCCTGGATCTCCATTTCGGCCAGATTACTATGGCTGTCTCTCTTGCTTTTTGAACTCACCAGCTCTATTCTACTCATTGTCAATTGGGGTCCGGATTCCCATGGCAGTCACTACCGAGCTTTATGCTGGAGAAACATGTAGAGCATTTCCTATTGCTGGAACTCAGTGTCTCCCTGTTCACTATGGCTGTCTCTAGCTACTGTCTGGAGCTCCTCGGCTCTGGTGTACAGATGGTGCCCATGTTCTCGTGATGCTCTCAAACTGGCTGTTCAGTACAGTCACATGTACAGTGGTTTCACTTGCAGGATCCTGCTATCTCCCAGTTCACAATGGCTACTTCTAACCAGCTACTTAAACTCACTGGTGAACTTGTAGTCATGGACAGATGACACACATATTCCCGTAGTTGTCTCTAAGTACAGTGGAACCTCGGTTTGCGATTGTAATTCGTTCTGGAAACGTGCTTGCAATCCAAAGCACTCGTATATCAAAGCAAATTTCCCCAAAAGAAATAATGGAATCTCAGATAATTCATTTCACAGCCCACAAATATTTATATAGAAATGATTAATACAAAATCTTCACTCTAACTAATGGAATCCCTGCTCTCTGTTGGCTCACTGGAATCTTTTTACTTTTTTTGCGACTTTAACGAGGAAACCTCTCCAATGACAGCTGCTTTTGCCTGAAGAGTCACAACAGTTGGACACAAAATAAGCAAAAATACTTTACGCACTGTAAGGTTTCTAAACTCTTTTGGGACCACCCCCCAAAACGGGACAACACGTGGAACAGGCTCCCAGCGCCGTAGCAGTTCTCCGTAAAATAGAATCAGAAAAGACCGCGGTCAAGCTATAAGCAGCTTCCATCGATGGGTGATGCAAGGAATGTTATAAATGCACAGGGCACAGAATTACTTGGCCCTGACCCTGCCTGAGTGCTGTGTCTGCGTATAGGAGAGTGGCAGATCCCGCTACAATAAATAACCTTCAAGCTGCATAAAGCTGGTTTTGCTAAAGTACTGAGACTCAGCTTCGTGTTTTGGGGTGCAAGACAGGGACACACACGTCACAACACACACACACACACACACGGGGTCACCATGCCATAGTAAACAGTATACGGGTGTACAGATGTTGACTATACGAGTGACTGAGAACCAGCATGGGAGACGATTACCCACAATCCCCACGTGATGCTCGGCAGACAAAGCATAGATGTACTACTCGTATTGCAAGACCTCGCTCGTTCATCAAGTTAAAATTTATTAAAAATTTTAGCTCGTCTTGCAAAACACTCGCAAAAAGGTTTCACTGTAGTTGTTTGTAACAGACGTGTCTACTTTCGTTTTTTCCCTTTCTTGATCTCCCTTTCTATCAGATCACTATGGCCGTCTCCAACCACGTATCTGAACTCACTGGTTGCGTTGTAGTCATGGAGAGGTGATGCTCATATTCCCATGGCTGTCTCTAACTAACTTTACTTTATTGGTACGTGTACAGTGGGGTTTGTCTTTCTGGGTCTCCCTTTCTGTCAGATCACTATGGTCGTCTCTAACCAGCTATTTGAACTCACTGGTTGTCTTGTAGTCATGGACAGTAGACACTCGTATTGCTCTGGTTTTCTCTAACTAGTTTTTCATAACAGACACATCTTCTTCTGTTTTCCCTTCCTGCCAGATCACTATGGCCGTCTCCAACCACGTATCTGAACTCACTGGTTGTGTTGTAGTCATGGAGAGGTGATGCTCATATTCCCGTGGTTGTCTCTAACTCACTTTATTTCATAGATACGTGTACAGTGGGGTTTCTCTTTCTGGATCTTCCTTTCTGCCACATCACTATGGTTTTCTCTAACAGGCTTTTAAAATTCACTGGTTGTGTTGTAGTCATGGAGAGGTGATGCTCATATTTCCATGGCTGTCTCTAACTCGCTTTATTTGACTGGTACGTGTACAGGGAGGGGTTCTCTTTCTGGGTTTTCCTTTCTGCCAGATCACTATGGCTGTCCCTAACAGGCTCTTTAAACTCATTGGTTGTCTTGTAGTTCTGGGCAGATGACACTCATATTACAGTGGTTGTCTCTAACTAGCTTTTCAGAACAGACGTGTCTACTTCTGTTTTCCCTTGTAGATCTCCCTTTCTGTCATATCACTATGGCTGTTTCTAACAGACTCTTTAAACTCACTAGTTGTCTTGTAGTCATGGGCAGATACCATTTGGATACCATAGCTGTCTCTAACTCTCTTTTAGATGTTTATGCATGTCCGTTGACTTTCTCTGGCTGTGTACCTCCTGCTCTTTTAGCTCAGTGTTGCTCACTCCATGTTGCTTTATGAGGTTCTTGGGTATCATCTCTTCTTGGACAGAAGCTGTGGCCGTCTCTAATGAGCTATTTAAGGCGGACATGTGTAGTTTGGGTTTCCCTTGCTGGGTCTCCCTTCCTGTCAGATCACTATGGTTGTCTCCAACCACATATTTGAACTCACTGGTTATCTTGTCGTCGTGGAGAAGTGATGCTCATATTCCTGTGTCTGTCTCTAACTGGTTTTATTTGACTGGCACGTGTACAATGGGGTTTCTCTTTCTGGATCTAATTTTCTGTCAGATCACTATTATCGTCTCTAGCAGGCTATTTAAACTCACTGGTTGTCTTGTTGTCCTGGGCAGATGACGCTCATATTCCTGTGGTTTTCTCTAACTAGTTTTTTGGAACAGACACTTCTACCTCTGTTTTCCCTTTCTATCAGATCTCTATGGTTGTCTCTAACAGACTCTTTACACTCAAAGGTTATCTTGTAGTCATGGAGAGATGATGCTCATATTCCTGTGGTTGTCTCTAACTCACTTTATTTTATAGATACGTGTACAATAGGGTTTCTCTTTCTGGATCTCCCTTTCTATCAGATCACTATTGCTGTCTCTGACCAGTTATCTGAACTCACTGGTTGTCTTGTAGTCATGGAGAGGTGATGCTCATATCTGTGTGTCTCTAACTGGTTTTATTTGACTGGTACATGTAGAGTGCGGTTTCAGTTTCTGGATCTCCCTTTCTGTCAGGTCACTATGGTTGTCTCTAACAGGCTATTTAAATTCACGGGTTATCTCTGGGGTGCCCAACTCCAATCTTGGAGGGCCTCAGTGGCTGCAGGTTTTCATTCTCGCCCTTTTTTTTTATTAGTGACCTGTTTCTGCTGCTAATTAACTTCTTTTGAATTCATTTTAGCTGACTTGCTCTTGAAGACTCAGACCCCTCAATTGTTTCTTTTTCCTTTAATTAGCAGCCAAACAGCCTTGTTCACACGGGCGTTAAAATCGAGCGTTTTTTTGCGTTCGTAGCGTCCGGTGAGCGCGGATCAAGCGCCGAGTGTTTTCTACACGTAGGAGTCAATGAGAGTGTTCACACGGGCTTTGGTGACGTGCGTTTGTCCGGCCGCGCGTTTATACGGCATCAAAAAAACGTTGCATGCAGCTTTTTCTTGGCGTTCAAAACCCAACGAACGCAAGGAAACCGCTTCTAGTTCGTTTTCTGCGCGTTTATTTTACGCTTCGGAGGAGCGTGAGGGCATTTCAGTGCATAACACCGGTGAGGGCGCACACTCAACTACTGTTTCCTTACCTCAAAGTGACAAGTAGTCTCTCTTCGGGGATAACACCAAGTCGCATATTGGTTGATCGGCGTGCAATGTGGCATTGCACCAGCTGCAGCAGACAATCAAAAGTGGAAACCGACATCCGACAGTAATTAAAAAACTTGCGCGGAATTTTTCGCATTTCCTCATAAAGCACAAAAAAACTTCCTTTAACCCCACGTTGTGCAGTCAGAGGATGAACCCAGTAGCGGCGGCGATTTTTTCTCTCCCTACGTCGCCGTATTACGAGTATTTTTAAAACAAGAAGATTAATATCTAACATAGCAAAATGGTCCATATTGAAAGGAGGCACCTCAAATAAAACGACAAGGGCTTTCATATCCAGTTCCCGACACTGCCTCCACAGGTTAACACACAAACTACAATTTGGGCTGCAGGCTGGCGTTAGACAGAGACAAACGAACGCCGGTGCAGAAGTCAATCGATCGCCACCACAAAATGCAACATAAACGTCTAGGACGTTCAGAGCAAGTTCGTTTATCCAAAAACTTAACGCCCGTGTGAACAAGGCCTAAAGAGATACAAAATGAGCCAAATCAGGACCAGCAAACTGTGACCATCATACCATATCTGAAAATAAAGAATGGTGAGGGTCTCATGAATGCTGATCTGCTCTTAGAAAAGAGAAAATCCACAATTTCAGAAATGTCTGCTATTGCACAATGAGAGCGGCAACAAGCCACAAAATTAAAGAACGGGTTTAATTAACTACAAGAATCGGCACCTCATTAAGCAGCTGGTTGGAGTGAAATTGGTTGGAGTTTGAGGCCCTGACTCAGTTGGTCTTCTGTCGGCTCACTCACTTCACATTTCACTTCTGTTTGGGTGCCATTTAAGGAAAGAAATGAAGCAATTCAGAGGAACGATGAAGAAATTCAGGGAAACATTTCTTAAAAACCAAGTCAATTGAAATGAATTCAAAAGAAGTTAATTAGCAGCAAAAACAGGTCACTCATTAAGAAAAGGGTTAGAAGGAAAACCTGCAGCCACTGCGGCCCTCCAAGACTGAAGTTGGGCACCCCTGGGTTATCTTGTAGTCATGGAGAGGTGATGCTCATATTCCCGTGGTTGTCTCTAACTCACTTTATTTTGTTGATACGTGTACAGGGGGGTTTCTGTTTCTGGGTCTCCCTTCCTGCCAGATCACTATGGGTGTCCCTAACCAGCTATTTGAGCTCACCAGCTTCTCTTCTAGTCAGAGACATTGTAACACTAGAGGGCCCTGTTTCTCCTGCAACCCAACCCACAGACACTGACAACACGAGGTAAAAGCATGGAGATGTTTCTTTGAATTATTTTCTTCTTCAAACAGTGCCCTTCAAGCACCACAGCCACAAATAAACGGGCGAGTAATCACTGAGCACAATAATAGTAATCACAATTCTCTCTCTCTCTCTTCTACTCCTCCCAGCATGCTTTGTCCACCTCCTCCCGACTTCGGCTTGCCTGCTGGGTTCACAGCAGTCCTTTATATAGTCCTTGACCCTGAAGTTCTTCTCTTCTTCCTCCCACGTGTTTCGCCAGCACTTCTGGGTCAGATGGAGGACTCGAGTTTTCTTCAGCCTGGAAGTACTTTGGAGAATCCAGCCTTGTGACTTGGGAGTACTTCAGGGCTATGGATGAGACATGACTCCTCTGGTCCTCTTGTGGCATACCCCGGCGGCACCCACAGTACCCAGCAGGGCTGTTGTATTACACTATATGTCCCATAGTGTCTTGCAGGAATGTGGGGCACTGCTTCAGTCCAGGGTTGCTGCCATCTAGTGTTTTGGGGGAGGCAGTGTCCTTGATAGGGTGTCTTTCCTCCATCCTTCCATCGCAGGGGCGTCCCAGGAGTCTTTTACAACAGATAGCAACCCTAACCCTAATTGTGAATTTCCCCTTGGGATTAATAAAGTATCTATCTATCTATTGTGGAAAACGTACCCCCAGACACAGACAGACCGACACCAGGATGTCCAAAACACACTTCTTTATTTTCTCACAGTTTCTACACCACAATGTCCTCACACCAACTCTCTCCACTGTCGTCTTCTTCTTTCTTTCTTTCTTTCTCTCTTTCTCTCGACCTCCTTCCTCCTCCTCACAAGCTTTGTCTTCTTCCTCCCAACTCTGGCTCCTCTACTGGAAGGAGGTGGCCCCTTTTATTATGACCCGGAGGAGCCCCAGGTGCTCTCCCTGACGTCACTTCCTGGTGCGGCGGAAGTGTCAGGAAAGCACCTGGAAAGCACTCCGGGTCTTCTTGGAATTATTTCCGGCAGCACTTCCTGGTGTGGCGGAAGTGCTGCCCTACAGGATTCCCTCACTGTTCCGGGCGCCCTCTGGCGGTGGCCACGTCCTCTCACGAGCGTCCCAGCTCCCTCCTTGTGGCCCCCAAATAGGACGGGCGGCTGCCCTCTCGTGGCCGAGGAGTAACATTGTCCACGTCGGGGACTATCCAGGCGTCCTGGCCAGGCAGTGTCCCCGCTCATCTGTGACACTATCTATCTATCTATCTATCTATCTATCTATCTATCTATCTATCTATCTATCTATCTATCTATCTATCTATCTATCTATCTATCTATCTATCTATTCCTGTGATGTTCTTCTCTGACTAGTTTTTCAGTACAGAGACACGTGGAGGATCTCGCTGTCCCCCAGATCACTATGACTGTCTGGTGGTCCCCAGCTTTACAGTGCAGAGGGTGCCCGTATTCCTGTGGCCCGTCTCCATTTATTATCCCAAGGCGTCTGTAGCTGCCCATTCTTCCTCTTGCCATCCGGTTTGCTTTTCCACTTCACCCCATCCTGGTCAGTCCTGCTCCTTCTTCGCTGCCCACCGTCTGCCTCCATCTTCTCTCAGTGTTTTTGTCAGTTTTGAGTCGATTTCTTTTGCCGTGTTTTTGCGTTCATTTAGGCATTAAATGATCCACAGATGTCTTGACTTCAAGGAGCTTCACCGAAAAAACAAAGAGCGGGCAGATGTTGTTCTTGTGCCTTTTTGCTGCAGACGTTCTCAAGCCTTTTGAAGATCTGAGGATTCGCCAGTGGGTGGGAGAAAAAATTGGAAACGCTTCCAGAACAATCAAAAATAACAAAGACGGTGCGGGCGTCTACACTGCTTTTTAAAGGCAGGCCCATTTCTAAAGAGAAAAGAAAGTTTTCTTCCCTCGGAGCAGATCTTGCAGTACCAGGCTGTTCTTGTGCCCTGCTTCTTGTGGGCACCTTGCACGTCACTTTCTGTGGGTACTGTGGAGTCAAACTGGGTCATGTAGGATGGCCCTCAGAGCCACACTCTGTCTGTCCATCTGTCCACGTCATGCCTCTAGCACTAGTCCATGTGTCCACTTGTCTACAACTGCTTCTGTCTACTGGCCACATGACCATTTGTGCGTGTGGCTGAAGGACACAGGCCTCTTTGTCCACTGCTGCTGCTAACTGTATGTCCATCTGTCCACCTCTGCCTTGCTCAAGGCTACAGACAGGATCTCCATTTGTCCTGTTCTACTTCAGGCCACTGGCCGTATGACTGGTTTGTCCACTGCTGTCTCTGTGTCCGCTCCCACTTTTGGATGTTTGTCTAGATGCCCACTCCTGTCCCACTACAGGCCATGGGTCAGTTTGTCCAGTTCTGCCTTAGTTTGCCGACCCTACGACTGGCTTTTCTGGTACTCTTTCTATCTGCTGTCCATCCTGTCCTGCCTCACTACAGGCCACGTGTCCGTTTGTCCACTGGTGTGTCACTCTGCAGACAGGATGACCACTTGTGCTTGCAAATACATATATACAGTTTGCATATAACTGGTTTTCATTTATCCACTGCCTGCAGGCAGGATGTCCATTTGTCCAGTTTTGCCTCAGGCCACGGGTGGTTTTTTTCTGATACTCTATGCATGTGGTCCAAGTGTCCCCATTGCCCCCATTGTCCCCTATGGCCTCTTGTGACATTATGTCCATTTTTTCGGCTGCTGTTTCTAACTGCAGTTTGTCTGTCTGGGCTACAGGCCACGTCTCCGTTTGTCTGGTTGTCCTCTCCATTTATCTGCTCACCAGCTGTTTCTTCTGCTTGTCTGGTTCTTTGTCATTTTTTTTTCTTTGCAGTCTGTCTGTCTGTCTGTCTGTCAGCTTAGCTGTTGGTACATCTGATGGCCTGTGATTCTGTCTGTCCGTCTGTCCGTGTTTATCAGCCTGGCTGTTTTTTTCCATCACTTGTTCCATAAGTCAGTCTGTCTGTCTGTCCTTTCGGCCGTTTACAGATCTGATCATTTGTGATTCTGTCCGCCTGTCTGACTCTTTGGTATGTCTGTCTGTCTGTCTGTCTCTCAGATCAGCTCTTTGATTATTCGTGATTCTCTCTGTCATTCTGTCTGTCTGTCTGTGTTTTTGCCCCCATTTACGTGAGCCCGAGTGTCCACCTGTCTCACTGCCGACTTGTCTTGTCCATCTCTCACGTTGTCAGTTTCCCCTGTCTGTCTGTTTCTGTGGTGTCTGTCCGTCTGTCTGTCTGTGTGTCCAAATTTCTGTCTGCCTTCCTGCCTCTTGATCTTCTTCAAGAGGTGACTTCTGTATTTGTTTGTCTGTCAGAATCTCTTTTTCTGTCTGTCTGTCTGTCCGTACTTATCTGTTTTGCTCACCACTTATTTTTCTGTCTGTCTGTCATTCTGTCTGTCTCTCAGATCAGCTCTTTGATTATTCGTGATTCTCTCTGTCATTCTGTCTGTCTGTCTGTCTGTGTTTTTGCCCCGCATACGTGAGCCTAACTGTCTGCCTGTCTGTCTGTCTGTCTTGTTGCTGGCTTCTCTTGTCCATCTCTCACATTGTCAGTTTGCCTTGTCCTTCCATCTGTCCATTTCTGGGGTGTCTGTATGTCTGTCTGTCCACATTTATGTCTACCAGGTTGGATTTTCTCTATCTGTCTGTCTGTCAGGCTCTTTTTTGTCCATCTGTATGTCTGTCTGTCCATGTTTATCAGCCTGGCTGTTTTTTGTCTGTCAGTTCAGCTGTTTGCATGTCTGATCAGATGAGTCTGTCTGTCTGTCTGTCTGTCTGTCTGTCTCACTGCCGGCTTTGCTGGTCCATCTCTCACATTGTCAGTTTGCCCTGTCCTTATGTCTGTCAGTTTCTGTGGTGTCTGTTTGTCTCCCTGTCCATCTGTCTGTCCGCTCTTGATCTTCTTCAAGAGGCGACTTCTGTATCTGTCTGCCTGTCTGTCTGTCTTTCTGTCCGTGCTTATCAATCTTTCTGTTTTGTTCACCACTTTATTTGTCTCTCTGTCTGTCATTCTGTCTGTCTGTCAATTCAGCTCTTTGATTATTTGTGATTCTCTCTGTCTGTCTGTCTCGTTGCTGGCTTCTCTTGTCCATCTCTCACGTTGTCACTTTGCCCTGTCCTTCTGTCTGTCTGTTTCTGTGGTGTCTGTCAGTCTGTGTGTCCATATTTCTGTCTGCCCCTCTTGATCTTCTTCAGGAGGTGACTTCTGTGTCTGTCTGTCTGTCTGTCCATGTTTATAAGCCTGGCTGTTTTTTGTCTGTCAGTTCAGCTGTTTGCACATCTCATCACGTGAGTCTGTCTGTCTGTCTGTCTCACTGCCAGCTTCGCTGCTCCGTCGTTTTGCCCTGGCCTCCTTTTGTGGTTTCTGTCTGTCTGTCTGTGTGTCCACATGTCCGTCTGTCAGACTCTTTCTTTTTTTTCTGTTTGGCTGTCGGTCTCTCGCCCTCCTTGTTTTCTGTCCGTTTTGATCTCCGGAGTCCAGTCTGCACCTCTATCGCCCTCGTCTGGCCTCCCTATGTGATTTCTGAAGTGCCCGCTCTGTAGCCCCAGCCTGGCAGGGGTGCACTGGCACACGACGCCTTTGCTGAACGGCTTGAGTGAAACTCGTCGCGAACGCTTTGATACTTCAGTGGGCGCCCTGTGGGTGGCATCAGCCCATCAATGTGCTCTTTGATCCGCACTCAGAGAGATTTGCAGTCCCAGCAGGGGGCAGTAAGGAGCTCTTGATGCCCCCCTTCCCCCCCGCTGCACAACAATTTGTATGTGTGTTTTTATTTTTTTATCTAAGCTGAGCAAAATGTCACAAAATGTCACAGTGGAAAGATGCCCTGTGCCACTGAGCCCCACATTACAACATGGCATGTAATTGACACATGGCACCACATAAAGGGCACCTTGGTGCTCAGACTTATGAGGGATGTTGGGCGGGGGGGAGGCTTGGTTTGTATATTAGCAGGGCTGTGTGGAGTCTAATGCCAACATTTATGGAGTCGGGGTGTGCTGTGAAGGATGGCAGAGGGCAGTAGTAGTCATATGATTTCTAACATCGGGGTCCAAGTTTGTGGTATCATTGGGGTCTTCATGAATTGGACTGTGGAGAATAGTGAGCTGGTGGGTTTGCATGAAGGTCACTCCTCACTATGAGGTGTTGAGGTGGTCCCTTGACTTGTACAGTCAGGGAGAGCTGGTGGTCCCCTAGCCTGTGGTATTACCTAACAGATGGGTGTCAGGGTCTTCATGTTGCCATGTTGGGGTATGTGATGTTAAAGAGGTCTCCGTGAAATTTAATATGGAGAGAGCTGGGATGCACCCCCCCAAGCCCCCGCCCCCAGTCTGCAATATCAGAGGAAAGTGGGGATCTGCATGAAGTCTACTGTGAAGAATGGTGGCCGTGGGTCTTCATCAAGTGTAATGTGGAGAAGGCAGATGGGGTCTCATGTGGTGTTGGGGGGGCAGGGTCCTGGACAGGCATAGAGAATGGAGAATCTCAAAGGACAGACAGGACTACGGAGACCCCACTGGTGGAACAGATGGATCAGAACAGGCGGACAGAAGAAAAGAGTCCAGAAGATGGACGGACAGATGGACAGCTGGGTGAATGAAGTGACAGATATATGGAGGAACAAACAGATGGGCGGTGAGCCTGAAGGACAGGCAGGTAGTCTGAGAAAGCCGTACAAACTCAAGATTCATGGCCAGACTAGAGGACAGGCAGGGACAGACGTGTGGACAGTGGAATGAACAGCTGGACAGACAGATGACTTTATCAATGGACAGGCAGAAGGTCTGAAGATAGGAGTGCACAAACTGGGCTGTGGGATGGATGGACAGACAGACAGACAGACTGGAGGACAGACACAGCGGCCATAGAAGATGGACGGACAGACGGACAGACAGGTAGATGCATGGGTGCAGTGGGGTGGATGCCAGGCAGAGTCAGCCGCCCGGCCCCCCACCTCACCGACGTCTCACGAGCTGCTCTGCCGGCCGAGGCGCCTGCCTGCCTGCCTGCCTTCCTCACATAGTAGCACATGCCCACGCGCGCCAGGAGCCGGGATGCAGCCGTCTTTGTTTTCGCCGATTTGTTTATTTTTGTTTCTCCACGTCTGGTGGCTTTGGCTTCATCTGGAGAGACGCAGACTCGTTTATTGGTTTGAGGTATCACTGCATTACTAAAATGTCCGTCTCTGGGAGAGACAGACGGCTTGGCGCTGCGTTGCCTGGTAACCCCACATGGCTGCCAGTTTGGTCTCGTGTGGCTAATCCTCGATGGCATTTTGGACAGGGTGGCACTGGCAGTGTAGTTACTGAAGGAGGCGTCTGCATGGGGGTGTGGGTGCCCATATGTGACGCCACCAGTCACAGTGCTCAGGTGGATTATGAACACTGTGGCCAGCAGAGGGCGCTCTTACAGACCTTTTCTTGCACCTTCTTTTTCTGTCTATCAAATACAATACAATACAATACAGTTTATTTTTGTGTAGCCCAAAATCACACAGGAAGTGCCGCAATGGGCTTTAACAGGCCCTGCCTTTTGACAGCCCCCCAGCCTTGACTCTCTGAGAAGACAAGAAAAAACTCCCAATAAAAACCTTGTAGGGAAAAATGGAAGAAACCTCGGGAAAGGCAGTTCAAAGAGAGACCCCTTTCCAGGTAGGTTGGGCGTGCAGTGGGTGTCAAAAGTAGGGGGTCAATACAATACAATACACAGAACAGAACAATTCCTTAAGACAGCATAATAATAAAAATTTTAGACGTACGGTTTAACAGTAGATGATGATATGACAGAATTAGGTTTGGATATTTTTAGAGTCCTGGAGACCTCATCCATCTAGCTGCCTCCCCATTTGGCCATGCCACGGCTGAAACGTTGCTCCGATGAAAGGACCCCTCTTTCCCATGATTCCGGTGATCCTCCATCAGGGATGACTTTACCATAGGCAGGCTAACAACTTGGCAGGTGGGCCGTGGCACCAACTGCCACATTTGGGTACCGAGAAAAGAAACAGAATAGGTGAGGGTCTTCACTAATGTTACCTTAGATGAACCCTTTAGTTTCCTTCAGCTCAACCTGCGCCTGCTTGAACCCGTGTCCGGTCTGACCCATCGACACAATCAGGCCCATCATAATGCAACATCTTATAATTCCATCTTTTTTTTTTTTTTTAATTCTTTTGCTTTACGCAGTGCTCCCCCTGGTGGTCGATTCCAGTTTGCAGGTTTGGTCCTTGTCCCCAATTCCTGGTGTGACCCTCGAGTGGGACCGAACCTTTAGAACGCTGCCTGGATGATCTCCACTATGAAAGGATGCTGTATAACGTAATGGGATTGAACCTGTTGCCTTGTGCTTCTATATAGTGCCTTTCACAACTGGACGCCATCACACGGGGAGCCACACAGAACGTGAGTGGTGGTGAGTAACTATGAAAGCCCGTGAATTATATAGCTCCTTTGCACATTGAAGACTTACCTGTAGGTGATTTATAGATGCAGCCAAGTATGTCCACACCTCCACACTGTGGTCATCGGCATGGGAGTTGAGTAGTGACCTGGTGATTTTATATAGCGCCTTGAGAATGTTCAATGAGCATTTCCATAGCTCCACAAGTTAAGCACACTAATGTAATGAGACTGTTGGCGTCACACGTCAAGTTAGTTTTTGGGATTGAAGTGATGACCCTCACCTGTTATATAGCGCCTTTCATGAACGCCACCTGCAAGTGATTCAAAGACGCAGCCCAATTTCCTCCACACGTCCACAATGTGGTCACCGACAAACAAATGGGTAGTTTTGGGGACTGGACCCGTGACCTTCTGAATTTGTACAGCGCCTTATGTGGTGCCATCAAGAGGTGCGCAATGGGCTTGGCACGACTGAAAATATAAGGGGATCAAACCCAAAACCCCAACAAGCCACTTCTGTCACCAGTCATCCTGGGCACCTCCACATACTTAGGAAGGGAATGGGATCCGAGGGGATTTATTGGTGTTACACAACGAGATTCGGTTAAGGAGCTTCTGGGTGGCTGCCAGCTGCTGGCATCACAGCTACTTGGAATGTTTTGTATGTCGGCACATTTTGGGGTGCTGAAGCAGGTCTGTTGTAAGAGAGAGCGTTGCACCCCCGTCAGAAGGTCCTGAAAGTGCCAGAGCCGGCAGAACATTCATTCACGTCCTATGGAGGATCTCAGATCCTCTGGCATCAGAAGGGCACCACATTTACAAGTTTGCCCCCTAAATGTGAAAGAGCTCAAGAGACTGTGGGGGATCAAGCCTGCCAACCTACTGCTGTGCACGCAGTACCACTGGTTAGCCACTAGGGTGCAGCACATCTTGGGGTGTCACTTGTCAAACTATAAAGTGCAGACAAGTCCTGGAGTGACGCTGAGTCAGGGGGGCAAATTCAATTGATGTTCTGATCATTTTGAATCACACATTTTAGCCACTAGGGGCATCGTGCCCTCCCAATGAATTGGCAGGTGAGTGTGATGAATAAAATTATACAGTGCAGGTTGGTGAAGCAATGAGCCAGCTGGGTGTGGGAACTGAGCTTGCAGCCTACTTTGGTGCAGTTCCACTGGCTCAACACTAGGGGCAGCATAGCCTGCCAGTAAATCCAGGAGGTGTCATGTATGAAATTACAAAGTGCAGGACGGTGAAGTGAATTAGGAGTTGGGTTCGGCTTGGTAATGTGCAGTTACACATTTCAGCCACTACGGTGCAGCATAACTAACAACCAAGAGTTTCGTGTATGAAACTGCACAGTGAGAGCTGGTGAAGCGACTCCTTTTGGGATTTCTACAGGCGTGAGGACTGAGCTTGCAACCTGCAGTTGTATTGATTAGCCACAAGGGTGCAGCATAGCTGGCCAGTCCACTTTAGAATGTCATTGGTCAAACTACAAAGTGCAGGCCTCTAGAGTGACCCTGAGATAGACAAAGTCACACTTTTGCAGTCACACTTTTTAGCCACTAGGGTGCAGCACAACCAGTGAACTAATATACCAGTGAGGGTGACGTTTAAAACTCCACACTGCAGATTGGGGAGGAGCCAAAGTGAGTCACGTGGCTGTGGGAACTCCTGCCGTGCAGTTCCACTGGTTGGACACTAGGGGCAGCACAGCATGCCAGTTAATCCGGGATGTGACATGTGTCACATTCTAAAGTGTGGGAAGGGGTGATTGAGGATTGAGTTGGTATTGGTCCTAATGTGTGTGTGTGTGTGTGTGTGTGATGAACTGAAGTCCTGTCCTGGTGTTGTTCCTGCCTTCACTTAATGATTTCTGGGATAGGCTGACTCTGCTGTGTGAATAAGAAAGTTAGGATCATGGATGGATTTATTAACAAAATTTAGAAAAATAAGGCAAAATGCTCAAAAGAGCTAAAAAGGATTTGCCCAAAAGGCAATGCGGGGCAAACGAGTCTCAGTACACAATCCAGAAGCAAAATCAAGCCAGAAAACCCAGAAACCATTGATAACAAGAAGAATCAATACTTACTTGAACTCCAAAACAAACTCAAGGCACTGCTGCTCAGCCCTTATAAAGCTGGAGGGAGAACTCGGCAGCAGTGAAGTTATAACAAAAAATAATCATAATTCAGAAATAACAAAAAACAACAACAGAGCGTAGAATACACAAGTCAGAGAATAACCCCTGGTTAAAAAACAGCAAAACCATGACAGGTGGATCTACAGTACAGCCTGTATGCAGTAGCATTATTAGTATCCCTCTTAATAAAAGAACACGTTTCAGTGTGGCTGTGTGTCTGTCTGGTTGCTGTTTCTTTGCCATTCCAACAGATGGTGCATCACATACATTTGTACCATTAAAATGCATTGCATTTGTCATTCCATTAGATGATGAATCACAAGAATGTGTAGCAATGAAATGCATTGCATTCATCATTCCAACAGGTGGTGTATAACAGACATTTTTAGCCATGAGATGCATTGCAGTTGTCATTCCAACAAGTGGTGTATCACAAAATGAATTGCAGTTGTCATTCCAACAGATGGCACACCACAAACATTTGTAGCAATGAAATGCATTGTATTCGTCATTTCAACAGGTGGTGTATCACAATTGTGTAGCAATGAAATGCTTTGTATTCATCATTCCTCCAGATGGTACATCACAAGCAATGAAATGCATCTTTTTAATCATTTCAACAAATGGTGCATTATAAGCATTTGTAGCCATGAAATTCATTGCATTTTTCATTCCATCAGATGGTGCATCGCAAGCATTTGTAGAAATTAAATGCATTGTATTCGTCATTCCAACAGGTGGTGTATTACAGACATTTGTTGCCAAGAAATGCATTGCGTCAGTCATTCCAACAGAGGGTACATCACAAACATGTGTAGTAATTAAATGCTTTGCATTTGTCATTCCATCAGATGTTACTTCACAAGTATTAGTAGCAATGAAATGCATTGCATTTGTAATGATGAGATGGCAGAGAGACAGCTGGAGATCTGTGGGTTGTAAGAAGAACATTAGAGGAAGATCTGTGCATCATTAGCATAGAGGTGGTAGGAGAAGCCATGAGAAGATGTACCATTGCCTAAGAAGTGAGTGTAAAGAGAAAAGAGAAGAGGAAACCAGCACTGATACTTGTAGAGCAGGAGACACACTTGGATTGGGCAGACAGGTGGGACCTGAACCAACCCAACGCAGAACACATGGAGAGAAGAGATAAGGAGGGAGGGGCTAACAATATCTAAAAGTGATGAAAGGCAGAGGAGACGGGAGCAGCTCAAGCAGGTCATCTGTGACTAAAAGCAGTGCAGTCTCGGTTGAGTGACCCTTGACGAAGAGGACCTAGAAGACTGTGGTCAGGGAGAAAGCAGGAGGCTTCTGGAGACGTGGGCAGGAATGGCTGTAGAGAGAGAGACAGGGCAGTAATTCTCAATTTCCGAGGGTCTCTTGAGAAGAGGGAATGCGCAGTTGGCCCCTCATTGGCCACTAGGGTTCATCACAGATACCCAGTTAACTCGGTGGTCCCATGGATCAAATGACACTGGGTGGGAGGACCAGGTGACCCACTTATGGGTGCCAGAGTAAATCATCTCAAACAAAATGACCCAATGTGTTTAGTGGAAACACATCCCACCCTGTAGCACTGCCACCTCCAGACTGTGTTTTCAGGGACCCCAGCACATGCCAGCCCTCCCACCAGTGTGTATCCCCAGCATTCACAATTTATCGGACACGGTGACTTTTTTTTTTAGAGCCCGCTAGTGTTTATGCTCTGCAGCCCATTGTTTGTCAGTGAGAAGCAGCCCTCTGTTGGGGGTCTCGGCTGCCATGCCCCATCTATGCTGAGGTACGATGAGTTTGGCTATTCCTGAAGGGACCGTTGCTACTTTAACAAAGGTTGTGTCGTCTGTTTATCGGCTCCTTTTTTTTTTCTGCCACCGCTGCAGACCCCCGGAGGGGTGAACTGCCTGGTACACCCTGGCGCACATTACCATTTTGTCTTCAACGCGTTTTAAGCCTTTATTCTTGTCTGTCCCCTCCTTCAGTTATCCCTGAGCTGTTTCAATCACCAGTGACAGGGTGGTCATTACGAGGTACAGCCAGGTGGACCCTCAAATGTCGTTCCATTGATGAAGTGTGACTTTGCACACTTGGGGTCCCATTTGAGCCTGGGATTTTCTAAATTCTATGCCATAGATGCTCTCCTTAATAAAGTCAAGAATGTAATTTCAGGTAAGTCAACGTGCCCTCCCCTATACCACCCAAAAACCTCATATTGGGCACCCGAGCCAGGTGAGCTTTTTCAAAATGAGACGAGCTGCCACTTTCGGTGGTCTCTGAACTTTGTTCTTGAGCCCGAGTTTCAGTGATAGATCGTTACCGCTAATCACACAGGAGCAATTAACATTTTCAAAACGCCGGGACCAGCTGATGAAGACCCCGTTAAGGACCCCCCGTGTAATAAATGCACCAATTCCAGAAGAGGCGCGCGTTCATCTGAAGACTAGCAGAGCACAACATGCAAATCCTAACGAGTTTTGTTCCGCGGCCTTTTAATTAGCGGCCCCGCCACCGTTCCACTTTTCTCGTTGCAGCAGGCGGTGGAGTCGTTCCGCTGCTCGCGCCCCCCCAGCATCGCTGAGAGGCCTTCTGAATTGGGGGCAGCCCTCTTCGCTAAAGGGCAACATGCAATTTGGAACGCTGAGGAGAAAATAATCCCATTAAATATTCATTCACAGCCCGTCAAACATGGAATGTTTTCCAAAGCCTGGGATGGCATATGCCACCATTCGGTGAGCCGCAGGAGGCAAACTGCCAGCTGTGGGGCTGACGACATCGAGAAGAAGAAGAAGAAGAAGAAGAGGAGGAGGGAACTCACCTGGAGAAAGGGGTAGGACTGGCACAAGAAAAGAGGGGCCACCAACGGATCCTTGAAAGGAACCCCCTAAAACAGATAAGGAGCACATGAAAGAGCAAGTATGGATCAGGGAATCAGGGAGGAATCCAGACTGTGATCCATCATGTGAAGTTAAGGATCTGCAAGGATCCATACACCCTGAAATGCAGCCTGACCTGGAAAAGGGAAATTGAGCAGGAGTTTTATCTGGAAAACCTGAGGATCTGGGCATTGGGCTAATAGAGGAAAGGTGGGATGGCTGAACTTGAGAAGATCAGGGAATGTGATATAGTGGAACAGAAGGAAGGGATTGGATTGACGTAAAAAGGGGGATTTATTCAATCCTGGGCTTCAGGAATGTCTCTTCTGGGGTCCCAGGGGTGAAAGGGGTAGGCACCTATAGTGGAAGGAGAACACGGTATAATTAAGGAAAGAACTTAAGGGATCGTGGCAAGCAGGCACATGAAGCAAGAGTGGGACGGGTCAGCACAATGGGCGGGGGGCAATCTGAGAAAATCGGGTCAGTGAAATAGTGGAGAAAAATCTGAGCAAATCTTAATGGAATGGAGTTTTAGGAAAAACGGAGGATCTAATGCTGGGGTCCGGGGTTTGGTAAAAAGGAGGTCTCATCTATAGGAGCACCGTATGGGAAAAAAATCCTGATGGGTCTGGGCAGATGGCACATGGAGGAGTGAGCTCAGTTTGAAAAGATCTGAGCAGTGAAATTAGTGGAAGGAGATCTTGATGGAGTTTGGATAAAAAGGAAGGAGCTAAAATAGACCACCATGGATGTCTCTTGTGTGTCAGGAAGGAATCAGGTAGGCATCTAGTGGGGAACTATATATAGAAAAACCCAAGGGATCTGGACGGTAGGCTTGTGGTGGAGGAGTGGGATGAGTCGGCGCAGGGGGACAACTTGGAAGGATCAGGACTATGAAATAATGGAAGGAGATTGAAGAACATCTTGAAGGGGTAGAATTAGCATAGAAAAGAGCATCTAATGTAGGGCATCAGAGATGTCCCAGGACCCAGGGGGGAAAGGGTGCAGCCACCTAGTTTGGAGAGAGCACCGTATAGGAAAAAATCTGAGGGGTCAGGACAGCGGGCCAGTGGACCACCAGTGGGATGGTCCTACATAGGAGTGGACTTGACAGAAGCGCAGGACAGTGAAATAAAGAAAGGAGATCAGAGAACATCTTCAGGTGGACCAGGGGTAGACATCTAGAAGAGGGGAGATCGCTATGTGTAAGAAAAACATAAGGGGTCTGGGCAGTGGGAGTGGGATGGGTCTGCACAGGGGGTCCATTTGAGAAGATACGGCCAGTGAGCTAATGGAAGGAGATCCCAGTTCATCTTGAGGAAAGGCAATTGAGATAAAAAAGGGGAATCTATTGCAGGATTTCTCTGTCCTGTGGTGAAGGGGTCAGGATCTGGGATTTCAGCACCTAATGGAGGGAAAGCAACAAATCCATTGGATTATGGAGAGACCTGAGGGATCAGGGCAGCAGACTCATAGTGGTTAGGATGAGAAGATCTGGCCAGGGATGTAACTGAAGGGTGTTGAAAAGTCCGTCTTTAAGGAGAGGAATTTGAGAGGGACCTAAGAGAGGAGGATTAGGGTCTCACTTGTATAGGGATCTGGGAGGAGGTGGCCCAGGATTTGTCAAGTGACAGCCCAGAACCGGCTGCCTCAGGGTCTGTGGTGGCATCCAGTGCAGCTTTACATCCCTGAACTGAAATAAATGCATTTGAAAATGGATAAATGGATCCAGAGCAGAGAGACGAGGGAAACGCTGGGGGTAAAGAAGAATAACAGAAGAAAAACAACAGAAAGAAAGGAGGTGGGAGAGCCATACGTGTGCAAGTGATGGTAAGAATGCAGTAAGGGAGGAAAGATGGAGGAATCAGACTGACAGAGAGGAGTAACCGTGGAATCGATTACTAGGAATGGGAGACGAGTTCATCTGAGGAATCCTAAGGAATTCAGTGAGGTGATGGAGGAAGGGATGACTCAGGACACAGAGGTGAAGCGCAGGCATTACAGGAGGGAGCTGACTGCGACAACGAAAAACGGCCAATCCAAAGAAAAAAAAAGAAAAGAAAAAAAGCACAATCTGATCGAATGATTTCCATGCCTTTTTTTCCCTTTTGTTTTCCAGCCCATTTTGTGCTCCAGCAGGCAGCTTAGCCTCCTACAAGCTCCATTTACAACTTCGAGTGCTTTTGTGCAGCAGACTGTCAGTGGCCTGCTGTGGCGCCGCCTTTCATGACCGCCGCTGCTCTCTCATTAAACTCTGGACCCCCTACAGCCGGCCTGGTGACCCCAGAAATTGACCTGGCTTCTCTGCTCCGTCGACCAATCAGTTGGACCCTCTCTGTCTGCTAGCATTGCTGTCCCAGGCTACTCCAGAATGACCGTGGCTATGTAGTGCTGCCCCCTGGTGGCAGCTGGCTAAACTGCACATTTCAATTATTGTACGGTCATGTAGAATTCAACTTCAGGACTTTATGTTCCTTCATACTTTGATTGGCTTTTAATGTTCTTTTTGAATATTTGTGAAGTGATTAATGCATGGGAAAGGCACTAAATAAATATATAAATATAAAATATATAATATAAAAGCTAAATTGGGATAAATGAAGTACTATCTATTATATAGTGCCTTTCTATCTATCTATCTATCTATCTATCTATCTATCTATCTATCTATCTATCTATCTATCTATCTATAATATAGCACCTTTCACATATTCTATCTATCTATCTATTATATAGTGCATGTCTATCTATCTATCATATAGCACCTTTTACATATTCTATCTATCTATCATATAGTGCCTTTCAGGTCTATCTATCTATTATATAGTGTTTTTCACATCTATATTCTATCTATAGCCATATTCACATATCCATTCTATCTGTCTATCTATCTACCATATAGCACTTTTAATATAATCTATCTATCTATAGCATTTTTCAGATATTCTATCTATCTATTGGCACCTGTTGTTGGGTGCAATGACCCTGCTTGTTCAATGCATCCTCATTCTCTCTATTGTGTTTTCTGACAATAGTGGTTGGAATTAAAGGCACTATAAACCTCAGGCTGCTCAAGTGTGTTTCCTAACATTGTACTTGAGACGGTGTTGGTGTGCTGGACCACCATTTCGTCCGACTTGTCTGCCTGTTGGTGAACTGGCCTACCTGACTGAGGTGAAGAGAATGGCAGAGCAGGCCTGACCATTGTACATGTTGCTGCTCCTCTTATTGTTCCCTAACTGTGTTCTCCTAAGCCAGTTAAAGACGCCATATGAACTGATGGCTGATTGTCTGTGATGTTGTCTCCAGTGTGACCTGGAGGTGCTTGTTGGACTGTCTAAGGCAGCCCTGGATGAGTCACTGGACGTGTGTCTTTTTCTTCTATCATGCTAAACGCATGTTTCTCTATGATGGTATATGCTGTGAAAGGCGCTATATAACCAGGCGACTGATTGATTGACTGTGTTGTAGTCTCATTCTTCACCTGACAGGTATGGCCGATCCACTAGATGTGTGACCAGTTTTTCCATCACACTGTTTGTGCTTCCTTATATTGTTGCTTGCTGTGAAAGGCACTATATAAATTCAAGACTTATTGAATATCTATGGTGTTGTCCTGTCCTGTCTGAATTTTACATGTGCTTGCTGGGTTGTTGATGTTGGACCTGGTGGGGTCACTGATTCTGTGACTTTTTCTTCTTCTACTACTGTATTAGTGTTTTCTTATGATGACACTTGCCGTGAAAGGGGCTATATGTCCTGAGAACCAGCTGATTCACTATGTTGTACTCTCATTTTTATTGGTATAACATGCTGGAATTACTAGCTTTGATTAGCTGAATGACTTTCACTCATCATGCTTTGTTATTCATGTCTCCTTATGGTGACCTCTTGTTATTAAAGGCACTATATAAATGGAAGACCGATTACACCGCGATGCAGTCTGCTGTTTGACCAGTAGGTGTCCTTGTGGACTGTTGTTGGTAACCCGGCCAGGTCACCAGACTGCTGCGTTTCGTATGTCAGGCTGTATTAATGGCACTTATTAAAGGCGCTATATCACCCGAGGGCCGATTGATTGACTATCCTTTCCTTTTTACGAACTTACAAGTCTGCTTGTTGGACTGTCTGGGTGGCCCTGCTGGACACGTCTGGTGTTTAGCTTGTGCTGTAGCCATGTTTCCTTATGGTGACCCTTGCCATTAAAAGGCGCTATAAAGCTCGAGGGCTTATCTTTTTTCGTCCAATAACTATCTGTCTAACTTTTCTTTTTTAATGTGGGTCATCTAGAGGGTCTCTTACACAACACGTTTACTTTTTGGAACATCGCCTAATTCATTAATGAGCACATCACGAGAATAAAACTCGACGCAAATTGAACTGCTAATTGCGCCGCAGCCCCCTGTCTTCACAGCCAGCCAGCGGGGAGGTGGCATACCCAACATGGCACGGCGCTCTCTGGGCACCACGGGCAGTGCAAACTGAAATACACGAGAGCAGAAGGGAGGGCTGGGTTTGGACCAGCGGGTAGTGCCGCCCCCCAGCTGTGCCCACGTCTCTGGGTTGGCGGCACAGAAACGCGGCCGCTGGGCAATTTCAAAAGAGAAAGGGAGACGTTAGCGGCGGGATAAGTTAGCACTTATCTTCGTTCTGTCCTTCTTGGTCAGTAACTGCAAGTCGTAACGACCACCGCCGATAAGGACGACATCCTCCAGAACGGCAGGAGAAACGCGCTGTGCCCGCTCGCTGAATCGGCCGTCGTGAATTCTGAACTGAGCTTGCGCGACTCACGTCTTGCGCTTAATAAATAAGTAAATACGTAAATAAACTTCTTGTGGGACGTGACAATAAATTATGAAAACATACGATACCTGAACATTAATAATTCCGTGTTTTTAAATTCTTATCTCCTTGTGCTTTTACTTAATTATTGCTTCATTTACTTATTTTAGTGACTCCGAACTCAACACGAAAAACGCAAATAAATGAAAACTGTCACCTTCACTCGTCAAAGTTGAGAGGGCGGGCTCTAGCAAGTGCTGCGTTTTGATTGGTGAATCGTTAGCAGAGCGGGCAGAGAACTTCGGCCATCAAGTGCCACCTTTCCAGCAGACTCTTCAGATGTGGACTCCTGAAGATGAATTGGGGGCTTCTTGAATTAAGTAGCTGCTCCGCTGGTATTGGTGAGCTGCTAGTGCAGCGTTCCTCAGCCTTTACGTATTTGCGACCCGAGTTTTCATAACAGTTTTAATTGCACCCCCACCCAACGTTTTTTGAAAGGAGCCCACTAATACCAATTTGTTCTTTTTTAATTAATGATATATCATATTTGCATATTTTATTATACCTACTTAACTTTTATCTACATTTATCTAACTCAATATTTATTTCTCTAGTATCAGAATGTAGATTAAGTTAATTTGTTTTGATTTCAATAGATGTATTTTTCATATTTTCGATTCCTGTTTTCTTTTTTCACATGTTCGCGACCCCATTTATGTTACTTTGCGCCCCTCTAGGGGGGCCCGCCCCACAGTTTGAGAACCACTGTGCTAGTGGAAGGGGCTGAAGCAGCAGTCTTGGGGTTTATAGTTCAATGCCATTGCCAGTAGGGGGCCACACTGCCTACTAAGACACATTTTAACATGGCGCACTAGCGGTAGTGTTATATTCTTTGTAGGCTTCTACACTTTTAGCTCTGCTAATGGAAGAGACTGAACCAGCAACATCGTGCTGTGTAGTTCAGCAAATTCGACACTAGGGGGCCACACTGCTTAATGATAGAGATTTGAACCAGCAACCTGGTGTTCTACAGTTTAACAAATCAGCCACTAGGGGGCCACACTGAATGTGGGAAAACTTTACTCTACAGCACACAAACCCTTTGCTGCCATTAGGTATCAGGATGAAATCCTTGGACCCATTGTCAGACCCTATGCTGGTACAGTGGCTCCTGGTGCACGACAATTCCTGGCCTCATGTGGTGAGAGTATGCAGGCAGTTCCTGGAGGATGAAGGAATTGATACCATTGACTGGCCACCACACTTTCCTGACCTAAATCCAATAGGACACCTCTGGGACATTATGTTTTGGTCCATCCAATGCCACCAGGTTGCACCTCAGACTGTCCAGGAGCTCAGTGCCCTGGTCCAGATCTGGGAGGAGATCCCCCACAACACCATCTGTCATCTCATTAGAAGCAGGCACCGATGTTGTCAGGCATGTATACAAGAACACAGGGGCCATACAAAGTGCTGCTTACAATTTGGAGTTGCTGCAATTCAATTTGGGCAAAATGGACTAGCCTGCCACATCATTTTTTCACTCTGATTTTTGGGCAGTCTTTGAATTCAGGGCTCTGTAGGTTGATCATTTCCATCAAACGATGTGGCATCCTTTCGTTCCTAACACATTACCCAGTCTATATCAGTATAGATATCCAGGAGGATTTCTTTTTCCCATTGAGATCTGATGTGTTTTCAAAGTGTTCCTTTAATTTTTTTGAGCAGTTTATATATATATATATATATATATATATATATATATATATATATATATAGCGGTGGGCTGGCGCCCTGCCCGGGGTTTGTTTCCTGCCTTGCGCCCTGTGTTGGCTGGGATTGGCTCCAGCAGACCCCCATGACCCTCCAGTTAGGATATAGTGGGTTGGATAATGGATGGATGGATATATATATAGCAAAGTGTAGAATTGTTTCTGTGTTCTTAGTTTGATCTCTACTAGTGGAAGGAAGTCAACCAACAACTGTGTGCTTCAACATCTTGACCAGTAGGGGGTGGTCACACTGCCTACAGGAAAGACCCTTCATATAGCGCCCTACCCTAGTTTGAATTGCCTGCGTGTTTCTACAGTTTGAGTTCTGCTAGTAGAAGGAACTGAACCAGCGATCTTTAAGTTCACAATATGATGCCTTGACCAGTACGAGGTAACCTGGTGCTTTACAGTTCAATCAGTCAGCCACTAGGGGGCCACACTGCCTATGGGAAATCTATGCTGAATTGCTTCCTTGTTTCAACAGCTTGGGCTCTACTGGTGAAAGGGACTCAACCAACAATCGTGAAGTTCACCGTTCAACATCTTGACCAGTAGAGGGGGCCACACTGCCTACAGAAAAAAAACACACACACTTTATATAGCTCCCTACCATAGCTTTCAATTCTCTGCGTGTTTCTACAGTTTAATCTCTGCTAGCGGAAGGAACAAAATCAGCAATCTTTAAACTGACCGTTCAACAAACACCTTGACCACAGGGGGGCAACCAACAAACCAGCACTTTACAGTTCAACAGATCAGCCACTAGGGGTCCACACTGTTTCCCTGTTTCAGCAATTTGATCTCCGCCAGTATAAGGGACTCAACCAGCAAATCTTGTGATTCACAATTCAACACATTGACCAGAAGGGGGGACACTACATACGGGACAAATGAAATCCCTTTGTATAGCGGCCTACCGTAGTTATGAAGTCTCTGCATATTTCTACAGTTTGAGACCTGCTAAAGCACGGGTGTCAAACTCCAGTCCTGGAGGGCCGCAGTGGCTGCAGGCTTTTCATTCTGACCATCTTCCTTATTAGTGACCATTTCAGGCTGCTAATTAACTTCTTTTTCTTTCGTTCTAATTAACTTCACTCAGGCCCCTTTGGTGTCTCTTTTTGCTTAGTTAGCAGCCAAACAATAATGAGACACAAAACAAGCTGCCACATGACCAGCTCCCCTGTGCCCATCACACAATATCTAAAAATAAAGAAAGGTGAGGGTCTCAGTCAGGTTTATCTCTCAGGTCACTAAAACATTTTGACGGAGTTCTTAGAAAAAACAAGAAAATCAACAGTTTTGGAAATATCTGTTGTGGCAGAATGAGAGCAGCAACAAGCCGTGGGATTGAATAACGGGTTTAATTAACAGCAAGAATCGGCTTCTCATTAAGAAACTGGTTGGAGTGAAATTGGTTGGAATTTTTGACGTTTCAGTTTAGCTTGTCATCTGTTGGCTCGTTTCACATCTCATTTCTGTTTGGCTGTCATTTAATAAAGAAATGAATCAATTCAGAGGTCTGAATCCTTAAAAACAGGTCCATTAAAATGAAGGGAACAGAAGTTAATTAGCACTGAATCCTGATTAGGAAAAGGGTTAGAATGAAAACCTGCAGCCACTGCAGCCCTCCAGGCCTGGAGTTCAACACCCCTGAGCTGAAGGAAGGGACTGCTTTACAGTGCAACAGATCAGCCACTAGGGGGCTGCACTCCCCGTTGAAACGGTGGCAACGAGGGGGACAGCGACAAGTCGTGTGTCATTTGTTGATGGTACACTTTACGGTGCCTTTTCTGGTAATTTGATCCAGTGTCGGCCACCTTTCCTCCTCTTCCTCAACTCCATGAATTTCATCGGTTATTGATTAATGAGGTCGACGCTGGAGGTACAGCAGTTTGCACCCGTGTCTGCTCCGCAGGGGCGGCCCAGGGCAGAGAAAGAATCGCCAATGTCAATATGGTGTTTTATACACGCCGGATGGCTGCGTCTCGTGCTCATGACACAAGCGTTTAACTGATGATAAAGTTCAGGATTGCTCCTTCCTGTGACGCAATAAAAGCCTCCTTTCTCTTTCGTTTCAAATAAGCAGATTCGTCCACTTGAAATCTCTTCATTTTTGCCTAGAATGGGTATGCGAATCTCTTGTGCCCCCTATCCGACCAGATATTCACTATGACTATTGCGCTAACACTTTTATTAAAACTCGGTGAAACATTAACTTGGAAAACGACTCTCCCAATTGTACTAGCTTCGCTTCAGCTGTGTCGTTATTTTCTCTTTCTGTTTTATTTTCAATATATACACTGCTCACAAAAATTAAAGGACCCTTTTTTATTGGGCCTGGCATGAAATCAATGAAACGTGTCTGATCATTTTCTGGTTGGTTAAGCAGCTGAGGTCATTGTTAATCACTTTCAGCTGTATTGGTGTTCATGGACTTAACGACAGGTGCACTAAAGTGGCAACAATTAGAAAACCCTCAAAACAGGACTGGTTTTACATGTGGAGATCATTTCAAGTTTCTCCCTCTTGATCTTTTTGGCTGGTTTTCCACTCGTGCTAGTTTTGGCTTGAGTAATCATCTCTACTGGCAGTATGAGGCGATTCCTTAACCCTACAGAAGTTGCACAGGTTGTCCAACTTCTCCAGGATGGCACATCCACACGTGCTGCAGCAAGAAGGTTTAATGTGTCTCCCAGCACAATCTCCAGAACATGGAGGAGATTTCAGGAGACTGGCTGTTATTCTCGGAGAGCTGGACAGGGCCGTAGAAGGTCCTCAACCCATCAGCAGGACCGATACCTGCTCCTTTGTGCAAGGCGGAACAGGCTGAGCACTGCTCGTGCCCTACAGAATGACCTCCAGAGGGCCACTGGTGTGAATGTCTCTACCCAAACAATCAGGAACAGACTTCATGAAGATGGCCTGAGGGCCCGACGTCCTGTAGTGGGCCCTGTGCTCACTGCCCAGCACCGTGGAGCTCGACTGGCATTTGCTCAAGAACACCAGAATTGGCAAGTCCGCCACTGGCCCTGTACTTTTTACAGACGAGAGCAGGTTCACCCTGAGCAGCTGTGATAGACGTGAAAGAGTCTGGAGAAGACAAGGAGAACGATATGCTGCCTGCAACGTCGTTCAACATGACAGGTTTGGTGGTGGGTCAGTGATGGTCTGGGGAGGCATATCCATGGAGGGACGCACAGACATCTACTGCGTAGGAAATGGTGCTCTGACTGCCATAAGGTATCGAGATGAAATCCTTGAACCCATTGTCAGACCCTACGCTGGTGCAGTAGGTCCTGGTTTCCTCCTAATGCACGACAATGCCCGGCCTCATGTGGCAAGAGTATGCAGGCAGTACCTGGAGGATGAAGGAATTGAAACAATTGAATGGCCTTCACGATCCCCTGACTTAAACCCAATAGAACATCTGTGGGACATTATGTTTCGGTCCATTAGGCGCCGCCAGGTTGCTCCTCAGACTGTACAACAGCTCAGGGATGCCCTCATACAGATCTGGGAGGAAATGCCACAAGACACCATCCGTCGTCTCATTAGGAGCATGCTACGACATTGTCAAGCACGCATACAAGCTCGTGGGGGCCACACAAGATACTGAAAAGCATTTTAAGTAGCAGAAATTAAGTTTTTGAAAAAATGGACTAGCCTGCCACATCTTCATTTCACTCTGATTTTAGGGTGTCTACACAATTGAGCCCTCTGTAGGCAGAAAACTTTTATTTCCATTAAAAGACTTGGCATCCTTCTGTTCCTAAGACATTGCCCTGTCGTTATTTGCATAGATATCCAACTTCATATTGAGATCTGATGTATCTAATGTGTTCCTTTAATTTTTGTGAGCAGTTTATATTGGCGTGGCCGCCCTGCGCAGGTGCACAGTTTGCAAATGTCTAAGGCCGCCCCTGTTAGCGGCTAATTGTCATCTTTAGGATACAACTAAGGGAACGAATTCCGCAGAAAATATGAAATAAGCTGAAGGAGGTTAAGAACTTCAAACCACGGGAAAAGCACAGACGCTTCTTCTGAACTTCAGCGTGCGGCGCAGTGAGCGAAAACAACGGAGCTCAAGAAACAGCGAGGATCGGTCGACGCGAAAACTTGAAGCTATTAATGGGGGGATCATTGGGTCGGACTGAATTTAGAGACCACTGATCTCGAGTGCCGTTTTTTTTTCTATTTAATCCCATTCTTCATGTTAATTAAAAACCCCATCTAACCGAATGCATGCAACACGATAATGAGATTTCACAAAATTAGAAACGGAAGCCAAAAATACCCCGGCGGTCCTTCGCGCCTTGTGCGGGTCGGACGTCCAGGCAGCGATTCCGGCTGATTGCTCGACACCCCTGCGCACACGCCGTACTGGAGCCATTAGTTCGTAAATGTTTGGGGTTTTCATTAGGCAGCTAAACCGAATGAATAATTCATCAGCGCACTCTTCCTGCAATTTAGGATGCAATTAATGGCGGCTGATCTGCATTTGCACTTTTGTCGTTACGCCCGGGACTGCGGGATTGGCGCGTGCCTTCACTTCGAACTAAATTCGTTTTTATTTCTTTTGTATTCATGTTTTCCTTCTGCCTTCTCGTTGTGAAAGGCACTATGTGAAACGGAGCTCGAGGGATTGTGCCCCTCATTTCTAAACCAGTATGACCCGACACAAATGGTCAGCAATGGGATGATCTCACTTTGCATAGTCGAACTTTCACTGAATTCGCCGCATCCTGCTGTTGGGACGCCATGCCATGGGGATTTGTTTGGGGGGGTCGAATTGGGGTAAAATGTGAAACGTCCAAGTTTTCAGAGGCCGGAATGGGAATGGAACTCGTGTCACTGGAGCTGTGCCACCAACTGCTGTGCCACCCTCACTCCGTTCACTTTCATGAATTCTTGAGTAGCACACTGCAGGTCACAATACTGCAGTTACAAGGACAGTAAGGCGACATGAACAGCATGTGCAGTGGAGACAGAGAGACAGAAAGAGAGAGTGCGGAGACCCCCACATCTGTCTGCGAACTTCACTGTGTTGTAGATTTCATTTAAAATAAATACAGTCAATGACTCTCAATAACCCACAATGACAAAGTGAACGCGTGTTTTAAGAAAGATTAGCACATTTACTACAAATCAAAAACTGACATCTCTCATTCTAACAAGTATTCAGACCCCTACATTGTTGAAGCCCCTTTGGCGGCAATGCCAGCTTTCAGTCTTTTTTTCTGTTTTAAAAATCTCTGCAAGCTTTGCACTCCTGGATTCTTCCTGGCAGATCCCCTTCAAGCTCCATTAGACTGGACATTCAACACCTTTGAGCTGCCATCTTCAGTTACCTCCACACGTGTTCTGTGGGGTTTGAGTTGGGGACCCTCAAGGACACTCACAGACTTGTGTCGAGGTCACTCGAGTGATGCCTCAGATCATTGAACCATCGCGCCAGTCTCAGGCGGTGGAGTTTACTTCAAGGACCTCCCTGGATTTGACTGCATGCATCCATCCTCAGTTCTGTCCCCCTGTCCCTGTGCTGCCATACATTGATGCAGAGACCCCCAGGGATGGCGTTAGGCGGGCTATGAGTAACACTTTGCCACACTGCTCAGACAGTTCAGTTTTTGTCTCCACGGACCACAGATTTGTTTGCCTCGGGCTCTTGAGTCCTTTAAATGCCCCCATAAAAGGCTGATTGAGGTGGTCCTCCTTCGGACAGGTTTTCCCATCTCAGCTGAGGACTTAAAGTGACCATTTAATTTTTGATCACCTTCCCGGCCAAGGCTCTTTCTTACCCGATTACTTGTTTGGCGTGTTGGCCAGTTCAAGGAAGGGTTCTGGTGGTCCCAAACTTCTTCCATTTCATAATTCTTGAGGCCCCGCTGACTTCTGAGAACATCCAAAGTTTTAAAAACGATTTGGTCCTTCTGCCCTGATCTGTGTGGAGGTCTGCAGAGCATTCCATGGACTTCATGGCTTGGTTTATTGTGCTAATATGTAATGTGGTTGGCACCTTGCCCAGGATTGGTTCCTGTCTTGTGCCCTGTGTTGGCTGGGATTGGCTCCAGCAGACCCCCGTGACTCTGTGTTCGGATTCAGCAGGTTGGAAAATTGATGGATGGATGGATATGTAATGTGAATGGTGGGACCTTCTCTACATAGGGGCAGGTGGGCTTTTCAAAACGATGTTCAGTTAATTCAGTGTGGCACAGGTGGACTCCACACAAGTTCTAGAAACATCTCAAGGAAAATTAAAGCAAACAGGAGACACATCTATCTATCTATCTATCTATCTATCTATCTATCTATCTATCTATCTATCTAGTGCCTTTCATTCAATCAATCTATCTATTATATAGTGCCTTTCACATCTATCTATCTATCTATGTATAATATAGCAACTGTCACATATCAATCTATCATATAGTACCTTTCACATATTCTATCTATCTATATATCTATTATATAGTGCCTTTCACATCAATCTACACTCACCTAAAGGATTATTAGGAACACCTGTTCAATTTCTCATTAATGCGATTATCTAATCAACCAATCACATGGCAGTTGCTTCAATGCATTTAGGGGTGTGGTCCTGGTCAAGACAATCTCCTGAACTCCAAACTGAATGTCAGAATGGCAAAGAAAGGTGATTTAAGCAATTTTGAGCATGGCATGGTTGTTGGTGCCAGACGGGCCGGTCTGAGTATTTCACAATCTGCTCAGTTACTGGGATTTTCACGCACAACCATTTCTAAGGTTTACAAAGAATGGTGTGAAAAGGGAAAAACATCCAGTATGCAGCAGTCCTGTGGGCGAAAATGCCTTGTTGATGCTAGAGGTCAGAGGAGAATGAATGGGCCGACTGATTCAAGCTGATAGAAGAGCAACTTTGACTGAAATAACCACTCGTTACAACCGAGGTGTGCAGCAAAGCATTTGTGAAGCCACAACACACACAACCTTGAGGCAGATGGGCTACAACAGCAGAAGACCCCACCGGGTACCACTCATCTCCACTACAAATAGGAAAAAGAGGCTACAATTTGTACGAGCTCAACAAAATTGGACAGTTGAAGACTGGAAAAATGTGGCCTGGTCTGATGAGTCTCGATTTCTGTTGAGACATTCAAATGGTAGAGTAAACAGAATGAGAACATGGATCCATCATGCCTTGTTACCACTGTGCAGGCTGGTGGTGGTGGTGTAATGGTGTGGGGGATGTTTTCTTGGCACACTTTAGGCCCCTTAGTGCCAATTGGGCATCGTTTAAATGCTACGGGCTACCTGAGCATTGTTTCTGACCATGTCCATCCCTTCATGACCACCATGTACCCATCCTCTGATGGCTACTTCCAGCAGGATAATGCACCATGTCACAAAGCTCGAATCATTTCAAATTGGTTTCTTGAACATGACAATGAGTTCACTGTACTAAAATGGCCCCCACAGTCACCAGATCTCAACCCAATAGAGCATCTTTGGGATGTGGTGGAACGGGAGCTTCGTGCCCTGGATGTGCATCCCACAAATCTCCATCAACTGCAAGATGCTATCCTATCAATATGGGCCAACATTTCTAAAGAATGCTTTCAGCACCTTGTTGAATCAATGCCACGTAGAATTAAGGCAGTTCTGAAGGCGAAAGGGGGTCAAACACCGGATTAGTATGGTGGTCCTAATAATCCTTTAGGTGAGTGTAAATCCTTGTTGGGGGGGCTCAGTAGCGCTATATTTACGCGCTTTTCCTAATCCTTTTTTCTTTGATTTGTTTGTATGCAGTCCGTTTGTCACATTTGATGTCATTTGTCTTCTGAGCGGGCACACTCGTGTCACCCTTTGTTGGCATCTCAGACTGCCATTTCTGACTCAAGAAGGGCGCGTTTACTTGTCGTGTAATCTCCTGAACTCCGCCTCCCGCCCACTTTCATAGGCTGCTTGCCTCCTGCCCCACCCATCATCTTCCGTTGCTAGGTGACACTAACCACGTAGGTTCCACATGGCTGAAGGGGTTGGAAATTAAAAGGCGGCAGGACCCTCGTTGAGTGCTCAGACGTTCTTGCTCGTTAATTTTAATGCATCTCTGGTGTTAACTGTGCAGGTCGCACTGGTCGTATTTAAAACCGATTTCCTTTATAGTTAATTTATGAGTATTTCGTAGGTTGTTACTGATAATATAAAATGAATAAGTAATAATTGAATGTAACTGAAGGTGTGTATATAAACTTACAGGATGCATACACTGTTGTGAATTATCTTTACGTTAATGCATTGAAGACTACAAACAGCTGGTAGCATAGCGGGACACAAACCTCCGTGCTGGCTTCATGCCACTTCATAAGGTGGCGCTAGAGAGTCGCGGCGTGCTGCCTGTTGATTCGCTCGTGCAGTGAGAACTTCACTGGACTCAGTCGGTAAGGTTGGATTAAACCTATGGATTTATTATTTTTGTGACTTTTAGTTCCAGCTTGCTATTGTAACGCCTGCTTGGTTGTTTTGTCCCTGACTCTGCATAAGCTGGCAGACAGCGTGGCGTAGTGGTTAAGGCCTTGGACTTCAATCCCTGAGGTTGTTGGTTCAAACTGTGCCACTCAAACTGTGTGCCCCTGAGCGGGTCGCTTCACCTGATTGTGATCCAATTGGAAAACAGAATAAAATGGATCAGAAGTGTCAGCCAGCCAATAATAAAAGGCATCACTTTATTCTTTCTTTGCTGTCCCGATCGCTCGCCCCAGTCCAGCTTCCTCGCAGCCGATCCCCTGTACCATGAGAACGGAGTGAGACGGCGAGTCAACGTATCAGGATGCCACGAAGTTAACACACAGGGTCCGCCCTTTCCATTAAAACAGAGGGTCAGTCCGTCCATTTTCTAGCCCGCCCGTGTCGTTCATAACCGTCGAAGGCTGATTAACAGGCCACCTGCCGCGCTCCCGCGTGCGCGCGCCCGCCGAGGATCTGTCCACCAGTGCAGTGTGCTGAACTCCTCCGTGAGGAAACGCGAAGCCCCTTTACGTATCCTCGATGTCTAATAAAATGGGATCATTGTCGAAATTGGATTAGACTAGAAATTCAATTCCCACTCTTCAGGAAGCTGGCAGGCGATCTACAATGTATATCCGTTAGTTTTTTTTTTTTTGTTCTCTCTCTTTCCCATAGGATTTATTGCTGCTTTCATAAACTAAGATTCGATTTGCTTTCTGTTTCATTTCTCCTTTTTTCAATTAAATGAATAAACTGAGTAACTTTGCAAATTTATCTGAATATATAATGGAAGGGCAGGATTTGGCGGGGGTGGGAGGGGAGCTGACTGCAGTCTTTGAGTACAAAATGTACGTGTTTTTATTTTTTATTCATTGTTTTAAGAAGGAATCTGCTTAATCTGGCAGTTGGGAGAACCAGGAGTGCTTAAGTTCTGCAACCAGCATATAAAGGTCCACAGACAACTTTAGGGTCGTGAAATTAGACCATCCCAGTAAATACCAAGCGTCACCATAAAGGCACTCCGTCGGCACATCGGGACAGTGACCCCAGCAGGTGTGCCCCCCGTAAATGTAGGTATTGCTGGTAAACTCTGACCCGGTGGCACCACGGGCCCTGACTGCCTGCCGCGATGACTAAAGACGCGCTGCTCTTTGTCATGTATGGACTTTGAGAATTCGAGTTTTCTTTTCTTTGCCATGTGGAACAAGACAGTGTGATGTGTGAAAGGTGCTACATAAAATAAAAGGCGCTCTATTTGCACTTGTTCTCTGAGTTACTTAAAAGAAAAAGGTAAATTCCAACTACACTTCACCAAATAACTTCAAAGATATTGCGAGGACAAAAGAGACACTATTGGTGTCTCCCGGGCGGTCCTCGTTTAACTATCTTTAATTCAAAAGAAAGTGCGAAACAAATGAACGCCGCCGTTCACTGATCCTTAGCGACCGAGGATGAGGTGCTGCTGTGGGCAGTTTGGCTCCGACAGCGGCGGTTCGTGGAATGAACGCCCACTTCTGGGCGTGGCGTTTGTTTTATAGCCGGGTGACTCAAGGGGGCGGGGCTTCTGAGTCTCGAGGAACACAGGGGAATAAGGGGGTCTCACCGCGTGTGTCCCCCAGTTTACCCAGTGAGCTGCAGCGCTGCCGTGAGCGCTCGTGTGCGTGACATTTCAATGAACCTCACGACAGTGAACACCACCCAAGGGGAGAGGCCATGATGAGTCAAAGCTCGGGCTGGTACTGGCATTTCTATGGGCTTAGGGCAGTGCTTTAGACACTGGGCCACTCAAGATTACCAGGGACTACAAGAATACAGCAATAGATAGATAGATAGACAGACAGATGTGAAAGGCACTATATAACTGATAGAAAGATGTGAACGGCACTATATAAAAGATAGATAGATCAATATGAAAGGCACTATATAACTGATAGATAGATGTGAAAGGCACTATATAAATAGATAGATCAATATGAAAGGCACTATATAACTGATAGATAGATGTGAAGGGCACTGTATAAAAGATAGATAGATCAATATGAAAGGCACTATATAACTGAGAGATAGATGTGAAAGGCACTATATAATATAGATAGATGAATATGAAAGGCACTATATAACTGATAGATAGATAGATGTGAAAGGCACTATATAATAGCTAGAACAGTACAGCTGTGCTGTATTTATAGCACATCAGTCAATCTGTGCTTCATATAGTGCCTTTCATAGAGTACAACATGAGACCTGGATATGGGCATTTTATTGTAAGCATTATCTATCTATATAGTGCCTTTAACATATTTGCAGACTGTAGCCCTGGCCCCCCAGCTTTGTTAATGTCTTCTTTTATCTTCATCTTTCATACTGCAGTGCCCCCCTGTGTCCCCACATGTATGTAAGACATTCCTGGACGCTTCATTCGCATGTGACGAGGCTTCTTGCCCTTCTGGTACCCCAGATGTTATCTCATTTAGTGTCTTTTAGATTTCCAGAGTTTCCAGTCCATCATACAGCACCACAGCCTGCTTTTCCCATTGGAGAGTCATGAGGTACCCGAGCCTGACCCACAAACATGGAGTGATAGCCCACATTGTCCATACGATGTCCACACCCCATGGCGTTTGTCCCGATCGTAATCTGCACTGCGATGTTTAGTACGTCCGCCTCTCAGATATTGCGTTCCAAGGGTTCAGATCTTCATAACTTGCCCAAAATCAATGAATGTGGGTGGTGTGAGGAGTGGTCCTTGTGATGGATGGGTCTCCCACCCAGGGTTGCTTCCTCCTGCCCCTGACCCCAAGTGTGTTGATGAGGCTCCTTTACGTTATGTTTGCTTTATTTCTTTCTGTAAAGTCAGGAGCTAAATGAACGTAGACGGCCAAAGCCAAGCCAGCAGTTTCTGAATCCTCAATCCGGGTCACTCCCAGAAGTGCGGCGTGCATTTTAAGAGGATGCGCTGCTGCACAGCAATCAAGATTCACTGAAGTGACCCCCAAATGTGACCTTTCAGAGTGGAATTGCTGGGGAATTAAATGCAATTTTCATGCAGCTTTCAAGTGAAGGACGCAGAATTATTTTGCACAGAAGGGAATTCCAGGAATGTAATGGCGTGGAGAGACAGGCCTGCTTTTTCTTGCTTTCTGGTCAGTCAAGAAGGTTAAGGATGGGCTGAGGTATCTGTGGGCTGGGGGGCCGCCAATGTATAATGAAGTGGGAAATCGAAAGCAGCGCAGATCTGCAGACTCAGGTGTGAGACAGCAGGTCTGAGCGGACAGACCACCCTGCCTCAGACAGATCCTGCAGCCCTCTCTTCACAAGCCTGCCATCCACGATGTCCTCTCCATGGTAATCTGAGTTTGCTCGCAGTCTTCAGGTTTCATCAGGCCAATGATGGCGCTTTGTGGGGCCGAATGTGCGCGTCTTTTCCCAGCAGCGCCTGCTTGTTTAGGTAATGAATTTCCTCTCGAAGCTATTAATGAATTAAATCCACCGGGCTGACATGTTTCTGTAATTGACTTTTATTAGAACATGAGGAAGCAGGAGTGGAGCGCCTCAGTGTGGAATCGCAGCTCCTTTCGGATTGGGGGATATGCAAATGAGAGGAGCGGAATGGCTGACGGCGATGGGTGGCTTTCTCGTTCCACATTATACGTCAGTCTTTGGTTTTTCAGTTTTTGTCTTCAGGCTCCTCTGCCTGCTCACAAAGCTCAAAAAGGTGAAGGAATCCAAAAAGGTCTGACCTGCCCTTCCCAAAAGTGGAGATCTCAGCGGCTCAGCCTCTAACTTAAAGTGCAGGCTTACGGCCTCCGCAAGCCCAAGAGTGGCACAAAGACTTTACAGTCAAAAATATCCAGAAAAGGAAAGAGGAAAATTGTGAAGAATCAACACGCTGAGTAAGAAGGCAGGCTCAGTTATGGGACGCCTTCTGGAACTGCTGGCGGTGGTGGTGGAGCGAACAGTGATGGCCTTTGTGAACAATGCTGCACATCCTCTCTCTTACACTAAAGGGGGTCGATGATACGATGCCTTTCATTAACTCCGACCAGACGTTGTGTTCGGCGTCACATGTTGTAACGATTTTTGCTTTGCGCCCCCCCTCCCACCATAATCCATCATCTTATGGGGGAGGAGCGAAAGCTTTAGATTCGTCAAAAATTCCGATTTCTGGTTTTTTGATGGATCTTGACATTTTGGGGTCCCCTGATACTGAAACCATCAATATCTCAATGACGGGTGTGTGTTTGTGTGCCACACTTTCTTGAGGACAAACCTCAAGATGTCCGAATTAAGCATGTCGAACAAGAACACTGAGACACGGTTAGAAACTCGTTAAGGGTAAACTCTTCTTCACTCGGAGAACCACAAAACTGAGAGGTGTGGTAGAGCACATGTGCCACAGGGGCCTTCGGTCGGATCGCGTGAACAGCTTGTTCTTGTTGACTTGCCCTAATCGATCTTCAGATAGGAGCATCCCGCCAGGAGTACCACGAGCTCTACGAGGGCTTTTATTTTGGTACACTCATACTGGAGTTAGTGCCGGAAGGACTTTTTTTGTGATGCTTCTTTTTTTTTTTTTGGCTTTGCACCCTCCCCCACCATTACCTATCGTCTATGGGGGAGGAGCGAAAGCTTGAGATTCGTCCAAAATTTCGATCTCCGGTTTTTGACAGATCTCAACATTTTAGGGTCCCTGATACTAAAACCATCGTTATCTCGATGATGTGTGCGTGTCTGTCCTTCCTCACTCACTCGCCAGCTTCGGGGTGTGGTCTTTAACTCCGCTTAGCTAGAAAACGAGAGAACAATTGAATTCAACTTTGTTTGATATTTAAAATCAAGTGCTACTTAGGTCTTGATGAGTCCGAGTCCGGATATTCTCTTAAGTGTCTGCCACATTGAAAAGAGAGATAGCAATTCAGATTGTGGATCGTGATTTTGTGTTAAAAGGATCGTGATATGATTTTTTGGAAAGATCGCCCACCCCTAATTTGACTAATCAAGTTTTCAAATGTATGTAGGATTCATTAACCCTTTAGTGAGCTACTTGGAAAGGGGTGGCCAGCTACCGGTAGCTCACGAGCGACGTGTTGGAGACCCCTGGTATGGAGGATCCCTCAAATACTAGGAAGTGATTCTGCAATGAATGGTGAATTCTTCTCGTCACTTGCTATCGTAATGACTTATTTTATGATCAGATAGATCAGCATCAGTGTGGTAAATAATTACTGCAACATTATCGAATAGTTCGGGTAACTCGGTTCCTGGGGTGCAAAGCCTACCGACGCCCACGTCCAAATTTTTTTGTACAGACGACCCCCAAAATTCGCGAGGGTTACGTTCCTAGAGCACCCAGGAATTGTGAAAAACCAAGAATTTTGGATGTGGTCAAAAAAAATGGCTATTTATATAGTTTAAACCCTAAATATCCCCCCAAAACACTTTAAATTCATTTTAAACTCAGCTTAATAAATGACCCTAAAATAAACAATGTAAAGGTAAACCCGTCTACTGTACAGTCCTGTACCGCTGTGTCTCCTGTAGTGCTAGAATGTAAACTACCAATGTTATGCCGATATGTGCTGGAATTCATGCAAGCTCGTTTTCTTTGGTATAAGTTGGGTAAATACATAATAATTTAATTCAATAAAAATACATTAAAATGTACGGGTACTCACCAATAGGGAATGATATTGATTGAAGATGATGATGATGACAAATAAGCTGTGCATCCATTCATCCATTATCCAACCTGCTATGTCCTAACTACAGGGTCACGGGGGTCTGCTGGAGCCAATTCCAGCCAACACAGGGCACAAGGCAGGAAACAAACCCCGGGTAGGGCGCCAGCCCACCGCAGGGCACACACACACCAAGCACTTACTAGGGACAATTTAGAATCACCAATGCACCTAACCTGCATGTCTTTGGTCTGTGTGCGGAAACCCACGCAGACACGGGGAGAGCATGCAAACTCCACGCAGGTCTCCTAACTGTAAGGCAGCAGCGCTACCCACTGCGCCACCGTGCCGTCCCAATAATAATAATAATACATTTTATTTATATAGTGCCTTTCCCATGCTCAAGGCGCGTCACAGAGTCTTAGAAGAAAACAGCAGGGTATATGTAACGTTGCATACAAATGTTTTCCTGAGTAGAACAATGTAACTGATAACAAAGCATTAAATAGAATAAAGGACAATAAAACAGAGTAAAATACTGAAGGTATGTAATGTAGATAATGACTGCACAGCAAAGCAGGGGATTTACAGCTCCTCGGGTGTCTACTGCGGCAGAAAGTTTTAGTTCCCGGAGTAAACCCAGTAGTTCAGCTTTCTCCTGGAGTGTCTAAAACTTCTTCCGGCGCTCTAGTTCATTGCAGAAGCCTTAGAAGGTGCTTAGGAGCATCGTAGGGCTTTAAGAAGAACAAAACGAAAAACACGGGAACGCTCAGCGAAACACTCGAGACAGCAACACGCGGTAAACTGTCATGATACAGGAATGCTGGGCTGCGTCACAGGGCAGCAGCCAATCAGCAGCAAGGAGAAATGAATAATGCTCTCGGATTGGCTACTTTCACCATCCCACGCCGCCTTTTCCTCTGCGGTCGCTTGGTGTTCTCTCAACAGTACGGCATTGCCGCGAAAAAAGCCATAAAAAACTTGTGGAGGATATTTGCGGTTTCCGCTAACAATTATTAGTTAGGATCTAAGGAAAAATCCGCGAACGACTGAGGTGGTGAACTCTGAGCTGCACACTTCGCGGGGGTCGACTGTATTCATTTTATGGTTTGTGTATTTGCTGTTATTGGAAGGTTGGCTGTTAATTTGATCTCAGGCCCTCCCTTTGCATTTCACAATGCATCTCAGTTTGGTATCTCGGAGATTAACTCTGGCATACAATTTACGGACTAAGAAACGCGGTCATTATTATCATGTCGTTTCTTTGGTGACATCATCGTGACGCCATTTCGCGTTTGCGGTCTCCTCGTGACTCTTCGCTATATCAGCAATGGCATGTTGGTAGAGGGGTGGCTAATGCGGCGTTAACTTAACACGCGTCCAGTGTGTTGGATAACAACCTCTCCCCATCTAGCGACGTCTTATTTGGACTTCGATTTTGGGGCTACGTGCCTTGTTTCCGTCATTCTCGCCTGTTTCTGCGACTCGTTTTTTTCATTTGGTTTCCTGCACTTCATTCCCACAATCCCCTATGCGGGACGCGCATCTTCAACAATTTCTGCCTTTCCGTTCATCTCCTCCTCCTTCCCGGCAGAGCTGTAAGAATCGTGCTGACCTCTCAGCATTGCGTACCAGAAAGTGCGGCCAGACCTACCCGTCCATCCGGCTCATGTATTCTCACGGCATTAGAGACACTCGGGGGTCCGCCCGTCCTTCACTCGTCTCAGGTCCGAAAACGAGTATCCCCTCAGTGTGTTTTACAAGGCCGTCTGCCTCTCTATGATAAACAAATGTAATGGCTGTCTGAGCTGCGGATCCTGTAATCAGGTGAAGGCTGAGAAGCGCCGGAGATGGCGGAGAGGGGCTTGTGAGCCTGCGTCGCGGCGGTAATTGTGGGTAATTATGCCGACTCTCTAGGTAATTACCTGCATTTGTCATTCAGATCTCACAGAGACAGATATGGAAATCTCTGTCACGTACTGGTGGGCCTTGACAAGAAAGGAAAAAAAAAATAAAAATGGGGCAACCCGCAATTTCGCCAAGATGATTTGCTCAACTTTCGTAGTAATGCCAATATAACATCGCTCTAATTACATCTGTTAAAATAGCTCCGGCGCCGTGCACACGCTGTGGTAAATGATAGATTTCTTGCTCGCCCACACAGCCATCTTTTTTGGCCCATTGGTGTTTATAAATAGCCGCCAAATTCCCTGCGAGGCCTCGGCGTGCAGACTCCGCTCTGCTCCGCTTCGCCAGCCATCTTCATACAAGTGGTCTTCTCAAAATCTCGTTTCTGGACGGCACACCCAAGTTTAGAGATGCCCTTCATGCTTATCTTGGGTAGGACTGGCAGATTTAAGAAACAGGAGCCACTTGAGGGTCAGGGTGGGCCACAGGACAGGGAGTCGTGGATACTGTGAGGTCAGAGCTCCACGAAACACAAAAGGGGGCCTCAGCCCAAAGCAGTAGAGGAGGCCCGAAAACTAAGTTGTAGCGGTCTGGCGCTCAAGAGCAGCATTTGGGGGTGGCAAGTGGGGCGACCACCCCGGGCCCTGCGTCTATAGGGGGCCCCACTTTCAAGTGGATTTGATAAGTTATATTCTCCAGCATAGATTGACAAGGTCTCAAGACAGGCCTTGTGGTCTGGCGGTCCAACCTATAGAAAAAGACATTGCAGATCCCGATTAGATTACGATGATGTCATCCATGACTTTTCCAATCGGAAAGCAAGAAAAGTGGATATTCGTCTCAGAACCTGAAATTGGTAGGAGATTTCATGAGGATACCTCTAAGTTAATTTCACACTTCCTGTCGAAACGCTGAAACTCACATTTTATTTGTAGTCCATAAACACGTCTGAATATCAAATATCTACAGTATCTATCTATTATATAGTGCCTCCTATCTATCTATCTATCTATCTATCTATCTATCTATCTATCTATCTATCTATCTATCTATCTATCTATCTATCTATCCATTATATAGTGCCTCTCATCTATCTATCTATCTATCTATCTATCTATCTATCTATCTATCTATCTATCTATCTATTAATGCACAAAAACACGATAACCGGCTGACGTGACATCAACGTGAGTTATGACTACGACATCAGCGTATACTTTTCTCGAAGAGGCCCTGCTAATTTCCGCATGATACCGCATCGTGGTATTGTCATGCATTATGAATTGCATTTTTTGAATGGCTTCTATCGTTCTATTTTAATAAAGTCCACGTGTTATCTTGCAAAAATGTAGCTGAATACCATAATGAGAAAATCGTTAACGTTATTTTTATAAAATTCGTGCGCAGGTTTATAGAGTCCACACATACCGGTAACAGCGTTTGACGTGGGATTGGTCAGTCCTATAGGCCCCGCCCACCCCTAAGATTCACACCATTGATAGGACAGTGATTTATTTATTTTTTTGGGTAGGGATTCCAGGAACGCACCCAGCTTTGGCCCAACCCGCACTCCCTCACAGGCAGAGGCACGGAACCAACAAATGAAGAACTGGAATATGAAAAGGAAAATCCAATGCAAACAACAACAACCTGACACTCCTCCTCATTTCCCCCTATGGTGGTACAATTTTAACACGATGATGAATACTCACGACAAGGTCCATACACAGTCAAATGTGGCAAAAACGAATGAAATGGTTTGGTGTGAAGATGACAAATCCCGGGATCAACTTCTGTAATAAAGGAACAAAACAGTCCTGAGCGGCGAGTGGTGAGATTAGCAGGAGCGCTCCTTTTGAGGTCACAAAATCCGTCACTACCCACCCGACAGGCTGGCACGAGGCAGTCCATCCAGACTAACGGGCACAATTGACTTTTCAGTAGGCATGTTGAACAGCTCTCCTGTTGCACTGCCAGACCCCCCTTTACAATTTTCCCGTTGGCCTTTCTCATCCCCAGTAGCCCCTGCACCTGCTTCAGTCATCCCCCCCTCACACGCACACTCTTGGGGCTGCTGGGAAATGAAGTTCTTGCCCTCCTACAAAGTAAGCCTGGCCCCTGAAATTAAGCAGGAGACTCACAGCCTGCACGGCTCAAAGGTGTTGGCGATTTAGAGCCCGTCAGAAACTGTGGCCTGCAGAGGGCGCTCCCGCTGCCCAAACCCGACACAGACAGACACAAGCACAACACACACTCTTTTTTATTTTTTTTCTTTTAACTCGTAACAGCCCAGCCCTAAACTCTCTTCCTTCTCTCTTTTTCTTCACCTCCACTCCTCCTGGCAAGCTTCGTCTTCTCCCACCCAACTTTGGCCCCCCGACTAGTGACCACTGTGTCCTTTTATAAGGCACCCGGCGGTGCTCCAGGTGCTCGATGACCTTCTTCTGGCAGAACTTCCTGGTGGTGCCCAGCTTAGCTCAGCATTAGCTGCAGCACCCGCTGGTGGTGCCCACGGAAACCCAATAGGGCTGCACCCAATTCCAAGTCACATGGAGTCCTGCAGTAATCTGAGGACCCGCTTCAACCCCTGCCACCTAGAGCTCCTTAATGCTCTGGATACACTCCCTCCCCAGGTCCTTCCAGCATAGAGGCGTCCCGGCCGGGCAAGGGCACCAGCCGTATGCTACAAAATGTGTTCTAGAATCTTCTTTGAATGGTTGGGAACAAGTACGGATGGATATTTGTTTTTTCTTTTTTCATAGGTGAGATCATCTAAAACATATTTCTCTTACATTTGTCTTTTACCACCTGTCACATCTCAGCCCCGGGGGTCCTCCCCTCGCTGAAGTTCAAATGCTTGTGTGGAGTCCTCGTGGTACACTTTTGACATCCTTGTATCTCCTTCCATTTCCTTCAATGATAATTTGCAGTGTTTGTTGTGTTTTATGCTTCTTTCTCTAAGCTTGTGTTTGGTTCCATGTGTTTTTGTGGGTGGTCCCCCCACCTCCCCCAAGGGGTGGGGATAACCGCCATTCCCTGCCCTACTGATCTGGAGGGTCTCCCACAGGTCCTGGTGGTTCATTTCAAAAAGCACTTTCAAGTTCCAGCTCTTTTCTTGTGAACTCGGTGTGTTTTGTACTCGTTGGATTTTTGACATTGCATTTCGGCGATCATTGGGATGTCGTACTGGGACGTTCGGTGGGATTGTTTTCGGACGATATCTTTGTTTTGCTCCATGGAGACTCATTGCTATTGAAGAATTGCTTGTGAAGAATAAATCTTTTATTATTTTCCAAAGACTCTACGAAGCCCTTTTTGTGTCTAGCCGGGGTTTGTGAAGTAGAAGCTAACATATTAATTAAAGAAAGAAACTTATCCTCTACTAGGACGAGTTCGATAAAACTTTGCTTTGTTTTTACCTGCAATTATGGGTGCTGCAGAAGCCACAACACCGGTATATAAAAGACGTCAGGACGCGCAGTCTCGAAAGTCACACACCCTTCGTCACCATATGAGGGCAAATGACACTGTGGTGACATGAACTAGGAGTCCCAAAGTACGTTTCGCTCCAAACGAACTTCCAAAAATGCCCACTAGAGGGGGACAATCTTGTCAAAACTCTAGTAGAAAGTAATTATATACTAATTAAAAAAAAAAGAATCTTATTATCTATTAGAGCAAGTTTAATAAAAACTCTTTGAGAAAGTCAGAAACAAGCAGGCAGGAGGACACCGGTTCATTGTGTCTTTCATTTACAGAAGAGGGGGCATTCATCCCACCAGTCTGCTACAGAATGGCCAAAATAATAAGAGCAGAGGTTCGCTTTTTAAACGGCTGAATTTGCATAACAGCGCCAATCAATGCATACATTTCCTCTGATTGGCTCGTTGTCTTAACTTTGTAAATCAGACTCTGTTTTCTCATGTCTTTGCTCATCTTATATCTTTTAGGGTTAGCTATTTTCCTTGAAATTTCTGTGAACGTGGCCACAGTCCAGTCTTGTTGTTTGCTGGACATCTGCTGAGCTCTTAGTCATCTCCTGGGACATTTTGTGGGTGACATCAACCTTCTCCTGGCACTGTACATCCTTGTCTCGCGTTGTTCATTTGGCCTTTCCTTGGATTCCTGATGCGCGTGAACAGATTTCTGATATTCATTAACCCTTTACACTACTTCCTAAAATTATTCCCTCACAATCGTGCTAACCTACCAAGAGAAGGTCGATGTTATAATAATCTATCTCTGCTTCTCTGGGCTACACTCAACCTTGGTGTCCTCATTATTTCCATAATGCGTGCATACTGAAGACGTGTTCCTCTAAGTCTCTTTGTGGAAGTTCATTCCCTGTAATATATTAAGTCCTGCCTACTACGCTAAGTGTATTAAAGTTACTGCAAAGCTGCACTCTGTTGTGTTGGGAGTCGAAGCCCTCTAGGCAGTGTGATGTGCTTGCTGTCCCCAACAGGCTCAATTATTGCTTGTGTTACTTCCAACTACAACCACCTTGGAGTCCACCAGAGTGGAAAGATAGACCAGTTCCTCCACCTCATTCGTGGTAATTCGTTCTCTATAATATGTTAAGTCTTGCCTACTACGCTAAGTGTATTAAAGTCACCATTCAGCTCTACATTATTCGTTAGGAGCTGAGACTCCTATGCAGTGTCGTGCAGTTACTCTCCCCAACAGGCTCAATAGTTGCTTGTCCATCTTTTAGCTGGAATCACCTTGTTGTCCTGACCATTTCCTCATTGGACACATACTTTAGACTAACTCCTCTAACACTCTATGTGGAACTTCATTCTCTATAATATTTTAAATCTTGCCTACTACGCTAAGTGTATTAAAGTCACTGTTCAGCTCCACAGTGTTGTGCTTTAATAGAAGTGTGATGTACTTACTGTCCTCAACAGGCGCAATAGTCACCCGTGTTTCTTGGTGTCCACACTATTTCCTCAACGGACACATAGACCAGTTCCTCTAACTCCTTTTGTGGTCATTCATTCTCTATAATATGTTAGTCTTGCCTACTATTCTAAGTGTATTAAAGTTATTTTTCAGCTTTACATTATTGTGTTACGAGCTGAGACCCCAAGGCAGTGTCGTGCAGTTACTGTCCCCAACAGGCTCAATAGTTACTTGTCCATCTTTTGGCTGGAATCACCTTGTTGTCCAGACCATTTCCTCATTGGACACATACTGTAGACTACTTCCTCTAACCCTCTATGTGGAACTTCATTCTCCATAATATATTAAGTCCTGCCTACTACGCTAAGTGTATTAATGTTACTGTTCAGCTCCACAGTATTGTGTTAAGAGCTGAGCCCCCCTGACGGTGTGATGTGTTTACTGCCCCCAACACACTCAGTAATTGCTTGTGTTACTTACAGATACAACCGCCTTGGTGTCCACGCTATTTCCTCATTGGCCACATAGACCACTTCCTCTAACTCATTTTGTGGTCATTTATTCTCTATAATATGTGTCAGGGATGCCAGGGGCGACGACCCGGCCGGGACACCCTGAAGGACCGGAAAGGGGTCTACGCCCGCCCTGGATCACGTGGGGGCCGCCACCCTGGTTGCTTTGGGGGCCACGGGTAGAGGGCTTGGAAGCCCAACCCTGTAGGGGCCCGTGGTCACCACCAGGGGGCACCCCAATACCTTGGGAACCCTGGACCTCAGCACTTCCGTCACACCAGGAAGTTCTGGGGGCAAGAGAAGAAGGGACACCGCTTCGGCAGCCGGCACTTCCGCCACACAGGGGTGTGTCCAAGGAGGAGTGCCGGGACACACGTGGAGCCCATCCGGGATGAAATAAAAGGGGCCGCCTCCCTTCATTCGAGGCTGGAGTCGGGTGGAGGCAGGACAAGGCAGGAGAGGAGAGAGTGGAGGTGGCCCGAAGAAGAAGGCATTGTGTGGCCAGGACTTTGGGGGGTTTGTGTGCACTAGGACATTGTAAATAATAGTTGTTGTAAATAAACGTGTGGTGGTGGAAAGCAACATGTCTGCCTGTCTGTGTCTGGGCCCCGTCCACATATGTCACGTCTTGCCTACAACGCTAGGTGCATTAAAGTCACTGTTCAGCTTGTCAGCTTTGTGTTAGGAACTGAGACCTCTAAGCAGTGTGGTGTAGTTGCTGTCCCCAACAGGCTCAATAGTTACTTGTCCTTATTTTGACTGGAGTCACCTTGGTGTCCACATACTGTAAATTAATTCCCCTAACCCTTTATGTGAGACTCATTCTCTATATTAAGTCTTGCCTACTACACTAGGTGTATTAAAGTCACTGTTCAGCTTTACATTATTGTGTTACGAGCTGAGACCCCTAGGCAGTGTGGTGTAGTTGCTGTCCCCAACGGTCTCCTTCCACACCATTTCCTCAGTGGACCATACTGTAGACTAATTCTCCTAATCCTCTATGGGGAATTCATTCTCTATATTAAGTCCTGCCTACTACGCTAAGTGTATTAAAGTTACTGTTCAGCTCCACAGTGTTTTGTGCTTTAATAGCAGTGTGATGTACTTACTGTCCTCAACAGGCGCAATAGTCACCTGTGTTTCTTGGTGTCCACACTATTTCCTCAGCGGACACATAGACCAGTTCCTCTAACTCATTCTGTGGTAATTCATTCTCTATAATATGTTACGTCTTGCCTACTACGCTAGGTGTATTAAAGTCACTGTTCAGCTTTTCAGTGTTGTGTTAGGAGCTGAGACCCCAAGGCAGTGTGGTGTACTTACTGCCCCCCCGCCCCCACAAGCCCAAGGGTGGCATGTCCATCTCTGCCTCTCTGGGTTGAACTCACCCTCGGTGTCCACACGGACTTGTCCCTCTAATTCCCTCTTATCTTCTCCCCATCCAGCCTCTTTTCCTGTCCCCGTCGACTCAGTGTGGAGCTCTGACACAAGTTTCGTTGTTAATGTCAGCTCTTCCTTCATGTTCCTCCATGAGGAGCCGAGTCTTTTTTGGATTTTATTGATTTATCTTTCCTTTTTCTGTGAGCATGTTTGCCTCAGCCGCCTCTCTTTTCACCCAGTATGATTTATTCATGGCAGACAGATCTTGTTAGGAAGCAGAGATTCCGGATTTTCTGCAGCTCTAGTTCAATCAGGCCCGACGTGTTTCCACGCTCAGCAGTTGAGGAGAGGAGAAAGACGGCGGATTAGAAAGGAAAAACTTGATGTTCCTGCGGCTCCGCAGACTATGAGGCAGCCTTTTTCTGCCTTGCTGGTTTGCAGGTGGTTGGTATCACACCCACACTGGCGCAGCCTCGTTGGCATTGGTGCAGACACAACAGTGCACTACCACTGGCAACTGCACTTCAAAGAGGGCTGACATGTCTTTCGCGATTTTGTGAGGTTTATTTATGCTTTAGCAGCACAGAAATACGCAACACACACGCACACACACAGACTCCTGTGCCCACGCGCAAGAATATGTCTGCAATCAATTAATAAGCAGACCTTAAAGAAGCGAGGAAAGAAAAGAGGGCACGTGGCACTGCAGATTGTGTAACCAAGTGAGCGGGCGCAGGAGACAAACGCCATACACGCTGGGCGAGAAGCTTCGTGTGCTCTCGCCTAACTGCAGACTCAAAAATAAAAAGGAAGAAATCAAAAAGTCAAAGTGAGGTGCGCAAAGACCCCGCTGAGCGAGACACAAAGCCCAAAGCCAGGCGTGGAATCTCGGACCACCCCGCGGGAGCCCAAGCTGTGACGGGTGAACACAGGTGTGTGAAGGTCTCCGTTGTTGAGGGTCTCTTAACTCCTGTGTGTCGAGTGCACTGATTCACAATAGGCCACCATAACAGTTACAGGCAAGCCCAGCCTTTCGGAGGTCTCGGGTAGTTCCGGGGAGGGGGTCTCCTTGGAGGACGTGTAACATGCCAACGCACTCAACACTTTGTTTAAAACACGGAATGTGGTGGGCATGTTGTGCAGTGTTTGGACTGATTTAACATCTCACCCTAATCTGGACCCAAAGACATGGAGGGTCCACATGGTGGCAGTTCAGGGTTATCCTAAGATGCCATGTAATGTGCAGACTGATTCAATATGCCACCTTCATGAAGGTCCTGACCCCAAAGTCCAAGTGGTGAGCGCAGCCACAAATCGGGTCCTCCTCCTGCTGCTCTCCATGTTGTACACCTACAGGGTGTACTGGAAAGTGTGGGCTGAGTCAATAGCCCACCATGGTGGAGTAACCCGACCCCTAATTGCGACAGACGAGCACAGCCTTGTGGAGGTACAACTATAAAGTGTCTTGGAAACTGTGGGATGAGTCAATAGGCCACCATGATGGAGGGCCCAACCCTTAACTGTTACAGGAAGCACAGCTTTTTTGGAGGTGTCCATCCTGCTGACTGTTTCATGTAATTCTTGTGGGATTGGGGGGGTCTTCTTGGATAACGCATAATGTGTAGATGCCTTCAACACTTTATGTTGCAATGTTTGGACCGATTTAAAATCTCACCGTGGTCACGGCTCTAGACCCTTACCATAAAGAGATGGTGGAGGGTCTCTTATTATTTCACATGACAGCAGTTAAGGGTCTCCTAAGATGCCATGTAATGTGTGAAACGATTCAATATGCCACCTTCATGAAGGTCCTGACCCCTCATTCCAAGTGGTGAGTGCAGCCACAAATCAAGTCTTCCTCCTGCTGCTCCATGTTGTACAACTACAGGGTGTCCTGGAAACTGTGGGCTGAGTCAATAGCCCACCATGGTGGAGGAACCCGACCCCTAAGTGTAACAGCCGAGCACAGTCTTGTGGAGGTCTCCCTCCTGCTCGCTGTCCCATGTAATTCTCGTGGAGGGTCCCCTGGGATGCATTGTAATGTGTAGACTTGTTCAATATGCCTTCTTCATAGGTCAAGGTCCTGACCCCTTATGTGCAAGAGGTGAATGCGGCCTCAAATTGAGATCTCCCTTCTGCTGCCGGGGGGGACCCTCGCTGATTCGTATTGTACTAACGCAGGGTCTCTTGGAATGGTTGGTGTTATTGGAATATGCTGCCATGATGAAGGGCCTGACCCTAATTGTAACAAGTGTCAGGAAATAATCACGAGAGGGCCAGAAGTTCATCCATGCATCCTTAGGTCTGCCGTGTGGAGTTCTCAATCCTGCTGACCGTCCTGTGTATTTCCAATGGAGGGTCTCCTTGGATGACGAGTAATGTGCAGGCGCATTCAACACTTTGTTTAAAACACGGAATGGGATGGCCGTGCTGCATAATGTTTGGATTGATTTGACATCTCACCCTGGTCATGGCACTGGACCCTTACTACAAAGATATTAAGGGTCTCCTATTATTCCACACGATCCTCAGATCCTATGTGATGTGTAAACTGATTCAATATTCTTTCTTCATGAAGATCCTGACTCTCTCAGTCCAAGTGGTGAACACAACCACATATCAGGTCTCCCTCCGGCTCCTCCATGTTGTACAACTACAAGGTGCCTCAGAAACTGTGGGACGAGTCAATAGCCCACCATGGTGGAGGAACCCGACCCCTAACTCTGATGGACGAGCACAGCCTTGTGGAGGTCTCTCTCTGGCTCCTCCATGTTGTACAACTACAAGGTGTCTTGGAATCTGTGGGACGAGTCAATAGGCCACCATGATGGGTGGTCCATTCCATAACTGTTACAGGAAGCACAACTTGTTTGGGGGGGTCTCCATCCTGCTGACTCTTCCATGTAATTCTAGTGGGGGTCTTCTTGGATGACGTGTAATGTGTACTTGTGGAATGTTTGGACTGATTTAACTTCTCACCCTGATCACGACTCTGGACCCTTACCATAAAGAGATGGAAGGTTTCACATGATAGCAGTTGAGGGTCTCTCATGATGCTGTTTAATGCGTTAAATGATTCAATTTGCCTCCCGACCCCTCAGTCCAAGTGGCAAGCACAGCCACAAATCAGGTGTCCCCCTCCCCCCCACACTGCTCCATGTTGTGCCACTGCAGGGTGTCCTGCAAAGTGTGGGCTGATTCATTAGCCCACCATGGTGGAGGAACCCGACCCCTAACTGTGACAGACGAGCACAGCCTCGTCCTGCTCACTGTCCCGTGTAATTCTTGTGGAGGGTCTCCTGGGATGCTATGTCATGTGTAGACTCATTCAAGATGTCTTCTTCATAAAGGTCCTGACCTCAATATGCAAGTGGTGAAGGCAGCCATAATTAAGGTCTCCCTCCTGCTGCCGAGGTAGCCCCCCTCACTGACCCATACTGTACTAGCACAGGGTTTCTTGGAATGTGAGGGGTTATTAAATGATGCCACCATGACCATAACTGTGATAGACGAACAGGGCCTTGTGGGGGGTCTCCGTCCTGCTCGCAGTCCCTTATGATACCTGGGATGTTGTGTGAGGTGTAAAGTCATTCAGTGTTGTCACCATGATGAAGGCCACAGTCCTGAACTGTGAGCAGTGTGCGCGTGGCCATCTAGGGGTCATTCTCCTCCTGTGGAGACACCGCTGACTGCACCACATAACACCAGTAGGGGGTCTCTTGACTTCTGTGTGGTGGCTGAACTGATTCAACATACCGCCCTGATAACGTGTACACTGATTAATATGCCATCTCAACGAGGGTCCACACGGTCACAGCTAACGTCTACCTCCTGCTGCCACCTGCTGCTCCACGTGGTCTCTTAACTCCTGTGTGGTAGCTGAACTGATTTATTACGCCACCATGATGAATTTTTCAGTCCTTAACTGAGAGAGGTAAACATGGCCGTCTAGGGGGTCTTTCTCTTCATTGTTCCACAAATAGCGAGTTGAGGGTCTCTTGACTTCTGTATAGTAACTGAGCTGATTGACTGTGCCTTCATTAGAAATGTCCTGACCCCAAACCGTGAATTATTAGGAGGGTCTTCTGCCAGCTGTTGACCGGCCCCACATTACTTACGGGAGTGCCACATGATGCGTCGATGGATTAAATGACTCTGGAGGCTGACAAGTGTGTGAGGTCCTTATTGTCATGAGTACGAAGTCCATTGCATACAACATGAGGGTCTCACCTCACCTCTTAGCACAACCACTTGGAGGGTCTCTTATTGTTCCACACGATTGCGGTTCAGGTGTTCTCAGTATACCAGGTGATGATAATGCCATCTTGATGAAGGTCCTGAGTGGTCAACATGCCCACAGCTAAAGTGTCCCTCCTGTCGTTGGGGGGCCCCCTTGCTGCCTCATACTGTACAACTGATTCACTATGCCTGACCTGTAACTGTCACAGGCAATCACATGCATATGAGGGTCTCCTTTGCTGTTCCATGTGGTCTCTTAAGTCCTGTGGGATAGCTGAAATGACTTATTATGTCTCCATGATGGAGGTCCTGACCCCTGATTTACACAACAGGCTACACTCCTTCTGGTGAGAGGCTGCCAGTATAGACTGCGACTCCGAAAAGAATTCAATGAATAACAAAAAGAAAAACCGAATTGTTCTGGCATGAGTGTGGCTGTGTATGTGACTGTGACAGTCAATGTATGGCATTTCATCCCAGATTGGCTCCATTCTTGCACTTGATGCCTATTGCAAAGGATCCAACCCCCTGTAACCCTTCAAAGGACAAGAGAGGGTTCAGAATGCAGACAGATGGACAGATGGGAAAAGAAAAATCAGCTCTTGTGTTATATAGTGCCTTTCAATGTGATCACTGCCACATTACAAAGTAATTAAAAGAACAAGACTGATTGTTGTACCATCTTGACACATTGAGGGTCGAAGTGAGGTGACAGTTTAAATAAGGACTGCCAGTGAAGACACAGTCCTTCCTCGTGTCAAATGCTTTAGACAGGGTCAATCTGTCCAACTCTCTAAAGCCGCACTGCAGAACTCTAAACTAACCTCAACAGTGAATATTACCAGAGGGCTCAATGGGCAGTGGGGCTGCTCTAGTCTGTGAAGAACGTGCCAGTATGCTTGACCTCCCTGAGGGCTCAATGGGCAGTGGGGCTGCTCTAGTCTGTGAAGAACTTACCAGTATGCTTGACCTCCCTGCTTATCAGGTCAGCTTTCAGCCCAAATATTCACAAATCTGTCAGGAATAGGCAGAGGCTCCGCCCCTAGCCCTCTTTTCACTTGCCTGTTAATCCAGGCTCAGGCTCCGCCCCTTGCCCTCTTTTCACTTGCCTTTTGCCCCAGGTTAAGGCTCCACCCATAACACCTCCTTTCATTTGTATTTTACCCAAAACTAAGGCTCCACCCCAGCTCCTCCTTTCACTTACCTTTTAGCCAAAGGCTGTCTCTCCACCCCTTGCTCCTCCCCTCACCAGCTTTTTAGTCCAGGCAGAGTCTGTACCCCCAGCTGCTCCTTTAACCTACTTTTTAGCCCAGGCTATGACTCAACCCCAGCAGCACCTACCTTTGCTTGCCTTTTATCTTAGGCTGAGCCTCCACCCAAGTTCCTCTTTTCATTTGTATTTTACTCCATGCTAAGCTCTGCCCTTAGCTCCTCCTTTTACCTGCCTTTTACACTGGGTGTATGTGCCACCCCAGAACCTTTTTTTATTTGTATTTCACCCCAGGCTCTCACCTGCCTTTGAGCCCTGAGGCTCCGCCACATCTCCTCTTTTCATTTACATCTTACCTCAAGCTTAAGCTCCACCCTTAGCTTCTGCTTTCACCTGCCTGTTACACCATTCTGAAGCTCCACCCCGTCTCTTCTGTTCATTTGCATTATACCGCAGGCTTAGGCTCCGCCCTTAGCTTCTACTTTCACCTGCCTGTTACACTCAGTTGAGGCTCCACCCCGCTCTGATGCTTACACCTACCTTTTAGCTCAGGACCCTCTTGTGGCCCGTTTCATTTTGGTCTTGAGATAGTGGCATGTGTTGATGGCAGGCCCAGACTAAAGTTAAATGCCAGCCATTCGTATTTCACAAGCATATGTCAGCCATAGGAGTGAACGACTTGCCCGTGGCTGCAGGTTGGCCTCTGACCTGATGATTCCAGAGTACATTTTGGAGTCTCCTGGAGGGACCGTTCTTTGAGGGCACACCTGTGGGTTTCCTGGATTGAGAGACACAGAGATGGTCCACAGGGAAGTCTCTGACGGTCCAGGCCTGGGCGAGCTGTCGTGATGCTCAGTCCAGCTTATCCTTCTCCGTTACAAGATGGAGTGACCGTCGATCCCCTGGGTCTCTCCCTGGGGCGCATGTGCACCCTGTAGCATCCCAGTCTTAAAATGTTAGAATGGATGCTCGCTCGCTGGCTGACTGATGAGCTGCACTTTGCACCATTTTCTTTTTTTTTTAATTTTCTTGCATCTAAATCGCATTTCCGACCCAATTAGCGCTGCGTTTAAATGAGTCCAATGCAGGAGGGTCATTAGGCCTAATAGCCCATTAGAAGTGGAGCATTCATGGTAATTAATGGCGTCTGGTGTTATGTCAGGCAGAGTGTTTGGGGTCATTAGCTATATTGACGAGGGCCGCTCTTCAACTGAGTGGGGGTCCGGGGTCCGCAAAAGGAGCTGTCATTCTGACGATACACACTCCAGCTGGCGGGAATTCCATTTTTTTCCCCACATTCCAAAGATATGAGCTGCAGTTGCCAACTCTGTCTGGTGGGACTCAGTGTGCCATGGCGCCCCCTGCTGGGTTGGTTGCTGCCTTACAACCAGTGGAGAAGTGAATGGTGGCCATTTCATCACAAGGTGGTCTGTGCCTCCTGGGGTCAACTTCTCGATGAAGGGTCATTAATCCTAGATGGTGCAGCGTCCCAGCTTCTAAGACACGGGTTCAAATCCCAGGCTGGCCACACTTGTCTCTGTGTGCGGTTTGCATGTTCTCACTGTCTTCTTAGGGTTTTTCTTCCATTTCCTCTCACAGTTGAGGCTCGTTCTGTTTAGTTGGTTGATGACTGCCAATTATTATGGGTTCAAATGAATTGACACGGGTTCAAATGACAGCTTGCACATTCTCCACGTGTCTGTGTGGGCTTTTGCGTCGGTTTTTATTTCTTCCTGGTCAGGCTGTTCACCTGCTCCATGACTCAGAACTGACACAGGTTCAAATCCCCATCCTGTCAGTCTATGCGGGATTTGTATGTTCTTCTTGTGTGCCTGCGGTCTTTAATCCTGATTTCCAGCTGCCATTAACTGGGGTGGTGAACTGAAACAGCTGGTGGGCACTCAGAAGAAGAACTCGGGCACAAAACTCACTTTTCCATGTTCGGCCTGTGACTCACTTCAGCGCATCCTACTGTCACCAAAACTTTACAAGACCCTCATAGTTTGTTCTAAAAGTTCTGACAATCCCAACTATTAAGTTGGACTGCGCCCTCTAGTGTTACCCATGCTGTAGACCCTTGTGTCACAGCAATTATAGAGGACAGAGCCCCCTAGTGTTACCAATGCTTTACTAGCCCCTCGTGAATCACTCTGACAGTTCACAGAGTCTCAATGATTTAGGACAGCGCCCCCCAGTGTTACTTTATTCTGACAGTTCAAGCATTCCCAGATATTAAATTAGTCAACGGCCTCTAGACCCTTATATTCAGACAATCACAGCAATTAAGGACAGCACCCCCTAGTGTTAGTCATGTTCAAGACCCTTATGTTTATATAATAACAACAATTATAGAGGACAGAGCCCCCTTATGTTACCAATGCTTTACTAGCCCCTCATGAATCACTCTGACAGTTCACAGTCTCAATGATTTAGGACAGCGCCCCCAGTGTTACTGACCCTCTACTAGGCCCTCATGTTCAGACAATCACAGCAATTAAGGACAGCGACCCCTAGTGTTAGTCATGTTCAAGACCCTTATGTTTATATATATATAATAACACCAATTATAGAGGACAGCGACCCCTACTGTTATTGACACTTTATTAGTCCAACCATTGTCTAACCCGCTGAATCCAAATAGGGTCACGGGGGTCTGCCGGAGCCAATCCCAGCCAACACAGGGCACAAGGCAGGAACCAATCCTGGGCAGGGTGCCAACCCACCGCAGGACACACACAAACACACCCACACACCCACACACCAAGCACACACTAGGGCCAATTTAGAATCACCAATCCACCTAACCGGCATGTTTTTGGAATGTGGGAGGAAACCCACGCAGACACGGGGAGAACATGCAAACTCCACGCAGGGAGGACCCAGGAAGGGAACCTGGGTCTCCTAACTGTGAGGCAGCAGCGCTACCACTGCGCCACCGTGTCACCCACTTTATTAGTCCTTAAGACTTTATTCTGACTGTTCAGACAATCCCAGCTATTAAGTTGGACAGCGCCCCCTAGTGTTACTGACACTTTATTAGCAATTTAGACTTTATTCTGACAGTTCAAGCAATCCCATCTATTAAATTAAGTCAACACCCTCTAGACCCTTATGTTCAGACAATCACAGCAATTAAGTACAGTGCCCCCTAGTTTTACTGACCCTCTACTAGGCCTTCATTTTTAGACAAGCGCAGCCATTAAGGACAGCGCCCCCTAGTGTTACTGACACATTATTAGCCCTTCATACTTTATTCTGACAGTTCAGACAATCCCAACTATTAAATTGGACTGCGCCCTCTAGTGTTAGTCATTTTGAAGACCCTTATGTTCATACAATGACAGCAATTATAGAGGACAGCGCCCCCTTGTGTTACCAATGCTTTACTAGCCCTTCATGCTTCACTCTGACTGTTCACACAGTCTCGATGATTAAGGACAGCGCCCCCTAGTGTTACTGACACTTTATTAGCCCTTCAGACTTTATTCTGACTTTTCAGACAATTACAAAAGTTAAGGACAGCTAGTGTTACTGATGCTTGACTAGACCCCCATGTTTAGATAATCATGGCAGTTAAAGGGGAGGGGTCAGCGCCCACTAGTGTTTTTGATGTTCAATTAGACCCTCGTGTTTAGACAGGAAGGGGCATTTCCATTTTTTTTCTCGCAGTCCCAGCTCATGCTGTTCACTTGTTAGGTGACACTAAACTGTCACAGGCTCAACGCGGTTCGCCTGTGTGGGGTCTGCATGTTCTCCTTGTGTCCCTGTGGTAATTTTTCCCAGTTTTCCCCCTCACAGTCCATGCTCAGGGTGTTTTACTTGATGGACGACACGGGTTGAAATTCCCGCCAGTCATTCTGTGTAAAATGTCCGTGTTCTCCCGTGTCCCCGGGGGTCCCGTCGTTCACTTGATTGGCGACTCTGAATTGGCATGGGTTCAAATGCCAGATATGGCGTCGTTGTGGCATTTGCGGACTTTTGTTCTCCCTGTGATGGTGTGACACACCCCAGACTCTGGAGCCCGTGAAGGGACCCTCTGTATCCCATCCAGGGTGGGCTCCCCTTGTCTCTATAAAGGATTAAGCAGGGTTGCCGGATAGGTGGTTGGGTTGGTGCAGACAATCCGTGTGGTGGTCACCATGTTGATGTGCGATGTCGTGACGGAGCGTCCGCTGATGTTTGCATCACAATGGCTCCTCAAAACTTCTCTTTTGATTTTCTCTCTCTGCTGCCAACCGAGCGCCTTCACCAAATGCCATTGTCGCGTCCCAAAGAGTTTCAAGCTAAGAAGAATTCATGAGGAGTTGATGAGAGCGCAGCGACCGCTAAGAAAACATCCGAAGAAGAGATAGCGGAGCAGACTGACTGCGATTCTGCCTCCAAAGCCCCGCGTTAGCGAGACGCTCGCATGTCTCTTCTTTATAAATGCCATCTCCATTAACCGCGACACGTGGGGAGCCGCGCTTCAAGTCATTAGTTAATATGATGTATGGCCTTCCATCTGCTGAGCCATTAGCCACTCTTCTCTGAGAGGCTTTACAACCACCAGGCACGGCCATAATTGCTTTCTAATAGTAGCGAGAGCCGTGGCAGCTTCATCAAATCAGCCGGCAAGATGGCACCAGGCCTGGCATTAGGCGGTGGGCTCCCATTGTGTCTGTCCGCATGTCCAGAATTGGACTCTTTAGGTGCCTCCAGCACCTGAATAGCCTGACCGGGTATGATTGATGGATGGCATTGCATGGTAAGCTCTGCAGTGGGCACACGTGGCATTCGCACAACACTTGAGTGGGCCTGATAAAAGGTGTCTCGGGGGGCACACATTCACTCATGTGGGACTCATGTCCAAACTGCAGAATCAAGGAGATGACAATAGGGCAGCTGCCATTACCTGGGGTGGCAAACTGTAAGAGCTGGTGGGCACTCAGAAAGGCGTAAGGTGGCACTAAACTGACATGTGGTCAGATCCCAGCAGGAATCATTCTGTGTGACACTACCATGTTATCCCTGTGTCGCTGTTGGCTTTCTTTCCATTTTACCTGTCATAGCCCACATTCAGGTTGATTGGCGACTCTAACTCGGGTTCAAATGGCAGGTCAATTGCTCTCTGTGGAGGTTACATGTTTTCCTTGTGCTCATGTTGGGCTTTTCTTTGTCAGATGTCCGTCTCAGGAGACACTCATTCACTCACATGGGGCTCATGTCCGAACCACAGAATAGTGGAGATGACAATAAGTCCGCTGCCAATACCTGGGGTGGTGAACTGACCCAGCTGGTGGGCACTCAGAAGAAGACCTCAGGTATGAAACTCCTTTCTCCTCCTTTGGACTGTGACTCACTTCAGCGCCTCCTACTGTCACCGAAACCTTACTAGACCCTCATAGTTTGTTGGACAGCGCCCTCTAGTGTTACTCATGTTCAAGACCTTTATGTTTAGACGATCACGGCAATAGAAGACAGCGCCCCCTTGTGTTATCAGTGCTTTACTAGCCCCTCATGCTTTACTCTGACAGTACACACAGTCTTAATGATTTAGGAGAGTGCCCCCTAGTGGTACTGACCCTCTACTAGCCCCTCATGTTTAGACATTCACAGCATTGAAGGAGAGTGCCCCCTAGTGTTATGGACACTTTATTAGCCCTTTAGACTTTAGTCTGACTGTTTAGAGAATCACAGTAATTCTTATTATTAAAGGACAGCTATTGTAACTGATGCTGGACTAGACCCCTGTGTTTAGATAATTGTTGCAGTTAAAGGGGGGTGGCAGCTCCCCCTAGTGTTACTGAGGCTCAATTAGACCCTTTTATGTTTAGACTGTCCCAATATTTAAGGAGGGCAGTGCCACCCTAGTGTTATCAATGCTTTTACTAGTCCCCTCATTCTTCACTCTGATTGTTCAGATGGTCACAATAATTCAGGACAGTGCCCCCAAGTGCTACTGACGCTATGTTGGACCCTCGTGTTTAGACAATCACAGTAATCAAGGAGAGCGCCTCCTAGTGTTATTAGACATTTGTGTCCCAGCAGTTGTTGAGGTTAGTGGCCCCCTAGTTTTACTGATTCTTGATGAGGCCTCCGTATTTAGATAATTACGACAGTTAAAGAAGACAGAGCCCACTAGTGTCATTGATGGTCAATTAGACCCTCATATTTAGACAGTCATAATATTTAAGGACAGCTGGTGTTACTGATGCTGGGCTAGACCCCCTGTGTTTAGCTAATCATGATCATTAAAGGGGGGGCACCCCCTAGAGTTATTGATGCTTAACTAGACCCTCATGGTTTGACAGTCCCAATATTTAAGGAGGGCAGTGCCCCCCTATTGTTATCAATGCTTTTACTAGACCCTTTGTTCTTCACTCTGACAGTTCACACAGTCTCCATGATTTTGGTCAGCGCCCCCTAGTGGTACTGACCCTCTACTAGACCCTCTTTTAAATACAGTTACAACAGTTAAGGAGGACAGCACCCCCTAGTGTTATCAGTGGCATACTAGACCCTCAAGTTTGGACAATCACAGTAACTAAGCAGGGCAGCTGCCCACCCCTGGACCCTCATGTTACATTCTGACAGTTCAGTTACAGTAATTTAGGACAGCGCCCTCTGGTGTTTCATATGCTCTGCTCGACCTTTGCATTAAGACAGTCACAAAAGTTAGGGAAGGCAGCCCCCCCTAGTGTTACTGATGCCTTACTAGACCCTCACGATTAGACAATCATGGCAGTTAAAGAGGACAGTGCCGCCAAGTATTACTGATGCCCAATTAGACCAACTTGTTTAAATACTCACAATAATTAAAGTGCAGCGCCCTCTAGTGTTCCTGACGCTTTACTGGACCCTCATGTTTATACAATCACAGTAATTAAGTGCAGCCCCCCTAGTGTTCCTGACACTCTGCTGGACCCTCAATGTTTATACAATCACAATAATTAAGTGCAGCGCCCCCTAGTGTTCCTGACGCTTTACTGGACCCTCAATGTTTATACAATCACAATAATTAAGTGCAGCGCCCCCTAGTGTTCCTGACACTCTGCTGGACCCTCAATGTTTAGACAATCACAGTAATTAAGTGCAGCGCCCCCTGCTGTTACTGACGCTTGACCTGACCCGCATGCTTCACTCTGACATTTCAGAGAGTCACAATACTTAAAGACAGCGCCCCCTAGTGCTACTGTTCTCTCTGCTATGTCCTCACAACAGTTGTGCTGCGGAGGCGGGTGGTCACACTAGGCACCCTGTGGTGACAGATCAACCCGCCAGTCACCAAACATCAGTCCTCGGTTGATTTTTAAAGCTGCCTATGTTGCTGGCCACGTAGCCCACTGTCTCCACGGTGCCCTCTACTTAATGATTTTACTCAACTAAATGAAGTCCCCTTGGATTAAATTATAGAAGGAAATGGCTACCAGTCATAAGGGTCATCAATCTAGGGGCTTTAATTGAATGCTGCAGCTCTCTGTCTAATCGTTATGGGCCAGTGACGTGTCATTTATGGCCCCCCCGGTCAGGCTGTGTACAGCACAGGGCAGTAAAGAGTGGACAGTAAAGGGGTGGACTGCGATTTTGACTGAGCAGGCCTGTATGCCCAGGCCACCCTCTGGCACAATGTTAGGTGCAATGGTTGGTCCCGTCTTCCTCACTTGTACCCCTGGGTGTTTAGGCCCATCACCTGTGTCACCCTGCCCACCCTTTAACCGGCTAAAAGAGGCTAAGCACATTTTTGTTGTTCATACCCTAGGTGGCCATGTTGCTGTGCCCATCTGTGATTCCCAGACCACCTGGCACAGTGTTAGATGTAAAGGTTGATCCCGTTTTCCAGACGTATACGCCTGGGTGTTAGGGTGCCTTACCCGTGTCGCCTTGCTCACCTTTTGACTTGGTATAACAAGGCTGAGCTCATATTCTGTGTTCAGGCAGCCGTGTCCCTGTGCCCACCTGTATACCCCTGAGTGCTCTCTGGCACAGTGTTCAGTGATAAATTTAATCCTGTTTTCCACATGTTCCCCTTGGGTGTTTGGGTCCCTCACTTGTACCACCCTGCTCCCCATATGACTTGGATGTAAGAAACCGAGCTCATTTTTGATGTTTGTACCCTGTGCCCATTTGGACACCTCTGAACCCCCTCAGTTTGAAACGGTAAGGTCAAGTCTGCTTTCCACACATGTACCCTTTGGATGTTTGTCTCACTGTGGTTTGGGTAGCTCTGCCCACCCATTAAGATGGCATGAGTGGCATACACATTTTCAGTGTGTATGCCCTCAGTGGCTGGGTTACCCTGCCCACCTGTATACCACTGACCACCCGCTGACACCTGTTAGATCCTAAGGTTGATCAGGTATTCCACATGTGTACAACTGGGTGTTTGAGTCCATCATCTGTACCACCCTGTGCCCCCTTTGACTGGATATAAGAGACTCAGCTCATTTTCGATTTTCATGCTCTGTGCCCACCTGGATGCCCATGACTGCCCTTTGGCACAGTGTTCAGTGCTACATTTGATTCACTTTTTTGCATGTGTACCCCTTGGGTGTTTGAGTCTGTCACCTGTGCCGCCCTGTGCCCCCTTTGACTGGATATAAGAGGCTGAGCTCATTTTCGATTTTCATACTCTGTGCCCACCTGGATGCCCGTGACTGCCCTTTGGCACAGTGTTCAGTGCTAAGTTTGATTCTGTTTCCATCACGTGTAACCCCTTGAGTGTTAGGGTCTCTAACGTCTGGGTCTGTCTGCTCACTCTTTGACCGACTTTTTGCTGCCAGAGCGTTTTCTTTCTTTCTTCTTCTTTTTCTCTTCAGACGTGAAGCTTTTCTGCTTGGATTACATTCCAGATTAGCATATGCTCCTCTGCATTTTAATTTAATTTATATAAAATCCGTTTCCATTTTTTGGTCTTTTATGTACCAATCAACTTCAAATGGCTAAGCAGATGAATGGGCCTGTCATCGTCGGGCACTTCAGAACTGGAGCGAGAAACAAAGGCAGTGGCCCAGGGGCACGGCAGTGGGGTAGCCATTAAAGAGAATCAGCGTCCACCAAGACAATGGCGCTTATCGGAAAACTTCTTTTGTCTTTCACTCCAGGCTTCTTATCCACGTGAAGTGCCCTTTCGATTGGCTGATGAGGCTAATTATGCAGATTCTGTATGGTACAATAGAGAGGCTTATTGAAAAGACTGGCGGTAATGGCCAGCCCTGGGGTCCACCACAAAGCTTCACCTGGATTAACACTACTTAATATTTTCTGTCAAAGGGCGGCCCAGTGTCACAGCCGTTAGTACTGTCAGTTGGCCAAGTCCTCGGTTCAAATCGCATAAATCGTCCTGTCCACATTTCAGTGAGTGGGCTGTGCTGGACTCTCCTGCCACTCTGGGGAAGACCCTTACATCCAAAATCCAAGAGTGAACGGACACTTAGTACTGGACACTAATGGTCCATCCTGAAGCAGGACTACACGCGGTGCCAGGGAGATAGACCACCCTGGGCTACTAGCTGCAGCTCAGCGTAAGAACGGGCCGGAGGTCCTCAAGAAACCAAAGCTAACGTGTGAGATGATGTACCATCATGGAGTGAGTAGGGTGAGCCAAGCTTATTATGGATTGCAGCCCGAGTTTGAGGCCTGCACACACCTCAGCACTCCACTCGGGGTCTCATTAGCACTGGCTGTTAGGATTTTGGTATGTCTGGAAAGGTCCAAACTCCGGAACTGGCTTTTCAACTTCACAAAATTTCTTCTTTAGTTTGACCTGATAAAGTTGTAATCCCAGAGAACCAACGGCCAACCACCCTCAGCACTGGATGGCGGTGGCCTACACAGGCCCCAAAACAAGGAACTGAATTTTAAAGTTCATAAAATGTCTTCTGTAGTCTGCCATAATGTGGTCTCACCCCGGGCAGCCAGTCCTCAATCACCACCCACTGCCCAGACCTCAGCTTACCCAGGCTCAAAAACAAGGAAATTACTTTTAAAGTTTAAGTTAAGTTAAAGTTAAAGTTTAAAAATGTGTTTTATAGTCCACTCAGATGTGGCTTCACCCCAGGCAGCCAGCCCTCAACCACCACAACCATCAGAAGGCTTTGGCCTAAACCGGTCCAAAAGCAAGAAATTGAATTTTATAGTTCATAAAATGTCCTCTCTAGTCTGCCATAATGTGGTCTCGCCCCGGGCAGCCAGCCTTCAACCACCACCCTCCACCCAGACTTCAGCCTACAGAGCCCCACAACAAGGAACCCCGCTTGTTAAGTTCATAAAATGTTTTCCTTAGTCTGCCATGCTATGGCCTCACTCCAGGCAGCCAGCCCCTAACCACCACCACAGGGCAAACGTTTGCATACACAGGTCTAAAACAAGAAACTGAGTTGTAACGTTCCTAAAATCTCTTATGCAGTCTACCATAATGTGGTCTCATCCCTGGCAGCCAGCCCTCAATCATCACCCTCCTCCCAGACCTCGGCCTACACAGGCCCAAAATTCAATTAAATGACTTTTAATGTTCATTAAATGGGTTTGTGTCCCGGGTCCTCTCTGTGTGGAAGTGTTTTGAGTAGTTGACTAGTGAGAAAAGCTTTCTATAAATGTAAATAATGATTATTATTATTATTATTATTATAAAATCCTTGATATGTCCTCACCCTAGGCAGCCAACCCTCAACCACCACCCACTGCCCAGATTCCGGCCTACCCAGGTTCAAAATCAAGGAAATTACTTTAAGGTTCACAAAATGTGTTTTATAGTCTGCTCGGATGTGGCCTCACCCCAGGCAGCCAGCCCTCAACCACTACAACCATCAGAAGGCTTTGGCCTACACAGGTCCAAAAACAAGAAATTGGATTTTAATGTTCATAAAATGTCTTCTCTAGTCTACCATAATGTGGTCTCAGCTCGGGCAGCCACCCCTCAACCACCACCCTCCACCCAGACTTTGGCCTACACAGGCCCAAAATTCAAGGAAATGACTTTTAATGTTCATAAACTGGGTTTGTGTCCGGGGTCCTTTGAGCTTTGAGTAGCTGACTAGCAAAAAAAAAGTGCTCTATAAATGTAAAGAAATATTATTATTATTATTATTATTATTATTATTATTATTAAATTTCTTCCTTAGTCTTCCCCGATATGGCCTCACTCCAGGCAGCCAGCCCTCAACCTCCACACCATAGGAAGGCTTTGGCCTACACATGTCGAAAACTAAGGAACTGAGTTTAAAGTTCATAAAATGTCTTCTGTGCTCTGCCATAATGTGGTCTCACCCTGAGCAGCCAACCCTCAACCACCACCCACTGCCCAGACTTTGGCCTACACAGGCCCTAAAACAAAGAACTTGCTTGTAAAGTATATAAAATGCTTTTCTTAGTCCGTCACACTATGGCCTCACTCCAGGCAGCCAACCCCTAACCACCACCCCAGGGCAAACTTTGGCCTACACAGGTTTAAAATGAAAAACTGAGTTTTAAAATTCATAAAATGTCTTCTCTATTCTGCCATAATGTGGACTCACCCCAGGCAGTAAGCCCTCGACCACCACCCACTGCCCAGACCTTGGCCTACACAGGCCCAAAATTCAAGGAAATGAGTTTTAATGTTCATAAACTGGGTTTGTGTGTGGCAGTGTTTTCAGTAGTTGAGTAGTGAGAGAAGTGCTCTATAAATGTAAAGGCGAAAAGGAATGAGGGTCGGCAGCCATTCTGCCCATGGGGATGATGATTGGCAGCAATTCTGGGTCTCAAAGACACTGAAAAGTCAACATTGGGTTGTCAGGGGAAAAAAAAAAGTTTAAGTCTTAAGAAAAGTTTTGGAAGATTCATTGCATCTCGTTACGCTTGCTCGAGAAGTAACATTCTGGCATAGCTGGCATCGTGTTGGCTCAATGGGCAGCTCCAGCCGGCTCTGTGCTGTTTGCTTGCTCTCCACAGGTTCCAGTGGCCTGTTTCTGGGTTCATCCGACAGATCTGCTGACCAGCTCGGCGTGTCCTGTTGGTGGACGGGTGTCTTTGTACCCCTCGCCTCCTTTGAAAAAAGGCTGTAAAACTGGTTCAGTTCTGTTTGGGAAGTGGACAGCAGGAGACCTCATCCTCCTCAAACGTGAGACCCACGTGAAGGCCATTAGACAAAAGCCTAAATGGCAATGAAGCCACATCTCGGCTCTCGAGGTCTGGGTGGTTATGTAAGCTAATGAGGGGCGCAGGAGGCAGCGGCCGTCCTCCATTTTTATTGTCATTACGGCACACATCATTACTTCCCATAGTTCATTAAAAGATGACTAAGGAGCAGCCGTTTGTCTGATTCTGATCCATCAAAATATTCATTTCAGGTCCCAAGTGCAGCAGTACCAAAATACTCTAAAATAATAAAAACAAAATTATAAACAAGTAAAAGAAAATGTTCATTCAGCGTCTAGAGTGTGGGGTCAAAGGATGTGGAGGTGCTAGGCAGGAAGCAGCCCTGCATGGCATGCCAGTCTGTCATGGGGCACAGGAGGCACACAAACACCTCCATGCATGAATTGTTGGGCCAACTTGGAGATGCCAGTCGATGACACTGACACATCTTTGGGGTAATGAGGGGAACACGGACAGCCAATCTCAGACCTGCCTGAACCTTTTGAAGGTCACTGAGGGCCACAGCCGACACTGGCAGGACTGGGAGCCCCTTTGGACGGGACACAAGGCCTTCACAAGGAGCATCCACTCTGAACTCTGATTCACCCCAGGCCACACACAGGAACAGAAGAGCAGAATACCATCCACCCATCCATCCACCTGTCCATCCATACATCCATCCATCCATCTAACTGTCCATCCATTAGTCCACCCACACATCTATCCATCCATCCATCCATCAGTCCAGCTATCCATCCATCCATCCATCCATCCATCAGTCCATCCACCAGTCCATCTATTACTCCAACCATCCATCCATCCATCTATCCACCTGTCCATCCATCAGTCCGTCCATCCACCAATCCACTCATCCAACCATCCATCCATCTATCAATACATCTATCCACCTATCCACCCATCCATCCATCCATCAGTCTATCCACCCATCCATCCAACCATTCATCCATCCATCTGTCCATCTAACCACTCATCACACCATCCATCCATCAATTCATCCATCCACCTGTCCATCTAATGGTCCATCCATTCCTCCATTCATCCATCAATCCAAGCATCCACCCATCCATCAGTCTATCTATTCACCCATCCATCCATCCATTCATTCATCAATTCATCTAACCACTCATCAACCCATTTATCCATCCATCCACTCATCCATCCATCCATCCATCCATCCATCCACTCATCCATCCACCCATCCATCCATCCATCTGCGGTCAATTCAGCTGATTGGACTGATTAGTGAAAGGCACGCGCCTGTCTAAAGAAGACCCCATAGTTGACAGCAACCAAGCCAGGAGGTCCAAGAAATGGATGTCAAAGCTCAGAGAGGGGATTGTGTGGAGGTGCAGATCTGAGGAGGACTACAGCACTGAAGGTTCCCAAGAGCACAGGTGGCTTTGTAATTCTAAAAAGGAAGTTTGGACCAACTGAGCTGGCTGCCTGGCACCAAACTGAGCAATCGTGAGAGAAGAGTCTCAGTATGAGAGGTGACCAAGAAGTCAATAGTTGCTCTGGTTGAGGTCCACATAAAGTGTATGAAGAAGGGAGAAACTTCCAGAAGGCCAACCACCACTAGAACAGTCCACTGATGTGGGCTTTGTGACAGAGTGGCCAGATGACACCTGAAAGCTCACTTGGAGTTGTCAGGAAGTTCAGCTAAAGGAATATCAGACTATGAGACACAAGACCCTCTGGTGTGACGAGTCCAAGACTGAAATTCTCAGCATCACGTCTGGAGGACACCTGGCCCTGCTTGGTTCCCTTCTGATGATGGCGGCAACATCAAGGACTGGGGAACCAATCAGGGCTGAGGGAGACAGAGACAGCTCTAGACCTCCGAGTGGATGCGGGTTCACAAAGCTAAGACAACCCAGGGGTATCCGGGTGGGGGTGGGGGGGACAACTCCAGGAATGGGCTTAAGTGACCCAGCCAGAGCCTTAACTTGAACATCTCTGGAGAGAGCGGACCACTGCCAACCTCTGATGGTCTCCATCCATCCGTCTTTCCTGATAGAACTTGAGAGGGTCTGCAGAGAAGAAGTAAACCCCTGGAAAGCCCAGGCCGGAATGGCCGCTGAGCTAATGGGCCAATGTGACGTTAGGATTGCTCCAATTCCTAAAATTCTGTTTTCGCTTTGTTGTTCTGGGATGTCGAGTGTCACTTGATGGTTTAGGGGGATTGTTGTCGGGGAATGGAACACCATGAAGAAAAACTGAAGGGGTCCGGAGATTATTAAAGGCGCTATACTATATCTGATGAATGTGACCTTTAAACCTTTGGGGTTGGGGTGGGGCAGAGAGCTATAAAATGACACAAAGTGCCCACCAACGTTACCCCCCCCACAGCCTCACTTACTGTCCCTGTGCCCACTGCTCCACCTCGCCCACCTCCATGCTGTAGGTGAGCCTCTGCCAGCCAATTCTCGCTCTACAGAGGAAATGTACTTCTTAGTTGCTTGTTGGTTTGTTTGTTTTGTTTTCTTCATAAAAAAAATAATAAAAATGAAGTCATTTATGATTATAGCAGCTTAGCTTATTAACAAGACAAACGAACTCCATGGGCACAACGGTCTCCTGTCGTGTGCCTGCCTACCAGCCAGGGCAGCACAGAATGGCGAGCCACCTGGGCTTTCCTGTCTAATGTGCTTTTCTATTCCTTCTCCCTTGCAGATGGCCCGCAGATGAACAACGTGGGACCCACCTCGCCCATCCTGCCTGCAATGGCCCATCCTCACTCCTACACTACCCTCCAGCTGCCTCACACCTATGAGCAGCCCGCCATAGGCAAAGAACTCAACAAATACGCCACGCTTAAGGCTGTCGGTAAGCCAGCGCCTCTCCTTGGCACTTTTGTGTAACTTTACGTCTGTGTGTGTGTCCAATCACTTAAATACTCGGGTGACATCTCTGTGTCTTCATGTGGTAAAAGAAATGCGAGTTTAAAAACAAAATGACCTGAATCCACTCCTGTGACTCGTCAATGCTGTCTAATGAGCCCCCCGCTCAACATGCCAGCCTTGTGGAAAAATTGGGATATTCACGTTGACCCGAAACCTGAGTTACTTTGCTGTGTGGTAGCAAAACTGTCGTATTATATAGCGCCTTCATCTGGGCATTTGTGTGTCCTCTTACTAGACTTGGGGGCTGTCAGCCAATAGTGTGGCATTAGCCACTGGGGGCTAAGATAGATAGATAGATAGATAGATAGATAGATAGATAGATAGATAGATAGATAGATACATGTGAAAGGCACTATATAATATAGATAGATGTGAAGGGCACTATATAAAAGATAGATAGATAGATAGATAGATGTGAAAGGCACTATATGATAGATAGATAGATAAATAGATAGATAGATAGATAGGCACTATATAAAGATAGATAGATAGATAGATAGATAGATTAATGATAGATAGATGAGATAGATAGATGAAAGGCACTATATGATATATGATAGATAGATAGAGACACAGATACACAAATGTGAAAGGCGCTATATAACAGATGTTCATATGCTTGTTGCGGTTGGACTCTCATCTTTTTCTTGTCCTATTTCTGGTATTCCGGCATGTCTGGTGCTCGCTGAACTAGAATGGATTTTGTGATTGGCTGAATTCCTTGTTTTTTTTCAGAGATTGTCATTTTCCGTCATTCCCTAAGATCATTAAGGGGTAAATCTCCTTGAAAGTTGTTGGTATACCCTGGCAATGCTGCTTTGATAACAGATATCCAACCTGCCCCGTGTCATCATTACGAGCTCAACTGGCTGCATGGTCTCCTCTCATCTCCTCCTTGTATCATCCAGAATGGGATGCCAAGTCACTGCAGGGCACAAATAAACACACTAGAGCCACGAGGGGTACCCGCTACAAAACGGCACAGACCCGGGGACTACTGAACCGTGATTTGAACCCAGGACTCTGGACTCAGGACTCAGGGTGCCACACAACGCATTATATGGGAAATGATTGTCCTCGACTAAAGTCCATGGTGCACTCGGGCACTTCAGTCATGTTGAAATAGTTTGTGACACTCCTTGGGACGGTGGGGACTGTCTGGCATTGTAATTCGCCGAGTAGTGACAGGCTGCTCGATCTGCTAAAGTGTTTGGCAGCTGGAAGAATTTCACACACGGCTGTGGATTTCTGGACCAGTGGATTTGTATTTTTGCTGACCTCAGACGTGAAGCTAATGCAGAGCACAAGGAAACACACACACGCATGCTCACACTCGCAGGCACACACGCACACACACACACTCACAAACACACGCACTCCATGCACTGGGCCAGATTGTCCTCTTAGGCTGCCAGCAGTGCCACCAGGTGGTGAAATGTTAAAACTGCAATTACAACCCACTTGGCGGTGGGAGAGAGGGAGGGGGCATTGTGGGGGGGCAGTGCTGGTCTTGAACTCCTCACTCGTCAATCGACACGCAGACGTGTCGGGTGACAGGTGGGGGTCCGCTGACCTCAGCTCAAAGCACTCCAACAAACGGGGGGCCGAACGCCATCAACTCTGCTCTCCGCACGGCCTCCCCTGGGAAGAATCTCTGGGAATATCAGCAGGCACGGCCTTTGAAATGTTAATCACTCAATTCTGCAAGAGCTTTTTTTTTATTATTATTTATTTTCTTGTGAAATGAATAAAATATTTCTGTGGATCTTAGTGTTTTTTCTGTCTGGCTGAGAGCTAAGGGGGATGCCGGCTGAGGACTGGCAATGTTTATTTATACGCCATTCTTTTTATGAAATGCAACTTGTTTGCTGGAATCCCCCCTCCAAGTCCAAGTTTGGGGGTTGCCGGAAATATCAACCCTCAAGAAGTCAGGGGAGAAGGGCGTGAAGGGTGGTGCACTCTGCTACCTAGACAGGTGGGCCTTGAACCCGGGGCCACGGAGTCTCTAGGTGGCAGAACTGAAGGTGAGCCTCCTTGGGCCAGTCACAGACTCGTCGGACCCTGATTAAAATCGTTTCAAATTCATTTTGGCCCTCAGGAAGGAACATTCAATACCCTGGAATGACAAAACGTGTGACCAGGAAATTTATTAAACAAAAAAACTCAGCCTCTCCATTTCATGTCCTCCTCACACAGAAGGGCTGGCCTTGAACCCGGGGCCGCCGAGTCAGTAAGCAGCTGCAGCCAATCTGGTTGTGCTAACAGACGACTCCCACGGCCCCACAGCCAATCAGGTTAATAACAGTGAAGTTGTGACTTTAGGCTCTCTCTACGTCTCTTATGATTTTTCATTTTTTTGATCAATTCCAGGTGCCATGTTGAGTTTATGGTTGTGTGTTTGGTGTGTTTGCTTATTTTTGTTTTTGTGACGCGTGCTGCTGCCATGTTGGTAAGGTCAAAAGTTCATTTTGGTGGCCAAAAAATGAGCTGCCATTTTTTTGGTCATGTGACCCCAGCATTGCAGTGGGTGACATCATCACTTCCATCACTTTTAAAGATGGCGGCACATCCTCTGGTTATCCCAGTTTGGGGATTTTTTCTAAGCAGATCTTTGCCGTGTGTACCTGTGTGTTCTCTGCTTAGTGTGGCTGCTGACGTTGCTCCGAGTCGTGTGTTGATTGTGTTTGTCCTCTGCTGGTCCCTGACTCTCTCCATTTCGCTCCTTCAGTCTCCTGGTCAAATTATTCGTAATAATAATCCTGTGTCTGTTGCTAACAATGACGTGGATAAAGCAGCCACACTCACCCACCTCTGCTAACGTCCTGACCGTCGACGCACCTTCAGCTACGATGTGCGGACACCGCGGGGGCCGACCTCAAGGTGAGGACTTTAATAAGCTGAGCTGCAGTCAGTGTCTGAGGAGGGGGCTCCAATGTGCCATCCGCTGGGCATTTAAAGGGCATGAAATGACTTGTGACGGGGGGTGGCGGCCAAGGCAGGACCTGTCACAGCACTGAGGACTTGTGACAATGACACCCGCAGCCAGCTTAAGTGGTAGACATGGCGACTCATTCTGGACTTTCTTTGTCTTGTCCTGCGCCCGATGTGATCCGCTGGTTGGCACCTGTCACAGTGAGCAGGGGTTGCTGGTTTAGCTTCACAGAATATTATAACTTTGACCAATTCAGCTTTTCTTCTTCTCTTCTTCTGGCTGACAATGCAAATGAAATTCAACTGTAATGAGCTGCCCGTCAGTGAAAAACGGGCTCCCTGTAAGTGACAGCACTGATCTCACTGGGACAGGCGGGCAGAACAATTAGAAGAACAGAAAAGAGGCACAGAGGAAGGGGTGAAAGGCGCTATATGATAGATAGATAGACAGATGTGAAAGGCACTATATAATTAATTAATAGATAGATAGATGTGAAAGGCACTATATAATTTATAGATAGATAGATAGATAGATAGATAGATAGATAGATAGATAGATGGGCGTCAAAGGCACTATATGATAGATAGATAGATAGATAGATAGATAGATAGATAGATGTGAAAGGCACTATATAATAGATAGATAGATAGATAGATAGATATGAAAGGCACTATATAATAGATAGATAGATAGATAGATAGATAGATAGATAGATGAAAGGCACTATATAATAGATAGATAGATAGATAGATAGATAGATAGATAGATAGATAGATATGAAAGGCACTATATAATAGATAGATAGATAGATAGATATGAAAGGCACTATATAATAGATAGATAGATAGATAGATAGATAGATAGATAGATAGATAGATAGATAGATAGATATGTGAAAGGCACTATATAGATGGATGCAGATATTTAAAAACAGACACATGAAAGGCGCTATACAAGAGAGAGCTTGATAGGTTCAGTGGATTCAGCGAGTGTTGAGACCCTTCCCTTACTGCCCACTTTATTATTTTGTAGATCTAAGTTGATCCATTTGTCATTTTTGCCTGTCAATCTTCACTCAATAACCCACAATGACAAAGTGAACAGATGTCTGCAGAAAGGCTTACAAATTTATTTAAAATCAAAATCTGAAATCTCTTTTCCTTGAAGTTTTCGGACTTTTTGATGTGTGGCCCAGCAAAAGCCTAAACTTGAACCCATCAGAAGTTGCGTGGAGAGATCTGAAGATGGCCACTCACAGACATTTCCCATCCAAGCTAATCTAATCCAGGGGTGCCAAGCTTGTAGAGACTTACCCAAGAAGACTGGCAAATGGCGCTTCTACAAAGTACTGAATGAAGGGATCCAATACTGGAAGGGATGAGAGAATTCAGTGTTTGATCTTGTAATAAATTTACAAAGCTTTCTGAAGGTGTCATCTCACTTTGTCATTATGGGTTATTTATTGTATTTTGATGGGCAGAAGTGGAACATTTATGAATTTAAAATGAAATCTACCACACAATGAAGTGGGCAGAAAATGAAGGGGTCAGAATGCTTTCTCAATCTGCTGTAGATAGATATATACTGTAGATATGAAATGCATTATATGTGAAAGGAGCTATATAAGAGACTGCCACACCGATGCCAATGCATCGCCTTGTCTTGTAAAGTTAAATCTGAGCAGGGACATGAGTTCAGGTCTATGAGGTAGATGTGCCAACTGATATGCCACCAAGCCATCCTGCTCAACCCCTATCAATCGGAAAAATGTTCAAGTGGTAAAAGGTGTGGCATTGCCTACTGCCGTATCAGGTATGACAGGATGTGACCCATGTAAGAGAAGGGGCAGCCACCGTGGTGGCATCAGTTTGGGTTGTCCATCTGTAGCCACACTGGTGGGCAGTTCTGTGGCACTTCTTCTTCTATATTTACCTCTCATTGACAGGACTAGGTTGGCAGTTGATGTGCCCGCTTATCTGGTAGCACATCTGTTCCTTTTCTGAGCCCATTTAAGAAATGGACGCATGCCAAGAGCCCACCGTCGGCAGGTGTCCATTTCAATCTTGTCTGAAGCACGTCAAGCGTGCTTTGCTGTACTTTACATTTGGTTGCCCCCTTTTTCTGGTGTCTGGCCCGTTTTTCCTTCCAGTGGTGGCTCTGGTTGCTAAGCAACAGGGCCCCCATCTCCCACAATCCATAACGCGAATGCTGGTTTTAAGCCGGCAATGCCCGTTGCCCTTGCATGTTGTTGCCACGTCCATATTAAACAAGCCCAGCATTGGCTGTCTTTGCCCCCCACCCATCTATGTGATGGCCTGCTGATATCCTTGCTGAAGATCTCAGGGGTCTGGCAGTGGGCAGAATTTCCTACAAGTGTGACGTCACATGAAGCGCCCGCTCCGACATACCCCAGTGCACTCTCTGATGCCCTCTGGTGGTCAGTAATGGAGGTGCAACATTCAATCTGAAAGGTCAAACCAATGGGATTTTTGATTAAATTTTGCTGGCATGCTGGCAGAACATTCATGCTGTCTTAATGATTATGGTCTGGACCTCCCAGTAATTACTCATCTAACATCTAGGGCACACATTTAATGGTTGTGATTTGCTGGAGTTTACTTTCCTAAAGACAAAGATCAAACAAGCCATCTGGAGATGTCTGCTTAGAGAAGGAAAAGAAGAATGAGACAGAAAGAGAACTCGGAAATGGAAAATCACGCGATGCAGCACATGAAGGGCAAATGGCCGTCTGTCACAGAAGCCTTCCCAGCCTACATGCGGTTGTCATTTGGTTCCCAGTTTTTAGAAGCTCCTTCTCAGTTTGAAAATCAGATGCGGTGGCAAGCAGGCGCTATAAATAAGAAAGTTCAATAACTGAGCAGTGAGCCCCATCGGGAGAGACAGCGGCCATAGGGCCCCTGTGGGGTAATTAAGAAGTAATGATGACGAGCAGACAGCCACACGCTCGATCCCAAGGACGGTCGATAAAAATAGTCAGGCACTCGGGAAACACTAATGTCCGGGGAGATTCACTATTAATGTGACACAAATCAATACCTTTAGCAATTACCGTACATGGCCTTGATGGGAACGAGAAGCTTCTCAGCCAGCGACTGCTGGAAAAGCCACCCTTCAGAGCGACTGGCATATTATGTTACTAGAGCGAGGTGGGGAAGTCCAGAGCGGCATGGCCACAGCGTCGAAAGACCACACTGACCACAACCGGAGTGGGGGGATCACTGACTTGACTGAGCCACTGCTACCTGGGAGTAGGCCTGGACTGCAAAGCCACAAGCCACACCGCCTTTGAGTCTGTTGGGGCCAGACTGTATACCTGGGTTGCTATGCCACGCCCCTTTTAAACTTACTGGGCCAGACTGTAGACATGGACTGCAATGCCACACCCCCTTTTAGTCTGTTAGGCCAGGCTGTACACCTGGGCTTCTGAGCCAGGACCCCTTTGAGCTTACTGGGCCAGACTTTAGAACTGAACTGCAAAGCCACACCCTCTTTGAGCTCATTGGGGCACACTGTAAATCAGGACTGAAAAGCCACACCCCCTTTGAGTCTGTTGGGGCCAGACTGAATACCTGGGCTGCAAAACCACGCCCCTTTCGACCTTACTTGCCCAGACTGTAAATCTGGACTGAAAAGCCACACCCCCTTTGAGCTTACTGGGCCAGACTTTAAAACTGAACTGCAAAGCCATACCCTCTTTGAGCTCAGTGGGGCAGCCTGTAAATCTAGGTTGAAAAGCCACACCCTTTTTGAGTTTACTACATCAGACTTTAGACCTGGAATGAGAGGCCACACCCCTTTGAATTTTACTATGCCAGACTTTAGACCTGGGATGACAAGCCACACCCCCTTGAGCTTACTGAGGCAAACTGTAGACCCTTGGCTGCAAAACCACTCCCCTTTAGAGCTTACTGGGCCAGACTTTAGACCTGGAATGAAAAGCCACGCCCCCTCTTTGAACCGTCATAATGCTACAGGGGGCACTTGGCAGGAAAAGCTACACAAACCTCTTCAATTGCACTTCAGAGCAACATCCATCGATTTACAGTAGACATGATGGGACGCCAGGCACACCACTTCAGAACAGTGCCTTTGGAAGGAAAGCCAAATTCCCCAGCAATTGAATTGACATACAGGGGCTTATCATTATCTCCTGGGCAGAGTCAGTCATAATGCTACAGGGAATATTCCACTCACCACCTAGAAGAAGATGTCAACCCCACCTTAATATTGTCTGAAAGTCATACTCGCCCATTCACAGTAGCCATGATATCATTAGGAGATAATAACTTCACCCATCACCTGTAGAAGGAAAGCCACGTCCCCAACGTCATTCCTATTTAAATCCAGCTTCCCCCAATCACAGTAGTCATGATGTCGTTAGGCTGCAGTAACACCACCACCTCAGAACAGCACCTTTAGATGGACAGGAACACTCATATTTTAATGTTAAAGCCAAGCCCCCATTTCACAGTCATCGAAATTTTATTTAGGGCCTTTAGAAAACATGTCACGCCCCTTTTACTTAGTCAAACTGTCATTGGGGCCAAACCCCCTCTTTTAATCTGTTTCAAACCCACAGTCCCAGTATTCATAACGTTATTAGGGTACAGAAACCTCACCAATGGCTTTAAAAGAATAGCCACGTGCCAGTTTCATTGTATTTAACGCCACATCCCATTTACTGTACCTTCTTCAAAATATCCCGGGACACTGCTCCGCCCACATCTAGAAGCCACACCCCAGTTTCATTCTGATCGTGCACATCAGTTTCAACAGAGCCTTTAGAAGACAAGCCACGCCTCCATTTAATTCTATTTAAGGGCACACCCCTTTTCTTTAGTCATAATGCCATTGATTAAACCACACCCACCACATGGAAGCCAAGCCCCCTCTTTCAGTGCTAAGCCCAGTGTTCAAAATGACATTTGGGTGCAGGAACCCCTTCAATGCTTTTAAAAGAAAAGCCGTGTCTCCATTTCATTTTAGTCATGATGCCATTGGGCACACTCCATCGCACAACTACAAACCACTCCCCATCTTTCATTCTCTTTCAATGACAACCCTGCCCAGTTCCAGTGTTCATAATGTCATTAAGGTACAGGCACCCCATTTAGGTCTTTAGAGGAAAAGCCACACCTCCATTTAATTCCATTTAAGGCAACACCCAATGTATCTTAATTACAATGCCACTGCCCCATCCATAACACCTAGAAGCCACGCCCCTATTTCAAATCTACACCTGTCCAGTCCTTTAGAAGAAAATCCACATTCCCATTCCATTCTATTTAAGGACACGCCCCTTTTATTTATTCAAAATGCCACTGGGCACACTACCCCCACCACTCAGAAACCAAGCCCACTCTTTCATTCTCTTTCAATGACAACCCTGCCCAGTTCCAGTGTTCATAATGTCATTAAGGTACAGGCACCACATTTAGGTCTTTTTGGAGGAAAAGCCACACCTCCATTTAATTCCATTTAAAACCACACCCAATTTATCTTAGTCATAATGCCAGTGGGGATAGTGCCCAACCCCTAACAGTTAGATGCCACGCCCCAATTTCATTTGTTTTCAAATCCACACCTACCCAGTCCTTTAGAAGAAAATCCACATTCCCATTCCATTCTATTTAATAACACGCCCACGTTTCTTAATCATAATGGCACTGGGGGCACTACCCCCACCATTCAGAAACCACTTCCCCCTTATTCCTTCTCCTTTTATGCCAATCCTGCCCAGTCCCAGTATCCATTAGATATAGGAACCCAATCAGTGCCTTCAAAAGAAAGCCAAGTTCTAAATTCATCCAACTATTTTCCAAACCCACTTATTCATGGCACAGCTGGAGCCATCTCAGTAGTCATCAGGCATAAGGCAGGAGAAGCACCTCACTCTATTTTAAATTGACGCTGCCAACCCCTGCAGCCAGAATACCATTATGGACACAAATTCATGTTTGTGAGTTATATATAATAAGCTGTGTTCCAGAACGCCTAGCGGCCATCTCAATTTCAAGGCTAGGCTGAGACCACCAGCCTTTCTTAACGTTACATCCAGCGAAGGTTCCAGATGGCGTTCTGAATCACACCCAGGGTGGGATGCCAGCCTCATTCTAGTGCACCTGGTCAATGTGCTGACCATTTATGAGTCTCTGGGTGTCATGACGGAATGGTCTTCAGCCACACCTTCCACAAGGTTACCAGTGGTTTTTGTCTTGTGTGGTTCTGGCTGAAGGACCCTCTGGTTTTGGATGCCCATCCATGGCCTCATTGATGTCTTCATTCCGTCTTTAATTGTGGTGTCTTTTTCTACAGTCTTGAGGACGTCCACCTCGTACTTCTGTCGGTGGGCATTGATGCCCACTGTGATAGCAGGTGTTGTTCTGACTGGCATCGATGCCTACAACGCCCAGTCCGCGTCCTTAAAACCCTCCAGGGTTCAAACCGTTAAGTTTCTCGCTGACGTTCGCACGCGCGCGCGAGCGCTCGCCCTTATTTAACCCGCAGCTCAACAGCTGAGTTTTCAGCCGCCAAATTGGCTCGTCGATCAGGAAGGGGCTCATTAGAATGGCTGATTAGAAATGACTTGCTTGGAAATGAGAACACACCGCGGCAAAATGTCCCCAATTGACGGCTCCGTCAGGGAGCGCGCCCGGCGCACCTGCGCTTGTCATGTAGCGTTACCGTCGGCGGCTCGGCCTTCGGTCCGGGCAGATGCGCAACCCTCTGCCTCCCGCACGCCACGGCCGCCAAGTGCACAGATGACGGCGCCTTTTCATTCGATTTCCGTACCCTCGTTCTTCTTCTGCTTCTTTGAATGTGGGCGATGCCAACACCCGGTAACATTTACGTGTGGCCAAACGGATTATCGTTTCGCTAGTCTGAGGTCTCCTCCTTAGACATTCAGGAAAAGTGAAAACGCCGGAGGAGCGGTCCAAGGCAGCCATCTGCACAGCAGCAGCCTGAAAAACGACAGGAACGCAGGAAACGGAACCCGCAGAAAAGGCCGACTCTGCCATTGTTAAGCGGGCAGGCTGGCATCAGTGGGGCAGCAGCTGACGAGCATTCAGTCAGTGCCCGGCTAATATAGCTCCTTTTGTGCGTTACAGAATTAGTACAAAACCGTACAGCACAAAGCAAAAAAGGAAACACGGAGATGAAATGGAGTCACCCAAATGCCATGTTGGCATCTGCACAGTTGGCAAAAACAGTGCAAAAAAAAAAAACAACGTACAGTTATGGTGCTTAAACACTACTGACGTCACTACACAGCCACACAGTCAGTCGGCAGTCATCAGTGGACACTTCAAAACAACTTTGAGACTTAAAATAACGTCTTTCATAGTGAAACTCATCCCAAAGTGCTTTACACCTCAGCACACCTTAGTGCCTTTCCATGATGGGAGTAACGGCAGGTGAAGTGACTTGCTGAGGGATAGACAGATAGAAACAAGGAGAAACAAACGGAAACTTCTGTTCGGCCGTTCTCTTCTGTTGTTTGATTTTTATTTCGATTCCTTTTTTCTTAGAATGTTGATTTGTAAAATAACAGTAAATATTCACTGTACTGAGGTCAATTTCTTACGTGGCAATAAAACTGAATTCTGAACTTCATCCTGCGTGTGGACTCCTCATTCCTGACTTGGCCCATGATAAACACGAGGAGACAGACAGATAGGATTGGAGGACGCTGTAAAATAATTAAGTTTACAAAGGAACTCGGATAGATAGATAGATAGATGAGAGGCACTATATGATAGATAGATAGATAGATAGATGAGAGGCACTATATAATGGATAGATAGATAGATAGATATGAAAGGCACTATATGATAGATAGATAGATAGATAGATAGATAGATAGATAGATAGATGAGAGGCACTATATAATGGATAGATAGATAGATAGATAGATAGATAGACAGATAGACAGATGATAGATGTGAAAGGCACTATATAATAGATATCTAGATAGATAGATAGATGGCGGCACAGTGGCGCAGTGGTAGCGCTGCTGCCTCGCAGTTAGGAGACTCAGGTTCGCTTCCCGGGTCCTCCCTGCGTGGAGTTTGCATGTTCTCCCCGTGTCTGCGTGGGTTTCTTCCGGGCGCTCCGGTTTCCTCTCACAATCCAAAGACATGCAGGTTAGGTGGATTGGCGATTCTAAATTGGCCTTAGTGTGTGCTTGGTGTGTTTGCGTGTGTCCTGTGGTGGGTTGGCACCCTGCCCAGGATTGGTTCCTGCCTTGTGCCCTGTGTTGGCTGGGATTGGCTCCAGCAGACCCCCGTGACCCTGTATTTGAATTCAGCAGGTTAGAAAATGGATAGATAGATAGATAGATAGATAGATGGATGTGAAAGCCACTATATAGATAGATAGATGTGAAAGCCACTATATAGATAGATAGATAGATGTGAAGATAGATAGATAGATAGATAGATAGATAGATAGATAGATAGATAGATAGATAGATAGATGTGAAAGCCACTATATGATAGATAGACACAACAATGACACAAAGGAAGAGCTTTTGAGTCCCGGTGAGGCGCTATAAAAGCCGTTGCTGTTCTTATGAAGGACCCCCAGCTGTGTTTTGTGTCACATTTCTAACAAAGTCCTCACTTGCTGGGGTGCCACATTTTTCAGTTTTGTCTTCATCCTCTTCTCCACTGCCACCTCCAGAGGGTCTTGAGGGTGTCCCATAACTGACCCTGCCTTCTTCTTCAGCCTGTTGCCTCGGTGGTCCTCTCTTTTTGTGATGTTACCACCGGCTGTCACAAAGCTGGAGGACACATAAAGGATTTCAGTGCTGGTTGAGTGCAAGTGTCAAATGGTAAAGTAAAGGCCACCATAACAAGCCCCTCTGCCTGGTGACATTTCCTGCGGTGGCCTGTGATTAGGATTTCAGGCTCGTGTCCGTTTTCGTCAGGATGTCTCCCGGCCGTGCTGTCCCGTATCGTTTTCCTAAATTGATTTGTGACATTCCTCCTGAGAGGATCGGGGAAAGTGAATTTGTGAATTAATTTCCCGTTTCTCTCGGCTATTTACAGGGCTAGAATCAATAAAATGCTAATGAGGGGCTATCATCTTGCACATGGCAGGAAAACTAAAAAAAGATGACATTTATAATCCATCTCAGTGCGCCCGCTTGCAGCATCTTTTGTTTTATTTTTTTGTTTTCTGTCACAGGGTGTTCCATTTTTTTAAGGTTGTGGGCTTCTGGAAAAGTAACTGAATACCCACCAGCCCTCCAGCCCCCCCAATTACTGCATTTCTCTTCACTTTCAAAGCTCACTTCATCTTTGCAAGCCCTCAGTATTAATATATGGTGCCATTCAAGTGCTATGGGCATAATGGGCTCTGGCCAGGGGGGCCCATAAGCATAAGGGCCCCATGATTTTTCTAATTATATGTATGTTTCTGTTTTACTATCAAAATAGGGGTCCCAGTGCACTACCTTGCCCAGGGGGGGTCTATGATGCAGGTAAGACAGTCCCTGGGCCCATCATGGCCTCAAAATAGCTGGGTGGCGTCTGCCGTCGGTGGCTGAGGGTTGGCAGAGTGATTGATGACTTAGTAGCATCGCCTCACAGGGAGTTTTGCATAATTGCCCCTTAAATTCACTTTCTGTGTGACTTCAAAAGTGTGAAACGTAAAACTAATAAAGCTGAGTGTTTAGAAGTCTGCAGACCCGAAACGTCATCTCGTTTTATTCTTTTGCAGCCTTCTGATGAAATCATTTCAGTTTGCTTTACTACCACATCAAGCAACACTCAGTGCCCCTTAATGACAAAGTGACAACAGAATTATAGAAATGCTTGCAAAATTAACCAAAAAAAAAACCAAATGAACTATTAATAAATGCAGTTCTTTGCAGTTTTTTTAGTTTATTTTTTTTCTGACTTGTTAATTTTTTTTTTCATCACACAGAATTGGGTTTCACTTTCCTTTTGTTTTTGAATTTGTTGCTTTATCACACCATCTTGTTCTTCTAGCAATGTGCATTCATTGGCACGACACGTCGGCTGTCACTAAAAGGGTCCGCGGCCCTGGAAGTCAAGTCACATGACGTCATCGGCATGGCGTTCTATAAGCTTGTGGCGGGACGCGATGAGGGTCAGGACTGATGTGAGCACAGGGGGCTCGAAATCAGTCAGGCAGCTGACAATCCGTCCTCTGCGGGTTCTGTTTACTGTGCCGTTTCCATTTATCTCTCCATGCTGCTCATTTATGTTAAATCGTGTTAATATTATTCTGTCTAATTAGATAGATAGATAGATAGATAGATAGATAGATAGATAGATAGATAGATAGATAGGATATATATAGATAGATAGATAGATAGATAGATAGATAGATAGATAGATAGCACTATATAGATAGATAGATAATAGCACTATATAATAGATAGATAGATAGATAGATAGATAGATAGATAATAGATAGATAGATAGATAGATAGATAGATAGATAGATAAGGCACTATATAATAGATAGATAGATAGATAGATAGATAGATAGATAGATAGATAGATAGATAGATGTGTGAAAGTGCTATATAGGTGGAAGACAGATAGCATTTTGTTTGAACCTTGGGCAATATTTGGATTTTTACAGAATCTTACTAAATCAATCAATAAATCAATCAATAAATCAATAAATAACATTATTAGATGTGTTTTTGGTTTTGTTATGTCTAAGCATTTTTGTATGCTGTCTTTTTTTTACATTTCTTTATGTTTTTATGTGTTTTGGGGATTAATACCCGAGAGGCAGGACCCACCTGTCCGTCACTGCTGGGCACTCTCAGCCCATAGAGGGAGGCTGGCTGGGCGTTGAGTCCATGTGGTTCATTTGAAGGGGCCCTGGTCAAGTTTGGTGGTCTTTTTGTATTTCCTCCAATTTTGATTACTTGCTTTCTTCTTCTCCGGTTACTGGGTTGTGTTTCTGGGACACTGCTGCTTCGATTTGCCTTTTGGCGACACCCTTTGCTCTTTTTCTGTAAATGGTGGCCCTCTTTTTCAAAGTTCTTTTGGGACTCTCGCAGCCGGAGTTTCCAGGAGTTTCCAGGGCTCTCTCTCTGGTGAGACATGTTGAGACTCTCTTGTGATTTTTGAACTTTATACCCGATTCTCCATTTTGAAGCCTTGACAGCCTCCCATTTTCCTCGGTGGTCAGGCTGCCTGGCACTGGGCTTTATCTGGATGGGCAGTCTGCTCCGCTTTCTGGCTCCGTTTTTGCGTCTCCCTCCTTTTTGCTGTTCTTCCATATTTTAAGAATCAAAGCACAAAGGGCAGGATGGTAACCCGCAGTTGAAGGCACAACACGAGTCAGCAGCCCGACGCCAAAGCAAACCCTGGCACGGAGTAGAGTGAGGAATGCAGCATATTACCACTAGGTGGCACCGTGATGAAGAGCGAAGGAGCGGCCCTCACCACTGCTCTGCAGCGCCCCCTCATGGTTATTTTTTATTTCTATTATTAGGATTATCTCAAATAAGATAGAAACCACGTGGAGACTTTCAACGTTATTAACGTATTCGCATATTATGGGCTGCTGTTTCTAATCTGTATTTTTCTATTTCTTTTCTTTTCTTTTTTTGTACCCAGCGTCAGAAAAGGTCGGCGACGATTTCTACTCCAAGCGGCGACACCTAGCCGAGCTGGCGGCCAAAGGCAGCCTGCCGCTCCACCCGGTGCACATGGAGCCGGAGGAGAGCGTCCACTACAGCCCGGACCTGACGGGCGGCAAGCAGAACGGCCACAAATCCAAAGCCAACAAGATGCACACGCACCCACTGGCCTTCAACTCCAACACGCTGAAGGGATGGGACCAGAGCGAGCCCACCGGCCGCCGGCCAGCCTACGTCCCCAAGAAGCCCTGCACGGTGGAGCAGGTGAACGAGCTTCAGGGTGCCCGAGGCCAGCACTACCTGCCCCCTCAGCCGTACTTTGTGACCAACAGCAAAACAGAAGTGACCGTCTAGATTCCCCCCAGCCCCCTTCAGCTGTACAGAAAGAGTGGGACCCGCGCCCAGTCCTGGGACGGGGGAGGGGGGTGGTGGGGGTGGTCCTGGCTGTCGGGATGGCCACTTGTAACTCCAGCCCTTCTACTGTGCTGTGACGGCGAGTCGGGACGCCTGGAAAAATACAAAGCAAAACTAAACAACTGAACTACACAGATCTGCAGCATGCAAGCGCCTCGGGGCGCACGTGACAAGTGTGCGGCGAGGGGACAGAGATGTGACAAAACCAACACGAACTACCAATAAAGTGAGGACTGGGGGATCAATGGAGGAACCCAACTATAGCAATACTGGTGTCAGTTTGTCAGAGTGGAGCCTGAAGGACCACAGCAAAGTGGGAGACGGGCTGACGTACCCAAGTGTCACTTGAGACACCGCGTCCGCACAACGTCGGCCATCTTTTTCTGCAGGTGGCTGGTGGGCACCGACTCTGTACAAAGTGAAAGTTGTACGGACGCACGCACGCAGATTGAGTTGCGCCGTCCGGAAAGGAAAACCCACAGGCAGCTTTCCTCTGAAAATTCCACGAGGTTCCCGTAATTCCCAATCCGTAGAAGAAGGAAGGTCTCCTGGGTGAATTCCCTCTTGTCTCCTGTGTTTATTTATCGAGTCTCATTCCAACGCGTGACGTTGTGCCTTTCTCGTATTTCTCAAGTCCGCTCCAGAACTCCAATCTCGTAGTGATTATTTGAAAATGTTTGTTTTGTTTTATTTTATTTTATTTTTTTTTTTTTTTGTTTTTCAATGTCACGCTTGGCTTTCTGACGGTATGGTGGATGTGTTTAATTGTAAAAATTCCCATACTATTTGTTCTTCTTCTTCTTCTTCATCCGTTTGACATATCGACGGAGAAACGAAATCCAAGGAAGCTCCTTTTTAATCGCAGCGGATTCATTAATAAATCACTTGGGACATCATTGAGTGAGAATTATTGTGGGGTGGTGGTATTATGGGATGGACGCTTTTGTGACCAGCGGGTGGCGCAACTCCAGATCGCATCCATCAGCGAAAACTCTCAAGAAAAATAATGGCGGTAGTGTCCAAGGGAAAGAGAAATTCCAAAAAGTTACATGAATAAAGCAAACTCGTTAGAAATGGATTCCCTGGACTTCGAAACTAATCTACATGGGAAAAAAAAATTATCTGAAGGAAAAATCCCGGAAAAATGAAATATGGTGGCTAACCATAACACTGGGTATCCATAATGAAAAATAAATTAAACGTCTTGGCAGGGTTTGCATTCCGCAAAATGAGCGTACAGCACCTCGTGACCCCAGTTTTTAAAGCACAATGTGTCACTAGGATTTGTCACCAGGTGGCGCCCTCACTTGAGTTTTCTGCCCCATCAAATAACGAATGGCAAATCTAATTGGGTGGCAACCCCCCATAACGGATCTCCAAGATGATGGCTGCATCAACTGGCTGCCCTTCTTCCGCTTGAAATGTAGAAGACACTTTATAAGAGGACCACCAGCCAATTAGGTGTCATATCTCCACAAAAGACCCCAAATGACGACCAATCAAATTAGACTCACACAGGGCACCAAGGCTGGCACTGAGTTTCTTAAATTTGAGGGTCCACCTTTTAAAAGACCTCATTAGCGGAGGTCGGACTGACGGCTCAGCTGGACATTGTTATCGTCACCGTGTGGTCTGCAGGGTCTTTGGGTTTGTGCGAATTCGATTTTTTTTTTTTTTTTGCCGTTGCTGGGAAAGTTTCATCTTTACGGTTCAATGCAAGTTTAGGTAATTTTTTTTTACAGCCAGCATATAAATTTAAAGATGACTGGCAACGCTTTTAAGTAAAGTGTAGACCCATAACGTGCGACTCATGAATCCCAAAGTAGACCACCTGAGCCAACCATCTTCACCAGAGGGCATCCAGGTCTGTCCAGGCACTGGAAGGAGAGGCTGACTGTGAACCTGGAGGTCCTGGGGTCCGTACGCGTCCAGCCTCTGTGCGTCAGGAAGTGAAAGGTTCGGGCTGACGCTTTAAGCGGTTTCTGACCAGTGGTGCACGGGGAGTAACCACTCTTAAGTGACTTACACTCCATCGTTCCAAAAGTGCTAAAGATCTATACATAGGGACACGTCGGCAGCACCATTACAGTTTAGAGAGGCGCTATAAATGACCAGTCAGGTAACCACTCTTCGGATGTCCCAAGTGACCACACCAGTCTGTGGGAATGAATGGCAATTCCAGTGTGTGCTGTTATCTGTGCACCTTGTTTGTGGTGTATTGATGGGCGAGTGGGCACTGTCCTGTTCCAGGAGGTCACCGGCTCCACCTCTGGACACAACCCGACTCGTCACTACCGCCAGTGGCCAGTCGGGCACTGCTTGTTGTATTCAGGGCTCCCATCCTCTCGGCTCTTTGCCTCTTCTGAGCTCCACCCTTGCATTTCAAACTCGCACCTCTGAGACACTCGCCGGCTGGCTCTTACTGTTTTGACATTTGGATACCTGCTTTGTTCGTTTTCTTTTAGAAGTCTGACAACACTGTCGAGAAAAGTGCAAAAAAAATAAAATGAATGGAGCAACACCGGCATTCTGTTCTATGAGGAGGAAATACAAAAAAACAAAAAAGTTGTGCATCCATTGGAATCAACGCGGCCATCTGGAAGCAAACCAACACTCCTCTGATTCAAGTCAGGTGTGTCAGGGCAGAATGAGGGTGTGAAAATGGGAAATCTGGGAAGGGAGCAGGAATGAGGAAGGAGGGGGTGGGAAAAAAGGATGATCAGAGGAGGACAGGAATGAGGAATGATCAGAAGTCCATTGAAAATGAGGAATAATGGAGCAGGAATTAGGAATGATCGGATGTTAATCAGAAATGAGGAAGATGGGGATAAAGAGTAATCAGATGTCAATCAGGAATGAGGAATAATGGGGTGGGATTCTGGAATGCAGAATGAGCAGATGTCAATTAGGATTAAGGAATGATGGGGCAGGAATGATGAATGATCAGATATCCATCGATAATGAAGAATAATGGAGCGGGAATTAGGAATGATCAGATGTTAATCAGAAATGAGGAGGATGGGTATAAAGAATGGTCAGATGTCATTCAGGAATGACGAATGATGGAGTGTGAATGAAAAATGAGTAGATGTCAATGAGGAATGATAGGGCAGGAATAAGGAAAAATCATTTAGGAATAAGGAATGAAAGTGTGGGAACAAGGAATGGTCAGATGTCAATCAGGAATGAGAAATAACAGGGTGGGAATGAAGAATGATCAGATGTCCATAAATAATGAGGAATAATGGAGCAGGATATAGGAATGACCAGATGTTAATCAGAAACGAGGAGGATGGGTATAAAAATGATCAGATGTCATTCAGGAATGTTGGGGTTGTAATGAGGAATGAGCAGATGTCAGATAGGAATGATGGGACAGAATTATGGAAAAATCAAATGTCAATCAACAATGAGGAATGAAAGGGTGAGAATAAGGAATGGTCAGATGTCAATCAGGAAAGAGGAATGATGGGTGGGAATGAGGATCAGATGCCAGACTTCAATAAAGAATGAAGAGGATGGAAATTATTAGATGTCAGTCAAGAATGAGGAACGATGGAGGCAGGAATAAGGAATGATCAGATGCAAATAAAGGATGAGAAGAATAGGAATAGGGAATAATGAAGGGAAATACAAATAGATAATGTCAGAGATGGGAAATGATGAGGTAGGGGAAAAAGAATGGTCAGGCATCCATAAAGAATGAGAGGGGTGGGAATGAAAACCAGTGTTTTTAGGGATAAGTGATGGTGAAAACTGTGATGAGGAATGATGGAGTCAGTGAAAAGGAATACTAAGAGGCATTTAGGAACGACAGAGCAGGACAAAGGAATAGTGGAGTCAAGGATGATGAATGATAGGACAGGAAGGTGGAATTGTGTGGGTTAGGGATGAGGAATGATTGGACAGAAATGTGTCATGATGAATTGTCAGTCAGGATGGAGTAAGTGAGGGAGGTGAGAAGTAAGGAATTGTGGGGCAGAAATGAAAAAGAATGGGTCAAGGAAAAGATGAATGGGGTTAGAAGAGTGTAGGAATGTAAGGTCGAGGGTGTAGAATGGGAAGGGGAAGAAGATTTTGGTGGTGGGGATTGATTTGAAGGGGTCAGGGAAATCGGGGAGCAGAAGATGGAGAATAAGTTGGGGAGAAGGAAAGTTGAACTTATGGATGAAGAACGGTGGGCTTGGAGTGAAGAATGGAAATGGAATGTGGCGGCTTTGGGAGGACTCTGGGAAAAGAATGGGGCGCAGGGTTGAGGATCAGGTATTGCCCAGATTTTGAGAGTGGGGTGAAGGAAAAGGAAAACCAAGAAGGGTGATGAAGAATATTGTGGTGAGGATGACGAAGGGTAAACTGGGAGGATAGCATGAGCTTCAGAATGGGGTGGATGTCTGCTACATTCCTGTCCACATAGAGTGACGATGGACATCTTAATATCACCCCATTGAGAGTGTAAATGAGGGACGGGACCCTTGCAGTCTCATCACCTCAGTGTGAGATATGACAAGGAATGGGGGGCCAAAAAAACACACTGCTTGCCACTGCGTTCCATGCCATGGCAGTTCCAGCTCTGGGCTCAAGGAGGTGCTGCGTCTCTGACCCTCTTATACTCTTTAAATGGTTAGCTGTGCTGAATCCAATCAATCAGTTAATCAATTGTCATTTTATATCGTGTCCACCATGGAGAACGACATCTCAAGATGCTCTTCAAAAGATAAAAAAACTCGGGAATGTGAAGAGGGAAGGATGCTAGCATAGACATTTGGGATAAATGAGTTCCCATGTTGGAGATGAGCTCCATGTCCTCCTGTCCTCCTGCTCTCGGCTTTGGTTTACCCATCTGCTGGGCTTTGAGATTCATTAAGATGACATCTCTTTGGTGAAACCTGTAGACAACCCCAATGCAACTGTAAAGGAACAACCCATCACTCTCATCAGGCCTAGTTGCCTGTCAGTGTGGTGGCCATCGGCACACATTCAAGTTGGTCACCCAGCCACAGCTTTGTCACTAGTGAGTGAGTTCTGGCCAGGCACGGGTGTGGTCAACTGTCACATGTGGCCCCAAGCCTGAGGTCCTGAGATCTTCTTTATTGCAATCAAATCCAATGCAAAAAATTATTTCTTGTCCAGACAGTCCCTCCGTTTTTTAGATGATTGGACAAGAAGTGCAATCAGCGTTGGGCACTTAGTCTCCAAGAAAATGGAATCAGTGAAACCCACCCTGCCGTGACGAGCGCTCTACACTGCCATTAGACTTTCAGCTTGGTGGAATAACAGCCAAGGGTGACAAGAAAACTGAGAGGGATGGGCGGGGGTGACCCGAGGTCAAGGCTAGGCTGGCACCGTGCTACAGTGTGCCCCCTGAGCTCGGTTGATGTTGATGATGCCAGTCTGGGCCTGTTTGGGCGGGGTGGACAGTTTGGTTCATGGATGACGACAACACACTGCGTCCAGTCACTGGGCTCCAAAACAAAAGGCAGAAGGTCCAGAGAAGGCAAAGCTCTCGAGTTCTGCTGAGCTTCCTTCACGCCTGTGACTTCCGTCGTGACTGTTTGATAAAAGTGAACTGCTGTTTGCTCAACCGCGTCATCTGCTTTACTGTGAGTACGAAAAACAAGGAGAAACAAACGGAAACTTCTGTTCGGCCGTTCTCTTCTGTTGTTTGATTTTTATTTCGATTCCTTTTTTCTTAGAATGTTGATTTGTAAAATAACAGTAAATATTCACTGTACTGAGGTCAATTTCTTACGTGGCAATAAAACTGAATTCTGAACTTCATCCTGCGTGTGGACTCCTCATTCCTGACTTGGCCCATGATAAACACGAGGAGACAGACAGATAGGATTGGAGGACGCTGTAAAATAATTAAGTTTACAAAGGAACTCGGATAGATAGATAGATAGATAGATAGATGAATAGAGATAGATAGATAGATAGATAGAGATAGATAGATAGATAGATAGATAGATAATAGATAGATAGATAGATAGATAGATAGATAGATAGAAAGGCACTAGATAGATAGATAGATAGATAGATAGATAGATGAGAGCACTATATAAGATAGATAGATAGATAGATAGATAGATAGATAGATAGATAGATAGATCAGAGGCACTATATAATGGATAGATAGATAGATAGATAGATAGATAGATAGATAGATAGATAGATAGATAGATAGATAGATAGATAGATATGAAAGGCACTATATAATAGATAGATAGATAGATAGATAGATAGATAGATAGATATGAAAGGCACTATATGATAGATAGATAGATAGATAGATAGATAGATAGATAGATAGATAGATAGATAGATAGATAGATGTCCCAAAAAGGTGGGGGGGGGGACGAAGCCCCTCAACTGTCCCCATTTCACTGACAAACTGACATCTTTTATCTGGAATTCATCGAGCGAATGGCGAGGCAGAGTTTGAAGTGCCCGCTGCCCAATTAATGCCCCGTCAATGCAGGCTCGCCATTATTTAGCATACAAAAGGAAGCCTGGCGCTCAACTAGCGGTAATGGAGATGCCGTCCCTGAGGAGCACTTTGCGCTCGCTCTGCTCGTGATAACTCAGGCCTGATGTCTTCCCTCCAGTTAATGGTCTCCTTAGTGAGAATTACAGGCAGGATGAGCAAGACGCCAGGCTGCAGTGCTCCCCTGGCATTAGTGTAGGCTGCACACACTTAAGTGGAATGCCAGCCATTAATTCTCCTTAAAGTCGTGTTTTTGGGAGCGACACGCCGGCCCTCCTGCTCTTCTACCCACCCAGCCATGTGTCATTCCTGATGGCCCAGTAACTTGGCACCTTTTCACCATGAGGGCATGTGCCCAAGTCATTATGAAACGGCACACAACTCTGCCACCAATCTGCTTCTCAGTGTCTTGTTTGCCATCTGCTCACACTCTCAATAAAAAAACAGACCCTGCAGTATCTGAAGTTCCACCATTAGAGGTCGCTCCACAACCCCTCCCTGACACAGCCTCAAGTGGTCCACTAGTTACTCAGGTGGGCACTGAGAAGTGAGACCTGAATGGATAAAACCACAGAGATGCCAGTCTGTGTTGGCACCTTGACAGCAGGTGTATAAGCTGGAGTTATGCAAGTTCTACTTTGTCACTCTGATGGACAGAAGATGGCTGAAGACTTCAGATGAGATTTTCCTCTGTGTGCCCCCCCAACCCACGCTGAACGTGTACCACACAGACTGGTAACATCTGGTAACCAGCTAGCTGGAGACCCAATGTACTGCTTAGGAAAGGCATCAGGAAGTAACAATCAGCCTTTGTTTTATACAAACCTTCAAGAGATCGTAAAGAAACGCATAGAAAAATTCAAATGAATTTAGCCATTGCCACATCAAGAGACGTGGTAGATGATGATTGTATGTATAGGGGGGCAGATAATAGGAAGTTGGGAGCGCCCCCTACAGGGCCAAGCTGTCCTAAACAAGAGGCACCCGATAAAACTGAAGACGAAGCTGCTAGCAAAACATTAGAACACACTTCAAGGAGAAATGGACCTGGGCACCTAGGCTGGTCCATCACAGCTGGCAAAATCAAATCCATGGTCACTCTGCTTACAGGCCAGGCCAAGAACAGGCAGCTGAGCGACTGTGGGGTGCTGCCAAGATGGCCTCTATGACCGGGAGGAATATCAGGGCACTGGATCTGTATGTACTGGACGTGGTGAGAACACTCCACATGGAAACTCAACTCCTTAAACGTTAAAGGAATTCGCTTTGGCTCAGGTCGCCATTGGCCTAGTAGGCCTCTGCTTGAAACAAACATCTGAGGGGGCCATATCACTGCCCACTGTGCCAGCTGCAGGTGTAAACTTGGGGACCAAGATATTAGTAGGAGAAGGAAACTCTGGTGTCAATAATTGAAGAGTGGATGTAAAGTTAGATGTGAATTAATCAGGAGTAAGTGCAAAGTTAGGCGTCAATAAATCGGGAGTAAGCAGAAAATCATATGTTAAATGATTAGAGTATATAAACTTAAATTTGAATAAATCAGCATTAAGTGTAAACTTACAGGCATCAATAAATCAGCATTAAGAGTAAAATTAGGTGTCAAAACATAAAGCGTAAAGTTTAGGGGTTAATACATTCGTAGTGACAGTAAACTTACGTGTCAATGAATCAGGAGTTAAGGGTTAACTTGCTGGTAGCTGTCATGGCGCTATATGCTCTCCCCCACCCTCTCCCCCTCTCTCTCATCCCTCTCTCTCTCTCCACCCCTCTCTCTCTGATCCTTATCCGGTGATAGGACGGGGTTTCCTCTGGTCCATTCAGTCCATGGTTATGGCTTTGGCATCGTCTAAGGCTGAGTCGCTGGTTTTGCTGGTTTCTCAGATCCTCCTCAGTTTGTTTGGACCACTTTCTGTGTAGGTGCCGTTCTTTGAACCTTCCAATCCTCAGAGCGGTTCTGCCAGAGTCGCTTGTATTTTATCCGGCAGGTGTTCATTCTGCAGATGTGGGCGAGTCGTCTCAGCCTTTTCAGTCGTATTGTCTCTGCAACTGTTGCTTGGTGGTTCATATGATTTCACTTCGAAGGCGGTCACGGAAGGAGAAGCCTGCAGGATCTGAGCAGGCAGGTCCTCAGCTGTCATCATGAAGAGTAAAAAAACTAAAAATGATAACATAAAATAAATTTGTCCACTGGTCTCTTCTATAAATGTGTTTTCTGTATGATTCCAATAAATTTGATTATTTTTATAGTCAAAATCGCTGAATTTGCGTATTTTCTGGTCAAATACACGGGAGAAACGTGAGGTGCGCTAGCTACGAGCCTCACCTCACCTCGGACTGCGCTCTCCTGCACACAAGCGGTTAATACATTGGCGCGTGCCCGTCGCTGTCTCTCAGTATGTCGCCAATATAAGGTTTGCAGACACGTTTATTACACACCCTGACTTTCCACAGTCTGGCTAAGATCTTTAATGAATGTCTGTGACAGATTTAGTTGTGCTGATCGGACACAAAACTGCAGTGAAAAGGCACCAGGCGTGGCAGACAGTACCGTGCTGCCCTGAAGGGGGCGCATGTGAGTCCAACAGGTGCTCGTTGCTGCTGTTCTTCAACGCAGGGGCGCCAAGAAGTTCGCAATATCAGAAAGTCAAGTGCATTGCAGCGGTCCGTTTATTTTTCATTTTTGTTCCGACTGACTGTCAAAAAGTAGGGTGGTCCACATCTAATTATGCAATTTTCATTACGTAAAAACTTCATTAAGTTTATTACATAGAAAAGTGTGCGAACTGACGACATGAAGAATTGTCTTCGCGCAGAACTAGAATCGTCCCCGCATAAATCAAAGTCATCCAGATGATCTGGATCTGCATAATTAGATCTGGACCACCCTGTAGAGATTCAAATTTTTAAAACTAAAGGAAAATAAGTAGGGAGTTTTAGAAGAAAGTGACGGAGATTTTTGTGGAGAAGAATAGGCGCATGGACTTCATTTACAAATAATGGTAAGATTATAAACGGTTTTCAATTGTAAAAAGAAAATGGGATTAAACTAAGAAAAAAAGAATCCAATATTTAAAAACAAAATTTTGCCCTTAAATAAAATATTCTTTTGTTTCTCTCTCCCTCTCACTCTCTCTCACTCTCTCTCCCTCTCTCTCTCTGCTCTCTCCTCTCTCTCTCTCTCTCTCTCTCTCTCTCCCTCTTTCTCCGCTCTATCTCTCTCTCTCCTCTCTCTCTCTCTCTCTCTCTCTCTCTCTCTCTCTCTCTCTCTCTCTCTCTCTCTGTCTCTCTCTCTCTCTCTCTCTCTCTCTCTCTCTCTCTCTCTCTCTCTCTCTCTCTCTCTCTCTCTCTCTCTCTCTCTCTCTCTCTCTCTCTCTCTCTCTCTCTCTCTCTCTCTCTCTCTTCTCCGCTCTCTCTCTCACTCTCTTTCTCTCTCTCTCTCTCACTCTCTCTCCACTCTCTCTCTCTGCTCTCTCCTCTCTCTCTCTCCTCTCTCTCTCTCTCTCTGCTCTCACTCTCTCTGCTCTCACTCTCTCTCTCTTTAGGGCTCATCCATCCATTATCCAACCCACTATATCCTAACACAGGGTCAGGGGGTCTGCTGGAGCCAATCCCAGCCAACACAGGGTGCAAGGCAGGAAACAAACCCTGGGCAGGGCGCCAGCGCACACACACACACACACCAAGCACACACTAGGGGCAATTTAGGAACACCAATGCACCTAACCTGCATGTCTATGGACTGTGGGAAGAAACCAGAATACCCGAAGGAAACCCACGCAGACACGGGGAGAACATGCAAACTCCACGCAGGGAGGACCTGGAACCCGGGTCTCTTTAGGGTTCATATACTTGTAAATCTCACTCTGAAGGAGTCACCATGCAGACATGAACCTCACCGCACGTCACTATAAAGTGTGCACCATTACTTTTTCCTAGAATTACTGTGTTTGTATTCCGTATGATTGTCTTTACTGGTTCACTGCCATTAAGCAAGTCAAAAGCCTAATTCTAAAGTGAGTTGGTGCAGTACGTAGTGCTCTGGCCTCACACCTACAGTGACTCGGGTTCAAATCCCAACTTGGTCATTTTGAGCCATGAACCTCACCACTCATCACTGGCGTCCACTTTTAGGATCCATGGGGGTGAATCTGCAAGATTAGAGTTAGGGTTAGGGTTAGGGTTAGAAGAGGCGGATTTCAGTCTTGAGGGAGATCTTGGGCTTCCTCCACAGACACCACTTGAGTGAGGCGAATGCCGTTTGTTGACTTCGGTAGTGGATGCCCACTTTCTTCTCTTGGATCAGTGACCCCCAGATACTTGAATGGGCAGATTCGCCCACTGGGAGATCAATGATAATGGATTGCGTCTGCTATCCTTTGCCACATCCAACCATCAGATTGTAGGAAAATAGCCACTTCCAGCACCCCAGCGCTATATGCACTGCAGAGATGCTGCACTTGCTGTCCTCCAGTGTCACTTCTTAAGCCCCCCAGATGAGTCCTGAAGCATCCATAAGCGATAGGTGACCAGTGAAGAAGAGTGCAGGACTCGGGGTGTGCAGACATGGAGTCAAGAGAAGGGGTCCGCTTGTGTGCACCTCTGAGGCCAAGAGGAACTTTGCAGATCAGCTTGTCGAAAGGGGTCTGGTGCGAGACCACCACCAGCTGAGCATACCCACTAACCCCAAACAGCAGTTGCTTATGTTGTCGCTTCTTCACTGGTGCAGATGTGGACTTGACTTTAACGTGCAGTGTGGATGACCTTCTACAAGCAGGTTAACTGACCAGTGAGGACATTTCTTCATGCAACTGCACCCTCCTCCTGGTCACTTTAATTACGAGCCCCGTACCTCAGCCCCGCTTCAGGACGTTACGTTTAAGTGCGTCGCGAGTGTTGTGAAGGAGCTGCTCTCGCGCAGCCTTTGGGGTGCTCAGTTTTCACATTTGACATACAGGAGATGCCCACCATGACAGTCTCACATCAGCCAGTAGCTCACACATTTATGGCCCATGGGACCAGTGGGTCATAACACCTGGACAAGCCTGCCGCCACGCCAGTGTTCAAAGGTGGGAAACCGCAGCCCTCATTCAGACCCCACTGGGAATGGCGCTCGCTCGCCGAACACATCGGGATTCATTTGTCGGAGAGGATTAGCCAGTCGGTGAATGTGAGCTCATGAGGCCACTTGCCGAAGATCGCCCGCCTAGCAGAGCGCGTCATCCTCGGACCTTCGGCATGCCAGTGGTGCCGCTCGCCGGCGTTAGGCCAGCTTCTAAAAAGTCCCGCGTGCGCCTTCCGCGCTTCCAGTTGTCAAGACCCCCCTGTTGGGAAAATAAACCGAAATCGGCGGGCAGCTGCAGGGGTGCAATGACGGCACACGAGGAGGGGAAACGCTGAGGCTCAGCAAGAAAAACGCAATCAAAGAAAAATGAAAGTCTAATTAAAGAGAATTGAGGTGGGCCGCAGATGCGCTGAAAAACGCACGAGTGACACAAGCGAGGGCTAAAGGGAATATTCGTTCGTTCGTTCGTTCAGTTTACCTGTACCTGTTTATTCCATTTCAGGAATGTGGAAATGGGGAACTACCTGGGACCACATTTTGTATTCCGTTATTGAGTTGTGCTTCCTTGGCACATTCAGTCAGTCAGTCATTTCCTGTTAATTCCAATGCGGGACTGTGGACATACTCTCCCACATTCTTTTTTTCTTTCTTTCAATGACCCTCCCAGTTCCTCTTCTGTATCCTTTAGTGTAGCAGCTCAAATGTATTTTTCACCTGCTGCTTTCTAACCCGCTGAATCCAAACACAGGGTCACGGGGGTCTGCTGGAGCCAATCCCAGGCAACACAGGGCACAAGGCAGGAACCAATCCTGGGCAGGGTGCCAACCCACCGCAGGACACACACAAACACACCCACACACCAAGCACACACTAGGGCCAATTTAGAATCGCCAGTCCACCTAACCTGCATGTCTTTGGATTGTGGGAGGAAACCGGAGCACCCTGAGGAAACCCACACAGACATGGGGAGAACCCGGGTCTCCTTACTGCGAGGCAGCAGCGCTACCACTGTGCCACCGTGCCGCCCAGGGGAGAACATCCATCCATTTTCTAACCCACTGAATCTGAATACATGGTCACGGGGGTCTGCTGGAGCCAATCCCAGCCAACACAGGGCACAAGGCAGGAACCAATCCTGGGCAGGGTGCCAACCCACCGCAGGACACACACAAACACACCCACACACCAAGCACACACCAGGGCCAATTTAGAATCGCCAGTCCACCTAACCTGCATGTCTTTGGATTGTGGGAGGAAACCGGAGCGCCCGGAGGAAACCCACGCAACCACGGGAGAACATGCAAACTCCACGCAGGGAGGACCCGGGAAGCAAACCCGGGTCTCCTAACTGCGAGGCAGCAGCGCTACCACTGTGCCACCGTGCTGCCCCTGCTGTAATCTCATTCATTTAATTCTTTATTTTTTAAATATTTTATATAAAAGCCAAGTCATGGGAGTTACAGGCTTTGTCGCCAAACATTCATTCATTTATCCATCCTGGCCTTTCTAATTCTTTTTTCTGTACCTGTTCATTCCGGTATTATCTTGTGGGAGCTGTAGACCATCTTGTCATACGTCCACATCGATCCATGAATCAATTCATTCATTTATTTGACTCAACCTAATAAATTTAATGAAGAGTTCTGGAAGCTATGGGCTATCCTGGCATACATGCACATCAATCAATCAATCAATCAGTCAATCAATCAATCAATCAGTCAATCAATCCTTTCATTCAGCCAGTCAGTTATTTAACCTCAATCTGTTAGTCTACTACATGATTATGGAGTCTATCCTGATACACACTCCCACATTCATTCATTCATTCACTGACACTTTTAGTTATTTTTTCTGCACCTGTTGATTCCACCATTGAGTTGTGGAATCTCGGAAGACAACCACATTAATCAATCAATTTGTTAATTCTTTCGTTTGATTATTTTTACCTCAACCTGTCAATTTCAATACAGGATTAATTCATTCATTCATTCATTCATTCAGTCAGTCAGTCAGTCAGTCAGTCAGTCAGTCACTTTACCTCAGCTTGTTAATTCCAATACAGGATAATGGAAGCTGGAGTCTGTCCTGACATGCACTCCCACGTTCATTCATGCATTCACTAATTCATTCATTGACACTTTTAGCCATTTTTTCTCTGCCTGTTTTTTCCAGTATTGAGTTGTTGGAGCTGCAGGCTATCTTGGCAGACATCCACGTTAATCAATCAAACAATTTCTTCATTCGCTAATTTAGTAATTTTTACCTCAGCCTGTTAATTCCAGTACAGGATTGTGGAAGCTGGAGTCTGTCCTGACATGCACTCCCACATTCATGTGTTCATTCACTCGCTGATCCTGTTAATTCCTCTTCTGCACCCCCTTTTCTATTACAGTGTAAGACTGTAGGAGTTGAAATGTATTTTTCCAACACTGCATCCTCATTTGTGTCTTCTTTTTCTAAATCTTTTTATTCCAAAGCTAAGCTGTGGGAGTTGCAGGCTGTGTTGATAAACACCCACATTCATGCATTCATTTATTTTTCCTGGCCTTGTTTCTTTCAATGCAGGGTTGTTGAAGATGGAGTTCTAACACAGCACACATACACACACAAACACATTTATTTATTCATTCCAATCTGTTCCAGTGCAGGACAGGGCATACACTCGCTAAATGGGCTCATTCTAGACAGGCAGCGGTCTGCCCAGGATATCTGAACTCACATCCCCACATCTGTTTGGAATTTTCACCAAGCACTGTGCCACTGGGCTGCTCTTCTTGAAAATGAAAACCTTTGGGAGTAAAGCAGAGAGTGCCAGTGCATGTGGTGGTACAAGGAAGGCCAGGCAGATAAGCCAAACACTCATTTCAATTTCTGCATTTTATATGGATTTCTCCTCAGAAACATTCATTGTTCGGTTATCTCTGCAGATTCACCCTTTTTTTCCAATGTGTTTCTCTTTGTCTTTTTAAACTTTCTATGCACCTGCTGGTCTGGCAGTTTGCCCCTGTTGATTCCTGCCCAGTTTGTAGTAGAAGGAACAAATGCATCTGCACCCGTGACGTGGCTGCCCCCTCGCTGTCTCGTGCTCGCCTCTCCACTCCATGAAGTCTTCATTCTCCTCTGCAGCTGTTCTCTCGGCCTCCGTCTCATTTATTACCCTTCGTGCTGACAGAGGGCGCTGTTGCGCGTGTGAGATACATTCTGCTCTTTGACTGTAGTTCCTATCTATCTATTATATAACGCCTTTCACATCTATCTATCTATCTATCATATAGTGCCTTTCATATCTATCTGTCTATCTGTCTATCTATCATATAGTGCCTTTCATATCTATCTGTCTGTCTATCTATCTATATTATATAGTGCCTTTCACATCTATCTATCTATCTATCTATCTTATATAGTGCCTTTCCTGATCTATCTTTTGCATGTATCATATAGTGCCTTTCATATCTATCTATAACACAAGTAAACACAAAATATTATATAGTGCCTTTCACATCTATCTATCTATCCCTATCATAATAACTGGTGCCTTAGCACCAATAACTATCATATAGTGCCTGAGTCTATTACTATCGATCTATCTATCTATATTCATATAGTGCCTTTCTACATCTATCTATCATATCTATCATATAGTGCCTTTCTATCTATCTATATCTTCATATTGTGCCATTCATGGATTTGCTATGTGTTTTGGGTCTATCATATAGTGCCATTCTCCTTCAGGATTTTTGGTAGACAGTAGAATTCATGGTTCCATCTATCACAGCAAGCCTTCCAGGTCCTGAAGCAGCAAAACAACCCCAGACCATCACACTACCACCACCATATTTTACTGTTGGTATGATGTTCTTTTTCTGAAATGCTGTGTTCCTTTTCGCCAGATGTAGCGGGACATTTGCCTTCCAAAAGTTCAACTTTTGTCTCATCAGTCCACAAGGTATTTTCCCAAAAGTCTTGGCAATCATTGAGATGTTTCTTAGCAAAATTGAGATGAGCCCTAATGTTCTTTTGCTTAACAGTGGTTTGCGTCTTGGAAATCTGCCATGCAGGCCGTTTTTGCCCAGTCTCTTTCTTATGGTGGAGTCGTGAACACTGACCTTAATTGAGGCAAGTAAGGCCTGCAGTTCTTTAGACATTGTCCTGGGGTCTTTTGTGACCTCTCGGATGAGTCGTCTCTGCGCTCTTGGGGTAATTTTGGTCGGCCGGCCACTCCTGGGAAGGTTCACCACTGTTCCATGTTTTTGCCATTTGTGGATAATGGCTCTCACTGTGGTTCGCTGGAGTCCCAAAGCTTTAGAAATGGCTTTATAACCTTTACCAGACTGATAGATCTCAATTACTTCTGTTCTCATTTGTTCCTGAATTTCTTTGGATCTTGGCATGATGTCTAGCTTTTGAGGTGCTTTTGGTCTACTTCTCTGTGTCAGGCAGCTCCTATTTAAGTGATTTCTTGATTGAAACAGGTGTGGCAGTAATCAGGAAATTGAACTCAGGTGTGATACACCACAGTTAGGTGATTTTTTAACAAGGGGGCAATTACTTTTTCACACAGGGCCATGTAGGTTTGGATTTTTTCTCCTAAATAATAAAACCATCATTTAAAAACTGCATTTTGTGTTTACTTGTGTTATATTTGACTAATGGTTAAATGTGTTTGATGATCAGAAACATTTTGTGTGACAAACATGCAAAAGAATAAGAAATCAGGAAGGGGGCAAATAGTTTTTCACACCACTGTATCTATCTATCATATAGTGCCTATCTACCTATCTATCATATAGTGCCTATCTATCTATCGATCTATCTATCTATATTATATAGTGCCTTTCATATCTATGTATCTATCATATAGTGCCTTTCACATCTATCTATCTATCTATCATATAGTGCCTTTCATATCTATCTATCATATAGTGCCTTTCATATCTATCTATTATATAGTGCCTTTCACATCTATCTATCTATCTATCTATCTATCATATAGTGCCTTTCACATCTATCTATCTATCTATCATATAGTGCCTTTCATATCTATCTATATTATATAGTGCCTTTCATCTATCTATCTATCTATTATATAGTGCCTTTCCTATCGTATAGTGCCTTTTACATCTATCTATCTATCTATTATATAGTGCCTGTCACATCTATCTATCTATCTATCTATCCATCATATAGTGCCTTTCATATCTATTTATTTTATTTGGAGTGCCTTTCACTTCTATCATCATATACTGTAGTTCCTCTCAAGTTCCTTCATATCTGTCTATGTATTATATTGCACCTTAAATGTCTATTTATCCAATAGGTAGCGCCTTACATGGCTATTTTTCATATGGCACCTTTCTTCACTATCTGTTTGCCTAGTCATTATATAGTGCCTTTCATATCTGTAACTATCTGTTAAACAGATGTGAAAGGCTCTAAGTATTACAGTTTCTTTCAAAACTAATATAAACTGTCTTTCATATGTATCTATTATATAGTGCCTTTCACATCTATTTTGTAAGTGCCAGTGTCATGTATTTTTTTATTATATAGTGCCTTTCATGTCCATCTATATGTATTTAATAATACCTTTCAAATCTATCCTTCATAAAGTGTATTCCATATAGATCTATCTATCTTTTATATAGTGCCTTTCATATATATTATACAGTATAATGTATTTCCCACCAATCTATTGTATAGTGTCTTTTTAAATCTCTCTCTCTGTTACTTACTGCCACTCACATATATTTTTTTTTCACATTGATCTGTTAAATAGGTGCTGGCACTGATAAGCAGGGATGATGGAACAGCATACAGAGATGAGGTAGAATGGCTGTCCACATGGTGTGAAGACAACAATCCATCTCTCAGTGTCGACAAGACAAAAGAGATAATCGTGGACATCAGAAAATCACATCCTGCTCACATCCCACTCAGCATCAACGGTTTAGATGTGGAGACTGTTAGGAGTACCAAGTGTGCACATAACTGAGGAACGTAGGTGGACACATAACACCTCATCACTAATCAAGAAAGCCCAGCAGAGACTACAGCACTTCCTGGGGTGGCTGAAGTGAGCAAGTCTTCCCCCTTCCATCCTCAGCTTGTTCTACAGAGGCACCATTGAGAGCGTCCTGACCAGCTGCATCACTGTCTGGTATGGCAACTGCAACATATCTGATCGCAAGGATAGTGAAGACAGCAGAGAACATTATTGGGGTGCCTCTCCCTTCACTACAGGACATATTTTACAAACGTAGTGCAGCGTTGAGCAGGACCCCCTTACACCCCTCACATGGACTGTCACACTTCTGCCATCCAAGAGAAGATACTACAGCATCAGAGCCAGGTCTGCCAGGCTGCAGGAGAGTTTTTACCCCCAAGATGCCAGACTCCTCAACAACATGCTGGCCCCCCTGGCATCTTCCACACGGCCTCGACCACCTCGAAAAACAGACCTTTTATACACGCAGGCCGCTGTCCTGCAAAGACGAGTGTGCAGGGAGAAGAGAACTGAAAATCTCATAGTGACCTCGAAGGATTTGGACATTCGTGACATCCTTCTGCTGTGACACATTCTGACCTGTCATTGTTCACACGTCTTAAACAACTCTCATCATACGCTGATCACTTCTGTATTATCTAGATCTATTATTTATTATATTACATATCTATTGACTATATTTAAGTATCTAGATGGCAAATACCACACAATGCATCAGGGTTTATAATGCTTACTACACGTCAATATTGCTGATACTTCTTTGTCTTGTGTTGTTTGTGTTTTAATTTTAAATTTGAATTCTATTTTTAATTTATTATTTACACTTCATGTTGTTACTCTGTGGACCCTGAGCTTCGCAATTTCGTCTGTCTGTATACTTGTATGTGTTTGAGATGACAATAAAGTTCCCTTTGAAATATTGCCGTTCACATATATTATATTGTGTATTTCACACCTTTCTATTGTATGGTGCCTTTCATAGCTGCCTATCTATTACAAAGTGCATTTCGCAGCTATGTAGTTTCTCTTACTCCTATATACTGTATTGTTTCAGTTTTATAGTGCCTTTCACATCGATTTATCCATATCGACTATTTAGAGCCTTTCCCATCTATTTATTTATCTATCAGATAGTGCTTTGCACATAAATATATCCATCTCTCTAGTATAAAGTGTCTTTCTTACCCATCTGTTATATAGCGTCTTTCACGTCTGTCTTTGTACCTCATGCGCCAGTCTGCCCCCTAGCGTTGCAGGTTCGATCTCACGCCACTTGCCCGTGAGCAGACTATTATGCTGAACATTAAAGGGATCCTAGTACGATGTCCGATATAGAAAGGCGCTATACAAACTGGAGACGGTCTATAAGGCACATTACAAGCAAACGTACCACTTAACTAAACTTTTAAATGTTATGTGGACTTAAAATGAAAGACGAGGATAGAAAAAGATAAACAAATCACTCCTGGATGCTCGCCAGATGTTTCCGATGGAAGAAGCTGCTTGGCGAGCCCACTGCTCGTTTCCATGGTAACGACTTCACTTCTGAGGGTCTCCCGGCCCCGCTCGGTAATTTCGACTCTCGTTTCTGCCTTTCGAGGAGTCTGCGCCCGTACTGCAGAGAACTGTGGGTTCTCTGAAACGCCGTGTTGGAGACAATGGACTCCCCTTGGTGAACCCACCCATCCACACCCACATGCCTGCGCTTCCCATTGTGTTTATTTACTTAATTTCAATCACTTTCTCCCCCTTTTGAAGACCAGAAAGTTAAAGAACAGCGGGGGGCGTCAAGTGGAGGTGGCTGGGAGGATATAATCTGACCGAATGTCCGGCTCTGACACCAAGTTCAAGTGACAGGCGCTATATTGGCTCTCATAAGGCCTCTATAGAAGGGGGCTCCGTGGGGCCGGTCATGTCCAGCTCGTTTGGTTTTGCGTGTGGAGCTGCAGAAGAGCGCGTGGAGCTCCGAGACAAACAGGAGCGGGGCGTCCGGCTCGTAGCTTCACAGCGCCCCCTAGCAGCAGCCAAGGACCCCCGCAGGCTCCAAATTAGCGGACCCCGTCTGCATCGCCCAGGCTGCCTCAGATGATCGAGGAGAAGCAGCTGCTGCTGACTTGGCCACCCCGCGGTGCCTTTCTATTGCCAGTGCTTGGGCACGCAGCTGATGGCCCGAGGGAAGCCGCCTTCTTGAGTTTCACTGAGCACGCAGCAAACGAAGGTAGCAGACCCGAAAACGAGTCAGATTCAGAGGAGCTCGTGACCTTCCGGCCTGCATTTGTGTCGGTTTACCACGAGGTCCCCTGGCACGGCTCCTTGGGAAACGGACAGAACACTTTAGATGTGAAAGACACTATAGTATAGATAGATAGATAGATAGATAGATAGATAGATAGATAGATAGATAGATAGATAGATAGATAGATAGATAGATAGATAGATAGATAGATAGATAGATAGATAGATAGATAGATAGATAGATAGATAGATAAGATAGCACTATATAATAGATAGATAGATAGATAGATAGATAGATAGATAGATAGATAGATAGCACTATATAATGGATAGATAGATAGATAGATAGATAGATAGATAGATAGATAGATAGATAGATAGATAGATAGATGAAAGGCACTATATAATAGATAGATAGATAGATAGATAGATAGATAGATAGATAGATAGATAGATAGATAGATAGATGAGAGGCACTATATAATAGATAGATAGATAGATAGATAGATAGATAGATAGATAGATAGATAGATAGATAGATCCTTTATTAATCTCCCAGGGGAAACTCACATACTCCAGCAGCATAAAAACAATATTAAATTAAATAGTGATAAAAATGCAGTATATACAGTATGAGTTTATACTGACAGCAGATCCATCGCCGAAGTGGACAAGACGGTCAGCAGTCGTAAGGGGGACTTTGTCCATTCATTCATTTTGCCTGGCTGGGATGCCAGCCCATTGCGTGGCACGCTTAGTGACACCCACAGAAGTTCAAAGAGGTTCCTTTACCGGACTGTAGCCTCTTTAAAGTAACAGTGCAGTTAACGGCACTTTAGGGTTTCACGGTTCCTCGTAGAACTCTTGTTTAATGAAGAAGAACTTCATTCTGAGAAGGTCATTTGCTAATGAAGTTGTTTCTTTGATCAGAAGTGGCTGTCGGGCGAGTAATTACGACATTTTAAAATATCCAACTATTTGTAATTCATGATAACTTCAGACAAGTAAGCCGGACCTCGGCCATTTAAGGCTTTATATGTTAAAAGGAGGATTTTGAAATCTGCCCTAAACTTAACTAAAGTTAATTTCCCAAAATTTTTAAGATGGAAAGATGGAAAAGTAGTCATGCCCAACGAATTGCAGTTGTGTCAATCAGCCGATGTCACATTAAGTGAGGTTTTGTTATGGGGCATGTCAGATTGTGAGCTGGTGGCTGCACCAGACTGGAAACAGAGTGTAACCCGTGGTACCTTGGAGGTCTCTCACGTAAAGAAAGGTCCAACATCTTGTAACACCCTCAACGTCAGCCCCGTAACTGTCTAACGCAGGCCCGCTTACGCTATGGTTGTGGGAGGGTTATCTGACCCAGAGGGCGTTCCGTGAATCCGTCATACCCATTGCACACTCTTCCAGCCCAGTCGTGCCCGCCCCTTTTCCTGACAGCCAATGGCATACTGCCTGATGGAGGCCGGGCTGTTTGAAGGGTTAACTGCTGCAGTGAGGTCAAATGTAAAATACTCAGACATCAGACAGACAGCCTTCTCTTCTGTTTGTGAGCTTCAGATGTGTGTGTTCCTCAAATCGTCACTACATTTTATGCATTGCACTTCCAGATGAGCATTAGTTAAGCAGCATAGGATGGTGGTCTATAAGATGACGTCATAGATCAAGAAGAGGAAGAGAGTGAGGGCAGAGCCAAGGATCAAATGGTAGAAGTTGAAAACGGAAGACTGCACGGTTGAGTTTAGGGAGGAGGTGAGACAGGCACTGGGTGGCAGTGAAGACAGACAGCTGGGAACCTACAGCAGATGTAGTAAGGGTGACAGCAAGAAGGGTGCTTGGCGTGACATCTGGACAGAGGAAGGAGGAAAAGGAAACCTGGTGGTGGAATGAGAAAATACAGGAGAGTATACAGAGGAAGAGGATGGCGAAGAAGAAGAGGGATAGTCAGAGAGATGCAGAAAGTAGACAAGAGTACAAGGAGATAAGGCGCAAGGTGAAGAGAGAAGTGGCGAAGGCTAAAGAAAAGGCGTATGATGAGTTGTATGAGAGGTTGGACACTAAGGAAGGAGAAAAGGACCGGTGGGCTACAACGAGGGGCCGAGCTGGGAAAGATGAGCAGCAGGTTAGGGTGATAAAGATGGAAACGTACTCACAAGCCAGGAGAGTGTGTGGAGCAGATGGAAAGAGGACTTTGAGAGGCTGATGAATGAAGAGAACGAGAGAGAGAGGAGGTTGGATGATGTGGAGCTAGTGAATCAGACTTAGCAAGAAGGAAGTAAGCACAGCAATGAAGAGGATGAAAAATGGAGAGGCCGTTGGTCCAGATGACATACCTGTGGAAGCATGGAGGTGTTTAGGAGAGACGGCAGTGGAGTTTTTAACCAGATTGTTTAATGGAATCTTGGAAAGTGAGAGGATGCCTGAGGAGTAGAGAAGAAGTGTACTGGTGGGTCGACATTTAAGAATAAGGGGGATGTGAAGGACTGCAGTAACTACAGGGGGATAAAACTGATGAGCCACAGCATGAAGTTATGGGAAAGAAGAAGCAGCAGGATGGTTTTATGCCTGGAAAGAGCACCACAGATGTGATGCTTGATCAGAGGATGTTGATGGAGAAGCTTAGAGAAGGCCAGAAAGAGTTGCGTCGCATCTTTGTGGACCTGGAGAAAGCATATGACAGGGTGAGGAGAGAGGAGCTGTGGTATTGTATGAGGAAGTCGGGAGTGACAGAGAAGTAAGCAAGAATTGTACAGGATATGTACGATGGAAGTGTGGCAGTGGGGGGATCTGCGGTAGGAGTGACGGAGGTGGGATTACATCAGGGGTCGGCTCTGAGCCTCTTCCTTATTTGCAATGGTGATGGACAGGCTGACAGAGGAGATTAGACAGGAGTCCCCGTGGACTGTGATGTCTGCTGAGGACTTTGTGATCTGTAGTGAGAGGAGGGAGCAGGTTGAGGAGACCCTGGAGAGGTGGAGATATGAGAGGAGAGGAATGAAGGTCAGTAGGACCACCAGAACAGAATACATGTGTGTGAATGAGAGGGAGGTCAGAGGGGTGGTGAGGATGAGGAGAATGGAGCTGGCGAAGGTGGAGGAGTTTAAATACTTGGGATCAACAGTACAGAGTAATGGGGAGTGTGGAAGAGAAGTGAAGAAGAGAGTGCAGGCAGGGTGGAGTGGGTGGAGAAGAGTGTCAGGAGTGATTTGTGACAGACGGGTATCAGCAAGAGTGACAGGGAAGGTCTACAGGACGGTAGTGAGACCAGCTGTGTTATATGGGCTGGTGACGGTGGCACAGAAGTCAGAGCTGGAGGTGGCAGAGTTAAAGATGCTAAGATTGGCATTGGTTGTGACGAGGATGGACAGGATTAGAAATGAGGACATTAGAGGGTCAGCTCAGGTGGGACGGTTGGGAGACAAAGTCAGAGAGGCGAGATTGTGTTGGTTTGGACATGTGCAGAGAAGAGATGCTGGGTATACTGGGAGAAGGGTGCTAAGGATAGAGCTGATTGGCAAGAGGAGAAGAGGAAGGCCTAAGAGAAGATTTATAGATGTGGTGAGAGAAGACATGCAGGTGACGGGTGTGACAGAGCAAGATGACGAGGATAGAAAGATATGGAAGAAGATGATCCACTGTGGCGACCCCTAACGGGAGCAGCCGAAAGAAGAAGAAGAAAGAAAAAGAAGACTTCCAGATGAGCGTTCATTGGTTCATTTGGCTGTCAGTCCTCCTATGTAAACAGCCCGCCCCTCCAACCAATGAGAACAGCAAACCTGTTGATCACAGCCAGTCACAGGCTAGTTGGTCTCTGACGCTGGGCGTGTCACACTGCAGGAGGGCGCCACCTACTGGCTAAGATTATGTAAATGAAGGCTGTGACTGGAATTTGCTGGAATCTATCTATCTGTCTATCTATCTATATGACATGGTGCAGCGATGAGCTGGCAAATCTGACATGCCACACGACAAAAAGTTGTGCACCGTGACATCGGCTTGAAGTCCACCACATTTCAGCGAGATCGGTGGGTTTTTGCTGACCTGCAGACTGACATAAATATTGTGATGATGACTGTCTTTACATTCTGAGTAAACAGCACCTACAAAAATGTTCTCTCTCTGGGAAAACGTTGCAATTTGTTACGTTATTAACATCCATACTGGGAAATTTATTTCCCCACGTTGTGTGTAATTTGATGGCTTTGAGTCGAAAACAAAGGTAATTTCATAATCTCCAGAACACAATGGGGCTTTTGATTGCTTACTGAAATGTCTGCTGCTCATTAGTCTGAGAATTTAATCAACCTTGCGATTCCATGATTATGAGAGAAACTGTTTAATTTGGGGGTTGTTCAAAAGCTTTTAATACAAACATCATTATCTGCAAAAATCTAATTTAATAAACACGACGGGCTTTTGTGCAAATACTTCACAGGCATTGATTGCTCCAGTTGGTTTCCAGTTAATTGGAATTGTCAGCCAAAATGCCACTGAGATAATGGGAGGTGCCCGTCTGCCCTCTGCCACTCCGAGGTCAGCCCGGCGTCCTGCCAGAGTGGTTACCACAGGGGGACCATCCACCAGAAAGACCCTTTAGATCCAAAACAGGCTCCAGAAATGGTCACAAACAGGTAACACGTCTGAGAAATGACGGCGTTCTGATGTGAAATGGACTCCCGCTGCACACTGTAACTCAGACCAAGTGTGGCTTTTCTTGGTCTGTTCATCTGTGCATCCTGCTAGGCAGCCTATTCATTAGGCTAGTGGCACATTTAGGTGTGGGTGACACGGGCAACCAGACAGGGTGGCATCCTTTGGAGGCAGCCACACCAAAAAATGCGAAATGCTGATTACAGCCTGAGACGGTCAATCCATTTATGAAAGTTAAGTAGTGCGCCCTCCGTAATGAATGCCAATTACAGTGGTGTGAAAAACTATTTGCCCCCTTCCTGATTTCTTATTCTTTTGCATGTTTGTCACACAAAATGTTTCTGATCATCAAACACATTTAACCATTAGTCAAATATAACACAAGTAAACACAAAATGCAGTTTTTAAATGATGGCTTTTATTATTTAGGGAGAAAAAAAATCCAAACCTACATGGCCCTGTGTGAAAAAGTAATTGCCCCTGAACCTAATAACTGGTTGGGCCACCCTTAGCAGCAATAACTGCAATCAAGCGTTTGCGATAACTTGCAATGAGTCTTTTACAGCGCTCTGGAGGAATTTTGGCCCACTCATCTTTGCAGAATTGTTGTAATTCAGCTTTATTTGAGGGTTTTCTAGCATGAACGCCTTTTTAAGGTCATGCCATAGCATCTCAATTGGATTCAGGTCAGGACTTTGACTAGGCCACTCCAAAGTCTTCATTTTGTTTTTCTTCAGCCATTCAGAGGTGGATTTGCTGGTGTGTTTTGGGTCATTGTCCTGTTGCAGCACCCAAGATCGCTTCAGCTTGAGTTGACAACAGATGGCGGACATTCTCCTTCAGGATTTTTGGTAGACAGTAGAATTCATGGTTCCATCTATCACAGCAAGCCTTCCAGGTCCTGAAGCAGCAAAACAACCCCAGACCATCACACTACCACCACCATATTTTACTGTTGGTATGATGTTCTTTTTCTGAAATGCTGTGTTCCTTTTACGCCAGATGTAACGGGACATTTGCCTTCCAAAAAGTTCAACTTTTGTCTCATCAGTCCACAAGGTATTTTCCCAAAAGTCTTGGCAATCATTGAGATGTTTCTTAGCAAAATTGAGACGAGCCCTAATGTTCTTTTGCTTAACAGTGGTTTGCGTCTTGGAAATCTGCCATGCAGGCCGTTTTGCCCAGTCTCTTTCTTATGGTGGAGTCGTGAACACTGACCTTAATTGAGGCAAGTGAGGCCTGCAGTTCTGTAGACGTTGTCCTGGGGTCTTTTGTGACCTCTCGGATGAGTCGTCTCTGTGCTCTTGGGGTCATTTTGGTTGGCCGGCCACTCCTGGGAAGGTTCACCACTGTTCCATGTTTTTGCCATTTGTGGATAATGGCTCTCACTGTGGTTCGCTGGAGTCCCAAAGCTTTAGAAATGGCTTTATAACCTTTACCAGACTGATAGATCTCAATTACTTCTGTTCTCATTTGTTCCTGAATTTCTTTGGATCTTGGCATGATGTCTAGCTTTTGAGGTGCTTTTGGTCTACTTCTCTGTGTCAGGCAGCTCCTATTGAAGTGATTTCTTGATTGAAACAGGTGTGGCAGTAATCAGGAAATTGAACTCAGGTGTGATACACCACAGTTAGGTGATTTTTGAACAAGGGGCAATTACTTTTTCACACAGGGCCATGTAGGTTTGGATTTTTTTTTCTCCCTAAATAATAAAAACCATCATTTAAAAACTGCATTTTGTGTTTACTTGTGTTATATTTGACTAATGATTAAATGTGTTTGATGATCAGAAACATTTTGTGTGACAAACATGCAAAAGAATAAGAAATCAGGAAGGGGGCAAATAGTTTTTCACACCACTGTAGATAACTAAGGAGTGGAGATTAGGAAAGGTGTAGCTGCGTTTACCCAAAATTACCAAAGCTCTGTAGCTTTAGTTTGCATCATGGGATTCTGGCAGTAGCTTGACGCATTGAAATGATTCCAAAGACAAAATATCTTCACTTTTAAAAGCTTTAGCAAAATTTCACATAAAATTGATATAGGAAAGAAAAGAAACGTTCTTGTTTAAGAAAAGTTCTGTTGAACGCTCATATACATGCACTATCTTGTTTCATTTCTTTAAGTTTGCTTATACAGCTGAACCATTTCTAAACGGTCAGAAAATTGTATGCTTATCCCATTTACAACCTGAAAAATGGGTTTGTCAGTCCATGCCAGCCGTGGGACTAAAGGCACCGATTACTGCGTTACAGACAGCGCAAGAAAGGTCTCTCATATTAACTTACAGGGGGAAGGTTATACACTGAAAAAAGTCTGTTGTTCATTCAACGTAAATGTTCTCTTTCAAGCAACTTAAGATTAGCCATTTAGTGTTGCAGCTTGAAATATTTGGTTTCAGATCTCAATCAAAGTAAAAAAATTAGTTTGTACCAAATTACGTTATGGTGGAGGGAATAAACGTAAAAATCCGATTTTATTTAATATTTTAGGTTGTTCATGTGTTGTGTTTGAGGGGCTGTTTGTATATTCTTTCGGTCGAACTTTCGGCTTTCCAACTGCCAAAAAAGAACAACTTCAAAAATAGATTTACTTCAGTAAAAAAACAAGCGAATTGCACCCAATCACTCTAAAATGATTTGCCTCAACTTAAAAATTGTGGCATCAATAAGCTAAAAAGAATTATATTGGTTCAGATTGAAAATCATCACATTTTTTTCAGTGTAGAATAATCTTTATTAGGTAAAATTATATTTTATTTAAATGAAGCAAACACTAATATGTGTTGAACTTAAAGCTGACATTAACTTTCTAAGATTGGCTCTTACAAAAGGTAAAGGGGCGCGCGCTCCGTAAACGAATGCAGAAGAACACCGTTTATAGAACTGAAGGGGCGCGCACTCTGGACACTGAGGGGCAAGGTCGGCATTACCTACTGTATGTAGAACATTAATTAAATAAGAGTGACGGTTAGGCAAACGTCTTTTTATGTTGTTTACTGGTCGTCGTTTATATAGGACAAATGCCATAGCGTTCTCAAACTTATCTCAAAGTGTCATTTTCTTTTTCTGTGTGAAATAAAAGTTTTAAACGATAAAAAAAAATGAAAAAACGTAACTATCCGAGAAATGTACTTGCTTTTTAAAGCAAACCAACGAGGTATAGGTTGTTAGAAAGACGCTACCTTGCTCGCCACGTTTTCCACATGAAGGGAAAGCTTTCGTGAAAACAACAACTGCTTACGTATGTAACTACACGAAATGAAATACTGTTATTCATTACGGAATTAATATGCTTTATACTTACACATTCGTAGTAAAATAGCTCCGATTATGGATAAGCGTTACAGCTGAATGCGTTGTTGTAGAAGACCAAGAAATCGATGTGAGAGGAAGTGCAGCGTCATTAAATTTAACTTCACTTAAATGTGTTCAATTCACAGCTTTTTTTACTTAGAATAAGTTATAAAAAATGTTTACATTTTAAGAAAAATAATAAATTTACATTATTCTTAATTGTTGTTATTGAATTAGAATTAAATAATTTATTAATTAAAGTCATGATTATTTTGCATATAGTTAGCTATTTTTTATTATTATTTTTCACACATGCAAGATTTATTTTTTACAGTGTATGACTGCCTCCCCGGACACTTTATAAACCAGGGGTTCCCAGCCTCGGTCCTGGGGGACCCCCGTGGCTGCAGGTTTTTGTTCTAATCAGTGACAGCACCTGATAGCACTGACCTCATAATTAGCTGGGATTATTAATCTTTTATTCTCCATTCAGAAAAGTACAGCAGCATGATTTTTACATTTATAAGGAACTTTTTTCTGTTTTTGCTATGGATTTAAATGCTTAACTCTCTTTTTATTATATTTCGCCCTTTCTCTGTGCAGTTTGCTCTCTTCGTTGAATCTTAATAATGACAATTAAAAACGAGCAGAGCAGAAACCCAAGCAAGCAAAGAACGCTCAATCAGGAAAGGCTGCAACTATTTTAGCGTCAGCCCCACAAAGTAATAACGGATTAATTAAACAATTAGAATACCTAGAAAAGTAAAATGACAATCAGGATGAAAATACTGTTAAAAAGAAAAAAACTTTTTTGTAAAAACTTGATTGCTATGTATTGATTGTAATACAATTAATAAATAAAAATAAAAATAAAAATAAAAAAAACACATAACTACTTAGTACATTTTAATACTTTTTTTTTTTTACCAAACTTAGTTTTATAATTTGTATATTGTTCCCAAAACAGGGAATCTGGGAAACAACAGTTCAATTAAGGCTGGTTGGAACAAAAACCTGCAGCCACAGGGTCCCCCAGGACTGTGTTTGAGAACCCCTGTAATAAACCATTAGTTCACTATAATGAAGAGTTTGAGTCCTCCTGCTTTGTTCCCTCCGTTCTTACCATTCAGCCCTTCGTCACACTCCTCCTGTTGAATCTTGAACTGCGCATTTCAGTTTGAGCGGCTCTATAACGTGCATGGTGGTAGTTCGTATGTGAATTGGCAAAATATAAGATAAAGATGAACTGACAGCTTGCTGGCGTTTTGGGAGCTTCGATTTGCTTGTGTTTTTGTTACTTAGAATTCCGACTTTTAATGTAGCTACCCTTCAGCTCCAGAGGCTTGGGTTCAAATCCCAGGCAGGACAGCGTCTGTGCGGAGTTCGCACCTTTTCCTTGTGGGTGCTCAGGTTTTCCTCCCGCAGCCCCAAAGACAAATGCGTTAGGTGAGCTGATGACTCTAAATTGGGCCAATGTAGGTGTTGATGCACGTGTGCCCTGAGGTGGACTGGCACCAAGGTTTAATCCAGCCTTGCAACCAGTGCTGCTGGCCATGCAATCACTTTAAGGAGGTTTAAGTACTGCACTGGGAGTTAGTGGGGGTCCCGAGTTATAAAAGAGCTAATAAACAGCCTTTAAATGGCCATTAACTGTTGCTGGTGTGTGTGCCAATCAGCCCGTCCTCCACCATACCTGCTCGTGCGGTGAACTCCAAGTTCTGCTTGATGGAGTGTGAGATCAAAGCAAGCCCCCCCGCCACTGCACCATTGTGCTGGAGCCCAGGGCTGAGCGCACGGGGTCTGATGTAGGAGGGCTTCACGTGGGCAAGTCATGTGCGCACTAATGAGCTCCATATTTCAAAAGAGAAGGAATGCTGATGCTTATGAAGAGCAAAGGGAGCGCCCGGCTGCCATTCAGATGGAATACGAGAGACGCTCGCCCTGCTCGAGCTCTCGTTGTCAAATGCAGCCTAATGGAGGAGCGGGTTAGCGGGGACGAGCTGTCGATTTGGAACTTTTTTCGCAGTTGGTGCTGAGTGGACAGCCTGGCACACCTTGATTAAGTTTATATAGCGCCTTTCAGTAATGAATGCCCACCCAGGGCTCCTCACAAGTGGAGTGCAGTTGCTTCCGTTTTAGTACAAAGAGAGCCCTGGCAGGCATCTTAGTGTTGAGGACAGAACTGGCAACCTCTTGATTTTATATAGCACCTTACCACGTTGATTTTACAGGAAATGTGCCACCAAATCTGCAAACACTACCAGTTTAATAATCTCATCCTTCCATTATTTAATTATGTTTAAGGTTGTGGAGCCTGTGTAGAGCAGAAGGTAGGGAGGGACTGAGCCTGGATGGGATGTCTGACACACACACACTTGACATTGACTCATATGAGACACATTGCCAGCAGCAATTAGCAATTCATTTGAAATGTCACTCATAGAGACACGGGGAGAACACGAGAGCGCACACTAGGCTAGAAGTTAACTCTTTCAGGGCCGATGTCGACTTCTGTCAAAATTCAGGGGTAGAGGACGGTAATCAGCTGTAAAATTGTGACGAAACTCGCTGTTATGTTTCAGTTTGACTCTCTTTATAAGTTAGCCTTGTTGATTTGGCTGAGATTTCCTGCGCACGTCTGAGTAGTGAAGAGCAAACAGTCCCTCAAATTGCATCAACATCTGTCGAAAGACCAAAGCGAACGTGCAAAGCGAAATACTCTGTGTATAACGTTTTACGTATCGTCGAGTTGGACTCCGAGTTGTCGAATTTTGATGTAAGTGATCTACAGGTCAAAAACGAAAGTGAGGGACCAGCCTCTGCCGATTGTGGTGCTGAACACGTCCGTGTAGCTAATGTACTTACGCCAACGTTCACCAGGGAGGACCGCCTCTTACGATGACAAGAGGTACAAATCAGATTGTGTCACACCGAGACCGCTGCTACTGCACGAAGACAGCCAGGTAAGCCGGCCCATCGCGTAGTCCTGCTGGTCACTGAGCTGCCCCCGTGTAGCTGCTGCTGCCAGAGTCGCTGAACAGGTGCCAACAGCAGTCACGGCGTGCAGCAAAAGACATTCGATATTAATTTCTGTGTGAAACCATTGCTTTGTGTGCTTTTCGGAAAACTGGAAGAATATTCTACACTGCAGACTTTAAGATCTGCATACAGCCGGGGTCTCCTATATATTTTTTTTCATTTCAGTCTGCAAAGCAATGAAATGTGAATATTTTGATTCTTTTCTGTACGCCAGGGGTCTCAAACTCCGGTCCTGGAGGGCCGCAGTGGCGGCTGCAGGTTTTCATTCTCACCTTTTTTCTTAATTAGTGACCGGTTTTTGCTGCTAATTAACTTCTTTTGAATTCATTTGAACTGACTTGCTCTTGAAGACTCAAACCCCTTAATTGTTTCTTTTTCCTTAACTCTTTCAGGGCCGATGTCGACTTTTGTCAAAATTCAGGGGTAGAGGATGGTAATCAGCTGTAAACTGTGACAAAACCTGCCCTTACATTTCAGTCCGACTCTCTTTGCTACACTGTAAAAAATGTCAGTAAATTTAACGGTACAAATACCGTAAATGGTGAAAGTAAAAGACCTCTTCTGAAAAAAAGGAAAGTTACCTTATGTTCTACTGAAAATTACCTGTATATCTTAAACAATAAATTTCACTATTTTTTTCAGCCAAGTTCTGTAAAATCAATATTTTTCTACCTGGAAAATATGCTAAATACCGTTTATTGATGCATTACAGTTATACTGAAAAAAATCTGTTAATTTTACAGTGTAAAAATATTAAACAACCGTAAAATGTAAAACGGTAAATCACTGTTTCAGTAAAACCGGTTACGATATTTGCATAAGGACACGCCCCTTTTTACAATATTGTTCCTGATGAATCGCATACCTTTGAATAGTAGGGAAAAAAACTCAACCTAAGCTAGCAGACTTATTTTTCCCCACGTGCTGAAGGTTTTTTGAGTCATGGAAGCTGATTTATGGTGGGCTGTATTCGATAAGTAGGACACCATACACCACAAAAGAAAACTTTACTTCTCCACCAGACAACGTGCCGTAACTTCCTTAAATATTGAATTGTTTTCATTGTGTATAATTAAATGGCACATGCTTGCTATTGGTTGTTGTTACTTAACTGATGCAAACTGTGTACTGGGGTTTGACTCTGCCAATACATATTGGTTATTGATTGTCATATTAATTACACAACATGAATTTCTGGTTATGGTTAAACATTCTCTTCTGTTGGAATTTGTTGTAAAGACCAAATAGTTTTTAATACAAAATTATACTGTAGATCTAAAAATATTGTCACCTTGTTTATTAAAGTAAAATTTTGCCAACCCAGCTGCCAGTATTTTACCGTAAATTTAACATTATTTTTTAAAGTGTACCATAGACCAAAAAAATATTGTCACCTTCTTTTTTACGGTAAAATCCTGGCGACCCCAGCTGCCAGTTTTTTACCGTAAATTTAACATTCTTTCTTTTACAGTGTAGAAGTAAAGTTACATGGCCTTGCTGATTTAACCTCGATTCCCTACAACCTCTAAAATGGCATTGACATCTGGTGAGAGTCCAAAGCGAATGTGCGAAGCAAAATACTCTATGGACTTTTTACGTAATTTCATTGACTGGGACTCTGACTGCGAGTAATCTGGAGATGGATATCAAAAAAGAAAGTTAGGTACCGGCGTCATCTGATCGGTCTCCTACAGCAGCATTCGCCTTGGACCATCACTTATGATGACAAGAGGTACAAACCAGATTGTGTCACACTGACACCACTACTGCCACCCTCCTGCTGTGATGCCGAACATGCGCCAACATCAGCCACACCACATAGCACCAGATGTTTTATTTTGATCTATGTGTGAAACCGTTGCTTTGTGTGCTTTACAGAAAACTTGAGTTTTTTGGAAAAAGAATTCAGCCCTCAAAGAGTTAAGGCCACTGTGGCCCAGCACTCACCAGTGACTCCAGTTTTTACAATCAGCTGACACTCAACTTCAGAATTTCACTGAGCGGCCAAAGGGACATCAAACCACGGAATATCTGTAGGGGAGTGAACCTGTGCCCTATGGCTCCTCTCATGCTGGACACCATCCAGTATACAAAATGGTGGTGTGCCCAGTTGCCCTTTATGGCTCAGAGTGTTGGACAGCTACTGCAAAGCACAAAGTGTGATGGAAACACGGATGCTGCGGTGGTGGCTTGGTTTGAGGAGATGAAACCACGTCATGAACACTCGCTTCCAGAAACGAGTGGGAGTCGTACCAATCATGCAAAAGATGTGTGAGGCAAGGCTAAGATGGTATGGTGAGAACTCAGTGACCAGAATGGCACTGCACCTGAGCTCCCAAGGCAGACGCCCACGAGGGACACAGAGAAATGTCGGATGGACCGGATCAAGGAGGAAATGGAAATTGCTGGGGTTGCCCCAGAGGACGCCCTGGATCACACCTAATGGAGGAGACGTTACAGACAAGCGGACCATGCAATCGCGTGGGACTAACACTAAGAAGAAGAAGATGCCCAAAGCACAGACCGTGCACTCGAATGTGTGCTTTGCCAGGAGATACAGCCAGCAAAAAAAAGGACCCAGGGATCCCACCTCTCACTTTATATAGCGCCTTTCGTAGGAAGTACTCTCCTGAGGGGTATTTAAAGTCAAGTACAGTTATTTCCCACTCCTACACCCTGAATACAGAAAGGTGTTGGAATGAGTGTGGCATCATACAGGGCAACGTTGGTGGGGACTGCACTTCTGGCTTTGTATAGTGCCTTTCATGCGAGCACCACTTTACAAATTCAGAGAGCTCTTTCCACATATTTTCAGGGTCTTTGTACCAAATCATTGTGGTGTTTAAAGTGACATGGAGACTGAGATGTGGGGATTGCACCTCTGACTCTATATAGTGCCTTTTACAGGCAGACCATCCAGATACGGTACAGTTATTCACACATTTCTTGAATTTGTCCCTAAGTTGCTTAAATTACCTTCCTGGGGACACAGGCAAAAAAAAAAAAAAAGTATGGGGAATTGCCCCTCTGACTTTATATAGTGCCTTTCACAGGGAGGGCGGGCACAAGGTAAAGAGTAAAGTAAATAAAATTTCTTTTAATATTTCTACACCATGAACACTGACAGGTCTCAGAATGTGTATGGTATCATGGCGTGTCACACACGCGTGTCTAGGAGGCAACTAAAGGGCTCGAATACATGTAATTCCACGCCGGACCAGGAGGTGGCGAAGTGCTCTAATTCTCTCTCTCAATCTCTTGCAGACCATTCTAGGGAAATCCCGCCCGGTTCTGGGGGCGCCCCCCGACGTCACTTCCGGTTCCGGTCCTAATGACATCACTTCCTTTAATGGCCTTTAAAGCCGCCATCTTATTAATACTAAGTCAGTTGTGTTTTGGACTGAGTCGTGTGAACATGATTCTGATTCTGAATAAGTTTTGCAGCCGGGAACAATTATACAGGTGGCTGCCCCAAACCTTACAGCAGGAAAACATAGCAGGGGAATTGCACCTCAGGCTTAATATAGCGCCTTTCATTCAAACACCATCCTGATATAGAACCTTTTCCACATTTCTTGAATGTAATACCTGGCTGGTTAAATTATCTTTTGGGGAACACAGCAACAATAAATAAAGATAAAATAGAAATGTGAGGATTGCACCTCTGACTCTATATAGTGCCTTTTACAGGTAGACCGTCCAGATACGGTACAGTTATTCCCACATTTCTTGAATTTAAACCCTAGCTGGTTACATTACCTTTTTGGAAATACAGAAAAAAAAAAAAAAAGAATTTGGGGACTGCACTTCCGACTTTATATAGCGCCTTTCGTAGTAAAGTCATCCCCCTTTGCTCCCTTGCATGTCCAATTCAATTATTTTTCAGAATAAATGAGTCACTCAGAGTCATTCTGTGATGTACTGGTTGGGACTCGAGTGTCACCTTTGTGTCGGTACTGTTGCTGCATCGTCGCCCGCTCCCGGTTCCTGTTTGTCTGCTGTAGTTTTTTGATGCCGTTCGGTGTGATGCCATTTTTCAGTTTCTTTCCCTCTTCCTTTTTTGATTTTTAATTCCATTCCAGGGTGGGGTGGCCTGCAGATGATCCTCTCTTGGTAAGTTGAAGTCATTAAATGAGTGAATGGCAATGCTGACTGGCGCCCCCTAATGGTAGGGTGACTCAGTGCTGCTCGGATAGGCTCCCACAGGGCCGTTCTTATCAGAAATGTGCAGGCCCTGGATGAGCAAGCCCCAGATGGTGGTGGGGGGGGGGTCTCAGGGGGCAGAGCACCCCCAGAGCTCAGGAATGTGTTCTAATAAAACGTCCGGAAAAGAACGATAAAATTTAGGATGAGCAGGGTATCGTGACACACGACATGAGGGACTGGCACAGACAGCTGCAGTGCCAGGGGCATGACAGGGGCCCCAGGCCCACAGCCCGACAACAAACAAAAAAAAAATAAATTGTAAGTTGGGGTCATGGTTGGGGTCCAACGTGGATGTGTACTTCGCGTATGCCTAAGAACGTCCCTGCTTCCCATCACCTTGCACTCGATGACGTCCATCCAATCAGTTTCAATGCTTTTCAAGGTGCTGATGAACACCGAACTAAGCGAGTTCATCAAATGGGTGGACAGATCTGGCTTAATGTGGCACTCAGCAGTGACAGGTGACAAAGACCTCCACAGAGACATTTTTGATTAAAGTCCACATCGCGGGACTTGAACTCCAAGACTTTTGTTATTTGTCGTATTGTCTTTATCTTCTCAAACTGAGGATGTGAACGAGAAGCCACATGGACTCTGGGGGTCGTGTGAAACACGAGGCGAGACACCCGACCGGAAGCGACCGAGTGGATCAGAGCTGACGTGTCCACGCACTTCCTAACAAGCCGACGACATGCCATTAAACTTGTTTTCAACCCCAGTACCACAAAGCCCACAAACAATAACACGGACCCCACTACCACCACCAAAGTTACGTATCATCGCATCTCCTGAGGACCACTCGGACGGCTCGGAGTTCTCGATGACTCCCGACTGTAAAAGTAGCTACTGTTATCGGCGGGGGTCTCTCAGGAGCACAAATAATGATGCAGTCACTTGAGCGAGCCGTTCCCATTCATCAGCCGCCATTGAGATAACGGAGCCTGCCGGTGACCAGGAGACGCGCACAGACTGGGCGGCATTACGACGTGATTTAATTCTAAGTTTTATTTTATGCTGTCTGTCTCTTCTGTTATTTACGGCACTCATTACATTCCGTCGGCGCTCCTCCTATGGCTGTGTGACGCTTTCTGGGCGCAGATCGTAAAATCACCGCTCCGTATCCGCGCACGTACGGATTATTTTACGGGTAGCTGGACTGTTCAAATGGGCCGCCAATGTCACGTGTTCTTTTTTAATCATTTTAGCCTTTGGGGGACCTGGCGGTGGTGGTGTGGGGGTGTCAGTGGCCTTCAGACAAATTTAGGTGTCATCCTCCTGCTGGAGATACACCAGGAGTCCAACATGTCCAACTGAAGGCAGGCTTTGAATCTCTCACCGGCAACCTCTGTGGAAACTTTGACATGGTAGCCACTAATGCCCACTGCCGACTTGCACTATTTGGTCACATTGCTCGATCACTTAAAAAGGTCCACTCTGAGCCTTGGAGCTTTAGCAGAGAGACAGACTGATGGACAAACAGAAGAGCTGAAAAAGGCCTCCAGGTCTTCAGCAACGCACATGGATCTAACAGATTGGACATGGGCACATAGGACCACTGATGCCCATGTGTTCTGTTCACTTGATTCACAAAGCTGACAGTAGGTGGCCGTTTGCTATCAGCGTCTGAACCAAAAACCACTTTCAAATGAGACCACTCAGTGTAACTCCACTCCAGGGCTGGCAGCATGTAGGGGGGTCAGGGAGGTGATAGAACAAAAAGGGTCATTGTCCCCTCAACCAAACTGACTTTGGAACAAATATCATATAGAGCCTTTCACATCTATCTATCTATCTATCTATCTATCTATCTATCTATTATATAGTGCCTTTCACATCTATCTATCTATCTATCTATCTATCTATCTACCTATTATATAGTGCCTTTCACATCTATCTATCTATCTATTATATAGTGCCTTTCACATATCTATCTATTATATAGTGCTTTTCACGTCTGTCTATTATATAGTGCCTTTCACGTCTATCTATTATATAGTGCCTTTCACGTCTATCTATTATATAGTGCCTTTCACATCTATTATATAGTGCCTTTCACATATCTATCTATTATATAGTGCCTTTCACATCTATCTATCTATCTATCTATCTATCTATCTATTTATCTATCTATCTATCTATTATATAGTGCCTTTCACATCTATCTATCTATCTATCTATATTATATAGTGCCTTTCATCTATCTATCTATCTTTCATCTATCTATCTATTATATATATAGTGCCTTTCACATCTATCTATCTATCTATCTATCTATTATATAGTGCCTTTCACACATCTATCTATCTATCTATCTATCTATTATATAGTGCCTTTCACATATCTGTCTATTATATAGTGCCTTTCACGTCTATCTATTATGTAGTGCCTTTCACATCTATCTATCATATAGCACCTTTCACATCTATCTATTATATAGTGCCTTTCACGTCTATCTATTATATAGTGCCTTTCACATCTATTATATAGTGCCTTTCACATATCTATCTATTATATAGTGCCTTTCACATCTATCTATCTATCTATTATATAGTGCTTTTCACATCTATCTATTATATAATGCCTTTCACATCTATCTATCTATCTATTATATAGTGCCTTTCACATCTATCTATCTATCTGTCTATCTATCTATCTATCTATTATATAGTGCCTTTCACACATCTATCTATCTATCTGTCTATTATATAGTGCCTTTCACATCTATCTATCTATCTATCTATTATATAGTGCCTTTCACACATCTATCTATCTATCTATCTATTATATAGTGCCTTTCACATATCTGTCTATTATATAGTGCCTTTCACATATCTATCTGTCTCTCTATTATATAGTGCCTTTCATATCTATCTATCTATCTATTATATGGTGTTTTTCTTATATCTGTCTTAGATTAATTAAAATTCCAGCATTGCCAGGCCACAGTGCCCTCTGTAGGCCTGTGTAGTCATTGCACCCTGAACCCTTGACTGCCTTTACAGGACCTTCTTGTGGCAGTGACAACAGTGCTGTGCTCTTGCTGAGACTCCTGAGCTCCATCTCATAATTCTGAAAAATGCAATGCATGGCCATCTGTCCCACTTCTCCCAGCATGGTGCCAACCAAGGACTTGCTTCTGCTGTACCATTGGCAGCCCGGACCTCTGGCGCCCCCTGGTGGCCTATGCTGGTTTTAGACGTTCACCCAGTGGCAAGTGTGTTTTTCTCATTCTTTAGGTGCCCTCTGTTTGGATTGCCTCACACAATTCCACCTTGGTATGTCTTCTGCCCCTTTGCCAGCTGTCAGCCAGCCCTTGTAAAATGTGGTCCTGATGTTTTGGGCTTTGGCCCGTTTCTTCCCACTCAGAGATTAGTGTTGTATTTTACTGTCGATTTCAAGTCAGCCCCTCAAAATAACAAATTGGTTGAAGACTTTATGAAAGGAGGATGTGGATGGATCCCAAACACGCTTAGCAGAAAACAACTGTAAGAAAACGGACACTGAGAGAATGTGCCTACCTGCGACAAAGTGGGACCCCAAGTCAGAATGCTGAAGCTCTGAAATCTACAGTTGGAGATGTTGTGGCTCAGCAGTTAGAGCTGTTGGGCTATTTCCAGAGAATGGGTTCAAGTCTTTGTGACAATTGCATGTTCTTCCAAGCACTGTGTGTGGCTTATCGCCTGCCTAATGCCATCTCTACGATTAAGCTGGGTGGTGACAGCGTCATGTTATGGGGGTGCAAAGAGACTGGAATTGAGGGGAAGGTGAATACAGCCAAATACAGGGAGGTCCTGAATGAAAAAACTACTCCAGAGTGCCCACCACCTCAGACTGGGTTGGCAGTTCAATGACCCGAAGCACAAAGCCAAGGCAGCGATGAGGTGGCCTCAGGACAAGTCTCTGGGTGGCCTTGAGTGGTCCAGACTTAAACCCCCCAGCACATGTGTGGAGAGACCTGAAGCTGGCAGTTCACAGACTCTTCCCATCCAGTTTAATGGAGTTTGAGAGGACCTGCCAGGTAGGATGTCACCACCTGCCCAAATCCAGGGGTGCAAAGCTTGTAGAGTCTCGACAATAAGACTCAAGGCTAGAATGGCTGCCAAAGTGGCTTCTACAAAGGGTCTGAATACTTCTTGGAAGCAGAAATGTCTCTTTCTGATTTTGAAAATCTTTGTAAACCCTCCAGAAAGCTTGTGTTCACTTTATCGTGAAGGGTTGGTTACTTAGTGTAGACTGATGGGCACAAATGGCAACTGCAATAATTTCAAACGAAATCTACAACACAATAAAGCGAGCAGGCACTCGGATTATGCTTGTAGACACAAAAGCTAAAGTTTGAGGCCAGACTGAAGGGTGGGATTTCCATGAATTACTTGGAGGATGCCATTACCCCCCCGTCCCCCACTGGAGTCCAGGCAAGTAAAGTGACGTAGCAGGATCTGAACCAACAACCGCAGGGGTTGACGTCCAAAGCCTTTCCCACCGTGCCACACTACCTGTCTAGTTTTCCAGTATGCCTGAGTTTTGAGTTTCATGGACTTATAGCACAGGGTGGGCAGCGACTCTTGAAGTGATGTCTGCAGACAGCTGGGTGGAGTCCTATAGGGGTCACCCCTCCTCCTCCTCCTCCTCTTCTTCTTCTTCTTTCTTTGGGTTGGTGACTTATGAACTGTGGAAGAAACAAACACCCAAAATGACCAAAACAGAATGCGTCTTTAGCATGTCCCCTTATGTGTACTGTGACGAATGGCCAGAGCCATTACCCTGCTGGGACACCAACTGGGTGGAAGAACCGAGGGAGAGATCATATTGGAGTTATTATCTTTTCTGAGACACTATAGAGGAGTCCCCCAGCCACACCACCCATCCCCGGATTGCTACAGGACCACAGATCCCGGCAGGGCATGTTGGGAGTTGTAGTTTGGAGCAGGACTGTTGGGCGCCGCCCACTGCAGGTGCAGCTGAGTCCTTAGACTCGAGGAAAGACTTCCGCCACACCCAGAAGTGCAGCCAGAAAAAGGGTCAAGAAAAGCCTAGAGCATTTCCGGGGGCACCTTAAAAGTTATCCGCCTCACCACCAGTCGGTGAGCCAGAGGATGAAGTCTGTGAGGAGGAGAGAGAAAGAAGAAAGGACCGTGCTGTGAAGTGAGGGGCAACAGAAAACGCTTAAATAAAGGTTCCTTGTCTAGCAAGCCTTGCGTCTCAGCCTGTCTGTGTCGGGGTTTGTTGAGCGGTACGCCCCCTGGCGGTTCACAGTACTTAATGTTAGTCTTTAGTTTTTGAATCGGCGACTTGGAGAACATCAGGAAGGCTAATTGGTGCTCTCAATCTAAATCAAACTTTGTTTTGTATTTTAACTCGCTCTGTTGCTAGCTGTTTGGCCATGAAGAATTTCTTATACTCGTGACGATGCTGCTACCGATGCAGTCCTAAACACGCACAGAAAAAAGCGCACGTAAAATAACCGCACACGGAAAAAAAACGCATACGATAAAGTGCGCACGCGGAAAAAAAGCACACGGCGGCGACATATAACTATTACAGATATAAAATATACACCACCTATACTGCTAGACGGTTTTTATTGTAATAAAATATAAACGATTAAAACACCCTAATTAACATCCATTATCCAACCCGCTATATCCCAACTACAGGGTCACGGGGGTCTGCTGGAGCCAATCCCAGCCAACACAGAGCCAAGGCAGGAAACAAACCCCGGGCAGGGCGCCAGCCCACCGCAATCTATCTATCTATCTATTATATAGTGCCTTTCACATCTATCTATCTATCTATCTATTATATAGTGCCCTTCACATCTATCTATCTATCTATTATATAGTGCCTTTCACTTCTATCTATCTATTATATAGTGCCTTTCACATCTATCTATCTATCTATCTATTATATAGTGCCTTTCATTTCTATCTATCTATCCATCCATCCATCCATTATTCAACCCGCTATATCCCAACTACAGGGTCACGGGGGTCTGCTGGAGCCAATCCCAGCCAACACAGGGCGCAAGGCAGGAAACAAACCCCGGGCAGCCCTAATTAACAGTATTATTGTAAATTAGCTATTCTCCTCAAGTAGGACAGTTTGCCCTCAGTTTCGTTATATTTTTCTACAGAGCTGGCAACACCTTTGTTGATCGATTCTCACGGCACCTCCAAGTATCTGTTCCAGTTGTTGTGCGAAAATGCAGATATTCAAATCTACAGCGACCAGATATTTCTGGGGGCAACCTGGGACACCAGGCGGGGGGCCGGAGCCCCCCAGAAGCCAGATAGACTTTAAAAATGGAAATGCGTATTTTCGTGTTTCCGGCATCTTATTCTGTACGAGTTTCTTCCATTTGAAACAATAATATTATTAAACACAAACATATACCCATTTTCAAAGTAGGGTTCTATACCATTGAATGCTATTTTTTGTGAAATTACAGGCTAGATCTTGCCAAAAGCAGTTCATGAAAATTGACTGAAAAACATGCTTTCCTGAAGAGCAAATAAACTCATTAGTGTACATTATTAGGTCAGTTACACTTGCAGGATAAACGTGCTTCATTCACAATATTGCATCCCACGTACATGTGCTACTGCTAGTGCATGTCCTGACTTCAAAAGAAGAAACAGTAAACCAAATTTCAAAGAGGCAAGGGAAGAAGGAATGTCACTCTGCACTCAATAAAGTAAAGGAAAACAAAGTAAAATACAGCTGTAAGTGTAAAGAAAATGTTGTTGTGACTTGTGTCAAATATTCACTCATTATTAATGTATAAATTAATATTATCAGATTCACAACTACGACGAAATTTACAGAGTACAGTCTGCAGACTTGAGACTATACAGTAACGTGTGTACAGCAGTACTTACTTAAAGAATAAGGAGCTAAAATTAAAGTTAAAAAAAATAAACTTTGTCAGCACTTTCAATTTTGTCCTGCAAAATAAATTGGCAACTTTAACTCTTTTAAGTTTAAGCTTTAACTTCAGTGAAAACGGCTCGAACGCCGTATTGACGAGTGAATGACTGAATCAGGCATCAGCTCTTATATCAGGCTCAGAGCAGGAATAAGAAGATAATTCCTGGCTCAGAGCGTAGCATAGCCAGAACGTGTCGTATCACAGGGCACGGCCGATACCATCCGACGATGCGCCCACTTCTGCCTTCTCGCCCTCCGTGCGTTTCCATACTGCAAACAATGGCCACCAGCAGGTGTCAGACTCAGAAGAAGGTCGACTAACCGTCTGACGTCATGATGGGTAGAAAGTATGATATGGAATCAGAAAGACTGAATGGGGTCTAGGCCTCTAGGGAAAAGTACGCATTTTGTCGGAAAACGCCACAGGCCGGGACATTTCCTGATCTTTCGGGGACGCCGGGACGGGTGATCCAAAAATAGGGACTGTCCTGTGTAAACCGGGACGTCTGGTCACTGTATCAAATCCCTTGTAACCGAGAATTTGCTTGCCTTTCTGACTGGTCGAAAACTCCATCTCGCTTATTCAAAAAAAAAAAAAGTCAACTTGCCTTGCTCGAAAGTTAGGGAAGATTAAAGAAAACTCTAACGAATTAAAACATACAAGCTTATAAATACGTTTAGTGAACAATTATACAATGTCGCTTATTGCGATGTATAATATTTATATATACTCAGCAAAAAAAGAAACGTCCTCTGACTCTCAACTGTTTTTACTTTCAGTAAACTTAATGTGTAAATATTTGTATGAACACTAAAAGAGTCAACACCATAAGACATAAACTAAAAATGTTTCACAATGTGTCCCTGAATGAAGGGAGGCTCAAAATCAAAAGTACCAGTCAGTATCTGGTGTGGCCACCAGCTGCTTGAAGTACTGCAGTGCATCTCCTCCTCATGGACTGGACCAGATTTGTCAGTTCTTGCTGTGAGATGTTACCCCACTCTTCCACCAAGGCACCTGCAAGTTTCTGGACATTTCTGGGGGGAATGGCCCTAGCCATCGAGCCAAAAATCGATCCCGCTCCAGGGTACAGGCCTCGGTGTAACGCTCATTCGTTTGACGATAAACACAAATCCGTCCATCACCCCTGGTGAGACATAACCGTCACTCATCAGTGAAGAGCACTTTTTGCCACTCCTGTCTGGTCCAGCGAAGGTGGGTTTGTGCCCATAGGCGGCGTTGTTGCTGGTGATGTCTGGTAAGGGCCTGCCTTACAACAGGCCTACAAGCCCTCAGTCCAGCCTCTCTCAGCCTATTGTGGACAGTCTGAGCACTGATGGAGGGATTGTGTGTTCCTGGTGTGACTCGGGCAATTGTTGTGGCCATCCTGTACCTGTCACGCAGGTGTGATATTCGGATGTACCGATCCTGTGCAGGTGTTGTTACACGTGGTCTTCCACTGCGAGGATGATCAGCTGTCCTTCCTGTCTCCCTGTAGCGCTGTCTTAGGCGTCTCACAGTGCGGACATGGCAATTTATTCAGCAGTCCTCATGCCTCCCTGCAGCATGCCTAATGCACGTTCACGCAGATGAGCAGGGACCCTGGGCATCTTTCACAGTCGGTAGACAAGTCTCTTTAGTGTCCTGCGTTTTTAGAACTGTGACCTTAAATGCCAACTTTCTGTAAGCTGTTAAGGTCTTAACGACCATTCCACATGTTAATTAATTGATTAGGGTTAATTGAACATGCATGGAAAACATTGTTTAAACCCTTAACAATGAAGATCTGTAAAGTTATTCGGATTTTTAAAACATTATTGTTGAAATACACAGTCCTGAAAAAGGGACGTTTCTTTTTTTGCCGAGTATATATATATATATATTTTTTTTTTTGCCGTTCGCGCATTTATCCACGTGCGGTTATTTCCCGTGCGCTTTTATGAATGTGAGCTTTTTTTCTGTGCGCTTCCTTCCGGTCACCGTCCGGAATCAATAATAAGAATACATTTTATTTATTTGTAGGCACCTTTCTAAACACTCAAGGTCACCAAACAATAGACAAAACACAGATTATAAACAAAAGTAAAATACAAAAGTTAAAATCAGACAGTGCAATTGTAATCAAAGAGAAAAGGCAGTCTTAAACAAATGAATTTTAAGTTTAGATTTGAAAAGTGAAAAATTATTCAATATTTCTAAGCTCAGATGGTAGCGAGTTCCAATGCTGGGGAGCAGAGCAACTGAATGCTGTGCCCCCCATGGTGGTAAGACAGATGAAGGGGACAGTCAAGTAGATAGAGGAAGAGGATCTAAGGGTACGGGAGGGAATGGCAACATGGAGGAGGTCAGACAGATATGGAGGGGCGAGGTTGTGGATAGCTTTAAAAGTTAGAAGGAGAATTTTGAATTGAATTCGGAACTGAACTGGAAGCCCGTGACGCTGCTGCTGCAAAACAGGAGTGATATGGTGAATAGAGGGGGTTCTAGTAATGATGCGGGAGGGCAGCTGAATTCTGGACCAGTTGAAGCTTATAAAGAGATTTGTGAGAAAGAAAAGGGAATTGCAGTAATCCAGATGAGAAGTGACAAGGCTATGAACAAGGATAGCAGTGGTGTGGGGAGTGATGGAGGGGCGAATACGATTAATGTTACGCAGACCAGGAGATGTTATTGATGTGGGACTGAAAGGATAAAGTACTGTCAAGGATGACACCTGTGGGGAAGGAGAGACAGAGGAGTTATCAATAACAAATGAAAAATGATTAGTTTTGGATAATGTTGATTTTGTACCAGTGAGGAGAACCTCAGTTTTGTCACTTGTTATTTCAGAAGATTTGAAGAAATCGATTTGATTTCTGCTATGCAATCAGAGGGTGGAAAGGACGCAGTAGGTTTGCTAGTGAGATAGAGCTGCATATCATCAGCATAACAGTGGAAGTTAATGTTATATTTATGAAAGATATTACCAAAGGGAAGGAGGTAAATAATGAAAAGGAGGGGCCGCAGGACAGAGCCCACCTGAAGTAACCTGAAATCCAAGACAAGCTCCGGAGATTTGTTTTTCTTGTCATTAACAGTCCTTGTAAACCTTTCAGTTTTCCTTTTCCTGTCCCAGCGGTCGTCGTATCCGCCTCTTCTTTGATTTTGTGGTACTTGTGTACTCAACGGACGGCAGTTCCTATTCATTCTAGTGTTGGGCTCCATGGGGGATGCGCCCCGGTTGCTTAATTTTTTAAGTTTAAATGAATAGACTGACCTACCCCAACCACAAATACTAACCTTAAAGTTAGTGGGGAACAAGCATAGTTGCCTATATGGGTGCCTAATGTTAAAAACGAAAATTCGATTTGCATCACGATAGTAGAAAATTCGTGCCCCGTATCAACTAACCTGTATAAACTTTAAGAAAAGCCCACTTGCGGGAATCGCTTACTTTTTCTCCTCTTTAGTGTATCCAACCCACCGCTCTGTCAGCTCCGTGTCACTTTGCTGTCACTTTGCCTGCTTTTTAAAGTGCTGCCGGGAGCCAACGTGTCACCCTCTGTAATCCTTAATAATAGGAGTGGGACCACCGAAGCCTGAGTGTGACAGCTACTGAATTCCCACATAAAAGTTCACTTTCGATTAGTTACTCTATAATCCCGTGGCTCTTAAAAAAAAAAAAAAAGAAATGGTCCGATGCCCTCCTTACTTGGTGGTGGGAGCAGCCGCAGGAAAGGCAATCTCATTATCTGTGACAAAGAGCGCCGTCCAGAGATGTTTAGGAAAGAAAATTAGGAGAGCTTGCACGGTGACTTAGAAATGGCAGAGCCATGACTGGAACCTGAAGACCGTGACACGCGCAAAAAAAGGCAACAAAAAAAAAAGGAAATGAAACCGGCTGAAGAAGAAAACGAGAGAGCGCCTCGGGAATGTGGACAGAAATGCTTGGACAGCTGGAAGAACCTCCTCGGCCATTGAAATCGGAAATTACTTGACAGCGCACAATTTCTCCCGTGCGGCCTTTCACTGAAGTCGCCCGTCAAGGTTAAATTGAACCACGGCCGGCGCCTTTGAGCGCGTAGCACTTCTTTAAATGTTATTTAGGCAGTCAAAGCGATCCCGCGTAAGCCGCTACCGGGTATTTTGTCAGAGCCAGCCTGAAGGTGACGATGTGCGAGTGTCTGTAATTCGGGTTTTTTTTTCCTCCAGACTGCTTGGCATTTATCATTTTTTACTTTCTAGTATAGAGATAGTATAGGAATCCTGAAAAAAAAACAACCTGATTTTGACGAATCTTGACGTTTTAAACCTCCCTGAGTCCGAAAATTTACCATTTTCGAAATTACGTCTGTGTGTAAACACGATAACTTATACGCTCTCACTTAGATCAACCACGTTTTTGCATACAAGTATTAGGTACAAAACGTTGATTTCTATGAACTTTGAAGCGTTTCCCGCTAGCCGGAAGTGGTATTTTTTTTTATTCACGGGTCCGATTTATTGAATTTCTTTCTGTCTGTGTGTAAACACGATCACTCGAAAACGCTTTGACCTCGGGCAATGAGATTTTGAATACCTGCTTTATACCAAAAATTAGCTGTCCTCCCGTGGCTCCGCCCACCTTGAAACAGGACAAACTTGTAAGATCAATAAAAAGGAAAAAAAATGTAATTCTGGCCAAGCTGAAGGTAGGTACGTTCAAATATTAAATGTTGGCACTGTATCGGATGGTGATCAGCTCTGACTGGAGAGCGTCCACCGCGTGGGGAGAAAAGCACTCGGCCCGTCACATCTCTGCCAATCAGCAGCTACTCTCTAAAACACACGTAGCTATGATTTCTCTTTCCCTCTCTCTCAAAAACGTCAAACGTTACTCCTTAACAACCTCTACATTATAATGTCTGAGCGGTGGCAGCACGTGGCGAGAGGTACAGCGACTTGAATGGAGGCTGGCGCGTCAGTGAAGAGGGCCCATCCCCGCAGCATCTCTAACAGATTCGTGCTGCAAGCGAACATTAGGCCTAATAGCGCGATAAGAGAAGTCGCAAAATCATCCGGAATGTTCAAGCAAGATATAGAAAATAAAACGATCTAAATCAGTTAAGTAGTTGTCTCGTGAAAAGACAGAAAGACAGGTAGACAGGCAGATGTTACATTTTATTTAGATTTTAGCCATCCCCAGCAGCTTCGCCCGCGTATTAGTGAAAGAGGACAGCGAGGAGAGCCCCGCCCAGCTCTCTACTCCTGACGTCACTCTTCCCCCTCCCCTCTGTGTCGGATTAGCGCGAACATATCGCTCCTGCAAGCAAACTTATGATTTTTAGCGCAATGAGAAAAGTCGCAAAGTCAACCGGAATGTTCAAACAAATTATAGAAAACAACCCGATCTAAATCCGTTAAGTTGTTCTCTTGTGAAAAGCGGGGCAGACATACAAACAGGTCTAAAAATTATAAGAAATTTCGCATCTGGAACAAGAAATTTTTGAAACCGTTTCTTAGCGAGCTCCTATGGGCCAAGGGTAACCTACATTTCACATTTCAAGTCCCAAGTCCTCATGGTTCGGGAGATTTCGTGATGAGTGAGTCAGTGGGATTTGGCTTTTATATATATACTAGCAAAATACCCGCGCTTTGCAGCGGAGAAGTAAGTGTGTTAAAGAAGTTATGAAAATGAAAAGGAAACATTTTAAAAATAACATAACATAACTGTCAATGTAATTGTTTTGTCACGGTTATGAGTGTTGCTGTCATCAAGGATTTGATTATCATTATTTCTTTCAATCAGGTTTGTATTTGGAGGATGTGTTGTGTTCAAGTTATATTCCGTGTTTGTCAACCGTTGTAAAGAGAACAGGTTTCATTCATCGAAGTGATCACTACCCAAATCGGTACTCGTGAATCTAAGATGTTTAACAGGCATTCCCGGTATTAACTTGTGGATATTTCTGTGAGTATTTGGCGGCAGCGTCACAAAGTTGTTTCCGTCTAGCTGCATCAGAAAATGTACCACAACGTCTGACACGCCTCCTTTTTACTGTTAACTCACAGCTTGGATTGCTGCTGACGGACGGCCTTATATGGGCAGGCAGTCAATTACGTGGGAGGCGTGGTGATGGGGGACGCAACTCCGCCTCACACAGCGACCGAGCTGCAGGCTATGGCTGTATATATGTACGTAAGTAGGATTCAGTTATGACCGTTACGCGTAGAATTTTGAAATAACACCTTCTTAACTATTGTAAGTAAGCTGTAAGGAATGAGGCTGCCAAATTTCAGTCTTCTGCCTGGAGAGTTAGTGATGAGTGAGTGATGAGTGAGTCAGTGAGGGCTTTGCCTTTTATTAGTATAGATAAATAAATATAGATATATAGATATAAATAGATATATAGAAGTAGATAAGGAATCCTATCAACTTTTGGGCTACTTCCGGTAGCCGGAAGTTGCACTTTACTTGAAAATTCACGAAAGTATTCAGTTAAACTATACTTATAATTACAGATAGATGATTCAAATTGTATATAGATATTTATAATGATAAAAAGCAAACAGATATAAAATGTAATAAAAATTACTCAACCAGAAGCAGCAGTTTATTTAAACAACCATCCAAATTCTTTGTTATCATGGAAATATAAATGAGTACATGATACTAAAAACTGCATTCAATATGATACATATTCTTTCAATAACTGTTATTAATTTTTATTTTAATTTATACATCATTAGTTTAACAGTAATGTGTAAATATTAAACATGCCATGTAAATATAAAGATGAACAACAAGCTGCTATGTCTCCATCGTGTTGCTGGTAATTCATTTAATCTTATGATTTTTCTTTTATTTCCTCCATCATTATCATAATTAAATGTAGCTAAATTGCACTTTTCCCCATAGCAATTTATTGCAACAAATATTATATAACAGTAATATTTGTGCTATGTTTTTACTTTGCACGTAATCGAGGTAATGCATATGTAATCACGAAAAACTTCCACCAGCATTTTCGACCTCCTTAAGATCGAAAATATCATTTGTTTGATTTTAAATAGAGATAAATGATTGTGTATTTATATGATCAATTAGTTATGATGAGAAACAAAGAGATATGATATCTGAGAAGTATGACACAACTAGAAGTGGTTCTGATGACCTTTTCATCAATCTCAGTATACGAGACATTCTTTCTCCAAATCCTTACACCAATAGGGCGTCATGTTACAGAATGCCCTTTGATTCAAACCAATCCCAAACAGCCATACTTTAGACCAATGGGGACACACTGTACATTTCCCACCTGCCCCCCAAAAGCATTTGTTGAGCTGATTGCTTGCCAGCTGGGTAACTTGGTTTTCTGGGTTGACGGGGAGAGGCCTGCAGAGAATCAGTCCCTTGCCAAACTGGTTTTAGGCAGTACCCCCAACCTGATTCCTCACTCAGTCCTAAAGACTTGGGGGGAGGGGGGCTTAAACAGGAAGCCATTGCTGTTCTTATCAATGATATTGATACATGTGCTTTGTCTAAGTTATAAATAAAGACATACAAAATATTTATCAACTTGTCTACAAAATTTTACACCACAGCACACACAACACCATCCATTTGTGACTCTGAACCACAAGCACATTGTCAATATATGTCTATTATATAGTGCCTTTCACAACTATCTATCTATCTATCTATCTATCTATCTATCTATCTATCTATCTATCTATCTATCTATCTATCTATCTATTATATAGTGCCTTTCACATCTATCTATCTATCTATCTATCTATCTATCTATCTATCTATCTATCTATCTATCTATTCTATCTATCTATCTATCTATCTATCTATCTATCTATCTATCTATCTATCTATCTATTATATAGTGCCTTTCAAATCTATCTATTGTCACACACTTGAGACTAGGAAGACTTTGTATGGACCAAGCAAAGGTAATTCCACGCCAGGCCAGGGGGTGGCAGGGTGCACTAAACCTTCTCCTGTTATCTCAACAGACAAGCCGCGGGAAAACCTGTCTGATTTAAAACAGATGACATCACTTCTAGTTCCGGTGCCTAGAAGATTATCACTTCCAGCACCTACTCTGAATAATGAAGAACAGCACTTCTGGTTCCCTTACATCACTTCCTGTCCTATCCCTTAAAACCACCATCTTGACAAACCCTCATCAGTTCTGTTTTGGACTCAGTATAGAGAATATCTCTGTATATAACAAGAATCTTTTGCAGCCAGGAATAATATACGGGTGGCCGCCACAAACCCTTTTAAGTGTGTCGAGTCTATTCCATTTACTCTATCTATCTATCTATCTATCTATCTATCTATCTATCTAGTGCCTTTCATCTATCTATCTATCTATCTATCTATCTATCTATCTATCTATCTATCTCCTTTCATCTATCTATCTATCTATCTATCTATCTATGTTTCTCCGGGCAGGTCGAGGGCAGCACGAGGAGATTTTGCCAGCCGCATTAGCATGCAAATGAAAGACCCCTGGAGTAATCAATAGACATTTATTTCCGTGTTTTATTTATTCGCCCATACATTATTTTGACAGAAAGCGACAATCCCATTTGTTTTATTAATATGAAACATTCCTTCTGTAGAGAAGCCCCGACGTGAGGAACCTTCACAAAATGATTTACTGTAAGTAAGGGGCGGGGGCAAGAAAAGCGAGTAATGAGCTAAATTTGACAAACGAGTGGCTGAAGATCCAGCGGACCACCACAAAGCCCTGACTGTTGGCTGCCAGATGAGAAGAGAGCCAGACGAGGCACCAGAGGGCTTCCTAACTTGCTGCAGGAGCGCTTCACTGATTTCTTAACAGCAGTCCCTCCTCTGGACTGGACAGACAGGATTGCATGTCTGCCTCCAAGTTGTTTCGTTGTGTAGTGGGTGTGGCAGCGTGCTGTACCAGTGCCTGCTCCTCAACTTGACTTGACTTGGTCCCTCCTCTTCCTCTATGTTTGCGTGTGTGTTGTGAAGCTGCAGGCCCAAAGGTGACCAGGGGGGCACTTTTTGACATTTTGCTTGAAGTGCCAATCACCAGCAGTGGCGTAGCTGGGGGGGGGGACATCTGTCCCTGGGCGCAGCATCCAGGGGGTGCCAAATTAATGTTTCGAATTTTTAGAATGAAATGTTTTCCATTCTTAAATGCACTAAAAAGTAAATAAAAAACATTTGCATACTCAGTCCATCACTCCATCAGTATGAGGAGGTCTTTCCCCATTTTTTTGTCTCTTTCTGATTTCGCTTTCTTGTACAGTATGGGGAAGTTGGTCTTCAGATTTTACTGACTGTTGGAACCTCCACCACCAGTTGTGAAAGATCTCTCAGTAAATTAAAACTTATCTTGTCCTACCTGAGATCATCCATGGCAGAGGAAAGACTGTCAGCCTTGGCTTTGGTGAGTGTGGAGCGGGCGGTGACCGACAGCAGACATTTTGATGAACTAATCGATAAACTTGCAGCATCAAAGGCTAGGAAAATTTCTCTTTGAAGTTAATAATTACATTTTAAAGCATTATACATCAAACTATTTTTTTTATTTTATACTAACTTCATTTTCAGGTTATTATATTATTATATCCAATGTAATGTTTTTGCAATCTCATATTTGAAAAATATTTTAGAATAATTATATTTTCGAACTACCATTGTCTTAATTATTTTACTTCGTTCTATCTTTAGAAATTTAGAGAAACCTTGAAAATATACGCATAAAAGTGTTTTAAAAAATTAAAATATTTAAAAATTTTAAACTATTTAAAATAAAAAATATGACGTTTTTCTTAAAATACTATTATTTTAAATACATTTTTTAAATTTTTCTTTGCCTTCCCCATTGCATTATGGCAAACAGGAGGGGGCGCGAAATCTGCAGTTGTCCCCGGGCGCTGAAAACCCTAACTACGCCTCTGGTCACCAATAAGGGTAACTCCAAGAAGTGTAAAGCTGCTCAACCTCTCGACGTCGGCCTCCTGAGATGCGGAAAGCCGTGTGGTTTGCCTTCTGCTTTCTGAAGTCGATGGTTTGTCGACATTAAGGATCAGGTTAATGTCCTGGGACCACTGAGCCAGCAGGTAGACCTCTTCTCTGTCGGCCATCTCACCGCCATTGGTGACTGTCAGCATGTTTAATGATGGCATCTGGCTACACAAGAGGGCTCAGCACACCACCCTGTGGAGCCCATGTTGAGGGTCAGTGTGGAGGTGCTCTGCAGAAGTAGGAGGATTTGAATTTTGGGGACACAATGGAATATGCGGCGGGGTGAAAACCAACGAGACAAACTGATCTCTTCAGCAAGCCAGAAATATGAGGCAAGAATCAGAATCGTAAGCCGAGAGGTGCCTGTGGTGGACCTGTGGTGCACCTGCCGTCCAACCCCAACACAGACAGATGTAGGACACAAGTTCAAAACGCCCACTTTTATTTTTTCCCTGTGGGAAACGCCTTCCCCTGTTTCCCACCCGTACACCACAGTACCAGAGTACAATTCTCTTCTTCCTCTCTACTCCTCCTGACAAACTGTGGCTCCCGGCGTAGTGTCAGATGGCTCCTTTTATTCAAGACCCCGGGTGTCCCAACAGCCTGGTCCAGAAGCACAACGAAGTAGGGCTCTGCAGCCCCTTCAGCACCCCTGGTAATGAAGAAGACTGTCCTGAACTCCAACTCCCGTGAAGCCCTGTGGGATTCCATGGCACCACAGCAACCTGGTATAATGTCCTGACCACTCTCTCTCTCTCTACCACTCGGTCCTTCCATTTTCTTGGCACTCCGGCCGGGCAGGGTCCCTGGTTCTCCGTGACAATGTTAATTAAGTCTTTATTTGATCAATTTGGCACATAATAAAATCCTTTGGGGCACTGCTGCCCCACCTTTGTGCTGCAATGACCCAGTTTTTCACATGCCAGTGTCTTCACAACCCACTGGGGGGCAGTTGGGGGGGCGGTGATGGGTTTTAGTTTAGTTTTAGTTGGTCCCCCTCCATGAAGTTAGCATGATCAGGGGGGAAGTAAGGTGGTCCCCATTGTGTACTGAGCACAATCATTAAAGCAAAGGTTGGGTGGCGGGGGGTCCCGCGTGATCATTATTAGAGTGCCAGAGACGTTGGATGACCCAGGCGTGATCGTCATTGCTTTTCCAACTTGGTGAATCGAGCACAATCATCAGAGTTGTAGAGAGACCTGACGATGGAAGTTCGCAGCTCGAAAGGATCTGCCAGGAAGAATGCGGTAAGCTGCCCAAATGCAGGTGTGCCAAGCTTGCAGAGACTTACCAGGAAGACACCAAGCTGGAACTGCTGCCACCAGGGCTTCTACAATGTACTGAATTGTGAAAGACTTTTGTTTTCAATTTTGATTGAACCTTTCAGCAAACAGGTTCACACTTTTGTCATTATGGGATGCAGAGTCTAGATTGATGGTCAGAAATGGTGTGTAGAATGAACGCTTCTACATGGAGTGATAATAAATAACAAAACCAAAACTGCAAATAGACCTGAGTTCGCTTCCCGGGTCCTCCCTGCGTGGAGTTTGCATGTTCTCCCCGTGTCTGCGTGGGTTTCCTCCCACAGTCCAAAGACATGAAGGTCAGGTGCACTGGCGATTCTAAATTGTCCCCAGTGTGTGGTGGGTCTGTGTGCCCTGCAGTGGGCTGGCGCCCTGCCCGGGGTTTGTTTCTGTGTTGGCTGGAATTGGCTCTGGCAGACCCCCGTGACCCTGTAGTTGGGATATAGTGGGTTGGATAATGGATGGATTGATGGAAAACTGCAAATAAGAGTTGGGGAATTGCCCCATATAGTATCTGCAAAATCTGGGTCAAAACATGTTGAAAAAGCAAAACAGTTGACAGTTTACAGCAGCGGAGTGATCATTTAAATACAAAATGGCTACAGGAAATGATGGAAAACCTGGAAGTGATGTTAACGGAGTTCGGAAGTGACATCATCATTGAGGGACTTGAAGTGACGTCATCTTGAAGGGCCCGGAAGTGAGGTCATCAGTGAGGGGCTGGAAGTGACGTCATCTGGTGGAACCGGAAGTGACATCATCAGCGAGGGTGCGGAAAGTGACGTCATCAGCAACGGCGTGGAAAGTGACGTCATCACCATGTGCCAGCAGTGACATCATCTGGTGGAACCGGAAGTGACACCATCATTGAGGAACTAGAAAAGTGACGTCATCTAAGTAGTGCCAGAAGTGAAGTAATCAGCGAGGGGGCGGAAAGTGACGTCATCTGGTGGAGTTGGAAGTGACGTCATCATTGAGGGACTAGAAGTGATGTCATCTAGTAGGGCCTGAAGTGAAATCATCACCGAGGGGTTGGAAGTGACATCAACACCATGTGCTGGAAGTGCCGTCATCTGGTGGAGTCAGAAGTGACATCATCATTTAGGGACTTGAAGTGACATCATCAGCGAGGGGGCGGAAGTGACGTCATGAGCAGGAGACCGGGAGTGACGTCATCACAGAAGGAGTGGATTGTTTGGAGCCATTTTCCGATATCGGAAGTGTTGTTGGTGAGTGGGCGTTATTATTATTTTTCTTCTTTTGTTCTGTAGAGACAGAGAGAGAGACATCAGTACCCCAATTCAGCCCCCCGTCTGATATTATATTTGCTCACCTCAGGACTTGTTGGCTGCCTCCTAAGCGCACGTGTGTGACATTAATAAAGTGTGCAGATAGTGAAGAGGGGCTGAAGTCTTCCTCAGTGCGCTCTACAACATAAGCACTAACTGAGCGATAATTTTCTTTTTCAATAAACATCCAGTGGTCTGGCCCATCTCATGTCCTGGTGCTGCCATCCCAACTGTTGCCGTTCCCGAAATATTCAGCGTCTGCCGTCATGTGTCTGGCGGCGACCGCAGGCTGACCCCCTAAGCCGACTAATCTTCACGACGGGAGCTCACAGCGGCCTGCGCCGTGACAGACAGCCTCAAGTGAGAGTTTGTGAGCCGAAGAGACGGCAGAGCGGCTAATCCTGGACTAATAGACCCTCACACATACTGATGGATGTCTGCTGCCAGCCGTTCACCCCCTTCGCATCTCAGACTGGCATCATTTGGGTTTATGTTTACCCGGCGTGCTGCTACCGACTCCTCAGCTTCCTCTTCTCGACTCTCCATTTATTTTGAGGTTTGTCAGCTCTTTTTCAGGTTTATATCCCTGCAGCTTATTGTACGCCAGAGCCATCGCATGTTGTGCTTGAATTTAATTCCTGAGGGCTTTCCAAAGGACTTTGTGAAGTTTCACTCCGTGGATGGCACTGAATAAAATAAAGAGGAATTGACTAGGATGGGGTCACAGTGCTTAGCACTGCAGAAATTGAGCCAAGTGGCTGGGATCCTTGGTGACCACAAGGTGACAAACCACATCAGGGAGAAGCTACACAAGACAGTCGACTGCCTGTCACCCAGTATGGTGTGGAAAGGCGGCCAGTGACACAAACGAGCGCTACACTCCATGGAAATGCAAAAACTTCAGTAGACTGCTGGTCTGACCTGTGCTGAGCACGTCGTGAATAAATGTGTAATTACAACAGTAATGGTGGAGAAGACAAGGACCCCCGGGACACCAAAAGGAACGATGGCCTCATCAGCTCAAAAGAAGACATGCGAGACGTCAGCGTTGCTTTAGAGACCACCTCAGATCAGAAGAAGTGGAGATCAGCGGGCAGACAAGCAGACCCTGCAAAGAGGCAGGAAAAACGCTGGGATGAAGAAGAAGAAGGAGATGAAGAAAAAGACAGAGGTTAGAACTGCTGCCTTTCTATCTATCTATCTATCTATCTATCTATCTATCTATCTATCTATCTATCTATCTATCTATCTATCATATAGTGCCTTTCATATCTATCTATCTATCTATCTATTGATCTATATAAAAATGTGTAATAATAAAATGTATTGCATTTTTTATTCCAACAGATGGTGCATCACAAACATTAACACTACATTTATGAATCCTGTTATCAAATGGCATATAACAGGGACATATGCATTGCATCTGAGATGGCACATCATAAATATTTGCAGTAATAAAAAATAATATTGCTACGAATGTTTGTGATGCACCATCTGTTGGAATGGCAAATGCAATACATTTTTATTACTTCATACATTACAAACTACATTTTAATAGTTTCATATCTATCTATCTATCTATCTATCTATCTATCTATCTATCTATCTATCTATCTATCTATTAAAGCGCATTTCATATCTATCTATCTATCTATCTATCTATCTATCTATCTATCTATCTATCTGTCTATCTATCTATTATAGTGTCATTCATATCTATCTATCTATCCATCTATCTATCTATCTATCTATCTATCTATCTATCTATCTATCTATCTATCTATCTATCTATCTATCTGTTTTGCTCATTTCCTTGTACTTTGTCTGTGTCACGGAGAGGGGGCGTGTCCCCTGACAATGCAGTGTTAGCTCCGCCCCCAGCCCTATATGTATAATTTGTTTTCAAGGCCTCGGCTTACACTTACAGTTTGTTGAGCTCTTGATTTTTGTTTCCATTCCCATTCCCTTGTTTTTTTAAAGATGGAGCCTCATTTATAGGCCTGTTGTGGGCACTGTGGCCGAGTTAGTTGCCCTCAATCGGTGGAATCAGGAGAGACGGTCAGTGTGAGCGCCCCCTCTTGTCTCAGAGTGGCACCGTGCCAGGAGGGTGATCCACAGGTGTGGCACTATCTGTGCTTACCTTCCAGTGCTCTGTTAGCCGATCCAAGCCTGAACCCTTCTACAAACTTGATGGCACCCACATTGGCAGGCCATTGGCTTTTAGCTGTGAAGAAGCGACCTTCAGTGCTGGCTGTTACTGTATGTTCTCTCCTGCCGTATCCAATTTTCATGATCTGCACTGGAATAAATGTTGCACATGAAATGAAAATATAAGTGGCAATGGTGCTAATTTTACTGCTAGCAAAATGCTTACCAGAAAGGAATTCATTTAACACCAAATTGAATGCAAATGCAAAACGTTTTCTAGTTTCTGTTTGGTGAAATCTTCAGTACCCCGAGAGACTACAGCTATCAAAATGATAAACGAGCAGCACTGAAGAAAATGTAATGTTATAAGAAATGTTTAATAAGATAGCGATCACCATAATTGGGGGCTTAGCCTGGGGTAATTCCACAAGCAGGGAATTTCCCCAAGGCATTTGGAAAAGAAAAAAAAAAACATCAATGTCTCTCTTTTATCAATATCTGCCTTGATGAAAGGACATATGCCTATCCAGATGCTATGTCTCTTCCATTCCAACAGATGGCGCACCACAAACATTAACACTGCTTTGACAAATCCCATACTGAATAGCATATAACAGAGGTACATGCATTGCATTTCTCCTTCCAGCAGATGGTGCATCACAAACATTTGTAGTGATGAAATTCATTGCATTTGTCATTTCTATCACAAACTTTATCACTGCTTTTACAAATCCCTTACTAAATGGCATATAGCAGAGACTTATGCATTTAACTTGTAATTCCAACAGATGGCACATCACAAATATTTTTGGTATTAAAATGCATTGCTTTTGCCATTCCAACAGGTGGTGCATACAACATACATTAACACTGCTTTACAAATCCCTTACCAAATGGTATATAACAGAGACATGAATTGCATTTGACAGTCCAATAGATAGTGCATCACAAAGATTTGTAATAATAAAATTACAGTAATTGCATGTATCACTCCAATAGGTGGTGCATCACAAACATTAATAATGCTCTTACAAATCCCATACCAAAAGGCATATAACAGAGACATATACATTGCAGTTTAAAGTCCAACAGATGGTGTATCACAAACATTTGTGGTAATAAAATGCATTGCTTTTGTTATTCCAACAGGCGATGCATCACAAATATTAAACCAGCTCTTATGATTCTCATACCAAATTGCTAATAACAAAGACACAATTATTGCATTTACCAGTCTAACAGATGGTGCATTATAAATATATGTAGTAATAAAATTCATTTCATTTTTTATTCCAACGGATGGTGCATCACAAACATTAACATTGCATTAATGAATCCTCTTATCAAATGGCATATAACAGAGACATATGCATTGCATCTGTCGTTCCAACAGATGGCACATTCTAAATATTTGTAGTGTGAACTTGGACCCGGACACAGGCAGATGGACAACATAGTTCCACCACACATTATTTATTTACAACTATTATATACAATTCGTGCTCACAAACCCCAGTGCCTCTTGCACCGATTCCCCAAAGTCCCCCAAAGTCCAGGCCACACTCTCAGTCACTGTGCCTCTCTCTCGACCGCCTCCCGTCCTCTCTCCAGCTCTGTCCTCTTCCACCCGACATTCACTATCGACTGAAGGGCGGGGCCTTATATGGGAACCCGGATGGGCTCCAGCTGCTTCCTGGCACTCCCTCTTGGACACACCCCTGTGTGGCGGAAGTGCCGGCTGTGCACCCGGAAGCCGTCCGGGTGTCTCCTGTCTTCTTTCTCCAGCACTTCCTGGTGTGGCCACGGGCCCCTACAGGGTTGGGCTTCCAAGCCCTCTACCCATGGCCCCCAATACAACCAGGGCGATTGCCCCCATGCGGTCTGGAGGAGGCACAAGCCCTCCTCCAGTCCTCCTGGGCGTCCCGGCCGGGCTCCAGCCCCGACCGGGTCCCACACGGGATACTCCGGCATCGGGGTGCCGCCTGGCGGTGGCCACGGGTCCCTACAGGGCTGGGCTTCCAAGCCCTGTACCTGAGGCTCCCAACATAACCAGGACGGACGCCCCCTCGCGGTCTGGAGGAGGCACAAGCCCTTCTCTGGTCCTCCTGGGCGTCCCGGCCGGGGACCACAGTAGTAATAAAAAATAATATTGCTACAAATGTTTATGATGCACCATCTGTTGGAATGGCAAATGCAATACATTTTATTACTACATACATTACAGACTACATTCCAATAGGTGGTGCACTGGAAATGTGAACGCTGAATATTCTAAGGTCTGTGTTGATTATTTAGATTTCTTCCTCCCCGTAAGTGATCCCCATCCATGACTCTTTAACACCCAGGTGAGGATCAATCAATCCTACCTCCATCTCCATATTGTTTCCAGAAGAATCTGATCACCCATCATTCACCTGCTGGATCCCAAGTATGGGCGAGCGGGCTGGCCCGGCTCTTGGAGATGACAGATGGCAGGCGTCCTTCCGTTTGTTACATGAGGGCACCTGAACTGAAAAGGTTCTGAGAACCTCCAGGTCACACTATGGTATCAGCAGTCACACCCAGTCTGAAAGCGCAAGGTAAAATCAACGAGAAGACGCTTGGTTTCTGCTCCTTCTTTATATACCTCGCCCCCCCCTTCCCCTCACCCACACGCCCACGCCATTCTGGACCTGGCATGGCGAGGGAGCCGCCAGCCTCCTGCTTGGATTCCACTTCCATTTCTTCCCTTAAGTCTTCCTTTTTGGACGCTCTGAAGGAGCTCGTCCCATAGAAAGTGAAACATGAATTATTCATGCCACCTTTTCATCCCCACGTGTGTCTCCTGCCAATAAATGGCTTCTCTAATGCTATTAAAAGCAGTTTGTATTTTATTGCAACCAGCAGCAAGTATCTAAAGAGGGGATTACAGGGTTTAGGAAGGAATTGAACCAACAAGCCACTCGTGTGCTTTCTGCGCCTCGTTTTGTTCGACACATTAGTGCTCAGCTCGTACGGGGGGCTCCTCGCTCATCAAATGATTTGCAGTTCAGCAAGAAAGACTCGGAAAAGCTCGATTCCTGTGTAAGCAGTCCTGTCGGCTGAGTCAAAGGACTCCTGTCATCTCCAAAAAAAAAAGTACAAAAGAGAGAAAAATGAAAGACGAGGATTCAGCTGCCAGTCCACTTGAGCCGCGCACACTGCCTGACTTTGAGCCGGTGGGCGTGCGAGTGGGCGCAGGAAGGAACGTGCGGGTCAGTCTTGAGACGTCTCTGAAAACCTGGACGAATCTGCCTCATGTCTTTAACCCAAGACAAAAAAGCAGAACTGGGACCCGTGTGCAGGTGGGTTAAGTGGCTTGTTTAGGGGGTCACACCAGACATTGTGTGGTGGGGGGGGACTCAACTGGCAGCCTTAGCCACAACATCAAACAAACTGAGTCATCACAACCGGACAGGATGGCAGATTCTTGCAAGGGTCCGGGGGGCTTATGCATTAAAGACATTAGAGATGTTGTGCAAAATGCGTCATGAGTGTCCCTCAGGCGTTTAACTTAAAACATCATTCAGTCTGGTCTCGGTAAGTAATTTGTTCTCCACTATTCTATCAAATGCTCCATGTTATTGTGGAGGAGTGCTTCAAGTGGGCTGGCACTCACATCTTCCAGTCTCAACACGAAGTACCACCATCTTTCCTTAGGGTGCCACTTCAGTAATCTACAAGGCCCCCCTCAACCATCTTTCACTGTCTCATGATGATCAGTCAATCTTCCACCGTCCTGGCACCTTCTGTTAGAGTACTGGCTTTGAGGGGGACAAACACCCCCATCCCACCCTACCTACTTCGATTAGGTATTGATGTTTCTCAGTGTTCCACTGCCACCTTACTGTAATGAAAGGAGTTACCACCAGTGATCTGCTTCCACTTCGAACACTGACTTGTAGTCTGTGAACCTGCTGCCAGCCTGTTTCCAGCTGAGGAGCAGAGCAATTGGCCCTGCAGTGTCCTCTGTACCTTTTAGTGTTTGCAGCACGCGCCCATCCTGATTGACTTGCACTGTTTCATGATGATAATAATCTGCTCCCACTGACTTGCAGTCTATGAAACTGTCTTCGTGTTGCCAGCCTGGGGTTTGAAGCAATTGGCCCTGCAGTGTTCTCTTTAGATCTGAGTGCATGCAGCACACGTCCATCCTGAATTTAACACTCGACTTACACTCTCATATGACAATCACTTAGTGTTTCACCATACAGGCACCTGTTTTTAGAGTACCAATGATCACCAGGAACCTCTTTGAGAACCTTCAAGGAGACCCCTTGACAAATCTCATACATAACAGTATATAACAGAGATGAATGCATTGCATTTGTTATTCCAACAGATGGTGCATCACAAACATTAACTGTGTTTTTATGAATCTCATACGAAGTGTTATATAACAGAGACATATGCTTTGCAGTTGACAGTTCAACAGATGGTGCATCACAAACATCTGTAGTGATCTGTGAGCACTGGATCCACTTTGAGAACCTTCAAAATGACCCGACTACGCCCCCCCACCCGCTCCATTTTAATCCAATGTTGACGTATCCCAACATTCAAGTGTCACTTTATCACAATTAAAAGAGTGCCACCAATAACCTGCTGTCACTTCAAGCTCTGACTTGTAGTCTATGAAATTGTCTTCATGCTGCCAGCCTGATGTTTGAAGCAGTTGGCCCTGCAGTGTTCTCTATAGATCTGAGTGTGTGCAGCACACATCCAAGCTGAATTTAACAATTGACTTTCACCGTCTTATTATGATCGCTCAACGTTTCACCATTCAGGCTCCTGTTTTTAGAGTACCAATGATCACCAGGAAATTCTTTTAGAAACTTCAAGCTGACCCTTTGATGAATCCCATGCATAACAATATATAACAGAGACGTATGCATTGCATTTGTTATTCCAACAGATGGTGCAGCACAAATATTACTGCTGCTTTTACGAATCCCATACTAAATGTCATATAACAGAGACATATGCTTTGCAGTTGACAGTCCAACAGATGGCGTATCACAAACATCTGTGAGCACTGGAACCACTTTGAGAACCATTCCATTGCAATCCAGTGTCTATCCAGTTGCTATATCTCTGCCACTCCTACAGATGGTGCACCACAAACATTAACACTGCTTTGATGAATCCCATACAACATACCATATAAGAGAGGCACATGCATTGCATTTGACTTTCTAAAAGATGATGCATCACAAATGTTTGCAGTAATAAAACACATTGCATTTGTCATTCCAACAGATGGTGTATCGCAAACATTTCCCAATAGGTAAGGCATCACAAACTTTATCACTGCTTTTACACATCCCATGCTAAATGGCATATAACAGAGACGTATACATTTAATTTGTAATTCCAATAGATGGCACATCACAAATATTTCTGGTAATAAAATGCATTCCACTTGTCATTCCAACAGGTGGTGCATTGCAAACATTAACACTGTTTTACAAATCCCTTACCAAATGGCATATAACAGAGACATGAATTGCATTTGACATTCCAACAGCAATTACAAAGATTTGTACTAATAAAATGAATTACATGTGTCATTCCAACAGGTGGTGCATCACAAACATTGACACTGTTTTTACGAATCCCATACCAAATGTCATATAACAAAGACATATGCTTTGCAGTTGACAGTCCAACAGATGGTGCATCACAAAAATCTGTAATAATCTATGAGCAATAGAACCACTTTGAGAACTTTGACCCAACACCGCCTATCTGTCTCCTAATGCTGCCAGCCTGCAGTAACTATGCTTTGAATCAGTTGGCCCTGCAGTGGTCTTTGTAGATCTGAGTGCATGCAGCACACATCCAACCTGACTTTAATGATCGACTTTCACTGTCATACAACAATCAATCGATGTTTCATCATACAGACTCCTGTTTTTACAGTACCAGGCAGCACTGGAACCACTTTGAGAACCTTCAAGGTGACCCAACAACCCAACCAATTTCGATCCAGTGTTGACATGCCCCAGCCTTCAAGTGCCACTTTATCTCAATTGAAAGAGTACCACCTGTAGTTTTCTTCCACTTCAAGCTTTGACTTGTAGTCTAAGATATTGTCTCCTAATGCTGCCAGCCTGCAGTAACCGAGCTTTGGAGCAATTGGCCCTGCAGTGTCCTCTACATTTGAGTGTCTGTACACAATGGGGCTTTAAGGTCATCGCCAGTTTTAAAACGAGGACAGCCTCATTTATTCTTTTAATGGTGCGTCTGCACCTCAGGTTGGAGATTTGTTTTTTTTTTTTTACCAGTCGGGAACATTCAGCACATGCCAGTGAAGGGGGTACGACAAGTCCAGGACCATTTACTTTCTTGGAGGCAGCCATAATAGTTAAAAGAAAAGGAACAGATCTGCATGGAGAAACTCATTTTTCAATTGTTTGCCACACAGTACTCAGCGCTGCCACCAGACATGCAGCGTGCACTTCGAGTCATTAGAACATTTGAGAAAAGGGACAACAGCAGGCTCATCCATCTTCTTAATCTTGGATCCTCCACAATATCATCAAGTCGAGATTGGGAGGTCTCTCAATCAAGTCCCACATTCCACCACAGACACGGACAATGCATTCGACAACAATGGGGGGGGGGCATTTATGTACCTCAAGCAGCCCGTGCCCCTTCATTGTGCCATGGACACTGAGGGGTGCCATTTTGGTGACTCATAGGGCTCCATACTGGCTTTGATTGGCTCTGCTCCACCACACCACAAGAATGGGTGGTTCTTTGGGTGAAGAAAAATGTTGTGTGTGTGTCTTAGCGACTTTCCTGCCATGTTCTCTTCTTTTCAAGTAACAGCCCGGCTTCACTGTACTCATTCCTTCTGTCACAAAAACGTCCAAGAGACCTCAGAAAGGTTTGGGGCAGCCACCCGTATAATATGCCTTGGCTGCAAAATGGGTAAATTGTCGAGATATGATCACAGGTTAGAGTCCAGAACAGAACGGATGGTAAGGAGCCAAGATGCCAGCTTTAAAGGGACCGGAACCGGAAGTAATGTCATCAGGACCGGAAGTGACATTATGAATAGCAGCGGACCAGGAAGTGTCGCCTTCGGGACCAGAAGTGACGTCATCGGTTGTGCCGGAACCACGCGAGATTTCCCGCGGATGGTCTGCAGAGGATTCAGAGAGAGAGAGCTACTGCCGCTCGCCACCCCCCTGGTCTGGTGTGGTACTACCATTATTCAGGTCCTCTAGATTCCTCCCAATCACACGTGAAACACTTCAAGCAGGTCACCTCCTAATTTCCATTTCCTTAAATCTGAAAAGCTTTGCCTCCTTCAATTACTCCTCATAGCTCAGAGCTCGCAGTCCTCTAGTCAGCCTGGTTGCTCTTCTCTGGACTTTCTCTGGTGCTGCTTTGTCTTGGAGACCCAAACTGAGCTCAGCACTCCAGGGGAGGCCTCACTAGTGCACCGTCTAACTTTGGCACAACCTCACTTGACTAGTACTTCACATATCAAGGAGCTATATAACCTAACATCCTATCCTAGCTTTCTTGATCATGTGAGTGCCATGTTGGATGGTTGGGCATCACAACCAGGATGAAGGTTGGACGGCCAGGATGGAGGTTGGACGGCCAGGATGGAGGTTGCTTGCTGGCCAGCAAGAAACTCCACAATGGAAGGACAGGAGGGAGTTTGCTGCTGCCCAAAAGTCATATTCTCCTCCTGTACAGGGTGGTCCAGATCTAATTATGCAGATCCCGATCGTCTGGATGACTTTGATTGATTCGGGGACAATTCCTGTTCGGCGTGAAGACGATTCTTCATGTCGTCAGTTCGCACACTTCTCGATGTCCGGGATTTTTCGGGTGATTTTCTATGTAATATAAGTTATAGCGTAATGAAAATTGCATAATTAGATCTGGACCACCCTATGCACATGGTGGCAGCATCCCCACCCTTAGGAGTATCAGCAGGGCATGCTGGGAATTGTAGTCCCATAGGACAGCCCTGTTGGGGTTGTTGGGTGTCACCAGGGGGAGTTACAATAGACCTCCTCCTGACTTGGAAGTGCCTCCAGTGTGCAATGCTGTGGCACCAGAAGTACGCCCAGGTCTGGCAGTCAACTTCGAGAGGACGAGGCCTCAAGGGAGGACAGGAAGGAGGTGCAAGTGTTTGTTTTTGATAATTGTGGTGTAATAGAAGAGAATTGGGAGAATGGTGGAAGGAAAAATAATAAAGAAGATCTTACATTTGAACCCAGGACTGTGTTGGGTAACTGTGTCTGGGGGATTTGGGGGTGCTGCTACGCCCCCTACTGGTCACCATCACATCTGTACACTGTATGGACGTGGATGAATACCAGTTTATGATGACTCCTGGGTCCTTCTTATAAGGTATCGTGCCATGGGCATGGCCAGCTCTGGCATCAGGGTGACCTCAGGCTGCCACACACAAGGGGGTCTCAGTATATGTGAGACAAAAATCCAAGTGTTCAGCACATCCAACACACACACACACCTCACCCTCACATTGATCCTCACGATTATGAATCCTTTCTACGCACACCTAAATAAAAAGCTTCTAAAAGAATAATAGGAGCCCTGCTTGGCTGGTACTGGGGGGGTGTGATCAGAGCAGGGGTCTAATATGTCACTTTTATGAGGCTGTACATTTGTTGTGTGCTGCAGTGGAGAAAAAAATGTCCACGCCATTCGGTATGAAAGCCCAGTGGTGCAGTGAAAAAGCTAAAGAACGGAGATGGAAGCAAAAGACCTCATTGTGGCTGACAACCACAAAGAAGCCAACATAATTATATAAAGAACTGCAGTCGGACTTTATGGACACCAAACTTATCAATTCTGGACGTTGGGACGTCCTGTAACATCGACATCCACCGATCAGCCCCCACGTTCAAAGCCCTGCTGGGTGACGTGAACACCACAGATGATTTTGTGACGATGGCACCTGATGTGGGGTTGGATGCATTAGGCAGCAGGTGAACATTCAGCTCTTGAAGGTGTGATGCGTAAGAAGAAGGAAAAATGGGCAAGCGTAAGGATCTGAGTGACGTTGACCATGGCCTGAGTGTGAGGGCCAGACCACCGGGTCAGAACATCTCCAAAATGGCGGCTCCTGTGTGGTGTTTGTAGTATGCAGTGGTCAGTGCCTACCAAATGTGGTCCAAGGAAGGACAACTGGTGAACTGAAGACAGAGACATGGTCTCCCAAAGCTCTTTGATGCACCACAGAGGAGCTACTGGAGCATTAGCTGATGGAGAACATCATGCTGGACGAGAGAAAAAGGCATCAGGACACACAGAGCCTTGCGGGGGGCTGCGTAGCTGCAGACCACTCCGAGTGCCCATGCTGACCTCTGACCACCACCAAAGTCCCTACAGTGGGTATGTGAGAGTCAGAACTGGACCGTGGAGCAGTGGAAGAAGCTGACCTGGTCTGATGATTCTCGTTTCATTTTAGGTCATGTGGATGGCAGGATGGGTGTGTGTCGCTCGTCAGATGAAGAGATGGCAGCAGGATGCACTATGGAAAGGATGCCAACCAGCAGAGTCAGCCTGACGTTCTGGGAAACATTGAACCCTGACATTCATGTGGATGTTACTTTGGCCCATGCTGCCCACCTGAAGATTTCTGCAGACCACGATGACTCCTTCATGGCAGCGGTTATTCCCTGCTGGCAGGGGCTTCTTTCAGCAGGATAAAGTGCCCTCTGCTTCCCTTGCAAAAATCGTTCAAGGAATGATCTGAGGAACGCGACAAAGAGCTCGAGGAGTTGACTTGGCCTCTGAATTTTTAAGATCTCATTCTAACCGAGTTGGAAAAAACCAAGTCTGATCCATGGAGGACCCCATGCCACCCGACAACTTACAGAACTAATAGGATCTGCTGGTAACGTCTTGGTGTTGATACCACAGGTGGTCTCGTGGAGTCCGTGCCCCGGTGGGTCGACGTGAGGAGGTCCCACCCAAGATGCTGTTACTGTTGTGACTCATCAGGGCCTGTGAGCTGAGCAACAAAAGTGGAGGAGATGAGCTGGGGGGGGGTCGCTAGCATTAGCACTTAGCCCCACCACTCATGTAATCAATGAGCTTTGTGGTGGGGGGGGGTTCAACAAGCATTGTCAGAAAACCAAATTGGATGGAACAAGGGCATGTGCATTGGACAGGTGAGAGGGACGGCTGTCAGCGATCAGGGGCTGGATGCCAACAAACTCCATAAACGTCTTTTTATTTTATTTTATTTTATTCCACTATTGATTATGGTGCAGTCAGCTGTATTCACTTGCGCAGTATTAAAAGCCCCATCCAAGTGCCCGGGTTCAACGTCTCCGATGACCCGCTGGAGTTCCAATTCAGTGGCCGCGCGCCTCTGCCGCCCCACCTGCGCCGCGCTAAAGACCTCCCTCCCTGTTGCTAAGCAACCGTTTCACGCAGCCATATCATCCCAGAACTCGATTGCTAATTTGCATCGCCTTTTTTTCTGGCCCACTTTGCTTTGTCTTGGGGGCTTTGACAGCTCCATTTTTCTTTTCTTTTTTTCTTTTGTCCTTCAAAAGGATTCCCCCCTGTTTTGGATCTTTAATTTCCCTTAGTTCTACTAAACAAGCACAAAAAAGAAAAATTGGGGATGGCCTGGTGGCGTAGTGGGTAGTATTGCTGCCTCATGGGATCCAGTGTCCAGTCATTGGCCATTTGGTGTTTTCCCCTTCTCCTTGTTTGTGAGGGTCTCAAAGGCATGCCCTTTTAGGTTAAGTTGGCATTTGTGAGTGTGGTCTGCAACAGACTGGCACTCCAACCCCTGCTTTTTTTTTTTTCGTGCCTTGCACCCAGAGCTGTCTGGATGGGCTCCAGCCTCACTATTGGAAAAAAAAAAACGATCTATAAACAGAATGTGGAATACCTCATGGTAATCAATGGGTTCCACTAGTGCTCCATTGAGGGTCGGCACTGTCAATAGAAATACAAAAGCCACCCCATAGTGCCACGTAGCCACAAAAGCCACCCTACTTTGCCACAACATGAAAGTGTCACCAGCTATAAAACTGTAACAAAAACCGACATGCAGACCAACAGGTAATGATGACAGATCGTAACTCCGTATTTGTCACAAGGGACACAGGAAACGCCTCCTGAAGTCACAAATAATCACTGGCCAGCTGACTCAGCGACTCCTTTCGTCTGCCATCTATCCAGTGGTGCCGTCAGCCCAAGAGGCTCTTCAGCAACCCACAGCAACAGAAGAAGATGAAGCAAAGAAAAGAAAGAGGAGCAGTGAACAGTCAGGTGGCACAGCAGTTCGTACCTTTGAGAACAAGAGGACTGTGAGTGAGGACTGGGAGAACATGCAAAGTCTGCATAGAAGGAGACCTGACTGGGATCTGAACACAGGTGACTAGCACTGTAGGGCACTGTGCCACCATCTCATGTGTCGTTGAGTCCTCCACATCATTTTGGGCACCCATGAAAGCCTCCAAGCAGTAGGGCATTTTTTTAAAGAAAGGAAAGGCGCTATAAACGAATGCCCAGGAATGGCTGCGGTGTGCCCCTGCAGCTTATCGAGCCCCCGAATCCCACCGCCTCCCCCACCCTCCCACTCTCTCCTTTTCACGGCTCGCGCTGGCGTCTCCCGGTTATCTGCCTCTGCACAGCTGTACCCTCGATGAGCAGCGCCGAGTCACGGGGTTGATGTTGCTCTCCGATAAGACGCTTTAATGGCCCCCATTACGACGTGCCAGGATGAGAGGCGATTGCTGCTCTGCGTGGCTTTACTCTCACCAGGGTGACTGCTGTTTCAACTTTCGCCATTTAAGCGTCGCTTTCTTCTCTTTTGACTTTTACAGAGGGAGTCTGGAAAGTTATGGAATTCGGAGCTGATTGAAGGCAATTACAGATTTTTATGATCAGACGACAAGGCAGAGGGGGAAGGTGGGGGAGCCCCCGCGCGTCAAAGGCTGACTGCTGTGAGGTTTGATGGGAAATTTGTCAAGGAATTTGATGCGCAGTCGTTCTTTATAAAACTTCTGCCTTTGAGCCCATGGCGGGACCCCCAAAGAGCTCACTGGACCCTGGTTCACTTCCATGCCATCTCTGTAAAATGCCCACATCCCTTTGTGCCTGTTGTATATCTTAAAGACGTAGGCTCAGGTGGGTGGGCAAGTGACCATATCTGTCTGGGGCAAAAATGGTGGTGGGCAGCAAACGAAAGTTCGCTGCTTCTATGTCCCCGGCCCACTGTGATGGGCCAGCCATCCCATCACCCAGCCCAGAGAAGAGCTGAGACCACCCATTGTGCTCGTCTCCTTCGTTGTTTCAAACCACATGTGACACCTGATTGATCAGCACAGGCAGGTAAGAAACTCGTCCTACTCTGTGCCCGCAACAGTAGAGACCCCGTAAAGTGGGACCGAGCTTTGGGGACTTGAATTCATACAAATCCTTGAAGGGTGTGCTATGATTTGGAAGTTCTCTGATACAGGCCTGCCATCATGGTGGGCAGCTCAATTCGACCCCCAGTGGACATGTCCTCCTGTGAGCAGGGTCACATTGGTGTCAGAAGTGGGATCTGAATCCACAACCTCAGGATTTGAGGTCCAAAGCCTTAACTACTACTCCACACTCCCAGCCCACATAATAAAATCACATTCCCCTACATTAGGCCATCTAGCTAAACAAAGCCCCCCACCTCATTTCTCCAAAATGACGTTTGAGTCATGTGTTAAGTGAAAGGCACTATACAGGACCATCTGGCTGGTATCGATCTAACAGTAAACATACAATTCACTTTTCCCTTCTTCACAGTACGTCCCATGCTTCTGTCTGTTTGTCCGACGGGGCGCCCATCTAGGCTCGTTTTGATGGGCACACTGGGCACCAAAGGAGTATCGAGTTTCATATCAGGTGGCCTCATTTGGGAAGTGCAGACGGTAACAGAGGCACACAAGTGACACCAAGCGCGAGCGCTCACCCTAATTATAGACACAAGGTGACTTTCCTCCTGGCTCGGGGGGACTGGAGCTGTGCAAACAGGAACTGCTGCCAGCCCTTTCACTGTGTGCCAGCCCCTGCCTGCCAGAGCTGTGCTGTAATCCAGCTTCCTTGGCTCTTTCAAGCAATAAACGGTCACTAAACCTACCAAAGCTCCAAATCTGGGCACCTGGAAAAGCCCACCTGAATCTGGCAAAGGTGAAATGATGAGGACTGCAGGGCTGGAAGGCCAGCAATGGTGAAGCAGGAGGGCAGCAGAGCTGAGTGAGCGGTGTTGCGGTGAGGTTGAGCCGCCCGCTGCACAACTTGGCATTGGCACCTGGCATTTTGCACAGTGACTTGATGAGAGCTTTGCATTGAAGGGCACCACATCCCATCCCATTCCATTCCAATTTTAAAAAATGAAAGGATGAAGTGTGTTTTGTTCAGAGGATTCTGAATCTGTGAGGAAGCTGCACTAACCACTGAGTCACCCTACTTGGGACACCACATAGATTATTACCATAAGTCGATGCACATCGTAAGCTTCACATGCCTATAAAGTGCCTTGCATTCGCATATCTCTCTAAAGGCACTGAGGGTTCACAGGTTTGTACTGTAAGTCCTTAGTGTCACTTGTGTGTGCCAACCAACATGCCACACAACTCCACTCACCGACGCCATCATTAGTGAGCAGAATTACCTGACATCACAAATTTATCTTTACCTTGAAACGATGGCCTTAATACATCGGCCTCTAGTGTCATTGTCACTGATGGTATCCCTGACTACATCACCCTCTAGTGTCACTGCCACTAATGGCATTTTGACTGTAGCGCCCTCTAATGTCACCATCACTTATGGTATCCCTGACTACATCGCCCTCTAGTGTTAATGTCACTATACAGTATCGTTAGCTACATTGCACTCTAGTGTCATTGTCACCGATGGTATCCCTGACTACATTGTCCACTAGTGTCACTGAAACTAATGGCAATCCTGACTACATCACCCTCTAGTGTCACTGATGGTATCCCTGACTATATCATCCTCTAGTGTCACTGTCACTAATGGTATTCTGACTGCAGCACCCTCTAGTGTCACTGATGGTATCCCAGATTATATCAACCTCTAGTGTCACTGTCACTAATGGCAATCGTGACTACATTGTCCTCTAGTGTCACTGACATTAATGGTAATTGACTGCAGCGCCCTCTAGTGTCACTGATGGTATCTCTGACTGCATCGCCCTCTTTCACATGTCTATACTGATACGTGTGTCTCTACCTCACACGTGTTTGTACTAATTGGGTGACATTTCACAGAATATTGAGCACTGTGTGCTGCTTCAGGTGTCAGGTGCTCACTTTGCCTACTTTAACATTTTTTCACCTCTCCATCCCAAGCCCCACACCAAACCCCACTGTTCTTATTCAATGTAAAGCCACGCCTTCTCTCAAGCCCCACCCACCATCTTTATTCACATGCTATATGCCACGCCTGGTGTGTTCATAAGCCCCGCCCACTCATTAACTATGTCCTAATTTTTCTATGTAGGGAGGGCCAGGGCCCAAATGTGCCGCCCCACCATCATTAACCTTCAATTTAATCACTTTTTTTCCATGGAAGTGCGTGCTCGATGGGATTGTGATGTGACATGGGACCCTCATGTCTCTTGTTTTTCCCAATGATTCCTCCCCCGCCTTATTTCTCTGTACCCAAGTCCCTGGGGATGCTCTTAATCTCAATCACATGATGACAACTATGGAGAGGAGACATAAGTGACACGGTAGAGGATAAAATATGGAAACAGCCTTGCATAATTCGCAATATTGTTTGGAGGGGGAAAAAGTAAAAAAAAAAAAAGAAATCAATTGAACATACGCACAAAAACAAAAACAGCAATTGTGTCACCCACTTGTCAATATTGTCACCGAGATGAGTGGCATTCCTCTTCATTACTCGTAACTGCTTAATGTAGAGCGCGTTGTTCAAGAGAGCCATCACAACGAGCTCTCTGAGGCTGCGCCGTTTATCGGTCAAAGCACAAAAGCAGGAACGAGAGGCTGAGCAGCCCCCCTCGAAAACGCAAGCGGAGCTCAACATGCCCCCGCGTTTATTCAGGAGACATAATCAGGGAGATGGGGACTGAAGTGGTAGCCTTGTGTTGTACAGTTCTGCTATTTGGCCACTAGGGGGCTCCACCATGAAAAAGGTGTGTGATTGAAGGAGAAGCCTTGTGCTTTACAGTCCAGCACTTTAACCACTAGGGGACCTTATTGTGAGATGGTGGAGGGGACTGAAGCAATAGCTTTGTGTTTTACCACTTTGGGGGTGGTGACAGGGGGCTTTATGTCACCATGAAACAGTATGTGATTGAAGCAGTAGCTTTGTGTTTTACCACTTTGGGGGTGATGGGGGCTTTATGTCACCATGAAACAGTATGTGATTGAAGCAGTAGCTTTGTGTTTTACCACTTTGGGGTAGGGGGCCACATTGTCACCATGAAACGGCAGGGACTGAAGTGTTGTACATTTCTCCTATTTAGCCACTAGGGGGCTCCACCATGAAAATGGAGTGTGATTGAAGGAGCAGCCTAGTACATCACTGTTCAGCACTTTAGCCACATACACTGTGGGATGGTATTGACTTCATATATTACAGGAAAGACAGGAAGGGTGATTGAAGCAGTAGCTTTAGTGGCACATTAAAGCTTTCTGTGGGTGAATTTTGCACGGTGAGTGTCACTAGACGGAGTGTTTTGTCCCTGTCAGTTCCCGTTATTCATTTGTGTCACAAATATGCAGCACAAACTCAGGAGGTTTGCGTCCCTCGTGAAATGAGAAGAATGCCAGGAGTGTGACTCGGAGCTTTTATGGCTTCACCCGTCTGGACGGCACTGGACGTTTGAATACGAGGTCTGGCATACTGAGACCTGGGCACTAAAGGTCACATGACTCCTTCCCTGGCACCGCGTCTGGTGTTGCACTGATTGCTGCTGGAGTTCGGCGGTAGCTTCCTGTCCCCTCAACTGGCTGGGTGGATGACTCCTTTACTTATTATATGTCATTGAATGCTGCTGGTGTTGAAAGGCGCTACATAGAAGTGGGGGTTGAACCCCCATTAGTGTTGAATGTGCCTGACGGGGAGGGGGCCGAGGTGAAAATGATGTTATCCCTGAAAGGCGCTATATAAAAAAACGACTCACCGACTAAGGCACGGGCTGACTGACTGAGTAACATCTCACTTCATCGATTGATTCCTGATTAACTGATTGGTGGATTTTTTTGAGTGTCTGATTGGTTGATTCATTCCTTGACTCATTTACTGACTGACAGACAGACTGGCGCTGAGTCATGAACTCCACGTTTACTCACTCAGATACTGACTGAGTGGCTCACTTATTGATCGATTGAATAAGACATTGATTAACTGATTGATTTACTGCCTGACTGAATGACTGACTGACAGACGGAGTGACTCATAAATTGATTGGCTTATTTAATAACTCATTGGTTCATTCATTCATATTGACTGACATATACATTGACCGACAGATTGACTGCTTTATTCATTCGCTTAATGTATTCATTCATTCATTCGTTCACAAATTGACTGACTTATTCAATAAATGATTTATTCATTCATTGCATGACAGACTGGTGGATTGTTTGAGTCATTCATTCATTGATACATTGGCTCGTAAGTTAATTGGTAACTGATTCATTCATCCATCCATCTATTATCCAACCCGCTATATCCTAACTACAGGGTCACGGGGGTCTGCTGGAGCCAATCCCAGCCAACACAGGGCGCAAGGCAGGAAACAAACCCAATTTAGGATCGCCAATACACTGCCAACTGCCAACTCCACGCAGGGAGGGAGGACCCGGGAAGCGAACCCACCGATCTCCTTACTGTGAGGCAGCAGTGCTACCCACTGCGCCACCGTGCCACCCATTCATTCATATATCGGCCACTGTGGTGGGTTGGCACCCTGCCCAGGATTAGTTCCAGCCTTGTGCCCTGTGTTGGCTTCAGCAGACCCCCGTGGCCCTGTGTTGGGATTCAGCGGGTTGGAAAATGGGTGGATATATTGACCGACTTATTCAATAACTGATTTATTCATTCATTGCATGTCAGATTGGTGGATTGTTTCTGTCATCCATTCATTGGCTCGTAAGTTAACTGGTAAAGCGTTCTTTCTTTCATTGACAAACTGATTCATGTATTCATTCATTCATATATTGACCGACTTATTTAATATCTGATTTGTTCGTCCATTGACTGACTGACAGACTGACGGATCGGTTCTTTGATTCATTCGTTCGTTTGTTTGTTAATTGACTGATTTACTGACTGAAAAACTCACTCACTCATTCATTCATTCAATGACTGACGGCGAGGCATGTAAATTGATTGATGAATCTTTCTTTCATTGGCAAACCGACTGATTCAATCGCTGACTAATTCATTCATTCGTTTTTTTGTTAATTGACTGATTTACTGAGTAACAAAGCGTTCTTTCACTCCTCCATTGTCTGATTGGATCATTGATGTATTCATTCATGTGTTCATTGACTGATGGACTGATTGATCGATTGACTCATTTCTTTTCATTGACTGACTAATTAACCAATTTATTCATTCAATGGACTGATTGATTGATTGATTGTCCACCTATCGTGTATCCCACTGACTTTGCTCTCTCCTGACTGGGCCTTTTCCATCATGTCTGCCATCTTCCCCCGCTGATGGTCTCACCCAAGACCCCCCAATGGCCCGACTCATCTTAGACCTGTCGTGTGTCCTCAAGGCCCTTTGATGACTCGTCACCCTCCAGGAGTGGCACCAACCATCACCTTCCAGCCTCCCTTTGTGTGCCAGTGGTGGGCTGACACTCCTTCCATGCCCCCCCCACCCCCAACCGCCAGGTTCTATGACCTGCGATAATTGAGTCATCTGGTGGTCCGAGGCCTTTTCTTCACGGCTGAGCTCAAGGAAGGAGACCTCCAATCGACCACCACACTCCCCCCAGTCTGTCAGCCGGCCCCCCTTCTTTGCTGCGGTTTTCGCTCGACTGAAGGTCGGCCCCCGGCGGGATGAACTTTCTACTCCATTTAGTGCATCTGTGCGGAGCCCGTTCCCTTGTAATTGTCGACTCTGAGCCTCATCCATCATCCCATTTAGACGCCCGCCTCCTTGCCATCCTGTCAGCTGTGGCACGCCTGAACAGCTTGGCGATCGCCCACTGCAAGTCAAAGGAAAAATAAAAATAAAAATAAAAATGACAAATAAATAAATAAACAGGCTATGCCAGTGCACCTTGGCGAGTGGAAAGCGGGACAGAGCTGTGACCGACTTGGTGGCTGTCATCCACACTGTCACACAGCACGGTGACAGAAGACAGCAGCATTAGCTACCCAGAATCCTCCAGTCCAGACAGAACGTCAGATGTGGAGGTGCACTCACCGGAAGAGCAGAGCGGACACCAACGGGTTAACTGAATCGAGGTAGAGAGACTAAAGACCCTCATGGGCTGATTCTGGCCATCTAAGGAGCCCCTAATAGGTTTACTACCTCCAGTTAAACTGGTGATGGACCATCAAACGAGAAACCTAATGACCAGTGAAACGTCATGTGCTTAGCGAGGTGATGGGGGCTAAAGAGCTCTGAACTGTAATGGGTTAACTGACTCCAGCTAGAAAGCTGGTGGGCATTAAAGGGTTAACTGTTTCCTCCTAAAAAATGGTGGGACCCCAATGGGTTCATTTCAGCCAGGTGAAGACCTAAAGGGGGTCCTAAAGGTGTCACGGAATTCATCTAAACAGCGGGGGACAGAATAGCGCTAGTGGCCCCTAAAGGGGTAACTGCATTCAGTGTAAGGACCCTAAAGAGTTAATTACATCCGTCTACTTGGATAAGCCCAAAAGGATTAGCTGCCTGTCGTTAAAGCACTGATGGACAATAAAGTGTTAACTGTGTCCCACTGAAGATCTGATGGATGCTAAAGGGTTAACTGCATTCAGCATAAGGACCCTAAAGGGCTAATTACATCCATTTATGTGGATGAGCCAAGCAGGAGTGGCTACCTGTAATTAAAGTGCTGATGGACAATAAAGGGTTAACTGTGCCTCACTGAAGAGCTGACAGCACATAAAGGGTTAACTGCATTCAGTGTAAGGACCTTAAAGAGTTAATTATATCCATCTAAGTGCATGAATCCAACAGGAGTGGCTACCTGTAGTTAAAGTGTTGATGGACAATAAAGAGTAAACTGCGCATCTCTTTAGGGGTAGGTCCTAAAGCGTTCACTGCATCCATAGTAAGAACTGGAGGACCTTTAAGGTTCCAACTGAAGAGTGATTGGACCCTAAAGGTTTAACTGCACGTTGTTAGAGAACTGATGAGGCCAAAAGGGTTAACGTCACCCGTTTGAAGCGCTGAGGGCCCCTAAACAACTGGAGGGCCCCAAAATTGGAACCGCATCTAAAGGGTTTAAAGGGTTACATGTATCAAGCATAAGAACTAAAGGACTGTAAAGGGTTAAATGACCATCAGATACTCAAGGGTTAAAGAGTTCACAACATCATTATAAGGAGCTGAGGAGCCCACAAGGGTTAACTACACCTGCCCATGAGTTTCCTCCATCTGATGGCCTGGCAGACCCCAAAGAGTTCCTTAACATCCACCAAAGGAGCCAAGGGACCCTCAAGGCATAAATGCATTCTTGGTGGCCATTGAAGAGTTAACTGTTGTCAGTTAAGGAGCTTGTGGACTCTGAAGGGTTAAACAAATCCAAGCCACTAAGCTGCCAGACCCTCTGAAGACCACAAGGACTGAGCTTCACTCAGCTGAAGATCTGAAGACCCCTGAAGTGTTAGATGAGTTCAGCTGGACACCGGCAGTGACCCGTCCTGGACATTGGGTTGTCCCCCAGTTAGTCAGCTGACAGATCTGCACTGAAGCATGCAAGACCCCAGTGGGTGGGGTGTGTTCAACGAAACAGCCCAGTGAATGTGACCCAGCAGTAAGAAGGCTAATGGACTCCGTCCAGTCAGAGTGCTTCTGAAACGTGAAGGGTGCAGTGCCCAGGTAGATGGCTGACAGACCCTGAAGAGTTGGCTATGAAGTACTGAAGCGTTGGCCTGAAGGGTCCTCTGCATCTTTTATGCACTTGTTGTTTCAGTGTAGACATCTGATGGACGTTGAAATCAAAGGGTGATAAACTCTGAAGGGTTAAGTGAGTCCAAGTAATGTGTCAGCTGTGCCCACCCTGAACCAGGATGCCCACTATTGTGTAGATAAGTGAAGACCATTGAGGAGTTTCTTTCATCCATGTGGAGTGGTGACAGACCCTGAAGGGTCATCTGAAGCTTGAAATGGTACCACCTACTGTGTAGACAGCTGATAGCCAAGTGACAGGTGCACCCAACTTGAAAGTTGTTGGACTCACGAGGTTCCCTGTGTCCAGGTACAGAAGTCCTGGCTTAGTTGTGGCCACGTACGGGGTTAGTAGACACTGAAGACTTACAAATGTTCAAGTGGAATGATGAGGAGGATGAAGAATGGCTTGTGGCCTCGGCCACTCAAGGGTTACTTGTGTTGATGTAAAAAGCTGCTGAACTTTCAAAGTGTCAGCTGGGCAGAACCTGAACCAGGATGGACCTTGAAAGGTAATTTTCATCTGACGCAGACTGATGAATGGCCCGTAAGTGTCATCTATGTCAATGATGACAGCAGAAGGACCCCCAAAGGGTCACCTATGTCACTGAATGTCTAGCTTTGTCTATATAAAGAGCTGCCGGACCTTAAACTCCTTAAACCCCTACTCTCTTTTCTGTTTCTTTTTCCGGTTTCTTTGTGGTGGTGGCCTGCGCCACCTCCACCTACTCAAAGCTTCATGATGCTCCAACAATGATGGACGGATTAAAAGGAAGAAGTCTACGTGACCATCATCATCATCAAGCCCTTCCGTGAGAACCCTAAATCCAAAGAGGACTGTTTCATTTATGTTAGGTAGAATGCCCAGAGGGGACTGGGCGGTCTCATGGTCTGGAATCCCTACAGATTTTATTTTTTCTCCAGCCGTCTGGAGTTTTTTTTGTTTTTTCTGTCCCCCCTGGCCATTGAACCTTACTCTTATTCGATGTTAATGTTGATTTATTTTTTTATAATTATGTCTTTCATTTTTCTATTCTTTAATATGTAAAGCACTTTGAGCTACTGTTTGTATGAAAATGTGCTATATAAATAAATGTTGTTGTTGTTGTTGTTGTAAACTGTTAGGTGCACCCAAGATGATGGTCCTTGACTGGTTACCTGTGTTCTGTCACACATGTGCACGTGGCTCAAATGAAGGTAATTTCATGCCAAACCAGGGGATGGCAGCATGCAACAATCCTTTCTCTTTTGTCCGTGCAGACCAAACATGGAAAATTCCACCTGGACTTAATGACATCACTTCCAGTTCCTGTCCAGATCTACTTTAAAACCTGCCATATTCCTTCTGCCAGTCAGTTCTGATTTGGACTCGTTATCCGTACAAACTTATCATTTACCTTTTCACCTATTATAGAAGACGCAAAGGCTGTCCCAAACCTTTTTGCTGTGTCAAGGCATGTTTTGTCAAAGTCCATGTACAGAAGTGATGGACAATGAAGTTGTGTCCATGTGGAAGGATTATGGACTTAAGAGTGCTGGTTGCATACAAACTGAAAGACAATAGATCTTGACAGGTTACCTGTGTCCAGACAGACTGCTAATGGACCCTCAAAAGTTACCTTCACCCAGACAGATTGGTGATGGACCTTCAAGCGATGACTTTGTCCAGGTCAAGAGCTGCTGAACCATGACGTGCTGAACTGGTGCATCCAAACGGAAAGATGATAGAATGGGAAGGACCACCTGTGTCCAGGTATGCAGCTGATGGACCCTCAAGAGTCACCTTCATCAAGACAGAGGGGTGATGGCCCTTCAAGAGAAGACTGTGTCCAGGTGAAAAGCTGATGGACCATGAAGTGATAAACTGGTGCATCCAAACGGAAAGATGATAGAACTGGAAGTACCACCTGTGTCCAGGTAGGCAGCTGCTGGACCCTCAAAAGTTACCTTCATCCATAAAGAGTGGTGATGGACCTTCTAGAGGAGGCAGTGCATCCAAATGGAAAGATGATAGAACTGGAAGGACCACCTGTGTCCAGAAAGACTGCTAATGGACCGTCAGGAGTTACCTTTATCCAGACAGATCGGTAATGGACCTTCAAGAGATGACTGTGTCCAGGCCATGAGCTGCTGAACCATGAAATGTTGAAGTGGTGCATCCAAACAGAGAGATGAATGAACTGGAAGGACCACCTGTGTCCAGGTAGGCAGATGATGAACCTTTAAGAGTTACCTCCATCCAGACCGAGGGGTGATGGACCTTCAAGGTTTTATTGTCAGGTTTTGTTGTATTCAGTATGGCCCACGAAGGACCCAGAAGGGTCTGCTGCGTTTCAGGCCAACACACACCCAGAATAGGTGGCAGATCAAAGTGGGCACCTGTAATTCTACCTGTCCACAAGGTAGGCATGTGTGCCCATGGGTGGGTGGTTGTGATCCATGTGATAAAGCAGCAGTGTGGCTGGACTGAAAACATGGAGGTCCCAGGTGTCTGCTCCATTGTTGTCTGGTGGCAGCTGCCCTCAAGGACTGAGATGAATGACTGACTCAGCAGATCTTGAGAAGAAAAAAGTAAATAAAATTAAGAAGGCAAATGATAGGGACGGGTGAAAAAAAAACGGGATGGAAGGGAGTCGGAAATCTTGGAGCGGCAGCCTGTCAGGGAGCTGCGGTGTCTTTGAAGGATTATGCACTAAAATCTCCCAGGGGCTTGTAATGGAATGAAAGTGACTGGAGCTTGGAGATATAAATCTGACTTAACATCTCTGAAGGCTCCTGAGAGTGCATGGATGCCCACGGTGCCACATTGGCGTGGTATGACCTCTGGTCTCCGACATTCCCAGCGCTCAAGTCCACAGGTGGCTATTCGGCTATGCGGCTATTCCGAGAGGCCGTGGTGAAGCTTTTGATCCCTGGTTTATTATCCATAAAGAGCTCTCCAGTATGAGGTGGGTGATTTGGGGGCGGGGGGCGGCTGGCAGTATTGAGGAAGTATGGATATTAATCCGCATTGGCTCTTGTGGAGTTTATGGACTGTCAGTTGCTATGGTGACCAGAACAGCAGCACTACAAGAGGCAGAGTGAAAGAGAACCTGACTGTCAAAGGGGAGCTTTGTTCAGTTTGAGCCTGCATGGACACTGTGGTGGTGGGGGTGGTTTGGGTTTGAAAAGCATTGTCAATTTATTCTATATGGCGCCTTTCCATGGGGAACCCTATCTCAAATTGTTTTACAGGAACAATTCAAGTTATGCATGATTGGTCAGTGCCAGCTCAGGAACATGAAGTAACTCACGTGGGACTCCACGCACATGAAGTGACTGGTGGAGATCCATCTTCATTGTTTTATAGTGCCTCTCATGGGTAACACTGTCCTAAGGAGCTCAACAGGTAAAGAATGAATGTCTCTGCTCTCCTGTAATGGCAGTCTTGTCAGGAAAAATGATGACACATGGAGAGAGATTTTCTCTAATGAATATCATACCATGGCCCTTCACCAGTCCAGGACCATTATATCCCCAACTGTACAATGTACTTTGACTGTACTGTGTACAAGTGACAATAATCCACCTTAATAAAAGGATTCGTGTGTGTGTGTCTGTCTGGTTGCTATGTCTCTGTTATTTCAAAAAGATGATGCATCACAAACATTTGTAGTTATAAATTGAACTGCATTTGTCATTCCAACAGATGGAGCACCAGAAACATTTCTAGTAATAAAATGAATTATATTTTTCATTTCAACAGGTGGTGCATCACAAACATTTGTAATAATAAAATGAATTGCATTTGTCATTCCAACAGATGGTGTCTGACAAACATTTGTAGTAATCAAGGCACTTTGCAGTTCCAATGTTGATGGATTGAAGGCAGTACCCCAGATGTCCACATGACCATTATCATCAAATTCTTTAACTTTAAGCCTGAAAACCATGAGGATTGATTTAGATCATTTATGTTAGGAATAATTTCCACTAGGGGCTGGGTGGTCTCATGGCCTTGGAACCCCTGCAGGTTGTTTTTTTCTCCAGTCCTTCTGGTGTATTTTTTTTTTTCCCTGTCCTCGCGGTCATCAGACCTTCTTCTTTGCTACTTAGTATTGCCTGATCTTATTTTTGTGTTTTATAAACATTTCTTTCTACATCTTGTAAAGCACTTTGAGCTACATCATCCATTCATCTATCCATTATCCAACCTGCAATATCCTAACTACAGGGTCACGGGGGTCTGCTGGAGCCAATACCAGCCAACACAGGGTGCAAGGCAGGAAACAAACCCCGGGCAGGGTGCCAGCCCACCGCAGGGCATACACACATACACCCAAAGACCAAGGGACAATTTAGAATCGCCAATGCACCTAACCTGCATGTCTTTGGACTGTGGGAGGAAACAGGAGTACCCAGAGGAAACCCACGCAGACACTGGGAGAACATGCAAACTTAAGGACCCGGGAAGCAAACCAGGGTCTCCTAACTGTGAGACGGCAGAGCCACCCATTTGTACATCATTTGCATGAAAATGAGGTATATAAATAAATGTTGTTGTTGTAATAAAATGCTTTGCATTTTTCATTTCAACAGATGGTGCATCGCAAACATTAACTCTGTTTTTACAAATCCCATACCAAATGGCGTATAACTGAGACATACCCATTGCATGGTGCACTGCAAACATTAATGCTGAGGTCTTTGATTATATCGATTTCAACCCATCCTAGATGGATAGCACAGCTAGTGACACTATAAATCTATAATTGCTGGAGGATAAACAGACTCTGGGTCACAACTTAACTGACTGGTGAGGACTGATCTTTGTGTTTTTATATAGTGCCTTTCTGTAGGCAGCACCATCCCGAGCTACTCTGTAGATGAAATGTCTACAATGGAGGTTTTGTCGGGTAAAATGACTAAGGAGTGGGTGAAAGGGATTGATCCCGGTGGTTTTATATAGTGCCTTTCTATAGAGATCCCTAAATCATGGTGCTTAACCGTTCTAGAGAAGCTGTGCTTATCATTATACAATGTATGCTCAAGAAGGTCAAGGGGTACACTCAGGGTCACACCTGAATTGGGTGGTGATGACAGATCTTTATGTTTTTATATAGTGCCTTTCATAGGTAACACCATCCTAAGGCACTCTACAACTGAAATATAGTGTTTCAACATTTCTACAATCAAGGTAGTGACCTATGGAGATAAAGTTAAAGAGATTGACCCCTGAGATGTTATATAGTGCCTTGCTCTAACTTACATCATACTGTGGCACTTTACAGGTCCAGGACAAATGTATCCCATAATTGTACAATTTGGTTTCACTTTGTACAGGTGACAATAATGACACTATGTATCTGTAATCTCTAGCATGTAAGTGGACTCACTCTGGGTCACACCTGAACTTACTGGTGAGGAGGGATCTTGGCGGTTTAATATAGCGCCTTTCCACATGTGACGCTATCCCCGGGTAATCTATATGCTCTACACAGGAAGCCTTTTAAAGGTAAGTGTTGACTTACAGAGTTAAAAAGACAGACCCCTGTGATTTTATATAGTGCCTTTCTCTTGTGTACTTCATACCATGGCTCTGTACAGGTCCAGGACAATTGTGTGATGTGATTTCCCTGCACTCTGTACATGTAACAATAATGATACTCTAAATCTATTATCTCTAGCAGGTTAAGGGACTCACTAAGGGTCACATCTGAACTGACAGGTGAGGGCTGATCTGTTGTGTTTCTATATAGTGCCTTTCTGTAGGGAGTCCCCATCCTGAGGTGCTCTACAGGTACTTTACAGTTCTCTGTGCACCCCTGCAATGGAAGTCCTGTCGGGTACTCGCAGTCAAAGCCTATTTAGTGTTTTATCCACAGCAGATGTCATCCACAGCCATTTTCTGAATTGTCATTATGGCCTTTCCATTGTGACTGTGACACCTTGAGATGGTCACAATTGTGAACAGTGCTGACCCAGTGGATTTTTGCTCGCTGCATCACTATTGGAGGGCTCACTTAGGCTAGGCTAACATGGAAACTGTGTTTGACTGTGGTGGGCTCACCCCTTTTAATGGGGTCTCTTGTGGCTGGCACTGAAGGTGCACATTTGAACTGTGAATATTGACTCTGTGCTGAAGTCATCCTCGATTCTGTTACAATATAGTGCCTTTCATGGTGAAGGTCATCTTCTGGTGGTCATTTTACTGACATCATTTGTATTTGGTGTAACTCCAGTAGGGATCACAATATAGAAAATGTACACAGATTGACAATTCAACAGTTAGCCACTAGGGGGCCACACTGCTAGTATATAGTGCCCATTGTAGTGGACGCCAACACAACGTAATCAATAAGGGAAATATTAAGGAAATCCAAGACTGACCAGATTAACCGTATGAGAGTTCCATCAGCCAATCGTTACTGCATATAGTGCCTTTCATAACGAGCACCGTAAGCAGCCCAGGGAGGGCATTTTAGGAGTTGAAAGCCGCAGCTCCTGCAGGTTACAAGTCATTGTAACCCAAAAACACATTTTTTATTTTTTTCCCCTTTATATTCCATTTTCTGAGCAGCTGTCCTTTGAAATGGATGCCGCATTTAATCTCAATTTAAGGATTTTCCATCTGGTTTGAAACCTGTTTCCCTTGTTAATGAAACGCCTGGAGAATGCCAAGCGTATGTTTCAATTGGATCCTGGCACGTGACGCTTTGACTTGCATGTGCCCTCGCAAAGGAGGGCACAGCAGCCGGGGTGGAGGAGCGTTTCATTACAGCAACTCAATGCAAGCTGTGTCAGCTGCTGAGGTATGGAGGGTGCATTTATAGAGATATAAAGACAAAGCCCTGGGCTTAGAAATGACCAAGTCTGACCTGGCCAGGACACAAGGCAGTTCACCCTTCATTATTTTTATTTCAGCATCTCAGTTCAATGGGCAGACGGCTTTTACTGTTGTGCACACGGCAGGTCTTTATAATCACATGTGGATCCCGTGCCCTCTGTTGTGCACCTGCACCTGACTGAACTACAGTACACTAGAAAATCATTTAGAACTGGGCAGTGCCAGGCCTTTGCTTAGAACACACGTGAGCTTTTCAACTCATTCATCAGTCTGGGGCTGTAAAGATGGTGTGGCAGGACAGGCTTGAACCCGGGTTCATGAGTGCCAGTCCAGCTGCAGACTGTAAAGAAAAACAAAAAAACACCAAGAACAGAATCCGAAGAAACGTGCAAAATGACCTCCAGACATCATAAATGAGTTAGGGTCCCAACCATTGAAAACCCCCATTTAGTCTTTGGTTTCACACCCAAATAAGCACTGCAGCACAACCGTTGTATTCTGAATGACGAGTTTCTTCTGTGGAGGCCAGACAGAAAGGGGCGGGGTCATGTAGGAGAGACGGTGACATCAGTGACATGTGGGCGGGGCTTCCTCATCCACACACTTAACCCACCCCACCCAACACCTGGCTCTATGATTGACTGTCACTGGATCACAACCATTAAAGTTTCACTTTTTCTTAACGTTCCAGGGAGGGGTCCCAGAACCCTCTGCCCCCTGTTCTTCAATAGGTGGATCATGTAACCTGGTGCTCGATGCTTCACAGGTTGCCCCCATAAACCTTAAACCAAATATCATCATACTGCCAGTAAATATGGATGCTTTTGGTGGAGCACAGGTGGCGGCGAGGATGGGACTGGCGGTACTCTGTCATGTAATTCTGGGCACTGACTACCGCCTTCTTTTTAATTTGTCACATGTGTCCCGTTGACCTCAGCACAAGTATCATCGTATGTAGAGGGGGTCGTCGCCTCCATCAGACCACTCATCAATGTATTGGTTTGTTTTACTGACTCGCTTGCCCCATGCTTGCACTCACCATTAGTTTGAAGAAGACTGAGACGTCAGGGTCCAGGATGGGAGTGAAGCTCCAAAGGTTCATCTTCGGTGATTTTACACCCTGCAGGTGGTGGATGTGGAGTTGCCTTCATGGGTTTAACGGTCTCCAGCAACCTGGCGATAAAAGTAAAACTCGGTAAACGTAATGGGAAAGCTGAGGCTACCATAACTAAGCCGTCCTCAAGACACACATAGCCTGCATGCAAAGGTGGCCCGGCTACACACGCCAAGACCACCACCTTAACACCTACCAGCTCTGACGTCTAGTTTGGGCATCTCCTGGAAGGACCATGCGCCATGCCAAGCATGTTAGCCCTGCTCATACGGCAATGATTACGTTGGCTTGGTTATGAGATGCAAGATGGCCGCATCCGAAAAGACAACCCCACCAAGACTACGATGGAGAGCTTACTGCAGGTCGTGAGCTGGTAGGACAACCGTACATCTGGTAAGGGCGACTGGCATCAGTGTGGACACCTGGCAGCTAGTGACTTGCTGTACGGATGGAGAAGAGAACCCGAGAGTGGGCAGAGAGCAGCCACCAAAATCACAGCCATCACTTTCTGTGTCACAAGGACTGTCACTTGTTCAGCCATCGGCAATGCGGGTCCAAAAGCAGATGAGACATCAACTTTTTTGGGGGGGTTGCATCCATTGCCCGTCTGGACATATGGAACCAAGAAGACTAATTTCAGTGGTCAGTGGCTGGGTAGACAGCGTGGTCAGTCCGAACTTAACGCCTTGTCACAGCGGACTTCATCTGGGCAGCAGTGAAGGAAGAGTGGGTGGAGAATCCACCTTGAAACGCCAGCCTGGCACACAAGCAGCTCCCGGAGGGAATGTTGGCTTTTCCTTTTGATTTCTTTTCTCTAACCTTTCAAGCCGAAATGTGTGCTTTTCAGTTTAATGACCTTGTAGTGCGCGGTTGTAAAACAGCCTGCTGTGCGGCGTGCCAAATATTTTGAGTCGGAATACAGTTGCAAATCAAATGATGGAGCCTGCAGATATAATAAGAGTATAAAAAAAAGGCTCTGAAATTAGAGAGAACAAATGGTAAACGGCCGTAATGTGTCACTTATCTGACTGAAGGAGCTCCATTAGCAACGGGGTCATATCGCGCTGCTCCATTTTATCTCGAGTACTTAAAAAGAGAAATCGGCAGGAACAAACACGAGTAAAAGAAAGACGGGTGGGCTGCTCTGGGTGTCTGTCGAAGGTAAACAGCACCACGAGACACTTAGCGGCTTTCCAGAGTTTATTTTATTCAGTTGATTCGCGCTCCCCACACCTCCGACGTGAAGCAAAATCAGTAGGTAATCACAGTGCGGGCCTTTCAAGATAGAAATAAACAGCGCTGAAGTGCGAAATGAGGCTCAGTCTATAGTGCTGCTGTTGAAGGCGACGACAGCGGCGTGCTTTATGTAATGTAGCGCCTTTCAACAGGGTCGCCTACGCGAGCTTATCGGGGACCATTTTAAGGGGAGGGGGAGTGGAGCACACCAACAGGAAAAAGTCTGCTGTCCCTTCTGCACCGCCCCCCATTCAGCCCCACCCCTTTTGATCAATCAGGTAGTGACAACACTGCTACGGCTCTGCTCTTGCGATTACAACGCGCCGACATAAGAGGGCGCTGCAGCAGTACTCTTTACCAGTCATTTTATGGACATTTTGTCTCATTTAAATGGAGTCTCCAGGCTGGAGCCCCCAATTCTCCACTTTCACAATAGTAAACCCATTCATGGCCCCCAACTCTCTGCTTTCATCATAGCAAACTCAATCATGAGCCCCCAACTGTCCTCCTTTACAATAATAAGCCCATTCATGAGCCCCCCAACTCTCATCCATTACAACAGTAAATCCAATGATGAGCCCTCAACTCTCTGCTTCCACAATAGCAAACCTAATCATGTGCCCCCCAACTGTCCTCTTTTACAATAGCAAACCCATTCATAAGCCCCCAAACTCTCCTCCTTTATAACAGTAAACCCAAGGACGAGCCCCCAACTCTTCGCTTTCACAATAGTAAACCCAATTATGAGCCTCACCTCTCTACTTTCACAATAATAAACCCAGTCATGAGCCCCCCAAACTCTCCTCTATTACATCAGTAAGCCCATTCATGAGCCCCCAACTGTCCTCCTCTACAATAATAAGCCCATTCATGAGCCCCCAACTCTACTCCATTACAACAGTACATCCAATGATGAGCCCCCAACTCTCTGCTTCCACAATAGCAAACCTAATCATGCGCCCCCCAACTGTCCTCTTTTACAATAGCAAACCCATTCATAAGCCCCCAACTCTCCTCTATTACATCAGTAAACTCAATCATGAGCCCCCCCAACTCTCTGCTTTCACAATATCAAACCAAACCATGAGCTCCCAACTCTCCACTTTAATAAAATTAAACTCAACCAGAAGCCCCTCCAACTCTCCTCCTTTATAACAGTAAACCCAATCATGAGCCCCCCATCTCTACTTTCACAATAATAAACCCAGTCATGCGCCCCCGAACTCTCCTCCATTACAACAGTAAACTCAATCATGAGCCCCCCAACTCTCCGCTTTCACAATATCAAACCAAACCATGAGCCCCCTTCCAGCAGGATAACATGCTATGTCACGAAGCTCAAATCCTCTCAAACTGGTTTCTTCACCATGCCAATGAGTTACCACCTTTGGGATGTGGTGGGACGGGAGATTCGTTTTGTGGATGTGCAGCTGACAAATGTGCAGCGACTGTGTGATGCCATCATGTCAATCTGAACCACAATTCCTGAGGAACGTTTCCAGCACCTTGTTGAATCTGTGCCATGAAGAAGTATGGCAATTCTGAAGGCCAAAGGGGGTCCAAGCAGGTACTAGAAAGGTGTTCCTAATAAAGTGGCCGGTGTGTGTATTCATGTTTTTTTATCCACAAGATGGCAGCAGAGTGCTGTCTCCAGCGTAATTCAGGCTTAATGCTATAATTGGGTCATAACAGCTTAAACCCAAGAGCTACTCAGGGTTAACCATTTTTACATACTGTGATGGAAACCAGGGCGTCAACGGCCCAAACCCCCAGCATGATGACACACAGAGTCCCGGGTTCAAATGAAGGATGGTTTATGCAACCTTTTTTGTTCCACAATACCACAAAGTAGCATCAAAGCTCAGGTTTCTCTCTTCACAATAATCTCCATGATACTCTTTACCACCACACTGCCCTCCTCCAGGTGAATGCTGTCTTTCTTCCTCCCAGCTCTGACTCACCTGGGTAAGGGAGTGCGGTTCATTTTATTAAGGACCCGGGAGTACCTCCAGTGCCAGGGCCACTGCCATATGGAAGTACTTCTGGGTCATATGAAAGTCAATTGCAGCAGGGAGTTTGTCTCCCTGCAGCGCCCTCTTGAGGAACCCAGAGACCCTAGCAAGGCTGCTCTACTGGACTACATTTCCCAGCAAACCCTGCTGGGTCCCCATTGATATTTGGGGCTGCTGCCATCTAGCGTGGTGGTGGAGGAAAAAGCCCCCCTTTCGAGTGGGCTGTAGGTCCAACCCTTCTGGATCTGATCCGTTTCTCCTTCCCGGCTGGGATGCCTACCTGCCTGTTTGGAGCTTCTTGTCCAGGTAAGGAACTCACCCCTCTTCTGGCTGGGATGCCCGTCCAGCCCATGTTGCATCTACAATAGATATTTGAACCTGAGAGTTGCTCAGGGTTAACACCAAGGATGTTAATGGACGTTGGTCTGTAGCCCATCCAGAGGATGGCACTGCTCATCACCTGCCTAGTGCTATTCCCTCGGTGAAGCCCGGTGGTGGCAATATCATGGCAAGGGGTTGAGACAGACAGACAGGTCAAAACTGAGGGAAGGATGAATGCGGCCAAATACATCAAGGTCCCTGCTCCAGAGTGAGTGCACACGTCTTCAGAATGCAGTGATGGTTCAACGACCAGAAACATACAGCCAGGACAATAATGGAGTGGCTTTGGGACAAGTGTGTGAGTGTCACCACGTGGCCCAGACTTACACCCCTTGGAATAGGAGTGTCTGTGGGTGAAGAGACCTGAAAATGACAGTTCTATAGACACTCCCCATCCAATCTAGCGGAGCTTGAGAGGCTCTGCCAGGAAGAATGGAAATCAAACTGCCCAAGTCCAGGGGTGCAAAGCTTGTAGAGACACTTACCCCAGAAGACTGGAATTGCTGCAGCCAAAGGGGCTTCAATAAAGTTCTGAATTAGGAGTAGAAGATTTCAGGTTTTGATTTTGAATACCTCTGCAAACCTGTGCGAAAACCTGTTGTCACTTTGTCATTATGGGTTATTGAGCGCAGCTTGATAGGCAAAAACGTCATGAAATCGACAGCGCAGTACAACAAAGGGGTCTCTACTACTCTCTGGACACAATCAAAGGAGTCGATTCACTTAAATGAAAGATCGTTAAAATGACGGAACTCTCTGCTTTTATAACAGTAAACCCAATCATGAGCCCCCCGAACTCTCCTCCCTTATAACTTAAAACAACCAATCCCATCGCCGGCTGGATCAGAGCCTCAAACCTTATGCTTTTTAACGGCGCCTCCATCACGTCCACAGAGGCCAAAACACGTGACGGCAAGCAACAAGGACGAGAGCTGGCCACTCCACAAAAACGTGCAGAAGGGCTGCGCACCTGCAGCATTGAGCGCTCGCTATTCACAACATGTCCGCCGGATTGGAGGAAACCGACAGAGGCGTAAAGAAAAATAAAAAAGGACAGATGGAGCTGCTGGAACAGCCTGGCGGAAAAGTCTTTGTTTAGTCTTGTTTGTTTGTTTGTTGTCTTCCTCCACGAACTCCCACCTTAACATTAACATCCTCCTAGAAATAATTGGACAATTGGCAGCACGGTAAACAGCAGCAGGTTGACTCCGGTACCCGTAAACACAGGTGCAGACGCGAGTCAGGCTGGCGGTTTTTTAATTTCTCACCAAAGCAGCACAAAAAGAAACAGGGAAACTTGGAAACGAGGAGCTGGTGGGAAAAATACTTGAATAATCGGGATGAGATTTGCTGATGCCATTGTGTTGCGTAAAACCTGAAAAGAAGGAAGTGGACAGGACGGTGGGAAAAGGGAGAAGAACTTTATATAATGGAGGATCGAAGATAAAGAAGAAGATCTGAGGTTTCATGGTGATCAGGATTCAGTAGTTAGCCTGCAGGGGGAGCTACAGAAATGAGTGAGGAAGTTTAAATATCTAGTGTGGGTGGTACACGGGATGGATGGGCATCCTGGCAAGGAGTCGGAAAGATCCCTTACCCGGATGGGAGGCCCTGCATGAGCAGAAAGGCAGCCCACTCTAATGACAGGTTCTTCCACCTCAGCAGAGGACTCTGTTAGAGTGACCATTGGGTTTTTGGTCCACATGCCTTGCCAAGACCCTTCTTGCCCAGTTACTCAGTCTGACCAGAAGAGTCCTGGGAGTTCCAAATTCCTTCTTGAGGCCACTGTGCTCCTAAAACCTCTCCAAGCCCTGATCTGTGCCTCATTACAATTTCATCATGCAGGTCCACAGAGAGTTCCTTGAACTTCAACTTTTTGTCCTGACATGGACTGTCAATTGTGGGACCTTCAATACACGGAAATGATGACCAATGAATTCAGTGTGCCACGGGTGGACTCTGGTCAAGTTCTAGAAACATCTCGAGGAGAATTAAAGGAAAACTACAGCCAACTGAGCTCAGAAAAGCGTCTCAATACTTGTAGGAATATTTGAGTTTGAGGTTTTTAACAAATTTGCAAGCCTTTCTGAAAACATGTGTTGACTTTGCCATTACGGGTTACTGAGTGTAGACTGATGGGCAAAAAGGACAAATGTATCCATTTAGGATTAGATCTACAACATCATAAAGTGTGCAGGACATGAAGGAGTCTGAAGACACTGTATTTATCTTTCTCTTATATAGTGCCTTCCACATCTATCTTTGTCTTTTTAAAACTTTCTATAAACCTGCTGGTCTGGCAGTCTGCCCCCTGTTGATTCCTGGCCAGTTTGCTCCTCCCTGCCACGGCCTTTAAACTGATTTACGTTAGTAGAGGGAACGAATGAATATGCACCCATGACGTGGCTGTCCCCTCACTGTCTCGTGCTCGCCTCTCCACTCCGTGAGGTCTTCAGTCCCCTCTGCAGCTGTTCTCTCAGACTCCGCCTCATTTATTGCCCTTCTTGCTGAAAGAGGGCACTGTTGTGTTGTGTGTGAGATACATTGTGTTCTTTGACTGTAGTTCTTATTTATCTATAATATAGTGTCTTTCACATCTATCTATCTATATTATATAGTGCATTTCAAATCTATCTATAATATAGTGTCTTTCACATCTATCTATCTATATTATATAGTGCCTTTCACATCTATCTATATTATATAGTGCCTTTCACATCTATCTATCTATCCATCTATCTATCTATTGTCACTCAAGTGCATTGGGGGGTCTCTTTGCTGGCTCACTCGAGGTAGGCGGTAACCTGCTAGGGCAAAAGGGGGCGCTGTTGTTAACTATGCTGTCTCCTTTTCTCCCCACAGCTCCAAGAAACTGCCCAGTGAGGGAAATTAGCTCCACCCCTTCCAGTCCTCCCATTATGCAAAGCCGACAGCCTCCAAAAGGATGTCTTTTGGGATCGACACCTGACGAGTTCAGAGCTCCACAAGAGACCTGCTGTTTGCTAAGAAGGCTAACCACAGCCCTAATTTTCTTTTCTGTTTTGCCCTATGGGCTTATGCTGATTGTTGCCAGAAGGCATTTGTTTAATCAGCGTTTCTCAACCTTTAAGTATTTGCAACCCGAGTTTTCATAACAGTTTTAATCGCTAACTTTTTTTGAAACCCTAATAAAATTTATTCCTATATTTTTTGCTGCCGATACACCGCTGCAAATTTTATTATACCTACTTTAACCTCTAAGTTTTATCGACATTTATCTAACTCTATATTTATTTTTCTAGTATCAGAATGTAGTTTAAGTTCATTTGGTTTGGTTTCAAGAGATGTATTTTTCATATTTTCGATTCTTGTTTTCTTTTTTTCACATCTTCGCGCCCCCTTTTTTGTTGAGAACCGCCAGTTTAAGTTTAAAGAAGAAAAATCAGAGATTAAAAGGGATGACCCAGCTGGTGTCCCAACTACTCTTCACTTTTCGCAACACGCGCTTGGCCACATCACACTATCTATCTAATTGGATAACTATATAGCACCATTCTTTTATCATATAGTGCCTTTTCTTCTATCTATCTATCTATCATCATATTGTGCCTTTCACATTATCTATCTATCTTCATATGATGCATTTTCTTACCTATCTATCATATAGTGCCTTTCATATTATCTATCTACTTTCATATTATCTATCTATCTTCATATGATGCATTTTCTTCTATCATATAGTGCCTTTCATATTATCTATCTATCTATCTTTCATAGGGTGCCTTTTCTTCTATCTATCCATCTATCTATCAATCATATAGTGCCTTTCATATTATCTATCTTTCATAGGCTGCCTTTTCTTCTATCCATTATATAGTGCCTTTCATATCTATCTATCTATCTATCTATCTATCTATCTATCTATCTATCTATCTATCTATCTATCTGTCTATCAATCATATGGCGCCCTTCCTTCTATCTATCTTGTGTATTTAGTTTTCCTCACCTTATGTCACACTGGTCCATCTCTCACACTTTTGCTTTACTACTTTTAATTGCCCCTCACACTTCTTGTTAATCCCGTATACACAGAGATGTCTTACTTTCTGTGGTGCTCTCGGCCACCTTGTCTTCTGTCGGTCCAGCTCGCCCAGTTCTTGCGTCACATTTGTGCCCGTGACATGTAATTAATTCGCCTCCTGTGGCTGCTCAGTCCAATGTGCTCAATTCTTGTGTCACGTTCCCCAAGCTGACGTTCCCTATTGTGGTGTCTTCATCTCCCTTGTGCTACCTCAGCCCAGCTCACGCAGTTCCTGAGTCGTCGTCTTCTTCCTCTTATGGCTCGTGTCATTTTTGTAATTCACTCAAGCGGTTGTGTAAACCTGTGTGGCTTCTTGCTAAGGTGACGCCGGGTTCAGATACCTGCGATTCACCCAAAGTGTCCCAGCTTGATGTCAATTACAGTCATGGGTGAATCCCATGGGCCACAGTAACCACTAAACACCCTTTAGCAGCCGCACACAAGATGCCAGTGCCAGCCCGTTGTAGGCTTTGTTTCGCCTGCCAGTTGTGATTAATGCCTTTGCTTGCTCTCCCAGGGATTCTTCCCGTCTCCTGTGCTGATATTTGCGTGATTAGTTTAACTAAATTAGAGGCAAATTTTCCATCCTTGAACTAGCAGGTCATTGTTAACAAGTGGCACGTGAAATTAAAGTGCAATAATGAATGTTTCAGACTCATTTTTCTCTTTTCTGTTCACTGTTGCTGTCTGTTATTTTAATCTATAATTAATCTGTTTGGAGGATTAGGCTTATTAGCGTTCTCGTTCAGTGCTTGTATTAAAAAAAAAAAACCTATACAAGAATTTTCTAAATGTTTTCTAGTGGCTGAACAACGAATCTTCATGCAGCTAATCGCATCTTTGGGATGCTAAAGTAGACCCCAGAATGCTGACGGCAGCTGCTTTATCCACTGACTGCCCCTGCCATGTGCCTTAGGGTGGCAGGGCAGACCCTCCCTGCATTAGACCCCCAACCCATAACTGTGCCAACTTATATTTCACTTATTTATGGCAAATATCATCCCATTATATAAAAAGGGTGACCGGGCAGATCCAAGCAACTGTAGGCCAGTAAGCTTAACGGGCAGCACAGGAAAATTAATGGAAGGAATTATTAAGGATAAGATTGAGCAACACCTGGCAAGGACAGGAGAGTTAGTGAACAGTCAGCGTGGGCTCAGAAGAGGGAGGTCGTGTTTAACTAACATCCTGGAATTCTATGAGGAGACAACAAAAGGAAACGACCCAAAGTCGAGCAGATGATGTTATTGATCTGGACTTTCAGAAATCATTGGATAAGGTGCCACAGGAGAGGGTGGGCATCAAACTAAAAGAAGTGGGCATTCAGAGTGTGGAGTGTAGATGGGTGCAGGATTGGCTCAGACACAGGAAGCAGAGGGTGATGGTGCGAGGAACCTCATCAGAATTGGCTGATGTTAAGAGTGGTGACCAGCAGGGGGCAGTGCTGGGGCCGCTGCTGTTTTTAATACAGTACATAAATGATTTGGATAGGAATATAAGATGGTTAAGTTAGCAGATGATACCAAGATAGGTGGATTAGCAGATAATTTGGAATCTGTTATATCATCACAGAAAGACTTGGATAGCAGACAGGCTTGGGCAGATGAAATTTTATGTCAGTAAATGTAAAGAATTACACATAGGAAGTTAAAATGTGAGGTTTGAATACACAATGGGCGGTTGGAAAATCGAGAGTCCACCTTATAAGAAGGATTTAGGAGTCACAGTGGACTTCCTGACAGTGTTCAGAAGCCATTAAGAATGTCAGGTTATATAGCGCCTTGATGTGTGGGGTACAAGTCACAGGAGGTTCTGCTCAAGCTTTATAACACACTGGTGAGGTCTCATCTGGAGTCCTGTGTGCAGTTTTGGTCTCCAGGCTATAAAAAGGACATAACAGCACAAGAGAAGGTCCAGAGAAGAGCAACTCTGCTGATACAGGGGTTGAATTATGAGGGAAAATTAAAAGAGCTGAGCCCTTACAGTTTAAGCAAATTAAGATTAAGAGGAGACCTGACTGAAGTGTTTAAAATTATAATGAGAATTAGTCCAGTGGATCGTGATGGTGACTTTAAATTGAGTTCATCAAGAACATGGGGACCCAGCTGGAACCTTGTTAAGGGGAAATTTTGCACAAACAGTAGGAAGTTTTTCTTTAATCAATCAATCAATCAACATTTATTTATATAGCACATATTCATACAAAAAAATGTAGCTCAAAGTGCTTTACAAAATGAATAGAAAAATAGAAGACACAATAAAAATAATTAACATAGAATAAGTAAGGTCCGATGGCCAGGGTGGACAGAAAAAACAAAAAAAAAAAAACACCAAGGGCTGGAGAAAAAAAATAATATTTACACAAAGAACAATACGACACTTGGAATAAGCTGAATATTAGAACACTCCAGATGAGGACAGGTCATTCAGCCCAACAAAACTCGCCAGTCTTCTCCACTTATTTCTTCCAAAAAAACATCAAGTCAAGTTTTGAAAGTCCCTAAAGTCTTCCTGTCTACCACATTACCTGGTCTCTTATTCCAAGTGTCTGTCATTCTTTGTGTAAAGAAAAACTTCCTAATGTTGGTGTGAAATTTCCCTTTAACAAGTTTCTAACTGTGTCCCCGTATTCTTGATGAACTCATTTTAAAATAACAGTCTTGATTCACTGGACTCATTCCCTTCGTAATTTTGCACACTTTGATTAGGTCTCCTCTTAATCTTCTTTTGCTTAAATTGTAAAAGCTCAGCTCTTTTAATCTTTACTCATAATTCAACCCAAGTAGCCCTGGAATCAGTCTTTTTGCTCCTCTCTGGACTTTCTCCAGTGCTGCTGTGTCCTTTTTGTAGCCTGGAGACCAAAACTGCACCCAGGACTCCAGATGAGACCTCACCAGTCTGTTATAAAGCTTGAGCAGAATCTCCTGTGACTTGAACTCCACACATCAAGGCGCTATATAACCTGACATTCTTAATGGCTTCTGAACACTGTCAGGAGGTCGATAGCTTAGAGTCCACTGTGACTCCTAAATCCTTCTCATAAGGTGTACTTTCGATTTTCCGAAAGCCCATTGTGTATTCAGACATCACATTTTTACTGCCCATGTGTAATTCTTTACATTTACTGACATTAAATTTCATCTGCCCAAGCCTGTATGCTATCCATGTCCTTCTGTAATGATGTAACGGATTCCAAATTATCTGCTAATCCACCTATCTTGGTATCATCTGCAAACTTAACCAGCTGGTTACTTATATTTCTGTCTAAATCATTTATACATATTAAAAATAGCAGCAGCCCCACCACTGAACCCTGCTGGTCACCACTCTCAACATCGGCCAATTCTGATGAGGCTCTTCATCATCACCCTCTGCTTCCTGTGTCTGAGCCAATTCTGCACCCATCTAAAAACATCACCCTGAACTCCCAAATTATGGAAATAATTACAAACCCATTCACACAAGGTGAAAAGCACAAGAGGGAACAGGGACCCACCAATGTCTTTTTTGATGTTTGTGTGCGATTTTCTGGCTCAACATTGGAAATATATTAATTCTACCCCAGGAGACCAATTTGGTTGAAATGAAGCACATTTACTCTTCAAAGAATAATAATGTTCAGCCAGTTTGAGAAATCTCAAACAGGTTGATCTGTACACAGATTTAAAATCTCCCGTTGAAAATCATTTGCAAACTTGTCTGCGTATTGTGTACTAGACGGATGGCAAAGACAGCGGGAGGCATTCCGGTTGCTTAATTTTTGGAGCTGAAATTATTAGACCGACCTACCCCAACCACAAATACCAACCTTAAAGGGTACTTGTGTACTAAACGGACGCCACAGACGGCTAGTACCCTTTTTGTATTATCGTGACGGAAATCGGATTTTCGTTTTTAACATTAGGCACCCAAAGAGAACATTAACATTATTGACCTATGGGAAACTATGCTCCACTTCCACTAAGTTTAAGGGGTACGTTGTTTACTAAACAGACGGCAGTTCCTATTCTGTCTGTCTTAATACTGATACTCTGTATGTTCAATTCTTCATAATAACTATTCATGGTGGCTCTAAAATCCGTACTGACCCCTACTCTCTCTTCTGTTTCTTTTTCCGGTTTCTTTGTGGTGGCGGCCTGCGCCACCACCACCTACTCAAAGCATCATGATGCACCAACATTGATTGAAAGCCAGAAGTCTACGTGACCATCATCATCAGGTCCTTCCATGAAAACGCTAAATACAAAGAGGACTGTTTGATTTATGTTAGGTAGATTGCCCAGAGGGGACTGGGCGGTCTCTTGGTCTGGAACCCCTACAGATTTTATTTTTTTCTCCAGCCTTTGTAGTTTTTTTTTGTTTTTTCTGTCCACCCTGGCCATCGGACCTTACTCTTATTCTATGTTAATTAATGTTGACTTATGTTTATCTTTTATTGTGTCTTCTATTTCTCTATTCATTTTGTAAAGCACTTTGAGCTACATTTTTTTTGTATGAATATGTGCTATATAAATAAATGTTGATTGATTGATTGATTGGTCTTAAAATAAACAACCATTGTGTACGACTTCAACTACGAATTACATTACTGTTTTCGATTTTTACCTGCACAGCAACCACGCCAGAAAATTTGCTTTTTTTCACTCCAATTGCCACTAATGATGGCAAGTTTAATGAAACCCTAGCAGATTCCGTGGGCCGGTATGAGGTCGCCATCATGAGGTGTTTTCTCGCGCGCGGGTAGGAAGTTGCCAACACGAGGTATTTTCGGCGCGCGCGCGGGTCGGAAGTCGCAGTCACGAGTTGTTTCCTCCAGCGCGGACGCCCAATCCAGCAAGGCTATCTGCGCGAGCGGGAACCTCTACGTCATCAAGTCGTTTCCGCTTCATGAAGTCTTCGCTGCAGCGTGTGCGCAAACGGTTTAACAACGAGTGGATTAGCAATTCACACCTCCAGAAATTTTAAATCACAACGGGTAAGTTCAATGATGTTTCTAACCATAAAAGTATCAAATACAAGTAAGGAATGTTTACCTAGATATGAATGAATTATCCCCTGGCGTGTAAGCAGGTATGTGCAAAGTAAATCAACATCTAATCCGTGTTTTACCTTGTGTTTCTCTTCCGGTGGGCCGCATGACGCCGTTGGTTCGGTCGTAATCATAAAATTGAAAAGCTTCATTTATTCTATTTTTTTTTTCGGGCTTGATTGCAAATTTAAGATCTGCACACAGAGAGATATTTTAGCCATGCATGCTGGGGAACTGAAACGACACAAATCCAGTTGCACCGCACGCTTCATTAGAACAAGGACAAGTTACTCAAACACACCGTAGCTGTTACAAAGTTTGAGAGGGGATTATACGTGTATTGTTTCAAAAATAAATCTCCCGTTTTTGCCCCAAAAGTTTATAGTTTTATTTTTTTAATGCCACAGCTGACATAATTAAATCCATCCATAGCAACTCACACTTACACCTCGCCTATCCTTATAACAGAGAAGCCTTCTGTACTACATAAATTGAGGATTAGTTTATTGTTTCAAATTTAGCTCGAGAGAAGTCACTTAAACTTGTAAATGTTGTATGCGCAGTTTTCTTCCTTTACGTGTCAAACACCTGTGCCTGTCGTCAAAACAGACTCACGAGCAGCGATTTCTAGGACCGCCAAGTGGCGCGTGTGCGGTCTGAGCCAAACACGGGGATTCGTCACGACACACCACGTGACAAAATATTTAATAAACAAAAAAAAATATGTTTGATGAAGCTGATTAACATTTTAAAGTGCAGTACTTTCTTTTCCTAAACCCACAGATCAGGGATGCAATCATCTCATCTGGCGCAAGGCAGGAACAATCGCAGGACACACACATCAGGGACCACTTGAGCATCGGCAGTCCACCTCACTGGCATGTCTATCAAAACTGATAGACCAATCCCAGAACTCCTGACGACATGCATACATTTTTGTAATTTATTAAAAAGTATAAAACCTGTTTATTTTGACACAAGTACAGTAAGCAGACAAGAAAAAACTGTTCTGTCGTGTCAATATTGTTAACGGTGCTTGAGCTTTATTCAGAATTTTAAAGTTTTAAACTTGTTGTTGTGCGATTCAGATTATATTGTAACTTTACATTTCGAAAAAATTCATGAATACGTAGGAGTGCAGTTGTGATGCTAAAAAACTTCATGTATTTCTTATAGTTCATCTGGGGCCGCCTGCTAATCCCTGCCAGGAACTGCCCTTCACCCTATAAATCTAGAAGGTCTCCCAAAGTTCCCACCCTTCGGGGGTACCACATATAAAACACATGGAATATAATACAGGCAGCTTACATGAATAATCAGAAACAAACAGTAATGCACATAATCAACAATAGTTACATTAACATAAATCTCTCTATTACAATAAAAAAATGCTGGGACGAGACGTGATTTTCTCAGAGAGACACTTTCAGGTCCCGTGAGACGAAACTTTGTGCCAAGAGATTTAACCACCCCTAGGCTGGAAATAAAAGACAAAGAGTAGATGACAAAGTAGAATGTCGTAAAGAATTCAAAAACTTTGGCACGATACACATTCGAAATTCGAAAGTCTCAAAATCCTGATAGTAAAGATCGCATTAGCGCAAACAAACGGAAATTATTACTCGGTGAAATAGCGGAACAGCGAAAAGAGATCAAATATCCATCCATCCATCCATTTTCTAACCCGCTGAATCCGAATACAGGGTCACGGGGGTCTGCTGGAGCCAATCCCAGCCAACACAGGGCACAAGGCAGGAACCAATCCAGGGCAGGGTGCCAACCCACCACAGGAGATCAAATATATTGTTCGGATTTAAACTTTAAGTCTGAGACTTGTAGATCATCTATTTCATGTTGCCATCAGGGAAAAGTAGTGTTTCTTCCCAATGAAGAGGCGTATCCACGAGAATTAAAAGATTTGTTGTTTGGTGAAAGTGAAATCCACATTATGCGAGCGGCAGAGGTGCGAAGTGGCTGGTGCGTGGCGCAGGCCCTGGTTGGCAAGCGAAGCCTCCTAGTAAAAGAATCAAAAGCAGACATAAATCATGATTTTGAACCCCAGTTGAGACATGGCACCTGAAGCTTACACTTCCTGACTTGTTTCTATTTAAAATGTCAGTTGCATGCACCGCTTGTTGGAATGAATAGTGCACTGTAGTTTATTAGCACACATGACCAGCACCTTGGAGCGGGCATGTTGAGAATGACGCACTTGAGTGGGCATGTCGCGAGTGACATCACAAATACGGAGGACTGCGGTTCCAATCTATTCGATTCATTTCCATTACATTACACTGTGGCGTATAATGAACCTCACAGCATGAATGTAGCAGAGAACCAAAGTCATTGGAGACACTTATGAGAACATGGAGAGAACATGCAAACCTCAAAATGGTAGTCTAAGAATCCCACTCTCCAGAAAATGGTCTGGATGGGCAATTTACAAGAAGTATGTGAGTGAGATACTGGGGCAGCTTAGGTGTTCGCTAAACAAACGAGGGACAAATGGACCGAATGGTCTCCTCTTATTTGTCAAATTTCTTAAGTGTCTAAGTTGATGTCTCACGCCATGGCAAGCAGGGATCCAGGAGCTGTGAAGTGGCTCCATGCTGAAGGTGCCACCCTACACCCCTAAATCCAGCTGCCTGACTGGGTGAGGAGTAGAGCCCGATGTGCTTGGGTGTCATACCCGATGGCACCAAAAATGTCATCCTCCCACCCACCAGCTCTCATCTCAGACTCCAAAAATGCTTCCTCGCAAAACTTCATCTATGGAAAGCGCAGCAGGCTGGCAAATGCAAATCCGAATGCCCTTGTGTGGCTTTAATTAGGGCTGCAAGAAAAGAAGCCGCCTGATATTTTTGGAGCCGCTATTGTTAAAGCCCCCGTAACTCGAGTGTCTTTGTCCCGCCCTTGACATTCTTACATTTCATACAAACTCATTTTCAGAGGTATGCATTCAGCTTGTAACTATTATGTTGAACAAACTGGATGCTCAGGGAGACTTGAGGGGGAAAAACAAATCATACGAAAGGAAAGCAAGGAATATAGGACCACCGGTAAGAGAGACAACTGGAATGAATGCTGTAAAGCGTTAGACTATAAAGACAACAGCGCCTCCTGGAGGCAAAACGCAGGCACTGTGTGTGTGTGTGTGTGTGTGTGTGTGTGTGTGTGTGTGTGTGTGTGTGTGTGTGTGTGTGTGGTGGTCTGCTCTATTCAGGTGATTCAATGGGGGTGCCGAGTTGTCTTGCTGATTGTAGCCTGTCCCTTGACACACAAGTCTTGGTTAGTCCAGCTGATGGTCCCCTTAATGTCAGCTCCAAGCAGACCAAAGCCATGTTGTGGTCCATTTCTTTGAGGTTGTGACCACATGGCTGTGCTGGGACAGTCCGGCCAACATGGGTGACATGTGTTGTCCTTGGGACAATCGTACAAAGACCAGCGTGGTGCACTTCCTGGCAGTCTGTGATTGTGGATACCTCAAACAAATCCTAACACGCGGCTCTGTGGTTCACTTACTGGCGCTCACATTTCGTTAGGAAATTTTTGATGGGTGTTTTGTATCGCGTGTTTGGCTCTGAAGACTCAATTGATTTATTCCGGTCCCGCATTGGACTTTGCCCCTTTTTTTTTTTAATGTTTTCATCTCCTGCACCTTTACTCTGTACATGCGTGGCCTTCCAGTTTGATCGCCCTGGCAGAACAGCATCTTTCCATAGGTCTTGGTAATCCTCATGTGTTCATAAGTCTTTGTAAGGCTCATGCATTCATAAACCCTTCTAACACTCCTGCGTTCAAAGTGTTTCTTACACCCCTGGGCTCATACGTCTGCGTGGTGCTAATGTGTTCAAAAATCGGGTTCATTATTCTTTGTAGTGCTCATACTGTACATAAGTCTTCCTAGCACTCATGTGGTTGTACATTTTTGTAACTCATATGTTCATACATATGTTTTGTAGTGCTAATACATTCAAAAGTCTTTGAAACAGTCATGTGTTCACTAATAATTGGAGTACTCCTACATTCATAGGTCTTTGTAACACTCGTATGTTACCGAGTCTTTGTTGTATTCATACATTCATTAACCTTTGTGGAACTCGTATGTTCTTCGGTCTTTGTAGCACTCAGGCATTCATAAATCTGTGTAACACTTACTGTATGTGTTCATTAATCTTTGTAGCACTCATATATTCATTAGCTTTTCTAACACTCATATCATCATGAGGCTCTGTAATACTCATTCATAAATCTGTAACACTCATGTGTTCATAAGTCTTTGTAATAGTGTGAGAAGATTCTAAGTCTTTATAACACTAATGTGTTCATTAATCTTTGTAGCGCAAATACATTCATAAATCTTTGTAGTACTCATGTAGTACTCATGTGCTTATAAGTGTTTATAGCACTCATACGTTCATTAGTATTTGTAGTATTCATCAATTCATGGGCAATAGTCATATATTTGTAGGAGTCCGTGGTACTCATGTTTACAAGTGTTTGTAACACTCATACATTAAGTCCGTTTAACACTCATGTGTTCATTATTCTTCGTAGTACTCATACATTCATAAGTCTTCCTAGCACTCATGTGGTTGTAAATCTTTAACTGACATGTTCATTAAGTTTTGTAGTGCTAAGACATTCATAAGTCCTTGTAGTGCTCACACATTCAAAAGTCTTTGAAACAGTCATGTGTTCATTCATAATTGGAGTTCTCCTACATTCGTAGGTCTTTGTATCGCTCATATGTTCATGAGTCTTTGTTGTATTCATACATTCATACATCTTTGTAGTCCTCGTGTATTCATTAATCTTTGTACTACTTGTGTGTTCATTAATCGTTGTAGTGCTCATGCATTCACAAGTCTTTGAAACACTCATACATAAGTCTTCCTAGCACTCATGTGATCGTAAATCTTTGTAACTCATACATTCATAAGTCTTTGTAGTATTCATACATTCATAAATCTGTGTAACACTCATGTGTTCATTTATCTTTGTAGCTCTCATACATTCATAGGTCTTTGTAGTACTCTTGTGTTTATAAGCGTTTGTAGCACTCATACGTTCCTTAGTCTTTGTAGTATTCATGCATTCTTACATCTGTGCAGTAGTCATACATTTGTAATTCTTTGTGGTACTCGTACATTCATAAATCTGTGTAACACTCGTGTTCATTAATCTCTGTAGCTCAAATACATTCATAAGTCTTTGTAACATTCATATCATCATGAGGCTTAGTATTTCTCATACGTTCATAGATCTGTGTAACACTCATGCTCATTAATGTTTGTAGCACTCATGTTCATGAGTCTTTGTAGTAGTAATACATTCATAAGTCTTTCTAACACTAATATGTTCATTAATCTTTGTAGCACACATACATTCATAGGTCTTTGTAGTACTCTTGTGTTTATAAGTGTTTGTAGCACTCATACGTTCCTTAGTCTTTGTAGTATTCATGCATTCTTACATCTGTGCAGTAGTCATACATTTGTAAGCCTTTGTGGTACTCGTACATTCATAAATCTGTGTAACACTCGTGTTCATTAATCTTTGCAGTACTCATGCCATCGCGAGTCTGTGTAGCACTCATGTGTTCATTAATCTTTGTAGTCCTCGTGCCTTCCTAAGCCTCTGTAGTATTTTTTTAGTTGTCTTTTTACCTGTGATCTTGTCACAGCGCCCCGAGCCTGCTCTCAGTAGAGGGCGCTATACACAAACAGAGGGACTTCACCTGACTGACTTGCCCGTTTATGCCGTCTGCATTTTATCTTCCAGTTCTGTTCAAAAAAAAAAATAAAAGCTCCCATCTCCATCTACAGCAGAACAGAAAATCCTGGAAGAGAGGCGGAGTCTGTAATTGAGAGGATATCTGATTGGTCCACTGTAAGTCCCACCTCCACATCCCTGAAGCACCATGAGGAGGACAGATGTCCACCATGGGGATCAAATGAGCCTAAAGCTGGTCAGTGGCTTTGAGCCAGTGATCACACTGAAGTTCTTCTGCAGGTAGAGGTGTGACCCACTCACCCAGAAGGAGGTGCTGTGCCCGCAGTGCCCTAATTTCTTTGTAAATTCCAGGTTGTGGTGTACTTTGGGATTCTGGTTTTTTTTTTTTAAGCAGTCTGATCCAATTACCCAGCTGGTGATGGCAGGCAGCCGACGCTATCTGAGTCAAAGAAAGTAGGATCATCCAGCAGGGGGCATCATCCCCGGGGACGTGTTAGCCTCCGCACTCCCTGGCAGTAAATCAGCGGCGTCACTCTAGTCCTTGTGCCTGACCTCTGCTTTTTAATGAGGCTTATCTCCATCAATCCCAGCTGTAACCTGAATAAAAGGCTCACCGTCCTTGGGTCAGTGACCCTTTTTTCTAATTCTGGATTCGCCAGGTACCGTTTCCTCACTGGAGACCACTTTGCGGACCGCTCTTTTCTCTTACTGTAAGTTAATTGACGCGGTGAGGTTTCGTTTTTATAAAGCTCTTGATTTGAAGGTGTCGTGTTGCGGCCGCTTTTCTTTTTCTCACTGGTATATGACAGTGGGCTACTCGTTCTGTTTTATTGACTTCTGGAGGGGGGACACTGTCCCTGAACGACTAAGTTCAAATTGCGTTGAGGATACCTTATCTGACGAGCTTATTCCACCTTGCATTGCTCTAAAGTGGCTCCTTCTTGAAATGGCGGTCCGCTTTGTAGAAGACTGTGGTGGTCAAGTCTATACTGTAGAAATGAGGGTCCGCTCCTGGAATGGGCATCAGTGGGACCCCATGCCTCTGCAGCAGCACCTCCTTTTTCAGTAAACCCATCTGCTCCTCATGCTATGGTTCTCCAGTATTCATGTCAGGTCTTCCCCATAGCGCCCCCTACTGTCTGTCAGTACCTTAAACATTTACAGGTAGATTGGTCGGACCCTGTGTGTGTGTGTGTGTGTCATTTATCTAGTGTCTTTCACATCTATGAATCTTTATATAGTGCCTTTTCTAATCTATCAATACATCTTTCTAGTATAGAGAGCCTCTCTTAGCTGACATTTGTATATTGTCATTCACATCTATCTGTTTTTAATAGATAGACAGATACTTTATTAATCTTAAGGGGAAATTCACATAATCCAGCAGCAGCATACTGATAAGAACAATATTAAATTAAAGAGGGATAACAATGCAGGTATAACAGACAATAACTTTGTATAATGTTAACGTTACCCCCCCGAGTCACATAGTGTGAGGTCTCCTCAGTCTGTCAGTGGAGCAGGATGGTGACAGCAGTCTGTCTGTCGCTGAAGCTGCTCCTCTGTCTGGAGATGATCCTGTTCAGTGGATGCAGTGGGTTCTCCATGATTGACAGGAGTCTGCTCAGCGCCCGTCGCTCTGCCATGGATGTCAAACTGTCCAGCTCCGTGCCTACAATAGAGCCTGCCTTCCTCACCAGTTTGTCCCTCTTCTTTATGCTGCCTCTCCAGCACACCACCGCGTAGAAGAGGGCGCTCGCCACAACCACCTAATAGAACATCTGCAGCGTCTTATTGCAGATGTTGAAGGACGCCAGCCTTCTAAGGAAGTATAGTCGGCTCTGTCCTCTCTGGCACAGATCATCAGTATTGGCAGTCCAGTCCAATTTATCATCCAGCTGCACTCCCAGGTATTTATAGGTCTTTATACATACAGTAGTGCCTCTCATCTTCCATTTACGTAGCGTTTTTAAATTTGTCTTTCTATTGCCTTTCTTATTTATCTGGCAATTAATGTAATGTCTTTTAAATTTCTCTCTCTATATTATATAGTGCCTTTCTTATCCATGTATTTTTTTGCAGTGCCTGTCAGATCTATTTATTTTATAGTGCCTTTCTAATCTCTCCATCAATTATGTGGTGTGTTTCACATATAAAGTGCCTTCCATTTCCTTCTGTCATTTATATGCATTTCACATCTGTGTTTCTAGTATATAGCACCTTTCTTAACCGCCCGTCATTTATGTGATGTCTTTCACACCTACATAATTTATATAAAGCCTTTCACGTCTGTCTTTCCTTCATGTAATATCCTTCACATCTATCTTTTCTGTAGTGCCTTCCTTCTCTGCCATTTATGTAGTGCCTTTCACGTCTGTCTTTCTATGATATAGTGCCTGTCATTTATGTAGCCCCTATCACATCTGTCTGTCTGTTGTGGTTCTACTCACTCATGATGGCACTGGGCAGAGAAGATGTGTTGGCAAGTGGGAATTTCACTGGACTCTGTACATTTGATAGTAAGGACCCCATTAATATTGTAGCCCCCTAGTGGCTAAAACCCTAAAGTGAAAAATCATCAAGTTATGGGTTTAATCTCCACCACTGGTTCCCAGTGTGACTCCATTCGCCTCTCTCTTCTCATATTGTCTGAATGTGGATACGTGTGAACATTGTGAAAGTGTGCCTTATGGTAGAAAGTGTTGCCCCCGTAGTGATAAAGGTTATCAATTCAGTCCCCACCACTGTTTCCCTATATAAGCCTGTGTGTGAGGCTCCTCCCGTCTCAAACCTCACTTTGCCTGAATATCTCATTTATGCAAGCAGTGTGGGCCCCCTAGTGGCTAAAACCATGAATTGCAAAGCTCAGACCTGTGGGTTTTAATCTACAGTACAGCATTAACAACGTCTTTGTGATTCTCGGTGACTCCCCTCTCAAATATTCATATTATGTAGTAATGTGTTAAAATGTAGCAAAATGCTAAATGGCAGCATTGTGGCTCAGGTGTTGAACTGTAAAGCACAGAGGTGCAAATTTAATTCCCTGTTTGACCCTGAGTGATCCACCTCATCTCCCAGTTTTCACTTTGTGCAAATATGAATGCATTGTGGCCCCCTTGTGCTTGAATTGATTAATTGCAAGGCATAAATTAAATCCGTTCAATTCCCTGTAAACAAACACGGAAGAAAACTGAAGAAAAAAAGAAAGTGTTGGGGTTTCCAGGGAAGACCACATTTAATGCTGGAGGTGGAGGGGAGATGTCTGCTGGTGTTGTCTACTGCACAGGCTCGAAGAGGAGGGGCTGCAGGTACTTGTGATCATGTTGTATGTGATGACATGGGGATCCAGTGTGAGTTTTTTTAAAAGGGTCCTGACCTGGGTGAATGTGGGTGAAGAGGTCACCGGTCACCTCAAGGTGGTAAAGGAAGCAGACTGATCCACAAGTCCTCTGGCTTCCACTGAGATTCAGCACACTTAGTGCTGCTGGGCACAGGTGAAAGCTCACACACACCACCCAATCTACCCGACACCCACCACTCATCCCCTCTGCCTTCCCCACTGACCAACCTCGCATCCCGGAGTCAGTGGTTCAAGTGGAGATACTGGGAAGATTCAACTTCTAGTTACTTTAGGACACCTAGTGGTGACTAAGTGGTACTGCATTTAAGGTGGAATTAAGGAAGCAGCACGTAAGGCAAAGGCTCATGGGAGTCTAGTCACGTGGTTCAAGCGGAGATACTGGGAAGATTCATTTTCAAGTTACTTTACAACGCCTAGTGGTGACTAAGAGGGACTGCATTAAAGCACCACCTAAATGTCCAATCAGATATGAAGACCCTGATGACTTCCATAAATTAAGAGGAGACACAGAGGCAACTCAGGCACACACAGAGTTCAAGGTGTTGAGTTGTCGAGTTTAAAAATAGCTTGACATGATGATGATAATTCTGCGTTGTTTTCACAGGCACTGCTGTTTCAGAGCTTTTGCTTCATTGTTGCCCGTGTCACACGTGTGTACATGGGAGACAGTTTAAGGGCTCAGGTGACGTTAATTCTCCACCGACCCAGGGGGTGGCGCTGTGTGATAACAACACTCTCTCTCTTTTTCCCTTCCTCTGCAGACCTGGAAGAGTGACAGCTCTCCTCCAACAAAGTCACTTCCGGTGTCTGCCCACCTGGACCCGCCTCTTCCTGCCCGGCAGCCATATGACTGGGAGTGCTGCCATCTTGGACAGTCTGAATACAGTTGTGGCCAAAAGATTTGAGAATGACACAAATACTCCTTTTCACCAAGTTTGCTGCCGTGGTTTTTATGACGACAATTTGCTTCGACTCCAGCTGTTCTGACGAGTGATCAGATGAACTGCAATGAAGTGCAAAGTCCATCTTTGCCATGAAAGTGAACTTCATCCCAAAAAATCACTGCATGTCAGCCCTGCCACTAAAGGACCATCTTTGCTTTGCACAAAAAAGGGCTTCACAGGCGAGGCTATAAGATTCCACCTAAATCAGCCATTTATGGGATCATCAGGAACTTCAAGGGGAGAGGCTCAATTGTGAAGAAGGCTTCTGGGCGCCAAGAAAGTCCAGCAAGCGCCAGGACCGTCTCTTCTCTTAAAGCTGATTCAGCTGTGGGCACCACCAGGGCAGAGCTTGCTCAGGAATGGCAGCAGGCAGGTAGGCGTGAGGGAGGTGAAGCCCTTTGGAGGATTTCCTGGTGGGTGTCAAGAAGGACAGCAAAGAAGTCAAAAAAAAAAAACCATCAGCGACAGACTGATATTCTAGGATTGGACTGCTGAGGACTGCTGGGGTCAAGTCATTATCTTTGATGAATCTCCTTTCTGATTGTTTAGGGCATCCGGAAAGAAGAAAAAGTAAGCGGCACTGCCATCAGTCCTGTGTCATGCCAACAGTAAAGCATCCTGAGACCACTCATGTCAGCCAAGGGCAGTGGGCTCACTCATAATTTTACCTAAGAACACAGCCATGAGTAAAGAATGGCACCAAAACATCTTCTGAGAGCAACTTCTCCCAACCATCCAACAACAGTTTGGTGACCAGCATGATGGAGCATCAGGCCATAAGGCAAAAGTGAGAACGAAATGGCTCGGGGAACAAAACATCGACATTTGGGGGTCCATGACCAGGAAACTCCCCATTGAGAACTTGTGGCCAATCCTCAAGAGGCGGGTGGACAACCAAAAACTCACCAGATCTGATGATGCAAGAATGGACTGCCATCAGTCAGGATTTGGCTCAGAAGTTGATGGACAGACAGCCTGCCAGGGTGAATTGCAGAGGTCTTGAAAAAGAAAGAAGGGCCAGCACTGCAAAAATGGACTCCGAGCATAAACTTCATGTTATCTGTATATATAAAGGAGAGTTGGGATGCAAGAGACTGTGTTTGTGTGTTTGTGGAGGGATTGAGAGTCAAGGCGGGTGGGGGAGTCACATGATCATCTCCCCTCCCATTCACGTCATTTCATTTACTTCATTTCGCTCCGCTGCTGACGCGGTCTTGCCGTTCTTTTTCCTTAGTGTTTAGTCCTTTCTCCTTTACTGTTAAGTACACGCAGTCACTCATAAAAGGGGAGAAGACTCCGTGCAAAAAATGGGTATTGAAACTACCTTGGAACACTTGCAATCAATGAGGCCATTAAATCGATCTCAAGAGAGGTCTTCTAGGTTGGAAAAAAAGTGCTTGGCTGCCAAAACCAGGCGATGAAACGAATCTCAACAAGAAACGACTTCTACGTTAGAAAAAAAAACGATTCGCTGCCAAAATCAAGCGGTTAAACGAATCTAAAGAAGACAGGATTGCTAGATTGGGAAAAGGACGATTGGCTGCCGAAACCAGGCGGTTAAAAGAATCCGAAAAAGACAGGACGTCTAGATTGGAAAAACCACGATCCGCTGCCGAAACTAGCCGGTTAAACGTGCAGCGAAGCGCGCCAGGTCTGCTAGTTGTCAATAAAAGCCTTTGAAACTTCTGAACTGCTTGTAATTCTACTTCAGTAGACCAGAGGAACATCTGACACTAAAGATCTAAAAGCACTGAAGCAGCAGACTTTGTGAAAACCAACACTGGGGTCATTCTCAGAATTTTGGGCCATGACTATAAACTCGATTTTGGCGTTTTCACGCGCTTTATTGATGGCGCACTGACCGATAACGTGCAGTGAATGCACTTGACTTGTAGTTTTCATCCTCTTTCTTTCTCTGTACGTTTATCATGTATTTGCTCAGAGGTTGATGCGCTTGCTGCTTCCTGAGCAGCTCTTCTGTTCTCCACCCTAACGGCCTGCTTCTTCTCTTCTTTCGTTGGCATCTTTTTGCCTTAAAAGTGATTAAGTCGGCGCATGTGTTGCAATTACTTAGTACATTTTCCTTAATTTTTCACTTAAGCTGGCACTTCAAGTTGCCTGAAGAATGATTTAAGATATGAAGAGGTAGGGGAAGTGATGGCGAAGGTGGTAGGGAATGAGAACGGCGCCCGCACGCATGCGCCACACGGCCGCCCTGCGTTGATTCTACAATAACATAAAATAAAAATAAAAAGAGGAATAACCTTGGAGGTCATTCATCACCCCAAAAGCGAACAGTAGATGTCACATATAGGGGGGTCCATATCTAATTATGCAATTTTCATTACGCTATAACTTATCAAGTTTATTACATCATCCGAAAAATCCTGGACCATCGAGAAGTGTGCGAACTGACGACATGAAGAATCGCCTTCGCGCCGAACATAAATCAAAGTCATCCGGACGATCTGGATCTGCATAATTAGATCTGGACCACCCTGTAGTATTTGTGTACCAAATTTCAGGTCAATAGTTGAAACAGTTTGCGAGCTACAGGAGCTGTAAAATCCCGGACAGACAAACGGACAGCCACGGTAGCATATTATACAAGAAGATAAATGAGCAAGTAACAGAGTGAGCTTGAATATGAGGTGTTATAAATGTTTTGGGGTTGGGGGGACAATTTCCATTATTTCATTAAATACCCCTTGTGGAGCCGACCCGGACACAGACAGGTGGACATGTTGTTTTCAAACCACCACACGTTTTATTTACAATTATTTACAATAACGTGTCACTCAGACACTAAATAAAGTCGGTGCACAAACCCCAACACAGTCCTGGCCACTCAATGCCTTTCTTCGGGCCGCCTCCACACACCTCTCTCGTGCCTCGTCCTGCTTCCACCCAACTCCAGCCCTGAATGAAGGGAGACGGCCCCTTTTATATCCTCCCAGATGAGCTCCAGGTGATTCCCGACACTCCTTTGTTGGCCACGCCCCAGTGTGGTGGACTCCCGGCAGCTCTCCGGGCGCTCTTTTAATTCTTCCCCCCAGCACTTCCTGGTGTGGCGGAAGTGCTGATGTAACAGGTCCCCAAGGCATTGGGGAGGTGACCATGGGCCCCTACAGGGTGGGGCTTCCATGCCCTCAACCCGTGGCCCCTAGAGCAACCAGGAAGGCGGCCCCCACGTGATCCAGGGTGGGCTCAGACCCACATCCGGTCCCTCACGGCGTCCCGGCCGGGTCATTTCCCCTGGCATCCCTGACACCCTGCAACCCTGTAGACTTACTTCATACATGAGGTCTAGATGGCCTTGCAAGGATGCCTTCTGGGAATTCTCCCACCAATTAAGGGCTTGGCATCAGTATGAGGATGTTAAATGTCTTTGGCATCCCATTCAGGATGTGGCCTTAAACCTGACTGTCTTGGCCCAGGCCATGACAAACTTTATGAAAAGTTTGGGGAAGTGATGGCAAAGGTGGTAAGGAATGAGAACGGTGCCCGTATGTATGTGCCACACAGCCGCCCTGCTGCACTTCCGAGAGTTGACTCTACAATAAAATAAAATAAAAATGAAAAGAGGAATAACCTTGGAGGTCAATCATCTCCCCGAAAGCGGATAGTAGACGTCACGTAGTATATGAGTACCAAATTTCAGGTTAATAGTTCAAACGGTTTGCGAGCCACAGGTGATTTAAAATCCCGGACAGACAAATGGATAGCCATGGTGGCGTATTATATATAAAAATTAGACCGGGTTTGCCCCACAGCTGCCCCAACACCCTCACTTTGTCTTATTACCCCTCGGATACGATTTGGAGGAGCACAGCGCGTGCCATCAGCGCAGTGACAGGTTAAAAAGGCACCGTCAATGTCACTTCTCCATCCAAGATTGTGAATAAACCCCTTGTCTGCGTGCGACTGTGACAAACCCCTCAAGCTCTGGTTTTCTTGTCTGGTGGCCATTTTGGTTTTGACGATGGCACTTTTGATCGCCGGGTTTGGACTTTTGCTTTTGTTTTCTGGCTTTGTCTCCTCCTCTGGTCACAGCTTCTCTTTCGCTTAGCAAATCCTGGGACAATTCAGCCGTCGGTCACTTGAGGACACCTAGTGGAGACTAAGGGGCATTGCAGTTAGGTTGGAAATAGAGCAGCACTGCAACCCAGAAAATGCCTTCAACATCTGGAGCAAAACAGCTGGTTATGAGGTTGAAGAATCAGCTGGATGAGACAATTAGCCATTAGGATCATCACGGTCTAAATCCTCTTGTTTATAAAATTTCTTATGCATCACACAAAGCCCCTTCAACTTTCTGCACAGCAGCAGTCTGCAGATTTGATCTTAAGCTAACAAAGATGAACATATCGTGGGTGACAGGACCCTGGCACCCCCCAGTCCTCTGCACGGCCCCTTCACTCAGTTTCAAGTGGCAGAGGATGCGCCACAGTGTGACTTTTGATGGACTTCTGGGAAACACCTTGAAGCGGAGAAATCTGAGATGTCAATGTCAGGGGCTGTCACTATCCCTGGCAATCAAATCCGGAATCTTGAGGAGGTCCCAGCGGAACGCGGCCGGCCGCCGACGCTTCATGCCTGCTGTGCCAAAGTGGAAAAGGCTCAAATGAGAAATTCATGTCTAGAAGGGAGGCGGGAGAGGGAGCACGGAGGAGAACGAGTGGAGGCGCTGGCAGCAACGGTGGAGACACAGAGTCGCCGAAAACGCTGAATGACAGGGCGAACAAGCCGGGGGGATAATTAAAATTTCACAATGCGGTGTGAGAATCGGATCCACTGCCTGAGGAGACCGCAGGGGACAGAATTTGACACGCAAGGGTGGGAAGAAAGGTGACCCTGCCAGCAGCGGCGTCTCATCGGGACAGGGCCCGGCCGCCTCATACCGTCCCATCCCAGTTGTGCTCCCACCCGGTGGGTCCACTTTCTCCTTGTCAGTCCTTTTTCTGAATTGACTTTTTTCTCTTTTGCCCCCACACCCCCCCCTTCTGTCTTAATTACTACATTTAAAAGAGTTTATGATATTTTTTAAAAAAAAAACAAAGTTTATTTCTTTGAATGTCTGGGTCTCCTTGGCAACATGGAGGTCCATGGCACAGTTTGGCATCGTTAAACTCGGCTGTGCCCTCGGTCTCCGCATTGTCTTGTGTTTCTTACATTTGACCACAATCGTTACAATGAAGCAGCTACACTTTAATATAAAATGTTGCACCTTCACGTCATAAACTTTATATCTTCATTAAGGACTAATTGCCATGAAGTGACACCTTAGTCACTAGAGGGCCACCACGCTGCTGCATGGAACTTCGAGCACAGAAGGAAAGAAGAAATAATTCCATCTCCAGAGTTGGGCATCATAACTCTACAGGCTTGCCACCAGGGGGCGACACTGCACTCATTATAGCAAGTCTCTGTAGCGTTCATTTGTTTAAGTGTAGCCATTGACTGCCAGTTGGAGCACCGGGGAGGGAGGCGACTTGCTGTGTGGGGCACAGAGACAGGCGTTCAACTGAATGATTTGCAGCTCTGCGTTGTGCAGCCAGTAGGGGGCACACTGCAGACTTCATATGGCACTTTTCTTCAGCTGTTGGCATGTGAGCCACGAGAGGTGAAGTGGGCCACTCAGGGCCACACTGGCAATCAGTGGAAGGGATGGAGTCTATAACACCATACTATAAAGCACCTTGACCACTAGGGGGTGCACACTGCAAATGGTGTTGCTCTTTTTTAACAGTTTCCATTTTTAAATGACACGGATCATGAGAGGTGAAGTGGAACACTCAGGGCTATGTGGGCAATCAGTGGAAGCGATGAAGTCTGCAACCACATGCTTACAGCACCTTAACCACGGGGCACACTCTACACTTTTCACACACTTTTTCAATAATAATTTGCAGCCTTGTGTTGTGTGGTCACTAGGGGGCACACTGCAAATGTTATGGCTCTTTTCCTTTGAATGTTTCCATTTTGATATGATGTGAGCCATGGGAGTTGAAGTGGGCCACTCAGGGCCACACTGGCAATCAGTCAAAAGGATGGAGTCTACAACACCATACTATAAAGCACCTTAACCACTAGGGGGCACACTGCAAATGGTATGGCTCAACTCCTTTAACTCATTCCATTTGTAAATGGTGGGAGGTGAAGTGGGTCACACAGGGCCACACTGGCAATCATTGGCTCCATAATTTATAGCATCTTAGCCTCTAGGGGGCACACTTTTGCTCGCTTTTCCATAAATGATTTTGCAGCTTTGTGTTTTGTAGCCACTGGTCGGGGGTGTGCGGGTTTGGAACTGCACACTATTTAGCACTTTTTCCATAGTTTTCAATTCCTTTCACGTTCCTACAAAATAATTTGCCCGACTCCCAAGTGCTCACAGTGCAGGAGTAAGGTTTATAAACAGCCAGTCGTAAGGTCACATATTGTAAAATAATAAAACCTCTAGGCATATATTAACCACTCATGAGAAATTTAAGGGATGATTTTATCCGCATCTCCTTATGGGGCAGGTTATGTTTGGCCTTCTATCCAGGATGTGTTCCCTCCCCTGTTGATACATGACTACCTTTTCGAAAATACACGCGTGTGTGTATATGTGTGTGTGTATATATATATATATATATATTGTCAGGGATGCCAGGGGCAACGACCCTGCCGGGACGCCATGAAGGACCGGAAGAGGGTCAAAGCCCACCCTGGATCACGTGGGGGCCGCCTTCCTGGTTGCTCTGGGTGCCACGGAATGGAAGCCCTACCCTCTAGAGGCCTGTGGTCACCGCCAGGAGGCGCCCCAATGCTTTGGGGACCTGTTGCCCCAGCACTTCCGCCACACCAGGAAGTGCTGGGGAGACTTTGGACGACACCCGGAGAGCTGCCGGGAGAACAGCCGGCACTTCCGCCACGCTGGGACGTGGCCAACGGGGGAGTGTCGGAAGCACCTGGAGCTCATCCGGGTCATGTATAAAAGTGGCGGTCTCCCTTCATTCGAGGCTAGAGTCGGGTGGAAGGAGGACGAGGCAAGAAAGGAGAGTGGAGAAAGGCATTTGAGTGGCCAGGACTGTGTTGGGGTTTGTGCACTTGTGGACAGTGGGTCTTAGTGACCATATATATTGTAAATATTGTAAATAAAATACGTGTGATGGTGAAGAACAACATGTCCGCCTGTCTGTGTCCGGGTTGGCTCCACTATATATATATATATATATATAATATTATAAAAGAGAACACAGAAACAACAAAAAGGTTTGGGGATCCAGCCCGTGTATATTGTCGTAAATTATGAGCCCTGACTGGAATTGATTGAGTGGTGGAGAGGAAGAGGAGGGTCCAGCCGGGCGCCAGAGGAAGTGAGGTCAGTAGAGGAGGGGGGTGTGGTCTGGAGAGGGAAGTGGCGATTGGTTAGCCTGTCGTCAGTCCTCTCTTCTGTGTTTCTGCAGAGGAGGGAGAGGAGACCTTAGTGCTCTTCATCGACCGGCGACCCAACCCTACAGCCCATGTGCACGCGTGTGACAGTACACCCTAGCACAGTGAGATACCATTTTATTAAAATGGGCTTAATGGTTCAACAGTAAGTCTGTCTGTTTTGATTGCGTCACCGGATATGCCTTACGCTCCTCTTTCTTTGCATGAGGGACGTTCAAATAGTTTCCGCACTTTTTTTTTTTTTAACTCTATTAAGAATTTCAAAAACAAATGACATCACCTGTCTACATCGTCACCTTCCTTTGCGATGCAATTTTCCAGGTGTCAGACCAGCTTTTTAATGCCATCAGCAAAAAGATGCTTTTGGTTGAGTGCGTAGCCACTGATGCACCACTGCTTTCACATCATCATCATCATCACATGTAGCTGGACATCCGTCACACTAGTACGGCCATTTCCGAACATTTCAATCCACTCATGGACGACTCTATGAGAGAGAGAGAGAGAGAGAGAACTTGATCCCCATACTGAGCACACATGCCGAGATGAATCGGTGCTCCCGGCACACCTTCTGCCCACAAAACAGTGTAAGTATGACAGAACGCTCTTCCTCTTTGGAGCAGTTTAGAAGTTTGGCAGCCATCTTCATCACAGGGTGACGACTCTGACACTAAACTGTAAGGGCAGCCGGCTGGCCAGACAGAACGAGTCACATGACCCTTTCAGACACGCCCAGTGACGACTCCTCCCTCCCACCTTCATCGTTTCCAACGAAAATTTAAAAATGCGGAAACGTTTGGAGTGTCCCTCGTACGTCTTGTTGCCTTCTCTCGTCGGACTCTCCAGCCCTCACGTTCTTCTTTCTTTTGTGTTTTTTGTTACTCTTCTTCATCATCCATTCCAGTTCTGTTGTGAACGCTGGACGACGTGATTCATGGAGGTACGCCGTATGATTTATTATTACGTAGGCCACCAGTCTTTGTTCACTGGACATTCCCACCCCCTTGTGGACACCGAACGACCGTCCTCAGTCCTTATGTCCTGTCACACACGTGCGACTGGGAGACATCTGAAGGGCCTTAAGAACAGTACTACCATGCCAGACCAGGTGGCAGCGAGCTGCACGAACTCGTTTTCTCAATCTTCTGCAGACCATCCATGGGAAATCTTGCCAGGTCCCAGCGTCTGTGTGTGTGTGTGAAGTGATGACATCACTTCTGGTCATGTTCCATGGATGACATCAATTCTGGAATTAAAGTCGTCACTTTCCTTTTTTTTCTTTCCCCTACAGCACCAGTGATGACGTCACTTCCTGTCCTGGGCGCCATGAATGATGTCACTTCCAGGTGTCACAAAAAGACTCCACACAGTCAAAAAGGTTTGGGGCAGCCACCCATACATTATGATCCTGGGTGCAAAAGGTTGAAAAAAATGACTGAGTGAGTTGTTTACAAGACTGAGTCCAAAACGGAACGGAATACGTGGAGATAAGATGGCGGTTTTAAGGGCTGGTGGAGGAAATGATGTCATCTACGCTGGAACTGGAAGTGTCGTCTCTGGAGACCGGAGGTGACGTCATCAGAGGTGCCAGAACCGGAAGCGACATCATTGAAGGTTCCAGAACTGGAAGTGACATCATCGGAGGCGCCAGACCCCTTTGGAGGGATTTTCTGGGAATGGTCTGCAATGAACTGATTTAAAACAGTCCACAGACTCCGCCACCCCCTGGTCTGATGTAGTATTACACTTACTCAAGCCCTTTAGCTGCCTCCTAATCACACGTGTGTGACACGGGATAAAAGACATCACTTCCGGTCCTGGGTTTGGGTGTTGGGGGGAGATCTGTGTGTGTGTGTGTGTGTGTGTGAGTGATGACGTCACTTCCGGTCTCACTGCCATGGATGACCTCACTTCCGGGAATAAAAGACATCACTTTCAGTTCCGGTTCCAGTGACGTCACTTCCGTTCCCGGGCTTTAAATCCGACATCTTTTCCTGTTTTATTCAGTTCTGTTGTGGACTCGAACCTGTGATCATCTCGATCAATTTAAACCCAACTGCAGCCAAGGCACAACATACAGGTGGCTGCCCCAAATAACTTTTTATGTCTGCGGTCTGCTATTGTGACAGTACGCATAGAGCTCCTCACACCTAGCAGCATAACAGTACACCCGTGAGAGCCCAGCTCTAGCTGCTGTGCCGCCGTGCTCCTTTACCGTATATTGTATAGCTGCCTAGCTGGATGAGCAGACACGGTGGGTTTTCAAGCCTCACTTTAATTTTGAAATCGGACCCCTCGAGAGCAGTGACGCCGACACCAGAGATCTCTGCCACTTGTTTCTAGGCGATCACCAGCTGTGAAGTATCAGGCTCTCATTCTAATTTATTTGCTGTCGGCTGGGAGGGGCGCTGATGCCAGGCGGCGCCGTGTCGGGGCCGTTTATCTGCTTTCCTCGCCTGGTATCCTTGAAGATATTTTGGCGCGTTATCGGCTCCCCAGTATACAGCATGATTAATTATCCAATTAAGCCGACTGTCCTGCCGCCTCCTAGTAGGCAAATCAGTCTGTCATTTGTCCCCTCGCTCGTCATTTCATGGAGCCGTCGGGGGTGTGTGGGTTTCCGTCATCTCTGTGACCCCGCCGCCGTGTCCGGCTCTGGGACTGGGATTCAAAAAGAGGATCGCCAGGTGGCACCTTGATGCTGACAGTTCTCTGACATCGCTGATCAGTTACTGACCCATGGGGGACCTTGAGGCTATACGGTAGACCACCATATCCTGACTCAACCTAAGGCCCCTCACATTATATTTATATATATATTCTCTCTCTTTTTTTTTGTGTTGAAGATTATTTCTTCTCTTGTTAGCTTACAAATATCGAAATAATGAATGAGGCCGGGCCAGAAATGGCTGCGCTTCATTTCAGTAATACATCAAAGTGACAGGAAAAACGTTTCGCACAGAAGCGCAATTCCGAAACGAGCGGAGAAAAAGCTGCGGCAAGTTGGCTTATCTGCTCTACCGTCCCCCTGGGACGGCGGGAAGTTTCTTTGTCAATTACCAGTACGGCCCAATTGTTTTATTTGTTTCGGTTGATATGCGGCTCGTGGGAAATACAGTCCAAGTACAGTGAGCTGTTGAAAGATGGCGAGCCGGCCGCTTCATTAGAGACGGCCGCTCTTGATATGAAAGGGGCCCGCTAACTCGGGAGACGCCGCCCGTCGCGTTTGACAGCCGACCCTCGCCGAATGAGGACGTCCTAATTTACGGCAAATGTCTGCCGACAAGTTGACTGCAGGCAGAAGATGAAGCGGCTCTTGTGCTGGTGTCGTAGGGTACACACGTCATTACGCCAGGAGCTTCTTTCACGGGAGACCCTCATAACGCTCGCGTGCGCGGGGGGGGGTATTTGATCTGCGAAGGGTCTCGGGTCAATTGATTTTATATAGTGCTCTGCAGAGAGACGCGGAGTCGTCAGCCCCTCGGACGTCTGCATGTTCTCTTGTCCTGCAGCAGTGGCTTCAATTTGGCTGATCCACTGGAACAAGAAGAAGGAATGCAAAATAAGGAGACGTCGGTGGGAATCGTGCAGTCGCTGAAGAGTCCTCAGAAACTGGGACCTCCATTGTTTCAGCACAATACGTGTAGGGAGAGGGAATTGTCATGGCCTGGTTTTGCTGTCCTCCCCCACCACCATCATCAGCAGCAGCAGCAGCAGCATTATCTTCGGTGGTCCCCCCACAAAAGAGAAGGGCGACCATTTTAGGTGCAGGACCTATAAAAAGTATTCTCCCCCTTGGGCGTCTTCACGTTTTATTGTTAACGCAGCATTGAATCCCTGGGGGTCGAGTTTGGATTTTTTAGACAACTGAGCCACAAAAGGGACTCAAAGTGAAAATGGATCTCTGGAAAAAACACAAGAACTGATCACATGGTACCCCCTAAATCGTCACCGGAGCAGCCCATCGGCTTGGGAAGTCCCGTGTTTAGTTTACGAGGACGACTCATGGTGAGCCAATAGGGTGGGCTGTGTGGAGGAAATCAATTGGACATTTACTAAAGAAAGAAATGTGTGCTCGCTTGTTTGTTTGTCTTTGTGAAGAGGGGGCGCCCTACGGGACGGCTCCCCGAGCCGACGCTGCCCCGCAATGGTCGCAGAGCAAAGGCAGAGACAGACGTGTAGGAAATCGAGTTTCAATGACAACAGCACCTGACATTTACTCTGATTGGTTCATTAGCTTTCTGTTTTGCTTTTCGTAGTGCATGTGCTAATAAAATGCACTGCATTTCTTGTTCCAGTGGAAGACACATTTCAGAAATATGTAGTAATAAAATGCATTGCATTTGTCGCTCCAACAATTGGCATGTCACAGACAATTGTGTAATAAAATGCACTGTATTTGTCATTCCAGCAGATGGCGCATTTCAAACGTTTGCAGTAATGAAATCCATTGCATTTGTCATTCCAACAATTGGTGCATCACAAACTTTTGTAGTAATAAAGTACAATTGCATTTTCATTTCAACAGATGGTGCATCACAAACATTTGTACAAATAAAATCATTGCATTTGCCATTCCAACGGAGGCCACATTTGAAACATTTGTAGTAATGAAATGCATTGCATTTGTTGTTCCAACAATTGGTGTATCACAGACTTTTATAGTAATGAAATTCATTGCATTTGTTTTTCCAACAATCGGCATGTCACAGACAATTGTGTAATAAAATGCACTGTATTTGTCATTCCAGCAGATGGCGCATTTCAAACGTTTGCAGTAACAAAATCCATTGCATTTGTCATTCCAACAATTGGTGCATCACAAATGTTTGTAGTAATAAAGTGCATTACTAGAAATGTTTTGTGAAGTGCCATCTGTTGGAATGACAAAGACAAAGCAACTGGATGGACACACAGATGCAGCCTTTTATTAACGTGGATTCTGAGTCGTAGAGGGACATAAAAACTGATCATAAGTGTTGTGTGGGCCTGACTGTGACATGGTAGTCAGTGGCGAAGTTTGTGGTCGTGTGCCTCGGCCTCTTTGTGTGTCACATTCTGCTAATGTCCTGCGGAGTTGAAGAGCGCGGGTCACACTAAGTATTGCCTCCATGAAGAACGTGACACGATAGAAGTCTGACGCTCTGCCTACAGAGGCCTTTCGCAAATCGGCGGGGAACTGAATCCGCAGGTTTTACTGTAGCAACGAGGCTTTTCTCTCCACTGTGCCATTCTTTGAAAATGTGACCCCTGAGTGGATGTCTGTCTTAATGAGCTGGGGGGTTTATTTTCACCTCTTACTTCTAACAACGGACCCCAATCTTCATTCTGTATCGGAAATTCAAAAGGTTTCACTTGTGATGGAATGGCCGCCAGTCTGTTGTAATGACTTTGTGCTGTGCATGATGATGATGATGAAGAAAGGTTTGACCTGTGATGACGAATGGCGTCCTGCCCAAGGCTGCCCCCTGCAGGTGGTGACAGTTACTATAAATTCTTTTAAAGCGGGTAGCCGCCAGTCTGTTGGAATGACTTTGTGCTGTGGATCAGGATTATGATTATGATGAAGATGATGAGTGGGTTTCCTGATCCATTTAGTTTTTGGTCTATCAATCACCGGGGTGATGAAGATCTTGAGCCCCCCCTTAGACCTTCCACTTATTTGCATGAAGTGAAGAGCACAGTCACCACATCGAGATGGTGAGCAGCGTCTCCCGTACATCAACGTTTACACAAAGGACAACGAGCAAAGAAAATCGTTTGGGAACCGCCATCTCCTAACCGGCGTAATCACGTCACACGGGAGGTGCGTGTGTTGAAATTCAGAGCACAGGTTACCTCCATCGTGCCTCCCTCCTCACGACGGGCACAGAAATTAGCGGGGTTACAGGTGCGGTGAGGCGACGCGCGGCTTTCATCCCGGTGAAGCATCTGCTGTCCCAGAGCAGCGGGGCCGCTATGATGATCGGCGCAATTAGTGCACCATTACCGCTGAGTGCAATCCAGTGCACCCCTGATTTTCCCCTTTTTTCTTTTTAATTTATTTTTTAAGTGGTGCTTCATCTATGTGGTTGGAGGGGGGAATGTCCCTCCCTGGTGAAGCAGCTCCCGCTTTGTTAAAAAAAAAAAAATGCTGCAAATAGGAGTGTCAGGGGTCGTGATGGCTAAATGTAAAAAAAAAAGAGAGAGAGAGAAAAATCAAGATTTAATCGTTTTTTAATATGATTCAGGACCCCAATCAATCCCTGCTTTGTCCAGAGAATTGCTTTACATGTACCAGTTAGAGGCGCCGTACCTGCTCTCCCTGCTAAGTGTGCCAAGATCGATTTCTGTTTGCCGGCTGCTGCTGCTCCTTTCTTGTCATCATATAGAGATGTGATTTTATTCCTCCCGGTGTTAGTAGGGCAAAAAAGAAGCCTAGCGCTATGTTTGGGGGGTTTAGGGTAGGGACATGCAATGCATGTATGAGATCAATCAGTTGTGGGTGCCAGCAACTACACATCTGGGCAGCAGGAGGCGCTGGTTTCATCAGTGTTTGGCTCTATTGTCTGTATCTGATCGGCATTGAGGGTGTACAATCTAATGGGGTCTTAGCTCTAAAGTGTCCGGCGATGATGATGTCTGCAGGTGCTGATCAACATGCAACACGTCTCTACTCTCCGACTCCATCATCAGTGGGTAGAAAAATGTCAACTTTACCTTCAAATGATGGCATCCCTCACTACATCGCCCTCTAGTGTCTGAACTCCGTCACTGATGGCATCCCTGATTATGCTGCCTTCTAGTGTCCCTGTCATTGATGATATTCCTGTCTACATCGCCCTCTAGTGTCTGAACTCCATTACTGATGGCATCCCCAGCAACATCATCCTCTAGTGTCTGAACTCCGTCACTGATATTCCTGACTGCATCATCCTCTAGTGTCACTGATCCTAGCTACATCGCTCTCTAGTGACTGAACTCTGTCACTGATGGCATCCCTGATTACACTGCCTTCTGGTGGCACTGTCACTATTGGAAGTCCTTGTAAGTTCAACCTCTAGTGTCTGAAATCCATCACTGATGATATATCTGACTATATTGCCATCTGCTGTCACTGCTACTAGTGAGAATCCTAGCTATAACGCCCTCTAGTGTCTGAACTTCATCACTGATGGCATCCCCGACAACATCATCCTCCTCGTGTCCAATCTCTTGTCGGTAATGGTAATGCTGACCAGATCACCCTCTAGTGTCCATCACTGATGAAATTCCTGACTATATTGTCATTGAGTGTCACTGTCACTAATGAGACTCCTTGCTACATCGCCCTCTAGTGCCTGAACTCTGTCACTGATAATAATTCTGACTGTATCGCCATCTAGTGTCACTGTCAAGCAGGTTCGGTCCCGGCCAGTGCTTGGATGGCAGTCCAAGCAGGAAAAGCTGGGGTTGCGGCTGGAAGAGGTGTTGGTGGGGCCAGCAGGGGGTGCTGATGCTGTGGTCTGTGTGTGGATCGCAATGCCCCAGTGCAGTGATGGGGACACGGTGCTGTAAAACTGGCACCGCCCTTCGAGTGAGATATAAAACTTGAGGTCCTGACTCAGTATCTTTAGTGTCTAAACTCTGTCAGTAATGGTAATGCTGACAACATCGCCCTCTAATGTCCAAACGCCAACACTGATAATATCCTTGACTATTTTGCCATTTAGTGTCACTGTCACTGATGATAATCCTAGCTACATCACCCACTAGTGTCTGAACTCCATCACTGATGGCATTCCCGACATCACCCTCCTCGTGTCCAGACTCTGTCTCTAATGGTAATGCTGACCAGATCACCCTCTTAGTGTCCATCATTGATGAGACCCCTGACTATATTGTCATTGAGTGTCACTGACACTAATGAGAATCCTTGCTACGTCGCCCTCTAGTGTCTGAACTCCATCACTGATGGCATCCCTGACAGCATCACCCTCTAAACCATGGCTGTCGAACTCCAGTCCTGGAGGGCCGCAGTGGCTGCAGGTTTTCATTCTAACCATCTTCTTCATTAGTGACCAGTTTTTGCTGCTAATTAACTTGACTCCACCCCCTTAGTTGTCTCTTTTTTCTTAATTAGCAGCCAAACAATAATGAGACACAAAACAAGCCGCCACATCACACGATATCTGAAAATAAAGTAAGGTTGATCTCTCAGGTCACCAAAATATTTTGACGGTGTCCTTAGAAAAAACAGAAAAATCAACAGTTTTAAAAATGTCTGCTGTGGCAGAATGAGAGCAGCAACAAGCCAATTAACAGCAAGAATCAGCTTCTCATTAAGAGATTGGTTGGAGTTTGAAATCCCAATTTAGCTGGTCATCTGTCAGCTCATTTCTGTTTGGCTGTCGTTTAATGAAGAAAGGAATAAATTCAGAGGACTGAATCCTTAAAAACAGGCCTATTAAAATGAAGGGAAAAAATAAGTTAATTAGCATTGAAAACTGGTCACTGATTAGGAGAAGGGTTAGAATGAACACCTGCAGCCACTGCGGCCCTCCAGGACTGGAGTTCGACACCCCTGCTCTAAACTAAATTTTATGTCAGTACTGGTAGCACTGATAACATCGCCCTCTAGTGTCTCAACTCTGTCACTGATGGCATCACTGATTTAGCTGCATTCTGTTATCACTGACACTAATGATAATGCTGACTACATCGCCCTCTGGTGCCTGAACTCTGTCACTGATGATATTCCAGTCAAGCAGGTTCAGTCCCAGCGAGAACTTGGATGGGGAACCAAGCAGGTTGCTGTTGGAAGAGGTGTTGGCGAGACCAGCAGGGGGGTCCCTTACCCTGTGGTCTGAATGTGGACCCCCCCAACACCCCAGTGTAGTAAAAATGGCGCCGATCCTCAGATGAGAACTGAAGTCCTGACAATCTTTGATCTCTGTCTTTTGTAAAGTGTAGGGTGTATCCCAATGTCATGGCTAAATTTCCCACCTCAGCCTAGCCATTCGAGCCCCCTAATCATCCCCTGTCTGGGTAGTGAGAAAAGCACTACATAAATGTAAAGAATTATTCTTCTTGTCTAAACTGTGCTAAACTACATCGCCCTCTAGTACCTGTAACTCCTTCACTGATGGCAGTCTTGACTACACTTGCCCTTATGTCATGATGGACATAACACAACTCATGAATTGGATGTGCAGGGCCACCTGGGCCAGGGAATTGGGCATCGAGTCCTCCTTACATCATGTAGAAGTGCCTTGATGGCTCTCAGGGGAAAAAAAACACAAAGTGGCCATGCCTGCATGTGGCACGACTCTCAAGGAAAGAAAGACGGTGACATCTGCTGACAGTGAGGCACGCTGCACAGGCCAACTAGACGCGCTGCAACTGTACACCGTTGTGCTACGAGAAGCAGCATGAACAGCTCAGTGTTGAGCCACAAATGAGAGCTGTTTCACTGACGACGGATGAGAAATGACGAGCTGGTGGGGCACTGCCACACACACACACACACACACCACAGGAAGAGATCAGCTTGAAAGTGAGCCTGCAATTCCTAGGACGCAGGTCAGGTAATGTCCACATCAATGAGTCACAAAGCGCCCTTTGAGTAAGATAACCCTCCCACAATCCTAATCTTAACCATAGTGTAATGCGATGGGCATTGCGTGACTGGCATTGAGGGTGTTTCGAGATGCCAGGGTGATCCATGACTGACCTCATAGGCACTGCGGTGTCTGCAGTTACACTCTGGTGTTCAAAGTAGAGCCATTGAGGCCCGGCACAGACTGCAGAACAAGAAGAACAGCAGCGCCATCTGCTGGGCATCAAGTGAAGAATGCCAACCAAGTTCAAGGTTCGAGGTTGGTTTATTTAGTCATATTTGCACAAGTATGACTTCCTCAGGACTGGCAAGAAGATCACATTTACAAGACGTATGCGGCAGTGACGGCTTTGAGCAGCGTATGAAGTGGGGTCAGTGTACTGGTGGTGGTACTCCATTGATGGCGATACACTACTGGATTATTCCATCACAGAGTGTGTGTGTGTGTGTTCCCCGTTCCACATGAAACGTCAGGTGCTGTGACAAAATAAGTTTCAAGGGAAGCGTGGCTGGGGACCCGTTAAATTACGAGTATCGCGACAGAATCGTTATTGAGCCGGGGTGGGGTTGGAATTCCCCGTGAAACTTTGCGCGCCGATGGTACTGCGTTAAGAAACGTTGCCAGACACGCGTACCGCTGAGTAGCGGCCTCGGACTGTGAGAATCGGGCGCGTCACGGAAGGCGTTTGAGCTGCAGTAAGCAAGTACGAGACGCATACCGACACCGACAAGCGAGCAGCACTTCAGGCGTGTCACGAGCACGGCTTATATAGAAAGGCGTACACGAGCACAGGTCTGGAGGGGTGGGCTTCCTCCGCGACGTAACTGGGCTTCAAACACAGTCTCATACACACGGAAAAGGTGGCGGCACCCTCATCGCCGTGATCAGGGGTGCTGTGTTTCGAGGACCGGTGGTCCGAGTGTTTCCTGAGTTTTATTATTACTCTCATCATTTCTGGATTCCGCATTAAGTGCTTGTTTGCTCAGCCTTAGGCTCTGCTGACAACGCCTGCTCTGTATAAGCCTGCACTGATTTGTTCGGCACAAGTTTGAATTCTGCACACTGCACTCTACCGCCGTTAAAAAAAAGGCTACAGTAGGGACACTCGGCTCTATCTGAGGAAGACTAATTTCTGGAGAGCATTTATGTTCCTACAAGCGTGACAGGCGACGGCGGCCGCTTTGCTGGCTCTGCTCCTTCCGACGTCTGGGAGCAGCCAGTTTCAAGTGCGGCTGCTGGATCGGCATTTTGCTTTGTCTGGAAAATTCAACTTCAGGGATTAATTTGGTGCGTCGCTGAACATTACTTCTCTCCGTCCCCGGCAAATGCAAACTAAGGGGATAAAGACGCAAAAACTGGGCAACATAGCACATCTCAAGTTTGACGTTGTCTTTCCTTCTCGCTCTTTTTGCTCTCTAGCAGTCGTTTGCAACTTAAATCAGTTGTAGAAATGGAAACAAATAAAAAAAAAAAAACGTTTTCGTCGTGTGTGCTTTGACTGTGGTGTGAGGAACCTGTTGGGTGGAGCGACCTCTGAGCGCCGCTGTTATGCTTCCCTAAATTATGCTTATTTTCTTTTTTTGTTGTTGGTTTTGTTTTTGTTGTATAGTGATTCTTTGTTTTTATGTATTTTTTTAATATTGGCATATTTGTATTCTTGGCTACAGTGCCCGAACTTCATAACTGATGGCATCCTTGATGACACTGCCCTCTAGCATCTGACCTCCATTACTGGTGGTAATCCTGACCACATTGTCCACTACTGTCACTGTCCTTAATGATAACGCTAGCTACATAACCGTCTAATGTTTGGACCCCATTACTGATTGAAATCCTGACTACATTGTCTTCTGGTGTCACTGATGATAATGCTGACGACATTGCCCTGTATGGTCTGAACTCTGCCTGCGGTGGCATCCTTGATAACATAAACCACTACTGTTTGAAGTCCATCACTAATGGTCTTCTGACTTATGCACAATGTGTCACTGTCACTAATAGTAATGCTAAATGTGCCGCCCTCTACTATCTGAACTCCATCACTGATGATAATCCTGACTACATTGTCATCTACTGTCACTGTTACTAATGGTAATGCTGGCTACATAACCCTCTAATGTCTGGACCCCATTACTGATTGAAATTCTGTGTACATTGTCCTGTAGTGTCACTGTCACTGATGATAATCCTGACTACATCTCCCTCTGGTGTCTGAAGTCCATCATTAATGGTCACCTGACTACATACATGCATTCTGCTCTAGTGTCACTGTCACTAGTGGTGACTACATCACCGTGTAGTGCCTGAATCTATCTATCTATCTATCTATCTATCATATAGTGCCTTTCGTGTGTCTATCTATTATATAGTGCCTTTCATCTATCTCTCTCTCTCTATCTACTATATAGTGCCTTTCATCTATCTATGTATTTTTATTTACACATTACAAAATATAATCCACAACATTACTATTTTGCCATATAGTAAACACAAATCATTTCATTCCATTTCCATCTCTTTTCTGAAGCCCTCATCCCTCTAAGTCTTTGGACCAAACATTTTTACTATTCACATATATTTTGGTTTAAAGCCTTATTCCCCGCTATCCTCACGACTTTCCGTCTCTCCTGAACAGCCGTGAAACCCCATTTCTCAGTCTCTCTCTTTATTTTCTTTTCAGGCTCCTTTTCTAAAATCGTTATGCTGACTACATCGCCCTCTAGTGTCTTAACTCGGTCACTGGTGGCATCCTTGATCGTGTTGTGTCTGAGGTCTGGCACTACAGGTAATCCTCACTCATTGACCGCTAGTGTCTTAATCTTATTTTCGTTTTAATAATATAATAATTTGTTTAAATATTGGTTAATGATTATAGGTTGTGGGCGGCACGGTGGCACAGTGGAGTTTGCATGTTCTTCCCGTGTCTGCGTGGGTTTCCTCCCACGGTCCAAAGACATGCAGGTTAGGTGGATTGGTGATTCTAAATTGGCCCTGGTGTGTTTGTGTGTGTCCTGCGGTGGGTTGGCACCATACCCGGGATTCGTTCCAGCCTTGTGCCCTGTGTTGGCAGGGATTGGCTCCAGCAGACCCCCGCGGGTTGATAAATGGATGGATGGATTATATGTTGTATATGTGGCCTGTTAAGCTACATTCCTTGTATTCTGTGGGAGGAGACCCAATAGGTGTGGCCATCGTGACATCAGTGGTAAGGACCGCCCCCTGACTTTATATTCTGCCTAGAGCTCCCGCAGAGCTTCATTGAAGTTTAACACGACGTGACAATCACACTCACGGTAAAGTGCAACATGTAAAACGCTGCAGCTGCTGACCCCACTTTTAAAAGCCCTAAATGAATCCTCCGAATCACTTATGAGCCTCGCCGCCGCAATGCAGGGGTCGGCTGGTGCGCGTGTGTCCACAGTCAGGCCGCTGCTTGTCAGTTATTTCTTCGAAACAACCGGCTGACGTACGGTGGAAAGAAAATGCAGCGAAGTTCCGGACGTCAGGTGCAGCATGAGATCCGTTCTCAATGACTGGCACTCAACATGGGAGGGCAACAGATTGTGCTGTTGACAAAAGCCGGAGTGGCGCCGCGTGTCACGGCTGATTATTTTTATGCCGCTTGTACCACACAAACGTTGATTTATCAGACGATGGCTCGGTGTGAGTTTTTTTTTTCTTTGTTTGCTCGTCATTATTCCGCCAGCCTTGTGCTGCTTTTCATCGTAAAGCTGAACACCTGCGACGGGCGGCGAATTAGACGAGTGCATTGAAAGGGGAATCCGCTGAGCCTTTGAGTCGGCGACACGATGCTTGGGGTTGCAAATTTAGTTGTGGAATAGAAGTTTAGTGAAGGAGTGAGTGTGTGTGTGTGTGTGAGAGAGAGAGATATAGAGATAAACAGACAACACCCGTATGTGTTTGTGGTATATGACTGTGTGTATGTGTGGTCGTGCTATACGCCCGTGTGCTGTCTCTGCCGAACCTCCGAGACGAGTACACGAGTACTGATCAGCGTCACTGCGCACCCGTCAACACTGAACTCAAGTGACTACCGAGAATGGAGGACCGAGGACTACGAGCCACTTGCGTCAACAGAGCAGGCATTCAAATGTCTGCCAGCTACTGCCTCGTTCAATAAGGCAGCACGTCATCTGCCAAGGACGCAAACACGCGAAACACAAGACGACACAGTAAACATTATATAGCGCCTTTCACATCTCTCTGTCTGTCCGCCGATTTTTATTATATAGTGCCTTTTACTATCTGTCTATCGGGGTCGATAGATACCGAGGAAAATTTAAGAAAAACACTGTACATGTAGTAGACAAACAGTGCAGAAGAAACTACTCGTCTTCCACCTATCTATCTATCTATAGTGTTTTTCATTTCTATCATATAGTGCCTTTCATTTCTTTCTATCTATCTTATAGTGTCTTTCATCTATCTAACTATCTATCTATCTATTGTAGAACATGGCCCGGACACAGACAGACGGACAACGGTTTGTCACCCAGCACACACATATTTTATTTATATACACTATTTACAAATTCAAGTCCGTGCACAAACCCAGTGCCTCCAGCACCAAATCCCCAAAGTTCAGGCCTCACTCTCCAGTGCCTTCCTTCCGGCCGCCTCCACTCCACTCCACTCTCTCTCTCTCTCTCGTCTCTCGTCCACCTCCTCCCGACTCTTGACTCCGAATGAAGGGAGGCAGCCCCTTTTATACCAGCCCGGATAGGCTCCAGCTGCTCCCCGACACTCCTCCGCGGACACTCCCCTGTGTGGCAGAAGTGCCGGCTGTGCTCCCAGAAGCCCTCTGGGTGTCCCCAGTCTTCTTCCCCCCCAGCACTTCCTGGTGTGGCGGAGGTGCTGAGGTCCAGGGTTCTTCAGGCACCGGGGCACCCCCTGGCAGTGGCCATGGGCCCCTACAGGGTTGAGCTTCCAAGCTCTGCACCCGTGGCCCCCAGTGCAACCAGGGCGGTCGCCCCCTCGTGGTCTGGAGAAGGCGCAAGCCGTCCTCCGGGGCGTCCCGTCTGGGTACCACCCCCAGCTGCGTGCCACACTATCAATCTATCAATCATATAGTGCCTTTCACATTATCTACAGTGCATCCGTAAAGTATTCACAGCGCATCACTTTTTCCACATTTTGTTATGTTACAGCCTTATTCCAAAATGGATTAAATTCATTTTTTTCCTCAGAATTCTACACACAACACCCCATAATGACAACGTGAAAAAAGTTTACTTGAGGTTTTTGCAAATTTATTAAAAATAAAACGACTGAGAAATCCCATGTACATAAGTATTCACAGCCTTTGCTCAATACTTTGCTCATTCCTCTTTGCAGTGCCTCTCAAGCTCCATCAGATTGGATGGGAAGCGTCGGTGCACAGCCATTTTAAGATCTCTCCAGAGATGTTCGATCAGATTCAAGTCTGGGCTCTGGCTGGGCCACTCAAGGACATTCACAGAGTTGTCCTGAAGCCACTCCTTTGATATCTTGGCTGTGTGCTTAGGGTCATTGTCCTGCTGAAAGATGAACCGTCACCCCAGTCTGAGGTCAAGAGCGCTCTGGAGCAGGTTTTCATCCAGGATGTCTCTGTACATTGCTGCAGTCATCTTTCCCTTTATCCTGACTGGTCTCCCAGTTCCTGATGCTGCCACCACCATGCTTCACTGTAGGGATGATATTGGCCTGGTGATGAGCGGTGCCTGGTTTCCTCCAAACATGATGCCTGGCATTCACACCAAAGAGTTCAATCTTTGTCTCATCAGACCAGAGAATTTTGTTTCTCATGGTCTGAGAGTCCATCAGGTGCCTTTTGGCAAACTCCAGGCGGGCTGCCATGTGCCTTTTACTAAGGAGTGGCTTCCGTCTGGCCACTCTACCATACAGGCCTGATTGGTGGATTGCTGCAGAGATGGTTGTCCTTCTGGAAGGTTCTCCTCTCTCCACAGAGGACCTCTAGAGCTCTGACAGAGTGACCATCGGGTTCTTGGTCACCTTCCTGACTAAGGCCCTTCTCCCCCGATCATTCAGTTTAGATGGGCAGCCAGATCGAGGAAGAGTCCTGGTGGTTTCGAACATCTTCCACTTATGGATGATGGAGGTCACTGTACTCATTGGAACCTTCAAAGCAGCAGACATTTTTCTGTAACCTTCCCCAGATTTGTGCCTTGAGACAATCCTGTCTCGGAGGTCTACAGACAATTTCTTTGACTTCATGCTTGGTTTGTGCTCTGACATGAACTGTCAACTGTGGGACCTTCTGTAGACAGGTGTGTGTCTTTCCAAATCATGTCACATCAACTGAATTGACCACAGGTGGACTCCAATGAAGCTGCAGAAACATCTCAAGGATGATCAGGGGAAACAGGATGCACCTGAGCTCAATTTGGAGCTTCATGGCAAAGGCTGTTAATACTTACGTACATGTGATTTCTCAATTTTTTTTTATTTTTAATAAATTTGCAAAAATCTCAAGTAAACTTTTTTCACGTTGTCATTATGGGGTATTGTGTGTAGAATTCTGAGGAAAAAAATGAATTTAATCCATTTTGGAATAAGGCTGTAATATAACAAAATGTGGAAAAAGTGATGCGCTGGGAATACTTTCTGGATGCACTGTATCTCTATCTATCTATCCGTCTTTCATATGGTGCCTTTTCATCTATCTATCTATCTATCTATCTATCTATCTATCTATCTATCTATCTATCTATCTATCTATCTTTTTATTATATAGCGCCTTTCAAAAGGAAAACCACAAACGACCAGCGTATGGTTGAAGATTTAAAGCAAACTAAAATGGTTTTGTAAGTCATAAATGTGTAAAACACATGTAATATTATTCATACTACCTTACGTATACACACACATTTTTCTATAATAAGTTTTGTTTTAATCTTATAAAATGTTACCGGTCACTAAAGACCTGCAGAATTACGTGCTTATCGGGGGGACGCCACTCTTCTTTTTCTCTTGGCATCCCACCTCAGCCATGTGATTTGCTTGCACGGTGGTCGTTCCTTCTCGCGTTTCTCTCAACTTTTAGCGTCTTATTCTCGGAGACAGAAGAAAGTGGGGACCCTTGCATCAACAAGAGTTTGTGTCACTGCGAACGTTTTGCTCGGCGATGTCAGCTGCTGTGGTCGCTCACATTTACGGAGTTAATTGTAAGGAATATCAATTGGAAAAAGAGCCGGAAATCCGTAAAGCCGTGGCAGCAGTTACACTAGAGGGCGCTGTTATTTCCTGTACTCTGTGACATTATCATTATCGGCTCTTATTGGTAAAGCGTGTGGTCAGCAATAGAAGGTGGGGGTTTGAAAGGAATACAGTTGGCCTTGGGGTGGGGTTAGGGGAAGGACCCCTGCAAATGTGAAAATCAATGACTACATTTGCCCCATAAGCCCCCCTAGGGACAACTGCACGTGAATCCAAGATGGCCACGGATTTTGCTCAGCTTGTCAGCCTTGTTCAGGTCAGACAGTGGACTGAAGCACCATTTGTATTCCAAGCCCCTGTCAACGACATTGAATTCTTTGTCAGTTCTTAAGTCTACGCTGTAGTAATGTGAGTGTAAGCTATACCGTCGTAAGCAGTTTATATTTCTGCGTTTGATTGTTCGGCAGGCACACGCCTGAACACTAGTGGGCGGTGTTTGTAACAAACAAGAAACGTGATCAATCCGCGTTTCAGGAGATACGTAGTTACCAAACTGGCCAATCGTAGACTTGGAGTTTGCGTAGGATCCGCGTCGACTTGACGCAAGGTCACATTTTAGAGGAGGTGCGTGTAGTACGGTAAGTGGGCTCGCCTTTAGCCAAACCAGGCAGTGGCCGATGACACATTCCCGGCACCTTTAAGGCCCTTCTGCTTTTGGTTTGAACATCTGACAGCCTTAGTTAGCCCTTCTTGAGGACAGAGCACAAGAAAAGATGATCCACGTGACCAGGCATTCCTCAACGGCTTGATCTGACAGATGAATGTCGACCGCTGAAGCTGGAGGATCTGGTAACAGAAAGAGCAACGTCCATCTTGAGGTGTCCTAATGCAAAAAAGGCAAAGAAGGGTCTCCAGTCATTATGAAGAAAGCACCAGACAGATGATCCAGTCTTTGACAACTTCGGTGAACCGTCAGCACATGTGATACTAGTGAACGAGGCACTTAATAATACTTTAATAATAATTCTTTACATTTATGTGCCGCTTTTCTCACTGCTTTTCATAGGGAGCCACTTCAACCGCCACCAGTGTGTAACATCCAACTGGATGACGTGACAGCAGCCATTTTTGTGCCAGTGCGCTCGCCACACATGAGCTGTTTGGTGGTGAAGGGGTGAGACACCTTCACCAACATCACCTTCCAGCAACAACCAATCCAAGTACTGGCTCAGTTTAGCTGTAGTAATAAAATGTAATGCATTTATCATTCCAACAGATGACGCCTCACAAACATTTGTAGTAATAGAATGCATTGCATCTGTCATTCCAACAGATGGCGCATGACAAACAATTGTAATAAAATGCAATGCTTCTGTCATTCCAACGGATGGCACATCACAAACGCTTGTAGTAAAAAAAAATACATTGAATCTGTCATTCCAACAGATGGTGCATGACAAACATTTTATTGCTACAGGCATTGCAAAATGCATTCCAATAACGATGAGGTCTACGATGGTCTGTTTGTGATAACACCATCTGGTGGATGTCACCTATATAAGATGGTGGCATACAGCTTCTAAAATCTCCATGTTTGGTCTCTTTTCCTAAAACTCTCAATCCTTCTGACATTCGTGCTAGAAGCTAAAAGGTGTTTTGGAGAAGACTTTGATGCTAGAACAGTCCATCGCAGGGTCAACACACACACACACACAGACAAACACACACATGCTGCCAATGCACCTATCCTACATGTCATTTGACTGCTGAAGGAAGTCCACACGGATGCGAGAAGAACATGCAAACTCCATGCAGCGAGCACCCAGAGCTTGAACCTTTGGTCTCCTTGTTGCGAGGCAGGAGTGTCACCATGCCATTCTCGTCCCCCATCCTAATTAAACAAAAGCCATCTGAATAATTATAATTCAGTAACAATCAAAAAGGAACACGAGCATAAGCCAAGGAACAAAGCCTGGCTGTATCGTGACCCCGTTGAGTAGGACGGGCCTTCCTTTCTTTCTGTCCAGGGGTGCACATGGCTGCTTGTCTCTGCACGATAACACGAGCCAAACGACCGTCTCCGCAGGCCTAGGAGCAGAGGTGCAGGGAGGGGGTCCTTGACAGTTCTGGGGGGGTGTACCCCGATTGTCAAGTCTCCTCTCCCATTTTAGGTCCCGAAACATCAGTTCCCCCCTGGTCATTTCATTCAGCTGGCTGCCACGTTTTCTGTCACCTCAGAAGAACGCGAGAGGTGGGCACAGAGAGTCTCAGCAGTGCCCGGGTAATTGTGTCCCATTCAGATTGGTTCTCCTTTTCACCCCCGGGTCCCCTCTATGAGAGAGAGAGATGGGGGATCATTAGGGAGCCAGAATGACCACAGGCCACAGTGGGCATCGGGATACAGCCTACTATTCTTGAAGGATGCCCAAGGATCTTTCATGAGCACAGAGAGTCAGAACCGCAGGTTTTACATCTCATCTGAAGGACGGCACCTTTCTTACAGCACAGCGTCCCCGTCGTTGCACCGGGGGGCATTGGGGTCCTCAAGCTGGCCTCACCAACACCTTCTTCCAGTAGCAACCCAAGCATTTCCTTAGATGGCCTCACATCCAAGTACTGGCCGGGCTGAGCTTCAGGCGGGTGACCTCTTGTGAAGGGTTTATTATAAATATGATAAAAGAATGAAAGCAGCCTTGTGGGGAACTCATATGTGTTAGATTTTTTATATTTTTGGACCACCCCACTGCTGTGCCCTCATTGGCCCCCCTCATCTTTCCTCCACATTACTTTCTATTTCTCTCTTTGGACGAGGACAGATCCCTGAAGAAACTGATGCCAGGTGTTATAATTGTTGAGGGCATCTGGGACTCTGGTGGGCACGTGGCGCTGATTCCTGGCCTATTTTACCAACCCTGCTTATTTTAATGAACTCGGGTGTCTTGGGAGGAGAGAAGTTGCCATCGACTGAAAACCTCACTGGCCTTCTTCGCTGTTTTCTCTTGTCTGTGAGGCTGCGTGGAACAGTGGCAAAGTCAACAGCCATTCTCCTCGGTGAGGATTTTAAAAGTCACCTGTATCTCCTGCATGCGGTGTCAGTAACGTGACAAGCGCTATAAAGTCACGACTGCAAAAGCGACTGGCGTCATGTTACAAGTCCATTGTTTGTGCCAAGCACAGTAGACAACGGCAGAACATGATGGCATAACTTGGGGGTAAGGTTGGCTCACTACAGTACAGAAGACCTCACTCACAGAAAAGCAACATGAGAAGGAGCTCTTAATTGTGTGGCATGTAGAGTGTGCAGCGCAAACGTCCATCATGGCATCCTTCTAAATATCAAACGTCGTTTTAGCACTGGAGGGGTTAAAAGTGCTGGCCTGACCCAAACTCGACGGTCAAGTGAGTCACTTGGGAAAATAATATTGAGGTGGAAGGAGTATAGGGAGACATGCACTGTGAAATAGCATCTAGGAGACAAACACAAGAGAAAAGAACTCCCTCAGAGGCCTAAGAACTCAAATCAGATGTGATTGTCATTGGCCAAATCTCTGTCACTGTCACTGTCCTCTTACTCTGACAGCACTTTGGACTTGCCATCCAACCCCCATGCCAACTCATTTCCCAGCTTAAGGCTCAGCCATTTACTTCTGGGGTTAGGCATGTCCTACACATTCCAGGGTCCAGCCAAATTGTAGCACACCCTGGTGGACCCCTAAAGCTGCTGCAGTCCCCCAGCATTGGTAGTCCACTGAAAAGAGAAAAATACAGAAGATCAGCAGGCACCGCTGCCCAGTAGAACATCACCTGATGGATAGGTATAACCTGCTGCCACCTGCTGGCTGGCAGAAATAAAACCCAAGGACCCTTATGGTCCTTGTCTCATCATGGACCCTATTATATAGTGCCTTAGTGTCCTATCTATCTATCCATCTATCTATCTATCTATCTATCTATCTATCTATCTATCTATCTATCTATCATATAGTGCCTTTCACATTTCTCTATCCAACTATCATATAGTGCCTTTCACATTTCTCTATCTATCATATAGTGCCTTTCACATTTCTCTATCCATCTATCATATAGTGCCTTTCACATTTCTCTATCCATCTATCATATAGTGCCTTTCACATTGATCCGTCTATCTATCTATGTAACAGCAGCTTACTGTTGATGTGGCCTGTCCAGTGATGTCACACAGCGAGTCTCGCATTTGCTCATATAGCGCCTTTCACACCTGATGCCTGTACTGTGCTGTATGTATTGAGCTCAGTTGTACTGAATAGGCAGGATGGTTGGGTCTTCAGGGTCCCAGGTGTGTGTCCTGCACGGCGCCACCTGCTGGCCGTTACGTCTCCGTGTTACTAGTCGTTGTGCTGTCAGATTTTCGTTTGGCTGCTCGTGTTTCCCGCGCCGGCACCCCATGCTGTCCTTTTATGGCAGTCCAGTCTGTCATGACTTTCAGCCTCACTGCCTGCTTTAGTGGTCTGACAAATCAAAATGTAAAAGAAGCTCCAGCAGGTCACTAAACATGCAGCTCTCGTTATTGGGGCTGACGCAGAGGATGTGGTACGTGTGTGTCAGAGGGCCGCGGTGAAAGAAAACTGGAAATCATCTCAATGGATGTCACAGAGCCGTTACTTGCAGAGCTGAAGTTCAGTAAATCGGAGAGGCGAGGCACTGTAAAGACCATTCCAGAAATTCCTTACTTGCCAGTGCCTTACGTCGCCTTAACAAGGACTATCAGAGATTATCAGAATTGTAGGAGTGTTGAGTTTTTCATGTGTTGCATTGCAGTTGCTTAAAGTAAAACCGAACCATCAGACTGCTAGTAGTCAGCCAAGAGTGGGTTTTCAAATGACGTAAAGTGTCACTTTGCCCTCCCCGACCCCGTCTTCTCTCTGTTTTATTTGTTTTTTATTTTTTATTTTATTGCTGTCTGTTCTTGGATGCAACAGAGAAGGTAAATTCCATGTTTTCTTGTGTAAAGAGAACTAAATCAAAGCCCTGAGCCTGGTAAGTGCCCACAGGAAGAGAGAACGGCGTGTCGCTGCGCTGCCTCGAGCTGAGCTCTGCCTTTGAGCCTACGGCCGCCCGTTGGCACACCGTAGATGTCGACCTCGAGGTAAATCAGAAGAAATTTCTACAGAAAACAAAAAGAAAAAAAAAATTCCGCACAAGGCTTTGAAGCCCCCCTGACACCCGCTCAAGAGTTTTCAAAGAGACTCAGATCCTCGGCATATCCAAGAGTGTAACTTTGAAGTGCGCTGGAACTTCCTTTGCTGTGTTTTATTTATATTCGACATGAAGCGTGGATTATGGAGGTCAGACACACAGGCCTACAGGTTGCCACCTGCCGAGACCCTCCAGAGATCCTCTGACTCTTTTGGTATTTTTTTTAATTTACTTTTCTGTTTTATTATGGCTGAGCAGCTCGTTGGGTTTGTGACTCCCTCACCACAGGTGGTCTTTATAGACACGATGATCTTAGTGGCTGGGAGAGGAGAAGCAAAAGTCCACTACTGTTGTGTGCAGACTGGAACAGCCCATCTGTCAAGAGGACAGTGCAATAATCGACCCTAACAAAAGGGTAAGTGTCTGGGTATCTGACTAGTCAGTTTGTTTCTGTCATTCCAACAGATGGCGCATCACAAGCATTTGTACTAACAAAATGCGTTGAATTTGTCATTCCAACAGATGGCGCATCACAAGCATTTGTACTAATAAAATGAATTTAAACTGTCATTCCAATTGATAGTGCAAATGTTTGCGATGCACCAAAAAATGCATTGAATCTGTCATTCCAACAGATGGTGCATCACAAGCATTTGCACTTATGAAATGCATTGAATCTGTCATTCCAACAGTTGGAGCATAACCAACATTTTACTAATAAAACAAATTGAATCCGTCATTCTAACGTCATAAATATCAACACTGCTTTTACAAATCCCATACCAAATGGAAAATAACCAACGATATCCAACTACAGAGCCACAGCTCCATACATCAACAATGGGCTACACAGCAGTTTCACAGTGGAAGGTGAGGTTAGGGGATAGGGTGGTTATCTTATCATACAGCATGTATACTTATGATTAGGGGTAAGTTAAGGTTAGGGTTTAGTGTCGTTAGCGTGTAGTACAGATGTGTGGTGATGTCACTTCCACCATGGAACCGCTGGTGTAGAACTGGTGCTGTAAACTTACTATGTGTCTCTGCATTTGGCTGCTTCTCAGTATAACAGAGATTTTTGCATTGCATTTGTTATTCCAGCAGATTGGGCATCGCAAACAGTTCTAGTAATAAAATGCACTTCAGAAGATGACGCATCACAAACCTGTGTAGTAAATAAATGCCTTGCCATTCCAGCAGATGGTACATCACAAACATTTGCAGTAATAGAATTGCTTTTGTCACTCCAACAGATGGCACATCACAAGCATTTTATTACTACATGCATTGCAAAATGCATTCCAATAACGTTGAGGTCTACGGTGGTCTGTTTGTGATATGCCATCTGTTGGACCTCACCTATATAAGATGGTGGCACACGGTTTCTGAAAGCTCTTTTCCTAAAACTCCCAGTCTCCTCCTGACATTCATGCTAGAAGCTAAAAGGTGTTTTGGAGAAGACTTTGATGCTAGAACAGTCCATCGCAGGGTCAACACACACACACACGCTGCCAATCCGCCTATCCTACATGTCATTTGACTGCTGAAGGAAGTCCACACGGAGAACATGCAAACTCCATGCAGTGAGCACCCAGAACTTGAACCTTTGGTCTTGTCTTCTTGTGAGGTAGGAGTGCCACCATGCAAGCATCACCCCATTCAACAAAAACCATCTGAATAATTATAATTCAGTAACAATCAAAAAGGAAAACAAACATAAGCCAAGGAACAAAGCCTGGCTGTAACGTGACCCCGTTGAGTAGGACGGGCCTTCCTTTCTTTCTGTCCAGGGGTGCACATGGCTGCTTGTCTCTGCTCGATAACATGTGCCAATCGACCGTCTCCGCAGGCCTAGGAGCAGAGGTGCAGGGGGTCCTTCACAGTTATGGGGGCAGCGTACCCCGATTGTCAAGTCTCCTCTCCCATTTTAGGCCGCCCACTCTTACATCAGTCCCCCCCACCCCCGGTCATTTCATTCAGCTGGCAGCCACGTTTTCTGTCACCTCAGAAGAAGGCGAGAGGCGGGCACGGAGAGTCTCAGCAGTGCCCGGGTAATTCTGTCCCATTCAGATTGATTCTCCCTTTCACGGCCGGGTCCCCTTTATGAACCTGAAAATCAGACATCGTCACACCTGCCGAGCTCGCTGGGATGGGGAGACTGGCAGCGAGCTTAGGCTTTTACCCAAATGCGAGCCTGGATCAATCGAGCAGTTAGTATCGATTCATCCTGACATTTAACACAAATACTGAGACGCGCTTAACGCGCAACCTGGGAGGAAGACGAAGAAGAAAGAAAGAGGAATTACAGACTGGCACACGCAGCTATGAAAAATAACCATAAACAAAACAAGGTAACGCAGACCTTGTGCTCTCAACTTTGGGGACCCCTGGCCCAGCAGAACAGGGGCTTTTTCTCTGCAGTGGGGGATCTGGTCTTTAGTCTTGGGTAAAGAGAAAAAAAAAAGACCTTCCAGGGGCTCCAGTTTGCCTAAACTCACTCTGCCCTTTAAATCCCAGCAGACAAAAAAACAGCAGTTTGCCTCCCTGAAAAAGATCGCCTTCCGCTCAAACAGCCGCTTTCTTTCAATGCCACAGAACGTTCAACGGATCGATGCGGCAGGATGAGCACAAAATGGAAACGGAGAACTCGGGGAAGGCGGCCGTAGGGCTCAAGTGCGTCAGACGGCGCCGCTCACGGGGCAAATCGGGTTACAGGCTCAGCTGGAGGCACATCTGTCCTGGTCTGTGCCCAGAACTTCCGTGGATGGGTTTGAAAGTGAAGATGATGATGATGATGATGAAGAACAAGTTGGGGGCACCATGAAGGTGTGAACATTAGAATTAAAATGTCAGCTCTCGCAGGATAGTCTCTGGTGAACATGAAGCGTGCAAAAGTAGTTAGAGGTGGAGGGTTTGGGGGAGTAAAAAATAAAATGGATGTGGTGGTAAAAGGCTTCCAGAATTTGCTGCCAAATCTAAGTGGCTGTGCTATGCATGAGATGTGAAAGGCGCTATAAAGTCATAAGCACATAGTCTCAGCTCTCACCATTGATTCCAAATGTCACTCAAAGTGTGTCACTTACTCAGGTAGTGATGACTGTAGTAATAATAATAATAATAGGACCTGCAAAGGACCTTGGGACAGTGAGCTTCATGAAAGGCACTACATACTGTAAAGTCACATTAGGGTCTCTGTGTGTCCCTATGTATGTCACTGTCAACTAGCAGTGAGATGTGCAGGGCGCTATAAAATTATTAATAGCATAGACTCAAAGCCACTGTAAGTGTGTATGTGATGACTGTAATAATAATAATAATAATAATAATAATGGCGACAGGGGTAGCGCTGCTGCCTCACAGTAAGGACACCAGGGTTCACTTCCAGGGTCCACCCTGCGTGGAGTTTGCATGTTCTCCCCGTGTCTGCGTGGGTTTCCTCCCACAGTCCACAGTGCATTGGCCAATCTAAATTGTACCTAGTGTGTGCTTGGTGTGTGGGTGTTTGTGTGTCCTGCGGTGTGCTGGCGCCCTGCCCGGGGTTTGTTCCTGCCTTGTGCCCTGTGCTGGCTGGGATTGGCTCTACCAGACCCTATAGTGGGTTGGATAATGGATGGATGGATGGATGAAAAACAAAGTGCACAAACTCAAAATACATTGGGGTGGACGGCCAGCCAGGTCCCATGCCCCAGCCGGGACGCCCCTTTGACGCTGGATCCGGGGGAGCAGCCATGGGATGCACACTACGTCCCCTGTGGTGGCAGCCATTCTAGGGTACATCGGGGCCACAGGCCTGGGACTTCAGGGCTCAACTACCGGGAGGAGCTGCACGGCTTAACGAGCCCATGTGGGCTGGAATGCGGCCACACCCGGAAGTGCAGCCTGAATTATGTTAATTATCACCTGAAGCACTTCTAGGTGGGCTATACGAAGACCCTGCAGCCACTACTTGAGGGTCAGTCGGGATGAAGCCGAAGCGGCGCTGCCTGGCAGGGGTGGAGGAGAAAGAAGAGTGTGTGTTGGGGTATTCGTTTGGTGTGCTTCTGGGGACTGTGTAGGGACTGTGGGGCACGGGGAAGACAAAATAATCTTTTATTTTCATTTTCACGTGCCTCCAGTGTCAGTCTGTGTTGGGTCAGCACCAACCAAGTGTTTCTGCCACTATATATATATATATATATATATATATATATATATATATATATATATATATATATAACACCAGAATAAAGCTACACTAGGAGATATCTATAATATATACAAGAAAACATTTACACAATAAGGCACAAGCCGATGCTTGGTATTCTGAACAGAAGCGCTATACCAGGGGTCTCCAACACGTCGCTCATGAGGTACCGGTAGCTCGCCACCCCTTTCCAAGTAGCTCACCAAAGTGTTAATGATTACAACATACATTTGAAAACTGGATTAGTCAAATCAGGGGTGGACGATCTTTCCATAAAAATCATATTACGATCCTTTTAACACAAAATCACGATCCACAATCTGAATTGCTATCTATCTTTTCAATGTGCCATACACTTAAGAGAATATCCGGACTCAAACTCATCAAGTAATAAAGTAACACTTTATTTTAAATTTCAAACAAAGTTGAATTCAGTTGTTCTCTGGTTCCCTAGCTAAGCCGAGTTAAGGGACACGCCCCAAAGCTGACACGTGAGTGAGGAAGGCCCCTCCCCTCGGCCTGTTGTGCGGATTTCAGATTCGCGCTAATAAATCGGTACTGCAAGCGAACTCTGATACACAGCGACATGAGAGAAGTCGCAAAATCAACCAGAATGTTCAAGCAAATTATAGAAAAAAACCCGATCTAAATCCGTTAAGTAATTCTCTCGTGAAAAGCGGACAGACCGACATTGGAATTTATATATTACTGTATACTGTATATTAGTATATATTAGTAAACCTTCAAAATAACGTCCAGTTAAAGTCTTAACAGGATTTCTGGAGCTTAGTAGAGCCTGATAACTATAAGAATTTTCACCAAGCAGCTCTGAAAATGTCTGCTTTGTTTGGGTCTCCATAGCTCATGAGTTTGACAAGAATGTCATGAAATCAAAGTTCAGAACAAGACGGACAGACGATCATTTTAATGACTCCAGATGAGTGAACCTGTGTGGCTCCCCTCCACCAACACCTGCCTCTCCTGTTGGTTCCAAGCAGTGCCAATCATCACACATGCAACCGGACACGTGAATCAGTGACATGTGACAAAATGACAAATGAAGAAGTCATATCTGCGAATTTGGAATTGAATTGTTTTGTTTTGACAGCATTCATGTTTTAATTTAATAATGTGAGATACACTAGAAAATGCATACAGACTTACAAAATGCACTTGCAGGTGAACTAAATATTTTTGGTGATGTTTTAATGCAAAATGTGAGTTGTGGACACCAACATTTTGTAAATGTTCAGGCAGAACAAGCTTATTCAGTTTGTTTGGGTTGAAATAAGCTATGAGAATAAACGTTAGAAAACACGCTCAGCTCTCGTATCTGTAGCCAATCCCGCGAAACGTTACTCCCTTTAACCAATCGCGACTGACGCAGGTGGTCCTCTCCACCTTTGCAATGTAATGGGCTAACGGCCCCATGCGCGAGCACGAGCGCGACCGCCGCGCATCCCGACACGCACTACAAAAGGACGTTTCTTTTTTTTTTTTCTTGGGAATTCCCTCCTCACACGAATGTGCGCACGAACGTTCTTAACCAAAACGCTTCTCACCTTTATCTTTGCCAGTGGCAGGGGTAAAGAGACGACCGCCTTTAGGACGGGGTACGCGCAGCGTCCTCCAAGTAGTCCTGAACTGGAGGCGCGCACGACCCGTCGCCGTCGTCCCGCTGCGTGAACCTGCCAAAGACAAAGTTAAAATGATGAAAGCGCACCCTGCACTTAACGATTTAACAAGGTAATGCTTTATCCTCCTCATTTTGCGACAAAAGTCGAGTTTACCCGATTCTTAGGAATTGTTCTTTCTTTGAAAGTGGTAATGCCCAGTAGGCGGATTACCGCAGAGAGTTTGAAATTCTACCCAAGTGGATGGAAACTTCTGACTTCATCTGTACATCTTGCTTAGACACCTCGACACACACACACAGACTCTCCAGGGGACCCAAACGAGTCACCTTTAACCGCCACAGATGTTCTCCTGAGGCCCCTCGTCATGTCACAGCTGGACGCCCTGCTCCTGTGATATTCCCTTTAAGGCTCCGCCCGATAATCAGCGGCAGAGAGACACGCGAAACGCTCATCTGGCGGAACGAGGACTTGCGGTGCGTTAACGGGCGTCTGAAACGCTCACACGCCGGAGACAAGAGCCTGTCCTGGAAGGCAAATTCCTTCATTATTAGGTTTGGACCCAGTGGCGCCGTCTCCTTTACTCCTGACTACACACACACAACACGCTCACTCATTGCAGACCCCACGCACGTGAAAGGGCGTAACGTGCTGTTCAACAGTGGGCTTCATTTTGTTCATTGCATAGTGGGCTTCACTTGCTGTTATTGCAGCCTTTATGTGTGTGTGTGTGTGGCAGCAATACTTTATTTTTATTTCCATGTTGTAAGTGCCCAGGAGGACAGGCCAGGATGGAGGAAAATGTCTTGCCCAGCCGGGAAACCATAATGGAAGACATCACCCGGCCAGGACCCTTATAATAAAAACATTATAAAAACAAGAATAAACCAGAGTATAATACTAAATTCAATACCAAAATTCCCATCCTGGCTGGGATACCAGAAGGCATAGTGGTCTGATGAGAGCTGGAAACCAGGAACAATTCATTCCCCCAAATTAACAGGTGGCACCCACGGAAACCAACTCCCATGATGAAATGCGACACTAGCGTATCAGGGGATACAGAACCAGCCATAATGTTGTCCTTCCAACATACTGGCCTCCCTGCCGGGTAAGGATTTCCGTTCCCTTACGGTTAGAAAGCCTTTCCTTCTATTTTCCTTTATAGTTGGGTCCATCCTCTGCGACATTCACATGTTTTAATGTTCTAGAATGGGAGCCAAAGGCAAGATTAGACCCCCAAAAGATTTCAAAAGCGTGACGGGGATATCAGAGAGTCAGGCAACAGAAATGAGAAACAGCAGGCAGGATTAGCAGGTGAAGATGCTACTGCGTGTTCTAAAATGCCGTAAGCGGTGAGACACTGAAATGTAAAGCTACGGGGTTTTGCTGAAGCCTGACCACAAACATACACACTCATAACTCAGCTCTGGATATAAAATGACTTTTGAGCGTGTCAGACTTCACTCACTACTAACGTAAATCTTTGAAACTTCGAGGCTTGTTTTCTTAAAAGTAGTCCAGTGGGCTCTGAATGACGGTACTTGTCTGTCCCCTAGTGGTGACACTGTGTCATAGCCACTAATTGACGTCTTACTCAGACCATCAGCCCAGCGCTTCTCCTGTGGTTTTCAACGCCCTTGCGTTTTCAATTAGACGTCTAGCTGAATTAATCAAGTCGGTATTTTCCAGTTTTATTTCTTTGGGGTTCAATTTAGAAATAAATAAAATGTGTTTTGGGATTTTTTTATTTAAATGTGCCGATTATTTATGTAGAGTTGTCTTCAGAAAGTCTCCAGACAACTTCACTTTTTCTCATTTTGTTATAATAATAATTCGTAACGTTTATATAGCGCCTTTATCCCTACTCAAAGTGCTTCAACTTCAACCACCACTAATGTGTAGCATCCACTGGAAGATGCAACGGCAGCGATTTTTGCGCCAGACGCTCACCATACATAAGCTGTTAGGTGGTGAAGGGGTGAGAGAGAGAGACAGGGGATGATTTAGGGGTCCAGAATGACCGGGCTGTGGTTGGCAATTCATCGGGATACACCATGCTGATGCCCAGGGATCCTTTAATGACCATCGAGGGTCAGGACCTGATGGCGCCATTTTTACAGACGGACTGCCAAAGGGGGTCTTACTCTGCTGGGCCCTTGAGCAAGGCCCTTAACCTGCAGTTGCTCCAGGGGCTGCTGTACAATGGTTGACCCCAAGGGGTTATGCGAAAACTGGCAAATTTCTAATACAAGAAATTGTATACGGTGAACAAAAACGAAATATTCCTCATACAATCATACTAATATCATACTAATATTCAAGTTTACCATTCCCACCCCCCCCCCCAGGGTACCACCCGGCCCAGGTCCTGATTAAATGATACCAATTTGAACCCAAAACAACCTGAGCCTTAAACCGCTACGGGTATTCGGTTAACGTTGGGTAACAAAAAGCACAATGTTGGGGAATACAGAGGTGCTAAAGTGGCATATTGAAAACCCAGAAAACGTTATTAATACGAATAATGAATAATCCATCAAGATAACAGATATCAGGATAACCATGCTACAGATGAAAATTAAAGTTAAAAAAACAAAGAAAACCATAAAATAAAAAAAGATCCAAATGTCCAATTGTTTGTTGAGCCCAGTGTATCAGCTCACTGATTCCGTACAAGGAGAAAAGCTGAAAAAAGTACAAACTATGATGTTTGGTTTCATTATAGATTGTGACTTAGTTATTATATCTACTTTTTCTTTCGTGAACCCTTCAAAGAAAGAATTATGCACGACTTAATCGACGTCCCTCCAGCGGGAAGAACTCGTATAACACGAAGGGACGAGAGTCGTCACGTGACAGGGGATCGCCTTCACCCTTCCTTGTCACGTGATGAGGTCGGTGTGGGTCTTCCGGAAGCACGATGGCGGCTCCCTTGTTGGAGTACGAGACGCAAATATTCCTCGATTTGTTCGGCTCCGACGGGCTTTTGGTGACGGCGGAGGGCTTGGGTCTCGACCGTATCCTTCTAAATTTTCTTCGACTTTATTCCGACGCGGAGAACCTGGTGCTGCTGCTGAACACCGGGGTGGCAGAGCAGGTGAGGATCGAGGAGGGGGACACTGGTCCCAATCTAACAAGTGACATGACGACTGCTGAGTAGTTCTGCAGCTTTATTTAATTTGTTTTATTTTATTTTATTGAATGCTCAGCACATTCCAAGAGTATATAAATATGTTTTAGTGATGGCTCTGCACATTCCAAGAATATATTACCTTGTTTTATTATTTGTTATTATTATAGGTATTTTATCATTTGTTCACATGTTTTATTAGAAAAAGATAAGAGTAGAATGTTGAATGTCAAAAAGTATTTTAAAGTTGGACTGCCCGAATAAAGTAGCAGATTTACCTTTTTTGTTTTTAAATCGCAAACCTGTTAGTTTAGTTGTGTAATATTAATAAGTCAATCTTGTTGGTGTATTTAAGTCATTTTAATGTCTGCCAATATAAATGATGATGGCATCCTGGAAAACCTCGTATTATGCATGTAAAATGTAACTCAAATTATAATGAAATGAAGTGTGTGATGTTTGGTTGAGCTAAAGGAGGCATAATGAAAATGTAACGGTAAGTAACACCCCAGAACTGGGATTTCTCCACCAATCGTTTTCTTCACGTCTAAGAAAAGAGCCGACAAACGCAAAATGAAAACATCGGTGGCCGGTACCTTGTGAGTGAGGCCTCTTTACAGAGCACAATACACGGCGTTAATATCAGACGAGTTTTAATCACCGGCTAGTATCCGTGCAATATTGTAAATTGCAATTGACTCTTTTTTTTATTGCTCGTACTGTGACAGAGCGGGACTGAATCGGTGACACTGAGCGCTGCCGGGGACTGCGCCGATTCTTGCATCTCGGACAAACAAAACGGTCCATACGTTCGGCCGCTTAAGGTGGGGACTGTAGAAGCGGGTCTTGCGGGGAGATGCAGTAGTACTTTTGGTGTGCTGTCCGAAGCCTGCTCTACATTACAGCTCCTTATTTATTTATCCGTCCATTTTCTTAACCTGTTTAACCCCTCAGCGGGGTCGCAGGAGAGCTGGCGGCGATCCGAAAAAGCGCAAGGCTGGAACAATACCTGGACAGGACGCCATGCATCATTGGGTGAAGACACACGGGCCTGTATAGCAAAGCCAGTCCACCTAACTTTTATGTCTTTGTACTTTTTGGGGTGGTGGGTGACCCACGTGAACCTGTGGCAAGAACATGCAAAGTGAGGGAAGACCCCAGTTCTCCACAATATTGCATTTACAGTATTTCACCACCAAGGGCCCGTTGTCCTCCACAGGGCTCTTCAAAGTATATGTAGTGTGTATATATATATATATATATATATAACGTGATCAACAATCTTTATGGGGTGTCAGCCTTATACAACCTATACTTATACAAGTTAAGGCTTTGGACCTCAAACCGTGAAGTTGTAGGTTCAAATCCCACCACTGACTCTGTGTGACCCTGAGCAAGTCACCTCACCCACCTGTGCTACAATTAGAGGAAAAAAAAAAAAGAAATGTAACCAGTTGTACCTTAAATTTGTAAGTCGCTTTGGATAAAAGCATCAGCCCGGTAAGTAAATGTAAATCAAAAGGAGGAAGAAAAAGCTGACAGATTAGAGAGTAAGCAAAAAAAAAGTGCACCAAATTAAAGTCTAAATTAGAGTAATATTTTTATAAGGTTCAATTTTGTTGATTGTTCCAAGGGACATAAACTTTAGTTTTAATATTGTTTATATAATCAGTTTAAAACATTTCAAGTAATAATTATACATAATACTCCTTAATTACACTGCTGGTCAAAAGTTTTAGAACTCCTCAGTGTTTTCAGTTTTAATGGAAATGCATTAATGTTTCATGAAATCAAGGCATAGAACTAATAAACAATGGCCAGTAAACTAAATAAGTCCAGGAGTCATTAAGTGTACAAAATTGAATTGATATTTTTGATTCATCAAAGTAGCCCCCCTGTGCTGATATAACAGACAAACTTTGGTAACCCTTGTGATTCCGAATGCCAGTCACTCTGTGCCAGTCACCAACTGTGCCTCCAGCAGAAGGACCCCCAGACCATCACACTTCCTCCTCCATGTTTGAGAGTTGGGGTCACACACTGAGGAACTGTCACTATCACCAACTCGATGGCATACAAACACCCTGTGTGATGAACCAGAGATTTCAGATTTGGATTCACCAGACTATAGGACTTTTTCTCAGTCTGCAGTGGTCCACAGCTGGCATTTCATGACCCTCTTTTATCCTTTATGGGTTTGGCTTTCTTCCTGCCACTCGCCCAGTCAGACCCGCAGCTGACACTCGCTTTTATTGACCTGCACTGTTAGGCTGTGCTTGAAGCTGTTGTGCTGTGAGAGGCGCCTGTCATGTGACCCTCAGAAACCTGTCGTCTTATTGGCTGGTGACTTTTGGCTCGGCCAGATCTCTTCCTATCAGAGTTTCTTCCAGTTGCCTTTGGATTGTGTAGCACACCGCAGTAAACACAGACATTTTTGGCAGTTTCTCTAAATCAGGGGTGCCCACACTTTTTCGGCTTGCAAGCTACTTTTAAAATGGCCAGGTCAAAATGACATTAAAAATGCTTATATATATAATATATATATATATTGAGTATCAGAGGTGGGTAGTATTAAGCTACATTTACTTGAGTTACTTTTTAAAACAATTGTTCTTCTCAGAGTAGTTTTACTGCACCATACTTTTTACTTTTACTTGAGTTTATTTGTGAAGAAGAAACGCTTCTCTTACTCCGCTACATTGGGTAACACTCGACTCGTTACTTTTTTCCATTAGATAAAGTCTGACAGACAATTTTCAATCTGCTCGGTGTAGCGTATGCTGTCAAGTTGCGCACATGCCTTCCATTGCGTCTCCAGCTCTGACGCGAGGTTTTGGATGTTCCCCAAATCAAGGCGCTGCAGCTCTGAGGACAGATTTTGCATTTTTCATTTGAAAGCATTAACTGAGCTAATCGTATTGACTGGTTTTCTCTTTTCCTTGCAGCTGTAAATTAAGCTCATTCAACATGTTGGTCAGATCGGGAAAAAAATGCCAAGTCTAGCAGCCATTGATCGTTATTAAGTTGCTTGTATTCTGCATGTTTAATGACGAGGAGAAACTAGTTTTTCTCCGGCCAGGGGTCTTGAAATCTCAGCAGGAATTTCTCCCTCAACGAAGGCCTCTTTTATCATCTCTCCATCTTGGAAGGACTTCTTATGCTTAATGATCGAGTGACTCACCCTGAACGATGCTTCGGCGTGTCTGCGTGGCTTTTGAATTCAGCCGAGTGAAAAATAACGGCTGTTCGATTAACTGCGATTTTAGTTCCCTCTCCTTTCTCGTTCTCAGATCGCTTTTTGGAAGGACGTCAGTTTCGTAGTTTTTATGAACAGTTCGAATGTGCCTTTCCACATTTTTCTTCTTTGGAATAGCAATGACAGATTGACAGATCAGACAAACGCACTTCGATTGTGACATTGGGAGAGAAAAAAAGTCCTCTTCCAATTCCACATCCAGCCCATAAACAACACATTTATTTTAAATCCCTTCTTTAGTCGATATAAATTGGAAGGCTAACTAGATCACTTAGATAGCTGGAGTTTTGCAGTAGCTCATACGTTTCATCGTGTGTGCGGGATGACCAGTGTGTTAGAAGAGAAGAGATCTCAGACTGGCCGCCCTGTATGTCAATCAAGTGGCAAAAACCATAGGGAGGATCTATGATAGACTAACGAAAAAAAAAAAAAAAATTGTTTTTTGAATGCAACACGATCTACCTGCACTCCCTTTCCGATCTACCGGTTCATCGCGATCGACGCATTGAGCACCCCTGATCTAAATGAAGGGCCTACACTTCTAAGGGTAATGATGCTTTGTCTCGTTTCATTTGCCGACTATCACCGGCATATTGTCCAAGTAGGAGGGTGTAGTGACACAGTCTGCTTCAAGGCAGACTGAGGGGTTTTAAGTAATCAACAGAAGCTGGGACGCCTGTCCAAATTGTTTGCAAGGCTTCATTTACTTTAATTACTGCACAACATCTGTAGGTTGTAACCTATTAGTTGTTTCCTGATGAAGACCCATTTGTAATATTCAGATATTTCCTTTTATTTCCAGTTTTTGGTAACCTAAAACTTCAAATTTAAACCTCTGGCAGTTTACTGCTTACCTTTTCACCATTTTAGGTCATTTATTGCATTTCAACTGATTAAGAAAAAGTGGCAAAGCCGAGGTGTTCTTAAACTTTTGACCGGTAGTGTGCAGTCAAAGTAAAAAGTATGCAAACCCCTAGGAGTTATCAATATTTATGTCTAATTCCCATATAAAACACGGTCGTATCTTCATGTCAGTCACAACAATGAACAAACACAGTCTCTTATAACTAAAGATACACTGATTTTCAGAGAATTTTTGACCATATTGAATAAAGTGTCCTATCTATCTATCTATCTATCTATCTATCTATCTATCTATCTATCTATCTATCTATCTATCTATGTATCTATCTATCTATCTATCTACTGTATCTATCTATCTACTGTATCTATCTACTGTATCTATCTATCTATCTACTGTATCTATCTATCTATCTATCTATCTATCTATCTATCTATCTATCTATCTATCTCATTCAAACTGTGAAACTGAAAGATGGAAAAAGTAAGTGAACCCTAAGCTAATGACTTTTTCAAAAGCTCATTGCAGTCCGAATTTAGCACACGTGGAGTCCATTTAATGAAACGAGTTCAGAAGTGTGGCCCTGAATGACTTTGATTGATAAAAAAACACGATAAAGTTTGAGTTGGAGCTTTTGACAAGAAGCATATCCAGAAGGGAATCACACCACGCACAAAAGAGCTATCTGAAGAGCAACGATGGAGGATTGTTCATCTACAGAAGGCTGGAAACGGTTACAAAGTCATCTCAAAGATCTGAGATATTCATCAGTCTACTGTTAGGCAAGTTATCTAGAAATTGAGCCAAGTTGGTATTGTGGCTACTCTGCCTAGAAGAGGGCGCCCTGCCAAGATGACCCCAAAAGCACAACGCAAAGTCAGCAATGAGGTAAAGAAGAACCCTGGAATGACAGCAAAGGACTTGAAGAAGTCATCAGAACTGGCTAACATCTCTGTTCACGAGTCAACTATAAGCAAAACATTGAACAAGAAAGGAGTCCATGGCAGGACACCAAGAAGGAAGCCACTGCTATCAAAAAAGAACATTGCTTCTTTTCTAGAAACCCAATCAGGTGGCATAGTGGTAGCTCCGTGTCAGCAGACCAGGGTTTGTATCCCGGGTCCTCCCTGTGTGGAGTTTGCATGTTCTCTCTGTGTCAGCGTGGGTTTCCTCCCACAGTCCAAAGACATGCAGGTTAGGAGAGTTTGTCATTCTGAATTGGCCCTAGCGTGTGCTTGGGGTGTGTGTGTGTGTGTGTGTTCACTCTGCAATGGACTGGCACCCCATCCAGGGTTTGGTCCTGCCTTGCACCCTATGCAGACCCCCTGCGACCCTGTTCAGGATAAGTGGGTTAGACAATGACTGACTTGACTATTCAGAAATCTGATTTCCTTTCTGGTGGTCTTGGTTTCAGTTCTTTCGCGTACGGCCGATTGCACCACCCCGTGAAGTGCGGCTCAGCCTGTTGTCTTTGATCGTTTTATCCCCTCCCTGTTTTGCAGGAATTCTTCATCGAGCAGCTCCGGGCCGAGGGTGTGAATCATCTCCCCCGTGTCGTCACCAACGAGGTCCCCAGCGGTGAGCGCTATGACGTGTACACACAAGGAGGGGTGCTCTTCGTCACCAGCCGCATCCTCGTGGTGGACTTTCTCACGGACCGGATTCCTGCCCACCTCATCACTGGTGGGTGTCCATTTTCATGATTCATAGGTTTAGAGGCCTTGCCATGTGCTTGTACTGCAAATGGCACACAAATGGGTGGGTGGGTTGGTGGATGAATTCAGTAGTACAGTAATTAAACAATTCAGGGTGGGGCCAAAAGTCAGCATACAGGATATATTCATACTTACCAATGGAATTGTCTTTTTGGGGGGCAGAGTAAAGGAGAAGGGTTTTTGAGAGGAAGCCCCACATTGATGCTAACCGGAGTTTGGGTGTTACTGCGTGTTGTCATAGTGTGGGGGGGGGGACGGGTTCCAGGAATGTTGCAGTGTTGATGGAGGACATTTTAAGCACCTAAGAGGCAAAACACAGTCCAGTCAGTACAGTATAACTACTCAATACCTGCTGTGAAATAAAGAGCCTCGACACACAGAAAAAGGTTTGGGGCGTTGTACCCAGCAGGGGGCGTTCGCTCTCCTGTTGGAATGAGTTCTTTTGTAATTGTTACATAACCCAAATCTATATAGATGGGATATTAAAAGGTGATACGGCGGTAAGAAATTACATAGGAGAAATAACTTGGCTTTCTTTAATGACAGCTTATGCTGCATAACAGACGAAGGAAGGCGATGGCAAGAACCGGGAGTGGGGGCCCGATGTGTAGAGTCTGCCATTTCCGTTGCTGCGTTGGAAGGATTTTCAGGATCGGATGACGTTATCTCCCATCCGTCCGTCGGCTTCAAAGGTGTGCCGGGCAATGTTCCAAGGCTTTATACTCTTTGTTCATGTGCAGGCCCCCCACTTAGGTAAATCATGCCATTTATTTCAAACAAGGCAAAGAGAGGACAGAGTTTCATGCTGAGTTTGACACACAGAAATAGTATACTGTACAATGGCCATCAGTCTGACTGCCTGTTGTCACTAACTGTCTTGTCTTAAAACGCTTGTTCTTATATGGTGAACCCCTGTGCTACATCTGGCTCGGTGTCAACTATGCATGTGAGTAGAAGAAGGCAGATTTATAAAATATATTTGCACAGAGACAAATTAAACTTGTACATTTACTAGGAGGCTCCGCCTACTGGTCCGCTTCGCTCGCCCAACCCGGGGGCAGGCGCTGGGCTTCCATCTGTCCCGCAGCTGAGCCGCTCCGTTAGAGAAAGCGATTGTATTTAAAGATATGGTACAAGCCCCCCGGCACCTTCGGCCCCCAACCCCCAGTTGCGGCCTAGTAGGCCGCCCCATGACTTTCTTGATATTTTAGTTTATAATTTAAAAACGGACTAAGAATCTGAAAATCTTAACAACATCACATTAACATTCGATAAATTCTGAAAAGAATGATTCCAAACATATATATGCAGGTTTTAAAATAAGCCCGATATAAAATGTGACATAAAAAAGTCACGTAAAATCGTTGCACTTTTAGGCTTAGGATTTTATATATGTAGAGTAGATTACAGGCAGCCACCCGCAAACTTGTGCCCTGGATGCAACGGGCAATTTAAGTTGCAGAGTTATGCACTGGTTTGAGTCCAACCTTTGACCGACTGGAGACAGGAAGTGGTGAGGGTTTAAAGGTGTCTGCCAGAAGTGACGTCTTTGGGGCCGCAGCCAGAAGTGACGCCTTTGGGGCCGCAGGCAGAAGTGACGCCTTTGGGGCCGGAAGCAGGCAGAAGTGACGCCTTTGGGGCCGGAGCAGGCAGAAGTGACGCCTTTGGGGGCCGGAAGCAGGCAGAAGTGACGCCTTTGGGGCCGGAAGCAGGCAGAAGTGACGCCTTTGGGGCCGCAAGCAGGCAGAAGTGACGCCTTTGGGGCCGCAAGCAGGCAGAAGTGACGCCTTTGGGGCCGCAAGCAGGCAGAAGTGACGCCTTTGGGGCCGCAAGCAGGCAGAAGTAACGCCTTTGGGGCCGCAAGCAGGCAGAATTTCCTGTTGTTGACCTGCAGAGATAACAGAAGGAGGATTAGTGCGCCCTGCCACCCCCTGGCCTGGTGTGGAATGACCTTCCTTCGGTCCTTTTAGCTGCCTCCTCATTGCACGTGTGTGACACTGTAAAATTAAACATAAGTAAATAAATTGAAGATACTGTATGAAATACTGTGGTGCCTTAGTTTGCAAGCGTAGTTTGTTTCGGAAGTGTGCTTGTAATCCAAAGCACTTGTATATCGAAGCGAATTCCCCCCTAAGAAATAATGGAAACTCATATGATTTGTTCCACAAACCAAGAATATTCATATAAAAATGATTAATACAAAATATAAAGTAAAAATATATAAAGCAAATTAACCTGCACTTTACTTTTGAAAAGAATCATGGCTGGTGTGAGGGAGACGAGAGGAGGAGGAGGAGGAGGGTTATCGTGTAGGACGACTTTCACTGTAACTAACGGAATCCCTGCTGTCTGTCGGCTCACTGGAATCTTCTTTTTTTGCGACTTTAACAAGGAACCTCCCTATTGACAGTTGCGTTTGCCTGAAGAGTCACTACACTTGAACACAAAATAAAAAATACTTTACGCACTGTAAGGTTTCTAAAATCTTTATGGCTTTCCCCCCCCCCAACGGGACGGCACGTGGAAGAGCATCCCGAAGCAACCACAAGGCTCCCAGCGCTGTAACAGTTTGCCGCAAAAGCAAATCCAAAAAGATTGCGGTCAAGCTATAAGTGCCTGCTGTCGATGGGTGATGCATGGGACATTATAAATGCGCAGGGCACAGAATTACTTGGCCCTGACCCTGCCTGAGTGCTGTGTCTGTGTATAGGAGAGTGGCAGATCCCGCTACAATAAATAACCTTCAAGCTGCATAAAGCTGGTTTTGCTAAAGTACTGAGACTCAGCTTCGTGTTTTGGGGTGCAAGACAGGGACACACACGTCACAACACACACACACACACACACACACACGGGGTCACCATGCCATAGTAAACAATATACGGGCGTACAGATGTTGACTGTACGAGTGAGGCACGCTGACTGAGAACCAGCATGGGAGACGATTACCCACAATCCCACAGCGAGAGAGAGAACAACAGAACCGTCGGCTGAGTGGTGATCACGTGACACTCCGCAGACAAAGTGTATACGTACTACTCGTATTGCAAGACCTCGCTCGTTTATCAAGTTAAAATGTGTTAAAAATTTGAGCTCGTTTTGCAAAACACGCGCAGACCAAGTTACTCGCAATCCAAGGTTTTACTGCACTGCATTCCTACTTTTGGCCCACCCTGTAAATTGGACAAAGTGGTTGCTATTCCATCTTTCACTTGGCTCTTAGAAGTTGCATTGACTAAACAGAGCTGGAGAAATATTTTTTTTTCCTGTGTTTCTTCATTTCAGGCTGCAAAGCAACAAAATGTGAATATTTTGATTCTTTTCTATACTCGCTGTATGCCAGTGGTGTCAAACTCTGGTTCTGGAGGACCGCAGTTGCTGCAGGTTTTCATTCTGACTCCTTTCTTAATTGGTGACCAGTTCTGCTGCTAATTAACTCCTTTTTCGTTCATTTTAATTAACTTCTTTTTTTTTAAGATTTGTTCTTTACTTAAATGGACCCAAACAGAAATGAAATGTGATGTGAGGGAGCCAACAGAAGACCAACTCAGGGCCTCAAACTCCAACCAATTCCATAATAAGGCGCCAAATCTTGTTGTTAATTAAACCCGTTCTTTAATTCCATGGCTTGTTGCTGCACTCATTGTGCAATAGCAGACATGTCAAAAATTGTGGATTTTTACTTTTCTGAGAGCTCCATTAAAATGTACGGGGGACCTGAGCAGATCAGCATTCCTGAGGCCTTCATCTTTCTTTATTTTCAGATATTGTGTGATGGACGTCAGTTGTTTTGGCTCATTTTGTATCTCATTGTTGTTTGGCTGCTAATTAACTCTTTGAGGGCTGAATTCTTTTTCCAAAAAACTCAAGTTTTCTGTAAAGCACACAAAGCCACGGTTTCACACATAGATCAAAATAAAACATCTGGTGCTATGTGGTGTGGCTGATGTTGGCGCATGTTCGGCATCACAGCAGGAGGGTGGAGGTAGTGGTGTCAGTGTGACACAATCTGGTTTGTACCTCTTGTCATCATAAGTGATGGTCCAAGGCGAATGCTGCTGTAGGAGACCGATCAGATGACGCCGGTACCTAACTTTCTTTTTTGATATCCATCTCCAGATTACTCGCAGTCAGAATCCCAGTTTATGAAATTACGTAAAAAGTCCATGGAGTATTTTGCTTCGCACATTCGCTTTGGACTCTCACCAGATGTCAATGCCATTTTAGAGGTTGTAGGGAATTGAGGTTAAATCAGCAAGGCCATGTAACTTACTTACTTGTTAAATTTACGGTAAAAAACTGGCAGCTGGGGTCGCCAGGATTTTACCGTAAAAAAGAAGGTGACAATATTTTTTGGTCTATGGTACACTTTAAAAAATAATGTTAAATTTACGGTAAAATACTGGCAGCTGGGTTGCCAAAATTTTACTGTAATAAACAAGGTGACAATATTTTTAGATCTACAGTATAATTTTGTATTAAAAACTATTTGGTCTTTACAACAAATTCAAACAGAAGAGAATGTTTAACCATAACCAGAAATTCATGTTGTGTAATTAATATGACAATCAATAACCAATATGTATTGGCAGAGTCAAACCCCAGTACACAGTTTGCATCAGTTAAGTAACAACAACCAATAGCAAGCATGTGCCATTTAATTATACACAATGAAAACAATTCAATATTTAAGGAAGTTACGGCACGTTGTCTGGTGGAGAAGTAAAGTTTTCTTTTGTGGTGTATGGTGTCCTAATTATCGAATACAGCCCACCATAAATCAGCTTCCATGACTCAAAAAACCTTCAGCACGTGGGGAAAAATAAGTCTGCTAGCTTAGGTTGAGTTTTTTTCCCTACTATTCAAAGGTATGCGATTCATCAGGAACAATATTGTAAAAAGGGGCGTGTCCTTATGCAAATATCGTAACCGGTTTTACTGAAACAGTGATTTACCGTTTTACATTTTACGGTTGTTTAATATTTTACACTGTAAAATTAACAGATTTTTTTCAGTATAACTGTAATGCATCAATAAACGGTATTTAGCAAATTTTCAAGGTAGAAAAATATTGATTTTACAGAACTTGGCTGAAAAAAATAGTGAAATTTATTGTTTAAGATATACAGGTAATTTTCAGTAGAACATAAGGTAACTTTCCTTTTTTTCAGAAGAGGTCTTTTACTTTCACCATTTACGGTATTTGTACCGTTAAATTTACTGACATTTTTTACAGTGTAGCAAAGAGAGTCGGACTGAAATGTAAGGGCAGGTTTTGTCACAGTTTACAGCTGATTACCATCCTCTACCCCTGAATTTTGACAAAAGTCGACATCGGCCCTGAAAGAGTTAAGGAAAAAGAAACAATTAAGGGGTTTGAGTCTTCAAGAGCAAGTCAGTTCAAATGAATTCAAAAGAAGTTAATTAGCAGCAAAAACCGGTCACTAATTAAGAAAAAAGGTGAGAATGAAAACCTGCAGCTGCCACTGCGGCCCTCCAGGACCGGAGTTTGAGACCCCTGGCGTACAGAAAAGAATCAAAATATTCACATTTTATTGCTTTGCAGACTGAAATGAAAAAAAATATATAGGAGACCCCGGCTGTATGCAGATCTTAAAGTCTGCAGTGTAGAATATTCTTCCAGTTTTCCGAAAAGCACACAAAGCAATGGTTTCACACAGAAATTAATATCGAATGTCTTTTGCTGCACGCCGTGGCTGCTGTTGGCGCCTGTTCAGCGACTCTGGCAGCAGCAGCTACACGGGGGCAGCTCAGTGACCAGCAGGTCTACGCGATGGGCCGGCTTACCTGGCTGTCTTCGTGCAGTAGCAGCGGTCTCGGTGTGACACAATCTGATTTGTACCTCTTGTCATCGTAAGAGGCGGTCCTCCCAGGTGAACGTTGGCGTAAGTACATTAGCTACACGGACGTGTTCAGCACCACAATCGGCAGAGGCTGGTCCCTCACTTTCGTTTTTGACCTGTAGATCACTTACATCAAAATTCGACAACTCGGAGTCCAACTCGACGATACGTAAAACGTTATACACAGAGTATTTCGCTTTGCACGTTCGCTTTGGTCTTTCGACAGATGTTGATGCAATTTGAGGGACTGTTTGCTCTTCACTACTCAGACGTGCGCAGGAAATCTCAGCCAAATCAACAAGGCTAACTTATAAAGAGAGTCAAACTAAAACATAACGGCGAGTTTCGTCACAATTTTACAGCTGATTACCGTCCTCTACCCCTGAATTTTGACAGAAGTCGACATTCGCCCTGAAAGAGTTAATCACGATGTCTGAATTGTTTGATTTGTAATTTTAAACTGTGGAGCAGAGGTGGGAATGTCAAGGTAACGTGTCTTTGTCCCAACCATTATGGAGGGCAATGTATGTGTTAACGAAGCAAAGACTGATATACTTGGGCTTCTGTATTTGCAGGTATCCTGGTCTACCGCGCACACAAGATCATTGAGTCATGCCAGGAATCCTTCATCCTGCGCCTCTACAGGCAAAAGAACAAGACAGGATTCATCAAGGCGTTCACGGACAAGGCCGTGGCATTTAGCTCTGGCTTTTGTCAAGTCGAAAGAGTCATGAGGAACCTCTTTGTGAAGAAGCTTCTCCTGTGGCCGAGGTGCTTGTGCTTTATCATCATTATTCATGGAGTCATCCATGATCAAGGCCGGCTTTTGCTTTCACAGTGGCCTTGCGAGGTCTTTTCATCATTTAAGTGTTTTCTACTTTCATTTCTAACCAAATGTCTATGAACGCATTTCCCATTATTCACAGCTCTTTGAAATGGGATTTGTTTCTTCGTTTTTGTTACAGCGATTGGAAATTCATTCTCTTTGGTAGCAGTGTGCTTACATTACTGTAGACAAAGAGAAAAAACACCATAGTAACACTTAGTTTTACAACAAGGAACTCGCCATATCAAAGTACACTGTAAGTTGTTTTATTTAGACTCAAGAGTGAACCATAAGTGACTGGTATCTGTACAGATACGGAGTGTAATATTATTTATAGGGTCGCCATTGCCACATGTACAGTGAAATTGTGCAAATCAGCATGCAGTGCTTGTTCAGGCCTGTGTTACGAGTGTAGACCAGTGTGTCGTTTTAGAAGGGTTTGGATTCTGTGCTCAGTGTAGGCTTTTAGCAGTGGGGGTGCATACAAACTGATCACTATGTGCCGGAAGTAGATGTATTTATAGACGATTTGGGGGTCCCCACAACGTGTTGTGCAGAGAGGGAGGGATTATTAAATATGGGAGTAGTGTGACCGCCGACGCAGCCCACAGCAGTCCCTGCCACAGCCCGTCATGCGGGGCAATTACAATACACTAGAAACAAAGGGTTATGATAAAGAGGAGGAGCCATTTCAGAACTGAATGATTTTAAAAGTGGTGTCCAGCAGGGGTCAGTGCTGGGATTGCTGCTCATTTTGATATACATAAACAATCTGAATCAATCTATCTCTATATACACTCACCTAAAGGATTATTAGGACCACCATACTAATACGGTGTTTGACCCCCTTTCGCCTTCAGAACTGCCTTAATTCTACATGGCGTTGATTCAACAAGGTGCTGAAAGCATTCTTTAGAAATGTTGGCCCATATTGATAGGATAGCATCTTGCAGTTGATGGAGATTTGTGGGATGCACATCCAGGGCATGAAGCTCCGTTCCACCACATCCCAAAGATGCTCTATTGGGTTGAGATCTGGTGACTGTGGGGGCCATTTTAGTACAGTGAACTCATTGTCATGTTCAAGAAACCAATTTGAAATGATTCGAGCTTTGTGACATGGTGCATTATCCTGCTGGAAGTAGCCATCAGAGGATGGGTACATGGTGGTCATGAAGGGATGGACATGGTCAGAAACAATGCTCAGGTAGCCCGTGGCATTTAAACGATGCCCAATTGGCACTAAGGGGCCTAAAGTGTGCCAAGAAAACATCCCCACACCATTACACCACCACCACCAGCCTGCACAGTGGTAACAAGGCATGATGGATCCATGTTCTCATTCTGTTTACGCCAAATTCTGACTCTACCATTTGAATGTCTCAACAGAAATCGAGACTCATCAGACCAGGCAACATTTTTCCAGTCTTCAACTGTCCAATTTTGGTGAGCTTGTGCAAATTGTAGCCTCTTTTTCCTATTTGTAGTGGAGATGAGTGGTACCGGTGGGGTCTTCTGCTGTTGTAGCCCATCCGCCTCAAGGTTGTGCGTGTTGTGGCTTCACAAATGCTTTGCTGCATACCTCGGTTGTAACGAGTGGTTATTTCAGTCAAAGTTGCTCTTCTATCAGCTTGAATCAGTCGGCCCATTCTCTCCTCTGACCTCTAGCATCAACAAGGCATTTTAAGCCCACAGGATTGCCGCATACTGGATGTTTTTCCCTTTTCACACCATTCTTTGTAAACCCTAGAAATGGTTGTGCGTGAAAATCCCAGTAACTGAGCAGATTGTGAAATACTCAGACCGCCCGTCTGGCACCAACAACCATGCCACGCTCCAAATTGCTTAAATCACCTTTCTTTGCCATTCTGACATTCAGTTTGGAGTTCAGGAGATTGTCTTGACCAGGACCACACCCCTAAATGCATTGAAGCAACTGCCATGTGATTGGTTGATTAGATAATTGCATTAATGAGAAATTGAACAGGTGTTCCTAATAATCCTTTAGGTGAGTGTATTGTGTGTGCGTGTATATATATATATATATACAGTGTATATATTTTATTTATATATATCTATATATATATCTATATATATATATATATATCGATCTCTCTCTCTCTCTCTCTCTCTCTATATATATATATATAGATATAGATATAGATATATATATATATATATCCTTTTGCATATCATTTATGAATTGAAATCTGACTTGTCAGACTCTGATTTTGATGTAAGTGAGCTGGAGATCGAGGCTGAAAACGAAAATGAGGTATCGCTCTCCAGTTGTTTGTGGTGCTGAACTGCTTTTGTGTAGCTGACGTGCCTATGTTGGACCGCCACTTATGATGACAGTCAATCAATCAATCAATCAACATTTATTTATATAGCACATATTCATACAAAAAATGTAGCTCAAAGTGCTTTACAAAATGAATAGAAAAATAGAAGACACAATAAAAATAAACATAAGTCAACATTAATTAATATAGAATAAGAGTAAGGTCCGATGGCCAGGGTGGACAGAAAAACAAAAAAACTCCAAAAGCTGGAGAAAAAATAAAATCTGTAGGGGTTCCAGACCAAGAGACCGCCCAGTCCCCTCTGGGCATTCTACCTAACATAAATCATCATATTTTCATGGAAGGACCTGATGATGATGGTCAACTTCTGGCTTTCAGTCCATCATTGTTGGAGCATCATGATGCTTTGAGATCGAGGCTGGTGGCGCAGGTATCGCCACCACAAAGAAACCGGTGCTGAACAGAAGAGAGTAGGGGTCAGTATGGATTTTAGAGCCACCATGAATAGTTATTATGAAGAATTGAACAGGACAGACAAACCAGATTGCGTTGCGCTGCGAACGTGACCACCACTGCCGCATGAAGACAGCCTGGCAGCCAGCCTGCTGCACATTCCTGCCACCAGTTGTGCCGTCCGTGAGCAGCAAACTGGCGGCCACAGTACACAGCAACAGATGTTTTGATGTTGATCTCTGTGTGAAACAATTGCTTTGTGTGCTTTTCAGAAAACTGCGTTTGTTTGGGAAAAATATTCAGCCCTCGAAGAGTTAATCTCTAAGGGCAAATTGTCTTTGCACATGACCTTTGGATGTCAGAGTGCAGAGTCAGCCATTGTACAGCGCCCTTGGAGCAATTTTTTAGGTTAAGGGCCCAACAACGTAGGATCCCTTCTGAACCGGTAGCCTTCCAGATACCAGCGCAGATCCTGAGCCACATGTGCATACCATATCGTGAGAATACAACATTCTCCTTACAGACAACTGGATGTGGAATTCAGAGCTGGGACGCTGCATCTGGGAAGTGGCACCGCTAACCACTGTGTACCACCCCATGTGTGAACCCTTTAGAGCTGTAAATGGTCAGTTGCCTTACTTTTAATATTTCATGAAATCCTTGCTGTGCTCGCCAGATTTCACGCGGCCGTGAACTCCTGCCTGGAGAGACACAAGCCTGAAGTGGTAGAGCTGCACGTGTCCCTGACGCCAGCCATGACAGCCATCCAGACTTCCATCCTGGATATTATGAATGCCTGTCTGAAGGAGCTCAAGCGCTTCAACCCAGCCCTGGAAGTGGAGGACTTGTCACTGGAGAGCGCCCTGGGCAGGTCCTTTGAGAAGGTGAGTTGGTTTTGTTTTGTCTCCTCAGGTTCTGTATAATTGTGATTAAGAAGTGCTACAAAAAAATAAAGGGATATACTTTAAAGCAGCAAGGAGTATGTAGTAATGAACCCCACTTTCTCTTAATTGTCATTATTCAAATACAATTAAGGGAGCAAAATCCACAGAAAAGGCTGAATTACCGTATGTACTCACGTTTAAGTTCTCCCACAGATAAGTCTGGGTTTGATTTTACTGTATAATTTCTGGTGGTCTTGTATAATACGCTACCGTAGCTGGCTGTCCGGGATTTTAAATCGCCTGTAGCTCACAAACCGTTTCACCTATCGACTTGAAATTTGGTACACATATACTACATGACGTCTACTATACGCTTTCGGGGTGATGATTTTTATTACTCATATTTTTATTTTATTTTATTGTACAGTAGTATCAACCCTCGACCGTGCAGCGCATGCGTATAGGCACCATTCTCATTCCCTACCACCTTCGCTAATCATTCTTGAGGCAGATTGAACACTTAAGTGCCAGCTTAAGTAAAAAATTAAAGAAAATGTACTAAGTCATTGCAACACAAAAATTAACTTAATCAGTTTTAACGCGAAAAGATGCTGACAGAAGAAGAGAAGAAGCGGCCCGCTAGGGTGGAGAAAAGAAGAGCTGCTTAGGAAGGAACAAGAGCATCAACCTCTGAGCAAACGCATGGTAAACGTACAGAGAAAGAGGAGGAAAACTAGGAATACTCAAGTCAAGTGAATTCACAGGACGTTATCGTGCAGTACGCCGTTACTGGTATCTTATAATGTCAGTCGTATAAGTCAAATGTGGAAAACTTGCGCTATTGGTCCAAGAGATTACAGTATGCTAATGCCCACCTGAGAGAGTAACCACGGAGCACACTGCCTTTTTTTTTTTTTCCTATGTATTGTGCCTACATGACCACATGGTAAGACCGAAACTATTCGGAAGCGACGTTTGCACTGTTTTGTATATCTCTTGCCTTCATACACCTTTATCGTAAGAGCATCCCTTATCTACGATAGAGCGTTCGATCAGAAGAAAACATGAAGCTGGTTTTAAATTAAAACTCGTCAAAGTGGCAAAAGAAAATTGGTAACTGGGCTGCTGCAATAAAATTCAATTTGTCTGAGAAACTGAGATTGGAGGAAGCAAGAAGATATTAAAAATAAATAATAATAATAATTACGTGTCGCATTTTTGAACAGGCGTATGTCTGTCGGGGTCTGATTTTATGGTCGATTTTTTTTTTTTGGGGTTTCAAGAATCAACTTATACACAAGTATATACGATAATAGGAAAATGACAAAAGTTTCCAGCTTTACGTTTCTGGGAGTCACCATCTCGGAGGACCTGTCCTGGGCTGATGATAACTTGGCTAGAATAGGCAAAGCACAACAATGCCTCCATTTTCTCGGGAAGCCAAGGAGAGCTGACCTCCCCCAGAAGCTTCTGGTTCATTTCTATCGCTGCACTATAGAGAGCATCTTAACTAAGTGCATGATGGCCTGCAGGTACAACAGATGCACCAAGGCTGCTAAAGAAGCCCTGCAGCGGGTTGTAAAAATAGCAGAGGTCATTATTGGGACTGAACTGCCATCACTCGAACTCGCTGTGTGACAAGAACCAAAAACCTTCTCAAAGACAAAACTCATCCTGGAACTTCTTAGTTTGAGCTCCTCCCGTCAGGCAGACACTTTAGGTCAATCCGTGGACGCACAGACAGACTAAAAATGAGCTTTTTTCCCATCTGCCATAAACTGAACTCTGAATCTCCTCAGTCTGAGATCATTTTTAATTGAACATGTGCAATAAGCTATATTGGTGATGTGCAATATACTAATGTATTACAGTAAAGAATATGTAATGTACTGCTCATTAACAGGTTCAATAACAATTTATGCTGCTGTACTTTGAGCAATAATAATTTGTTCTGGTTATTTGATCACTTAACACTGTATACAACATATATGGAATTATTTGACTTTTCTTTAAATGTAGCTTGGGGCTGTCACAAAAAGTTATTTCATTGTGTTACACAATAAAGTGCTTGATATATACTTGATGTTACAAAAGAAATTTAATAACAAAATGCTAAAATGTCAGTATTTTGAAATTTCTTATGAATGTAAATCTTACACAGCTGCTGTTTTCTAAATGCAGAAAAAGACAAAGTAAAACAATCTGCTCTATGCAGAAATAAAATGACTTCAGGGTTAGAAGAAAAAAACCCCTCAGCCATAGGTGGTCCAACAAGACTGAAACTGGAAACAGTGAGGTTTAGTTTTAAATGATTATCCAATCAATCAATCAATCAACATTTATTTATATAGCACATATTCATACAAAAAATGTAGCTCAAAGTGCTTTACAAAATGAATAGAAAAATAGAAGACACAATAAAAAATAAACATAAGTCAACATAAATTAACATAGAATAAGAGTAAGGTCCGATGGCCAGGGTGGACAGAAAAACAAAAAAAACTCCAAAGGCTGGAGAAAAAAATAAAATCTGTAGGGGTTGCAGACCAAGAGACCGCCCAGTCCCCTCTGGGCAATCTACCTAACATAAATCAGACAGTCCTCTTTGTATTTAGGGTTTTCATGGAAGGACCTGATGATGATGGTCACGTAGACTTCTGGCTTTCAGTCCATCAATGTTGGTGCATCATGATGCTTTGAGTAGGTGGTGGTGGCGCAGGCCGCCACCACAAAGAAACCGGAAAAAGAAACAGAAGAGAGAGTTGGGGTCAGTACGGATTTTGGAGCCACTGTGAATAGTTATTATGAAGGATTGAACATACAGAGTATCAGGATTAAGTTAAAGTTAAAGGCAATCTCTATCACACTTAAGCAGCCATTGGGGGGGGAAAAAATGCAAAAAGAAACATTTTTAGTGCCACATTTATATCTTTGATCACCCAGTCCCCACAACTGTAATGAAGTCGAGGAGCCGCTGCACTCGGGTCCCAATCCCGGTGGTTCGTCATGTGGTGGGTGCAGCAGCGCGCTATCAATGCCTGCTATCAATGCCTGCTCCCAACCTTGAGGGACTATCTTGGGTTAGCATGTTTCTGTTATGGAGATGAGTGACTCTAAGCTGGCCTGGTGTGAAGATGTGTGGCTTTGTGCCTCCATTTACTTTGTCAAGGCCTTTTACTCCATGCTGCTGGGATAGGCACCAGCTCCTGGTCATTCTGAAGCACCTAAGCAAGTTAGAGTACACCTGCCACAATATGCATCTATCCAGTATTTTTATACTGTCTTAACCCCAGGATTAGTTATTTTCTATTCATTTTTGCAGCATTTACCTATTATTTTGTATTCATTTTGGGAACAGGTTCATTTTATAGACTTACCACACGGTGGCAGCAAACAATCAAGCAAACACATGTAGTAAATAGCATCAGCATTATCAGGAAGCCCTGTCCTCCTAAACTTCCTTTGCTCCTCCTGGGAATTCCCCATTTCTTCTACGGGGGTCAACCCTCCAGCATATCCTGCATCTGGCCCTTAAGTCTTCTCCCAGTTGTACAGTCGTGGCCAAAAGTTTTGAAAATGACCCCAAGTGTTGGTTTTCACAAAGTCTGCTGCTTCAGTGTTTTTAGATCTTTTTGCCAGATGTTTCTGTGGTATACTGAAGTAGAATTACAAGCAGCATTTCAGAAGTTTCAAAGGCTTTTATTGACAATGACATGAAGGTTATGCACAGAGTCCATATTTGCAGTGTTGGCTCTTCTTTCTTTTTCAAGACCTCTGCAATTCTTCCTGGGAGGCTGTCTGTCCATCAACTTGTGGACCCAATCCTGACTGATGGCAGCCCATTCTTGCAGAATCAGAATTGGTGGGTTTTTGTTTGTCCACCCGTCTCCTGGGGATTGACCACATGTTCTCAATGGGATTAAGGTTTGAAGATTTTTTTTTTCTTTCTTTATTTTGCCTTCTACAATTTCTTGAATTGGGAATTTGTTAGTTTTCGCATACCCCTTGGGGTCCGAGCACATGGTACGGCAGGTTAAGAGCCTTGCTCAAGGGCCCAGCAGAGTAGGGTCTCAATTGGCAGTGACGGGGATTTGAACCGGCAACCTTCTGGATACCAAGACAGATCCTTAGCCTCAGAGCCACCACTAGCCATGGACCCCAAAAGTTCAATATTTTGTTCACTGAGCCACTTAGTTATCACTTTTGCCTTCTGGCTCGGTGCTCCATCATGGCTGGTCACCAAACTGTTGTTGGATGGTTGGGAGATGTTGCTCTCAGAGGATATTTTGGTCCCATTCTTTATTCATGGCTTGGGATCGGGGGGGCACCACCAGTGCAGAACTTGCTCAGGAATGGCAGCAGGCAGGTGTGAGCGAGGCAGATACTTTTGGAGGATGGCCTGGTGCGTGTCAAGAAGGGCAGCAAAGAAGCCAAGAAAAAACATCAGGGACAGATTGATATTCTGGGTTTGAACTGCTGAGTACTGCTGGCGTCAACTCATTTTTTTCGGATGAATCCCCTTTCCGATTTGTTTGGGGCATCCAGAAAAAAGAAAAGGTGAGCGATGCTATCATCAGTCCTGTGTCACGCCAACAGTAAAGCATCCTGAGAACATTCATGTCAGCCAAGGCGGTGGGCTCACTCACAATTTGGCATAAGAACACAGCCGTGAATAAAGAATGAGACAAAAAAATATCCTGCGAGAGTAACTTCTCCCAGCCATCCAAGAACAGTTTGGTGACCCAAAATGCCTTTTCTAACATGATGGAGCACCGGGCCATAAGGTAAAAGTGAAAGCTAAGTGGCTTGGGGAACAAAACTTTGAAATTTGGGGTCCATGTCCAGGAAACTCCCCATTGAGAACTTGTGGTCAATCCTCAAGAGGCGGGTGAACAAACACAAACCCACCAGTTCTGACAAACTCCAAGCTTTGATTGTGCAAGAATGGGCTGCTGCCATCAGTCAGGATTTGGCCCACAAGTTGATGGACAGACAGCCTGCCAGGGTGAATTGGAGAGGCCTTGAAAAAAAATGAAAGAATGGCCAATACTGCAAATATGAACTCTTTGCATAAACTGAATGTAATTGTTAATAAAAGCCTTTGAAACTTCTGAACTGCTTGTAATTCTACTTCAGTATCCGATAGAAACATCTGACACTAAAGATCTAAAAACACTGAAGCAGCACACTTTGTGAAAACCAACACTTGGGTCCTTCTCTAAAGTTTTGGCCGCGACTGTACAAGTGAGTATTTTTAAAAAGACACTACGATGAAGGCTGACATTACAAGAGTTAGGGGTGGAAATGAGCCTGCAAATGTTAAGTAAAAGGCTAAAAGGTTCAACAAACTTGGCGACACAACGTTTCACGTATTCATCTGTCATTACTTATTTTATGGATTTGCTTGATTAAATATTTTAGGTGGTAGTGAGCCAGAGTCAACCACCAGGAAATGGATAAAATATTTATGTCACAAAACTCATTTTCTACAATTTACAAATGCCATTTCTAGTTTTACTTGGCAAGGGTCACAAAGCCTTCCAGTGAGTCATTGGTTCCAACTGGCCATCGCTCTTCTTAAGACAGGATGAGTGTTAATTTACGACACAACCAACTAATTGCCAGTTTGTTTAGTGGCAAGAATTGAAAAGGATGTGAACTTTTTATCAAAAATCAGGTTTGAAAAACTCTGCCTACAGAGCACCTCCCCATTTTTGTGAAGCCATCTGGTCACCCTGAAGTCAGAGGGTGGCCAGGCGGATCCGAGTTACAGTCCCAGATGTGCTGCCATTGTACGTATAGCATCCTGAGACCACTCGTGTCAGCCAAGGCAGTGGGCTCACTCACAATTTGAACACAGCCATGAATAAAGAATGGGATCAAAACGTCCTCTGAGAGCAGCTTCGCCCAACCATCCAAGAACAGTTTGGTGACCAACGTGATGGAGCACCGGGCCATAAGCCAAAAGAGAGAACTAAGTGGCTTGAGGAACAAAACATTGATATTTTGTGTCCATGGCCAGGAAACTCCCCATTGAGAACTTGTAGTCAATCCTCAAGAATGGGCTGCCATCAGTCAGGATTGGACCCAGAAGTTGGTTGACAGCCTGCCAGGGTGAATTGCAGAGGCCTTGTTAAAGAAAGAAGGGCCAACACTGCAAATATGGACTCTTTGCATAAACTGAATGTAATTGTTAATAAAAGCCTTTGAAACTTCTGAACTGCTTGTAATTCTACTTCAGTATCCGATAGAAACATCTGACACAAAGATCTAAAAACACTGAAGCAGCACACTTTGTGAAAACCAACACTTGTGTCCTTCTCAGACTGCGTAAGGTTTGTTGCTTAAGTGAGGTGTTCTTGCTGTCAGAATTTCAATTGCCACTGCCTAGAAATTCTGCAATAGTAAGATTATAAAACACATGAGGATTCCTTTCCTCCTGTGTTTTGATTTGCCAACATTTTCTAAGAATTGTCAGTGTCAAATTTTTATCCCATGTTCGCTTCTGATGTCTTTCTGAAAAATGGTATGCCTAGTTTTATCATAGGATTACGCTGTCACATTAAAGACACGTGTATTGTCCCACCCTAACTAAAGGGCAGACTGGTGTCACTTTATGGACATAATCAAGTATCAGCATTGTTCTTCCCCACAGGTCATCCGTCATTACCTTGACCCTTTGTGGCACCAACTGGGCATGAAGACAAAGTCTCTAGTGCAGGACTTGAAGATCCTCAGGACGCTGCTTCTTTACCTCACACAGTATGACTGCGTCACTTTCCTGAACCTGCTGGAGTCTCTCCGAACGAGTGAGAAGGCTTTTGGACAGAACTCTGGTACGTTTACTTCTACCTACCTTTTAATGACTGACGATGGTATCGAACCGTTTCCTATGTAAAACCATCCAAACTCTTGTGCTCCTATAGGGTGGCTGTTCCTGGATTCCAGCACTTCCATGTTTGTGAACGCCAGATCTCGGGTTTATCGCATCCCGCAGTCGCTTACAGGAAAAAAGCCTGGACCTGCAGGATATAAAGACCAAATTACAAGTGGAAACTCAGGTAGATGCCTCTATTATTAACTGAGCGGCAAATTTTACTTTTGCAAAGTGATCAGCAGTCTTGACGTTGGTGTCTTTTTCATCCATTGATGATTGGGGAAATTATCCCAATGATTGTCAAGGCTGACGGTAGCCTGCTGTAAAACCTGAAATTTCTAGACATACATATACATATAGTATGTATGCATATGTACAGCATACATTAATTAATAGTTACAAAATCATTACCTACTAAATAATAGAACGTTAAGGTCAGTGTGTGTGTTCATTTTTTCCGTGAAGATAATTCACATACTCCCGCAGCAGCATACTGATAAAAAAACAATATTAAATTAAAGAGTGATAACAATGCAGGAATAACGGACAATAACTTTGTAAAATGTTAATGTTTACCCCACCGGGTGGCATTGGAGAGTCGCATAGTGTGAGGTCTCCTCAGTCTGTCAGTGGAGCAGGATGGTGACAGCAGTCTGTCGCTGAAGCTGCTCCTCTGTCTGGAGATGATCCTGTTCAGTGGATTCTCCATGATTGACAGGAGTCTGCTCAGTGCCCGTCGCTCTGCCACGGATGTCAGACTGTCCAGCTCCGTGCCTACAATAGAGCCTGCCTTCCTCACCAGTTTTTCAAGTTGTGAGGCGTCCCTCTTCTTTATGCTGCCTCCCCAGCACACCACCGTGTAGAAAAGGGTGCTCATCACAACCGTCTGGTAGAACATCTGCAGCATCTTATTGCAGATGTTGAAAGACGCCAGCCTTCTAAGGAAGTATTATCGGCTCTGTCCTCTCTTACACAGAGCATCAGTAATGGCAGTCCAGTCCAATTTATCATCCAGCTGCACTCCCAGGTATTTATAGGTCTGTACCCTCTGCACAGTCACCTCTGATGATCACAGGGGTCCATGAGGCCTCCTAAAATCCACCACCAGCTCTTTGGTTTTGCTGGTGTTCAGGTGCAAGTGGTATGAGTCGCACCATTGATTAGGTTCCTATACTCCTCCTCCTGCCCACTCCTGATGCAGCCCACCATAGCAGTGTCGTCGGTGAACTTTTGCACGTGGCAGGACTCCGAGTTGTATTGGAAGTCTGATGTATTTGGGCTGAACAGGACTAGAGAAAGTCCAGTCCCCTGCGGCGCTCCTGTGCTGCTGACCACAATGTCAGACCTGCAGTTCCCGAGACGCACATATTGAGGTCTGTCTGTAAGACAGTTCATGATCCATGCCACCAGGTATGAATCTACTACCATCTCTGTCAGCTTGTCCCTAAGGAGCAGAGGTTGGATGGTGTTGAAGGCGCTAGAGAAGTCCAGAAACATAATCTGATTAGTCAATTTAGCTTTGTTGTGACTGGTTAGTTTGGCTTTGGTGACGTAATTGAAAGAGGAAGTGTAAGTCACACAAGGACCAGTAAAGGCGTAGGAGGCACGCAGAGAGTCCCCTTCAAAGACAGGAAGTATAAAAGCGGACAAGATGTGAGCAAGGCGTCTCAAAATGACTGATGTCTAAGATCCTGACAAGAAACGAGACAGCCTCGGAAGTCCTTTGTCAGCAGTTCATGTACAGTACACATTAAATGATCATTCTCTTTGCTGGTCTACTTCTACAGAAGTGAAACGGGAGCTGGTTTTAGAGGTTAACCCCAAATGGGAGGCACTATCTGAAGTCCTGAAGGAGATTGAGCGGGAGAATAAGGAAGCGGAGCTGGAGCCAGGTAAAGGGGGTTCTAAAGGCACAGGGGTTGGCCACTGGGGGCTGCACTACTGGCTTCAAACACAACGTTATACTCTGTGATGGTAATTTCTCGCTGATTAGGGTGGTATAGGGTACTGTCAGTTATTTTGTGTTTCATATTTGTAATTAATTTAAACCACTTTGCAGTGATCTGTTTTTGCCTTGAAATTTAAAGAGACTTTTACTGTCGATTGGGGTCAAAAAATCCAAATTCAATCCACTGTGAATTCAGTGTTGTATAAGAATAAAACTAGCAAATCATGCTTGCGAAAACTTTGCAAGAATAAAAGCGTTAATGAAATGATGATGAGGGAGAGAAGAACATCACACATTACAGTAAGACAGGAGATTATTTTAATAAGTAGTGACTTGTGAGAAGAGTCAATATTAGAATAGTCACATGATTAGTATGGGATGTTCTTATAGTCACTCGCAACAGCATAGATATTTACAATACAAAGTGTCACGTGAACAGATTAACAGAACATATCGGATAGGAAGGGAAACACAGGGCACTCGTAAGTCAGTCTGTGTGAAGTGTGGCCGTCAGGTCGTAGTATACCGACATCTATAATAATTGTTGGAAAAACACAATTTATTGCATAAACATTATTGTCGGTGAAAATATTCCCCTGTGTGTAACCCGCAAGTACCTGTACATTTAATCAGGGTTTCGATGTAATTCTGGAAAATGTAGTGTACAACTGGCCATGGGTGAAAACAGGGCCTGGCAAATAAACTCCAGAGTTATTAGACATTTGTCATTGTGACTTGGTGATAGTCATAATGATGATGAGGGAGAGAAGAACATCACACCTTACAATAAGACAGGAGATGGTTTTAATAAGTAGTGACTTGTGAGAGGACACAATATTAGAATAGTCACATGACTAGTATGGGATGTTATTACAGTCCCTAACAACAGCACAAATATTTACAATACAAAGTGTCACATGAACAGATTAACAGAACATATTGGATAAGAAGGGAAACGCAGCGCACTCGTTAGTCAGTCTGTGTGAAGTGTGGCCGTCAGGTCATGTAGTTTACCGACGTCTATAAGAATTTTTTGGAAATCGCAGTTTGTTGCATAAACGTTATTGTCGGTGAAAATATTCCCCTGTGTGTAACCTGCAAGAACCTGTAAGTTTAAAGCGGTGTCGCAAGCATCACACTGAGACATCATGACGGTTTGGGGCAGACACCCGTATATTAAGTCCTGGCTGCAGAAGGGTTGAAAAAACAACAACAGATCTTTACAGATCAGAGTCCACAATTGATGATGTGGAGGTAAGATGGCGGCTTTAATGGCCAGTGGAGGAAGTGACATCATCAGGGGCCGGAAACCAGAAGTGACGTCATCAGAAGTGCCCAAATCGGGCGGGATTTCCCGAGAATGGTCTGCAAGGGATTAAGAAGGACAGTTAGTGCACATCGTCGCCCCCTGGTCTGGCATGGCATTACTATTATTCAGTCCCATTAGCTGTCTCCTATTCGCACGTGTGTGACAACGGGTTTCGATGTAACTCTGGAAAATGTAGTGTACAACTGGCCATGGGTGAAAACAGGGCCTGGCAAATAAACTGACGTTGTTAGACGTTTATCGTTGTGACTTGGTGATAGCCCCACAATATGCTAAAACAACCGGGAAATTGCAGACGCCGTAATATAAAGGGAATATATTTTGAGCTGTCAGTTGTTATGGAATCCCTGTAGTTTTTCTGTTGTAATGTTTCGTGTTGTCTGGCAGTTTGCCGCTGCTCTTCAGAAAGGTCTTGTGTGTAATTCATTTTTCGTTCGCTATCTAGGGTGCGAGGCTTGCTGCCGCTGATCTTCGGATAATGTCGCTCTGTGGTTTGTCATACGTTGTCTTTGTTGTTCATCTCGCCTGTGCTGCTTGGTCTGGCGTGATGTCTTCTGTGCTTTGGTGTGAGTATGTCGGCCGGCGAGACCATTTCTGTTGGTCGCCGCTAGGCTGTATGTGTCTTCTCATTTTATCTGGAGGATTACGTTCAAGTGAAGGAAGAAGGAGGTGTAAAATGGTAGTGTCATAATGCAGCTTCGGTCAGCAACAAAGTATGCACTGAATAAACAGTCGATAATTGGTCACATTGAAGAATTAAAGGTAAGCCTAAGACCAAAACTCTGCCAAGGACACAGATTCCTCGCTATTGTTGTAGAGGGTGTGATGGACGGCCGGGGGGCTACTGGAATGGAAGAATGGGGGAAGGCACCTACTTGCCAACACTGCTTCCCCGAAAACGCTAGATGGCAGCTCCCCTTGCAGTGTGGGTGGTGCCCCGGATTCCCACAGGGCATCCTGAGACTCGGAGTTCAGTTTCTCCGCCCTGTTGGGTGCCGTGGGTGCCACCAGGAGGTAACTGTCGAAGAAGCTGGGGACTCATAATTTCCTTTAAGCCCGGAAGTACGAGATGGTCACGAGGACAGAATCCCTGAAGTACTTCCGGGCTGAAGAAAATGACAGTTCTTCATTAGATCCGAATGTGCCAGTCAGTCACATGGTCGTAAGGACAGAAACACTTCCTGGTCACGGACTATTTAAAGGACTGATGGGAACCCAGCAAGCGAGCCGGAGTTGGGAGGTAAGAGGACAGAGCTTGCTGGGAGGTGTGGAGGAGAGATTTGGAGATTTAAATATCATTGTGTTTATTTGTTTATTGTGGTGGAGATGCGTTGGGCATTATTTACTTGAAGAAGAGAAATTAAACAGCTTCTTGGTGTTTTAAAAACGTGTTGTCAGTGTCTGTATATCGGGTTAAGTGCTGGTATAGCACCATCTAGTGTTCCAAGGCATATAGTAGTAGTGGAAACCGTTGTTTATATCGAGCAAAATAATAGAAGGATGTGAAAACTCGCCAAGGGGGTGAATCATTTTGATCGGCCCTGTATGCACTGCTTATTTTGTGTTTGCTTTTGCCCATTTTCTTTCCAGCTGCTAATAATTCCTGGGCAGACTGTATGCCCAGAATGCCCTGGCACAAGGCCCTAAATGCTCTTGTTGTCTCCCCCAGGACGTGTTCTTATCTGCGCCAGTGATGACCGGACCTGTGCTCAGCTGAGAGAGTTTGTGGTACGAGGACCTGAGGCTTTACTCACCAGGCTGTACAACCGAACCTTTGGGAAAAATGATGCGGCGCAAGACCTAAGCAAGGACGGGAAAGGCAGAAAGCCCCAAGGGAAAGGACAATCGGACAAAGCTGCGAAGGCCAAGAAACCGAAACTGCAGTCCAAGGGAAAGCTGAAGTCGCTGAAGCCTCCGGAACTGACCTTGACGCAGATGGTCGACAAGATGGATCCAGGTGAAGAGGCAGAGAGGGGAGTGGAGCCTATCGATGAAATTGGGAATATCGTTGAAGAAGATGAAGAGGAGGAGGAACAAGAACTAGAGGAAGTTTTACTTAATCTTTCATCTGATTCTTACTATGGCATTCTGAAGGAGCCGTTGACTGTCATTCATCCGCTGCTGGGGTGTAGCGACCCCTACAGCCTCACACGAGTACTGCATGAAGTGGAGCCCCGCTATGTTGTCCTGTATGATGCAGAGCTGTCTTTTGTGCGTCAGTTGGAAGTGTATAAGGCAAATCGCCCAGGAAAGCCTCTCAGGTGTGTAAAGATATTAAAAGAAGCAACATTCGCCAAGCTATTGGAAACCATGACGTTAAAACTTCCTTCACTGCCTTTTGCAGAGTTTACTTCCTAATTTACGGCGGCTCTACCGAGGAGCAGAGATACCTGACCACACTGCGAAGAGAAAAGGAGGCCTTTGAACATTTAATCAGGTAAGCCAGTCCTGTGTTAATGTGAGCGAACGTTATCAAGCCAACGTGATCCGAATCAGAAAGGAACCAAGCTTGTAACCACCGGCTTGCATATTTTCTATTTGTACCTTTCAATGTTTCTGCTAAATCATAAAAGAGAGTCTGACCAGGTAAGATACATTTATGGATTGTGGGGGGTAATCAGAAATAAAGGAGGAGGAATCGATTTAGGGAGGAAATGGTTAAGGAGAAGTGGCAAGAAGTTAAAAGGTGGTGAACAGGACAGAGGAAAAAGTCAGTCAGTCATTCTCCAACCCACCAATCCCTGCCAACACAGGGCGCAAGGCAAGAACAAATCCCGGGCAGGGCCCCCTGCAGGGCACACACACATACACACACACACACCAAGCACACACTAGGGACAAGTTAGGATCACCAGTGCACCTAACATGCATGTCTTTGGACTGTGGGAGGAAACCAAAGCACCCGGAGGAAACCCACACACACAAGGGTGGAGTGGTGGCTCTGAGGCTAGGGATCTGCACTGGCAATCGAAAGGTTGCCAGTTCAACTCCCGTAAATGTCAATAGGGACTGTGCTCTGTTGGGCCCTTGAGCAAGGCCCTTAACCTGCAATTGCTGAGTGCTTTGAGTAGTGAGAAAATTATTATAATTAAACATGCAAACTCCACGCAGGGAGGATCTGGGAAGCGAACCCAGTTCTCCCTACTGTGAGACCGCAAGCGCTACCACTGCGCCACCGTGCCACCCCAGAGGAAAAGTTGGACAGGGAACTGCAGGACTCCAACAGATGAACACCCAAGTGGTGGGGGGGTTGAAGAAAGGCCCTGAAGGGATAGCAGATCCATTTTTCTTTTTGCTGTGTATTTAGGAGAGGCGCCTAGGTGACTGTTTCTTTTGAATTTTTAACTGAATTGTGCAGCAATCACCCTGATTAATGAATATAAAAATTAAATTTGAACTTTTTAACCGACTTTCAAAGGAATACTCCATAAAATTATCATTTTTTTAGATGCTATTTACCCCATATAGTTTGTGGTCATGACCAAGAAAACTTTTTATTCTCATGTTTCCCTACTTTATTGAGATCACAAAGTTTCTAATTAAATGAATATCTATGGTGACCAAAGCTGGAACACGGCAAACAATTTAAAAACATCCATTAAAAAAATTCTCATTTTACTTGTGTTGCATATTCCACATTTCACGTCATCTACAGGTGCATGTTAGTGAATTAGAATATCATTGAAAAGTCCATTTATTTCAGCAATTCAGTTCAAAAAGTAAAAGTTGTATATTATATAGATTCATCACACACAGAGTTATATATTTCAAGTGGTTATTTCTTTTCATTTTGCGGATTATGGCCTACAGGTGATGAAAACCCAAAATTCAGTATTTCAGAAAAGTGAAATATTACATAAGACCAATAAAAAAATGATTGTTAATACAGAAATGTTGGCCTACTCAAACGTATGCCTATGTACACACTCAGTACTTGGTCAGGGCTCCTTTTGCATGAATTACTGCATCAATGTGGCGTGGCATGGAGGCGATCAGCCTGTGGCACTGCTGAGGTGCTATGGAGGCCCAGGATGCTTTGATAGCGAGCGGCCTTCAGCTCGTCTGCATTACGAGGTCTGGTGTCTCTCATCTTCCTCTTGACAATATTTTTACATCCTATATGTCACACTTTTCCTCAGGTCAGGGGTCCTCAGTCACGGTCCTGGAGAGCCGCAGTGGCTGCAGGTTTTTGCTCCAACCCAGTTGCTTAATAAAAAGCACTTATTGCTAAAGTAACACTTCTGCTTCGCTTAAGTGATTTTGAGCCCTTATTGCTTAATTTTGTCTTAAACAGCTATTTTAATTGCTCCTTATTATCAATAACATGCAAATGACAAGAGAGAGCAGCATTTCTCCATTTCGCTTCTTTACATTTACACCTGTGTGTATTTATCTGCACTATTGGGTTTAATGAAATACTTGGAAGAAAAATGAAGAGAAAAAAGTGAAGGACTGAGAATTACTCGTCCATTTTAGCCTTCAAATCATTTGCATGATAGAAAGGGAAAGAAAATCTAGGATATGAGAATGAGCTGACATAGCAGAGTTAATTTAATTTCGTAGCTTGTTAGTGCTTTATTGGCAAGAATTGCTTTCTAATTAAGCAACCAGGTCAGAACAAAAACCTGCAGCCACTGCGGCTCTCCAGGACTGGGATTGAGGACCCCTGCCCCAGGTCAATGGAATTAAGCAATGGGGCAGGCCTTGTAAGTGCTTCACCATTTCTAACTCGCTCTGCCTCACAACACATACTCGCACACAACCAAACAAACACCTTATACACAGTTTATCAGGATGGCTCTGCACCTTCTCACAGTTTCTCTCTTTCCCCTCCAGGTTCTGCCCCATATCATGGCATCCCACTGTCACTCTCTCCCCAGCCCACGGCCTTCTGACAGCATCTGCCTCTCTCTCCCTTTCTCTCTCTCTCTCCCCCCCACCCAGGCTCCGCCCCTTTTGACAGCATCTGTCTGTCTGTCTCTCTCTCCCCACCCAGGCTCCGCCCCTTCTGACAGTATCTGTCTCTCTTTCTCCCTCTCCCCCCACCCAGGCTCCACCCCTTCTCAACACTTTTATAAAAGGGTGGAGAAGCAATGAGGCAGTTTGTAAACACTAGGGAAATGAACTGATTTTTTTCTAATTTGAAGTGTGAATCGGGGACTTTTTTACTGTTTGATTTTTACTTTCTGGCATACGAAGTATAGAGGAAATATTGGAATTGTCCAAAAATTCCATTTCAAGATTTTGGTGAATCGCGACGTTTTAGACCTCCCCGAGTCCAACAGTACCATTTTTGGAATTGTGTGTGTGTGTGTAAACACGATAACTTGAGTACACTTTCACTTAGGTCAACCAAATTTTTCATACAAGTATTGGGTGCTGTAAAACTGATTGTTCAAATTTTTATTTCTCAAAGCTCTCTTTCTCTTCCAGGCTTTGCCCCCTCCAGTCTCTCTCTCTGTCTCTTTAGCCCCCCCTTCCCCAGCCCATGTGACCACTCCAGATCTTTAATGCCAGAAATGTCACTGATTATTATTATTATGTTCATTAGAACGGCGAGTGTGGTGGCAGAGGATTAAAGGACCAGTTCATTTGTCTTTTTTTTTTTGGTATGCTTTAATTTATTATTTGGCTTTCTCACCATTTAGGGAGAAAGCAAGCATGGTTGTTCCAGAGGAGAGGGAGGGCCGTGGAGATACAAACCTGGATCTGCTCCGAGATGCCACGCCGGCCAATGCCACCACGGACACTCGCAAAGCAGGTCGGTCTTTCTTTTTATTTTATGATCACTAACACCTGATATTCAAATTCTGCATCCCGTTTCAGGTTTGGTTAGCTGCTGTTGTGCGTCCGCTGGTTAGTAAGTCATTAAAGGCACAGAACCTTCCTTTTTATCTCCCCTAATTTGGTTTAACTCTTCCTTGTGGATTAATGTAAACTGCTCTCCACTTGTGCCTTTCTGTCATTTTGTAATGGGACACTTGCTGGGGAGGTGTACACCACACAGCGATGATTAGGTTATGAAGCCATTTCGGCAGTATTCCATTCCTCAGGACAGCAATGGATGCCGAGCTTTAAGTCAAAGCTCATTCCAGCAGTTCCAGTAGCCACTCACTATAACAAAATGGAAATTGGGTTTGCAACTCAGCTTTGTCTCGTTTGTTTGTGTCCTGCAGGTGGACAGGAAGGTAAAGGGGAAGCCGCACGGGTGATTGTGGACATGCGGGAATTCCGTAGTGAACTGCCTGCCTTGCTCCATCGTCGCGGTTTGGACATAGAGCCCGTCACGCTGGATGTAGGGGACTACATCCTGTGTCCAGACACCTGTGTGGAGCGCAAAAGCATCAGCGACCTGATTGGCTCTCTTAACAACGGACGGCTGTACACTCAGTGCCTGTCCATGTCGCGCTTCTACCGACGGCCCGTTCTGCTCATCGAGTTTGACCCAAGAAAGCCTTTCTCCCTGACCGCGAGAACCGACATCCGCCAGGAGATCTCGGCCAACGACATCACCTCCAAGCTGACGCTCCTCACCCTTCATTTCCCACGACTACGTCTTCTCTGGTGCCCATCGCCTCACGCTACCGCCGAACTGTTTGAGGAGCTGAAAAGGAACCGACCTCAGCCAGATGCCACAGCTGCCATGGCCGTCACCGCTGAATCGGAAACAGTCCCAGAATCCTCGGACCTCTATAATCCAGGGCCGCAGGACTTTCTGCTAAGGATGCCTGGCATCAGTGCCAAGAACTGCAGAGCACTCATGAGCAAAATCCACAGCCTGGCAGACCTTGTAACCCTGAGTCAGGAAAAGCTGGCAGAGATCTTGGGAAATGCCATCAATGCACGTCTGCTGCATGAGTTTATACACAATCCAGGTACTCAGATGGCAGTGCCCAAAAACAGGAAGGAGGGTAAGGGAAAGAGATAGCTGGCAGCATGGACCAGCTCCATGATAGGTCAACCTGTGAATTTTGAACTGATTGATCTGAATGGAGTGATGGAAAAGCGCAAGAGGCGTCCCCATCACATCCACGGACCCCATTCATCATACTGTGGAGTAGACAAATTGAGATCTGGGGCTCAGGGGCTGAAAAATCTCTCTAGTTTTGTACTGTAAATTATAAATGGAAGAGCAAACTTTTTAACATGGCATAAAATAAATTATATGAGCTATGCAGGCAAACGCAGTGTATCCTCATTTGCCCTCAAAATTGAGTGTCGCCCGCACTTCATATAAATGAAGTGTTTGGACAAAACAAAAAATAACGCCCCCCCCACCCGTAACCTTCAGCGTATCTGTGCTGTTTTCATCAGGTTTCCACATGCAAAACTGGCACTAAATATCCCTGCACGTTTTCATGAAATTCACCATGTTAACATTTGACCACTTGCACCACCACTGCATTCTGGGATAGTAAGGGACGGTGATGAACAAATAAACAATATCATTACCATCATACTGAATTAACAAGGAATATCAACAGCAAACTGAATACATTAACACCTCTAACGTCGTTCCCTCCTTATATGGTAAAGCTCGGCCATCAAACCCTGCCCACAGTCTGACCACGCCCATCCTGTGTTCTGCTTCGGCACATACAGCTGAGGGGGTCTCGCTGGTCTGCCTTCAGGAACGCCGGGCGACCAAGAAAAAGGAAACGTACATACCAGCTGAAGTAGCCCCTCTCAAGGTAAAGCAGACGCCGTGAACTAATCTGTAGTTGAAGTTGCACCAAATGTTTCTCTGTTTTAAGACGGACGAGTTTGCAAATTCAGCCATTGCTTTTTTTTCAGTGGGAGATTTAGAAATTTTAATCATGCATACAGTGAACTGTATTTGAGATATTTTAGCAAAAATGGAGCTGTTCTGACCCTTTTTGTTAATCTTTTATTGAATTTATTAAAAGCAGGTAACATTCCATACAATCAAGTGAAAACTTAACAACCCTCACCCATGAGAAAGAGAGGAAGGCCGTCAGCCAGAGCGTAGTAAAGAAAGAAAGGAGACCAATAGAAATGCTTATTCTAAAATATTATTGATTAGGTCCTGCCAGGTTTTAAAAAAAGTTTTTGTGTGAGAATTTGATTTTTTACAATTTCAAATTTAGATACATATATAGATAGATGGGCGGCACGGTGGCGCAGTGGAGTTTGGATGTTCTCCCCATGTCTGCGTGGGTTTCCTCCGGGCCGCTCCGGTTTCCTCCCACAATCCAAAGACATGCAGGTTAGGTGGATTGGCGATTCTAAATTGGCCCTAGTGTGTGCTTGGTGTGTTTGTGTGTGCCCTGCGGTGGGTTGGCACCCTGCCCAGGATTGGTTCCTGCCTTGTGCCCTGTGTTGGCTGGGATTGGCTCCAGCAGACCCCTGTGACCCTGTATTCGGATTCAGCGGGTTAGAAGATGGATGGATGGATATAGATAGATAGATATATCTACTGTATATAGAGATATATGATATAGAATATATATGTGTAGAGAGAGAGAGAATATAATATATATATATATATATACACAGTGGTGTGAAAAACTATTTGCCCCCTTCCTGATTTCTTATTCTTTTGCATGTTTGTCATGAAATGGCTTTATAACCTTTACCAGACTGATAGATCTCAATGACTTCTGTTCTCATTTGTTCCTGAATTTCTTTGGATCTTGGCATGATGTCTAGCTTTTGAGGTGCTTTTGGTCTACTTCTCTGTGTCAGGCAGCTCCTATTGAAGTGATTTCTTGATTGAAACAGGTGTGGCAGTAATCAGGAAATTGAACTCAGGTGTGATACACCACAGGTAGGTGATTTGTTAACAAGGGGCGATTACTTTTTCACACAGGGCCATGTAGGTTTGGATTTTTTTTCTCCTAAATAATAAAACCATCATTTAAAAACTGCATTTTGTGTTTACTTGTGTTATATTTGACTAATGGTTAAATGTGTTTGATGATCAGAAACATTTTGTGTGACAAACATGCAAAAGAATAAGAAATCAGGAAGGGGGCAAATAGTTTTTCACACCACTGTGTGTGTATGTATATAGTGTATGTGTATACAGAGAGAGAGAAATAGGTAGATATTGTGGCAGATGGCCAGGAACCAAGCCTGGTCAGGACCCCCCTTTGGATCGGGGGGAGCAGTCCTGGGATGCACACTACGTCCCCCAGAACACTTGTTGGCAGCCCCCCTGGGTTGCATCGGAGCCAATATTTTGCCACACCGGAGTTCATTCCTGTTAGACTCCATGGCCACCACCAGGGGGAGCTGCACGGCCTAACGAGGCCGTCTGGGTGGGAACGCAGCCACACCCGGAGGTGCAGCCCAGCCAGTAGGTCAACGAGCACCTCCAGCACTTCCAGGTGGGCAATAAAAGGAGCCGACAGTCACCACTCCGCACACCAGGAGGAGGTGGAGGATTAAGAAGAGTGTTTTCTGGTGGTGTTTTGCTTTGTGCTTTTGTGTGTTTTGGGACTGTTAGGGCTGAGGGACACGGGGAAGATGTGGCCCCCAGCTGAAAATAATAAATGTTTTTGTTCATTTTTACGTGCCTCTGTTGTTAGTCAGTGTTGGGTCAACGCCTATAAAGCTCCTTTGCAACAATATATTCGAATTACAACAGTAATTCGGTCGGTGGAAGACCAGATGATGTTAATGGTTGTAGATATTCTTCATGATATTGTGGGTTGATGTTTTCATCTTCCGCACCATCATCACCAACTGTTTCAGCAGAGACTATTGAAATGCATTTAACCAATCGACAGTGTTGCCATTAATTCGTTTGACTTCATCATTTCTCTGTGCTAGGATTGCCTGTGTACTCATTTCTTCAGTTGATAACCCTTCGGGATGAAATTTTTCAATAAGATTTGGACATAAGTCTTCTTTTATTGGGAACTTAAAGTGAGGAAAACATAAAAGTGTATAAGAGCTAAGAGAGCAGGAACTGTGTCTGACAAAAGCATTCACACCAATGAGAGGTGAGAGGGGCCATGAATATGGTTGAGAGGAGAGCGGGACTTGGAGAAATCTCTTGAAAAAAGTCTCGTCTTGTCCCAAGATGTTTTTATATAATAGAAAGATATTCTAGAAATGCTGTCTGAGTTCTCACCACTGATCATATCTCTTCTGGAATAGAAGTGGTGGGAGTTGTGGAAAACTGGGCAGATTATGTTTAGCAAAGTGTCTGATTTGGAAAGAGGGGGAAAAACTGTGTTGATGGAAGACTAAATTTGGAGTGTAATTGTTCATAGGATGCGCAGACATTATTTTTATACAAATCTCAAAGTGATTTAATCCCATTTGTTTTCCAAACTTTGAAAACTGTAAGTTCAAGAGGGTGGAAAAAAGGTGGTTATGTCGAGGTGCCACAGATAAAATATTCTCTGACTTAAAGTGCTTCCTACATTGGCTCCAAATTCTCAGTGAACGACGGACAAGTGAGTTGTTAGTAGATTGATGATAACTCGTATTTACTGGGGCACAAAGTAAGGAATATAAAGAAGTGCTGCCGGGCTCCATTTCTATTGCAGACCAAGCCTGGGTGTGTTCATCTATTTGCCGACACATTTTCTTGAACGTGTGTACCAAATTTCAACGAATCAGTCCACTGGGAGCCAAGTTGTGGGCAGACAGACCCGGCTATTGCAGTAGGTCATTTTCATATTATATGCAGACTAAACTAAAATGGAGGATTTTCAAATGGAGTATGATATTTTTAAATCTAAAAAAAACCAAACAGTGCCTGTTTTTGCAGTAGTTTTCCAGCAGAGAGCAGCAGACTTTATAGTTAAACTAGGCAGACCCGCCTTTTATGGCGACCGACTTTTAAGTTGACCACCTCTTAAGGCAATTCAATATGTAGATCAATTTGATATCTTATACAAACTCATTAAATTAGGGTTAGTCATTAATCATTGTGTGAATTTCCCCTTGGGATTAATAAAGTATCTATCTATCTCTAATTTGGTTATATTGCATTTGAGCGGTATTACTTTAATACTCGTAGTTTCTGTTATTTTTGTGATGAAATTTAAACTTTTTTTCTATATTCAGGTCGCCCTTTTGAACCCCCCTGATATTTACTACGCGGTGAGGCATTTGTACTCCATCAACATGAATTATTTCCAGAGACATCATTTTGTCTATTTTTCCAGCGCATCGCACACAAAAGCAAGGGAACGATGGGAGCAGCAGAACTCTGCTCACGTCATGTCGCCTGCATCATAAGCTGCAAGTAGTAAGTCTGTGATAAGCAGAATACCGCTACGCTTTCCACTCACGGGACGGAAGGACAATCCCGACCGCTTTTATATAGTAAGTAAGAAAGAAGAAGAAGATATCGCACAGTCTGGAGTAGAAAATCATCTGTTACCTGGAAAAACAAAACTACAAATCCCATCGTGCATTGCAAAATGGACAGAGCGTGTGTGAAACTCCACGCCTACATAGTACTCACAGAACGGAAGGACAATCCTGACTGCTTTTATATAGTAACTAAGAAAGAAGAAGAGATATTGAACAGTCTGGAGTAGAAAATCATCTGTTACCTGGAAAACAAAACTACAAATCCCATCGTGCATTGCAAAATGGACGGGGCGTGTGTGAAACTCCGCACCTGCGTAGCACTCACGGGACGGCAGGACAATCCTGACCGCTTTTATATAGTAAGTAAGAAAGAAGAAGAAGATATCGCACAGTCTGGAGTAGAAAATCATCTGTTACCTGGAAAAAAAAAACTACAAATCCCATCGTGCATTGCAAAATGGACAGGGCGTGTGTGAAACTCCGCGCCTGCGTAGCACTCACGGGACGGCAGGACAATCCCGACCGCTTTTATATAGAAGGATTCTCCTGTTATATTGCCAAACCTGAGCAGATATAAGGGTGAGTCTGACTTACAGAGAGACGTGTTGTTCCAACTTCTCTCTCTTTTATTGTTCAGTGTCTCGGAGGGATGTAGTGAATCAGACGCACATACTGAACTGGCCGTTTTGTGGTTTAAAGTCCATGTTTTGAAAATGGAGTCGTAAAGATGTCAAAATGGGGGTGAGACCTCCGAAAATGAGCCAAGAAGCAGGCCAGAAACCTTACACGCCAGTCCAAAAGGGGCTCACATAGCCCACCTTACTCAAAACTATGATCAGTAGGCTTCTGCCCTAGGAGATCCTAAACAAGAGAGCTGGCGACAGAACAAGGAAAGTCTCAAAATAAAGCAAAAGCCCGGCAAGGAGGAGGATAACCGTAAACCCCTGCTTTGTGCACAGAAGGGCAAATCAGGAATCCTTATACATTTGGATTTAATAAACAAAAATAGAAAATGACAAGAAAATTCTCAAAAAAGGCAAAGCAAGTTTCAATTCACAATGCAAAAGCTGTAAACCGAAGAACGATGTTAGCAAAGCCAATACTTTACATTACTCCAAATACAAACTGAATGATCTCCTAACCTGAACTCTCTTGGTTCCGGTTTAATAAATCAGTCGGGTGGCATCAGGGTGAACACGTCTCCTGTGGCACCACCCACAAACTACTAGGAATGGAGGCACATTCAAAGTAGCTGAACATGCACTACTGGTTATAAGTTTTAGAACACCTCAGTTTATCTTCAAATGAAATCAGTTGAAATGCAATGAATGACCTAAAATGGTGAAAAGGTTAGCAGTAAACTGTCGGAGGTTTAAATTTAAAGTTTAGTTTAGCAAAAAGTGAAAAAAAGGAAATATCGGAATAGTATTACAAATGGGCCTTCTTCAGGGAACAACTAACAGGTTACAACCTGCAGATGTTCTGCAGCAATTCAAGTAAATGAAAGCCTTGCAGGTGGAAGCAAACAATTTGCACAGGTGTCCCAACTTCTGTTGATTACTTAAAACCTCCTCCGTCTGTCTTAAAGCAGAGTTGGAACAGACTGTCACTATACCTTCTGAAATACTCCAGTGAGGTGTTCTGAAACTTTTGACCAGTAGTTTAGTTACAAACAAAGGAAAATACATAAAAATATGAAAAATAATTCGTAGTTCAAATGACAAAAGCCGCACCACCTAAAATACACAAAAATACAGACCCATACGTAACAATCCAGAGCCGTAGCCACTAAGCCACATTGCCTAAAAAGAACAAAAAACAAAACAAAACTACTGACAGGATAGTCTCTCTATTATAAAAAAAAAAATCTTGGGAGGGAGACGAGGAAGTGAGACAAAGACAGATGCTGGTACAGGCTTTTAGATGATCGACGCGCAGTGCAAAAAGCAGAACACGCACCTCGCCGTCAGCAGCTGATCCGTCCACATCTCCTTAGCGTGCGTTCAGCTCCCCCACCTTCACAACACGAGCACGAAAGACGTGAAGTGGCAGGAACGTAGCGCACCTCCCATAGATTGAGCAAAGCGATCGAGACCAGATCATCTCGGAGAGACACTTTGACGTCACGCGACACTAGACATTACAACCTTAGGAAGCAAACACCCGTGAGACGGTGACTTTTGCACGTCATGCCCTACTTACAAACAATTTAAAACAAGTTCACGGACATCTGACCTAGCAGTTGTTGGAATGCTTTTGGCAGACACAGTTCATGTGCTCCCAGCTCTTAAAACAACGGCAAGCAGAACACACAGCTTGCCAGCAGCAGCAGCAGTAAGACAGCAGATGATCCGACCGCATCTCCTTCCCGTGCGTTCAGCTCCCACCTCAACCCGACCCGCCCGCCCTTCACAACGCTAGCGGCAGAGACGCGAAGTGGCAAAAGGACAGCTACTGTATATCAATCAATCAATCAACATTTATTTATATAGCACATATTCATACAAAAAAAATGTAGCTCAAAGTGCTTTACAAAATGAATAGAGAAATAGAAGACACAATAAAAGATAAACATAAGTCAACATTAATTAACATAGAATAAGAGTAAGGTCCGATGGCCAGGGTGGACAGAAAAACAAAAAAACCTCCAGGCGGCTGGAGAAAAAAATAAAATCTGTAGGGGTTCCAGACCAAGAGACCGCCCAGTCCCTCTGGGCAATCTACCTAACATAAATCAGACAGTCCTCTTTGTATTTAGGGTTCTCATGGAAGGACCTGATGATGATGGTCACGTAGACTTCTGGCTTTCAGTCCATCAATGTAGGCTTTTAAATGATTGATACAAAGCATGACAAGCAGAACACGCAACTCGCCAGGGGCAGCAGCAAGCCAGCAGATGTTCTGACCGCATCTCCTTAGCATGCGTTTAGCTCCTCCCCAGCAATGCAAGCAGTGTTTTATTTATATATATATATATATATATATATATATACAGTGGGATGCAAAAGTTTGGGCAACCTTGTTAATAGTCATTATTTTCCTGTATAAATCGTTGGTTGTTACGATAAAAAATGTCAGTTAAATATATCATATAGGAGACACACACGGTGATATTTGAGAAGTGAAATGAAGTTGATTGGATTTACAGAAAGTGTGTAATAATTGTTCAAACAAAATCAGGCAGGTGCATAAATCTGGGCACCACAAAAAAGAAATGAAATCAATATTTAGTAGATCCGCCTTTTGCAGAAATTCCAGCCTCTAAACGCTTCCTGTAGGTTCCAATGAGAGTCTGGATTGTGGTTGAAGGTATTTTGGACCATTCCTCTTTACAAAACATCTCTAGTTCATTCAGGTTTGATGGCTTCCGAGCATGGACAGCTCTCTTTAACTCACACCACAGAGTTTCAATTCTATTCCGGTCTGGGGACTGAGATGGCCATTCCAGAACGTTCTACTTGTTCCTCTGCATGAATGCCTTAGTGGATTTTGAGCAGTGTTTCAGGTCGTTGTCTTGTTGAAAGATCCAGCCCCGGGCGCAGCTTCAGCTTTGTCACTGATTCCTGGACATTGGTCTCCAGAATCTGCTGATACTGAGTGGAATCCATGCGTCCCTCAACTTTGACAAGATTCCCAGTCCCTGCACTGGCCACACAGCCCCACAGCATGATGGAACCACCACCATATTTGACTGGAGGTAGCAGGTGTTGTTCTTGGAATGCTGTGTTCTTTTTCCTCCATGCTTAACGCCCCTGGTTATGCCCACATAACTCCATTTTAGTTTCATCAGTCCACAGCACCTTAGTCCAAAATGAAGCTGGCTTGTCCAGATGTGCTTGAGCAGACCTCAAGCGGCTCTGTTTGTGCTTCCTCTTCATCACTCTCGCATACAGCATCTCCTTGTGTAAAGTCGCGAATGGTTGAACGATGCCCAGTGACTCCATCTGCTGCAAGATGATGTTGTAGGTCTTTGGTGCTGGTCTGTGGGTTGACTCTGACTGTTCTCACCATTCGTCGCTTCTGTTTCTCCGAAATCTTTCTTGGTCTGCCACTTCGAGCCTTAACTTGAACTGAGCCCGTGGTCTTCCATTTCCTCAATATGTTCCTAACTGTGGAAACAGACAGCTTCAATCTCTGGGACAGATTTCTGTATCCTTCCCCTAAACCGTGATGGTGAACAATCTTTGTCTTCATGTCATTTGAGAGTTGTTTTGTGACCCCCATGTTGCTACTCTTCAGAGAACATTAAAGGAGGAGGGAAACTTACAATTCCATCCATCCATCCATTTTCTAACCCGCTGAATCCGAATACAGGGTCGCGGGGGTCTGCAGGAGCCAATCCCAGCCAACACAGGGCACAAGGCAGGAACCAATCCTGGGCAGGGTGCCAACCCACCGCAGAAACTTACAATGGACCCCCTTAAATACTCGGATTCACCTGTGTATGTAGGTCAGGGGTCACTGAGCTTACAAAGCCAATTGGAGTTTCAATAATTAGTTCTAAAAGTTTGGGAATCAATAAAATGACAACGGTGCCCAAATTTCTGCACCTGCCTGGTTTTGTTTGAACAATTATTGCACACTTTCTGTAAATCCAATAAACTTCATCTCACTTCTCAAATATCACTGTGTGTGTCTCCTATATGATATATTTAACTGACATCAACCAACGATTTATACAGGAAAATAACGACTATTAACAAGGTTGCCCAAACTTTTGCATCCCGCTGTATATAAATGTCCCACGAGAAAGCGATTTAACCACGCCCAGGGCCGGAAATAACAGACGAATAGAAGTAAAAGTAAAAATAATGCATATGTAACAATTCCCATGAAAATAAAAATCTCTTTAAATTGTATATCCGGTAAACCAAACCCGGGGGTGAGTGAGCAAAGCGAGCAGGGGGCTAATCTTAATAAAAATAAGATTCAGGAAGCATGGAATACACTGGGATTGGCAGAAGGTGAAAACTCGATAATTACGCCATCTGCATTCAAACAAGCTTCCCTGTGAGCGGTTTGCGGCGGCCATGTCAAACTTATAAAAGTAACTTCTTTTCGGAGACTCGAAACTCGCACTTCTCTCGGCTTCCCCTTCTGCCAAGGGACACTCCTAAAACAGCAGCTGTCCACCCGATCCTGTTTCTATCCCACACCACTGATGTGCTGGAGAGGTCAAAGCGAGCAAGAAGCCGGCCAGTCGAGTTACTTCTGTCTGCTTGGATGTTCCTCCGGAGCGTTGGCTTATTTCTTGCTGTTCACAGCTGGCACAGTCGCACTCTTTATTTTTAGGCCATGGATGACAAACCCATGTTATTTTTATCTAGAACTGCACGTTCTTTCTTTTCGGTTGGCTTGTCTTTCTGTCATTCTTTTATTATCATCTTTTCTTAAATTTGGCTCTTGAGAAGACCGAATGAGGTGCGGAGACTTGGCTGAGACGCACAATGGCAGCACATCTGGGACTGTAACTCGGATCCGCCTGGCCACCCGATGACTTCAGGGTGAGCAGATGGCTTCATAAGAATGGGGAGGTGCTCTGTAGGCAGCGTTTTTCAAATCCGCTTTTTAATTAAAAGTTCACGTTGGTTTCAATTCATGCCACTAAACAAACTGGCAATTAGTTGGTCGTGTCGTAAATTAAGTCTTAAGAAGAGCGATGGCCAGTTGGAACCGATGACTCACTGGAAGGCTTTGTGACCCTTGCCAAGTAAAACTAGAAATGGCATTTGTAAATTGTAGAAAATGAGTTTTGTGACATAAATATTTTATCCATTTCCTGGTGGTAGACTCTGGCTCGCTACCACCTAAAAAATTTAATTAAGCAAATCCATAAAATAAGTGATGACAGATGAATACGTGAAACGTTGCGATGCCAAGTTTGTTGGATTTTTTTTTAGCCTTTTACTTATCATTTGCAGGCTCATCTCCACCCCTGACTCTTGTAATGTCAGCCTTCATCGTAGTGTCTTTTTCAAAATACTCACTTGTACAGTCGCGGCCCAAAGTTCGGAGAAGGACCCCAGTGTTGGTTTTCACCAAGTGTGCTGTTTCGGTGTTTTTAGATCTTTTGTCAGATGTTTCTATGGGATACTGAAGTAGAATTACAAGCAGTTCAGACGTTTCAAAGGTTTTTATTGACGATGACATGAAGTTTATGCTCAGAGTCCATATTTGCAGTGTTGGCCCTTCTTTCTTTTTCAAGATCTCTGTAATTCGCCCCGGCAGGCTGTCTGACCATCAACTTGTGGGCCAAATCCTGACCGATGGCAGCCCATTCTTACATCAATGCTTGAAGGAGTTTGTCAGAATTGGTGCATTTTTGTTTGCACACCCGCCTCTTAATGATTGACCACAAGCTCTCCATGGAATGTTTCCTGGCCATGGACCCCAAATGTCAATGTTTTGTTCCCCATACCACTTAGTTCTCACTTTTACCTTGTGGCCCGGTGCTCCATCCTGCTGTGGGTCACCTAACTATTCTTGGATGGTTGGGAGAAGTTGCTCTCGCAGGATGTTTTGGTCCCATTCTTTATTCACGGTGTGATGGACGGCCGGGTCCCCTTCCCGAGCCGGGGCGCCCCTGCTGCATATTGTAGCGACCCGTGGTGGAGTCTTTAAAGATTTTAGAGCCGAACTCTGCCGTGCACCTCTCCCAAGCTGGAGGCTAGCGGATTGCCAGCGTTATGCACGCAGCTGCACCCAGCTCTTTAGATAACGAGCACTCGTGTCCCATACACCGCACGACTCTGAGTGTCTCGGCAATAATTGCTTAGATAGAATCTTAGTAATGATACAGCTCTGTCCTGTTGTATCTTTTTATTAACAGATAGCCAGTAAAACAAAGCTTAAAAACTCATTGAATAGCCATGGTCAAGGTCATTTACAGAGCCATCTTTCTCATTGATGGTAACTATTTACAATAACAACAACCCCGGACGGCGATAACCCACCCCACTGATTGAGCACAAACACATACAACACTTATAACAAGAAAGACAATTAGGTTACTAAGTTAATTTCGACACAACAATAAGCTTTACATAAATTACCCATAAATTCCCCACAAACTATTTACATAAATTACCCATACGGCGTCACTCCGCCAGCGCTTGCTGCCGGTCGTTACAATATGTTGGACAGCTCAATACCTCCCCCAGGACGCTTGGTGGCAGCCTCCCTGGCCGATGTTCATTTCCCAGTCAGGCCGGTTCATGCGACGCGACGCATGCTGCAGCGGACGCTCCTGCTACGCAAGCGTTGTAGTGTTTATACTTGCGCGCGTACTTTACGTAAATCTGGAGGAATCCACCAGGTGGCAGTGAGATATTATCGCGGTGAGAACATGTTCGGCTTCTCTGTGTTGTGAATTGCCTAGAATACCTATTAAATTCCAATAACACCTTAACGCAATATCTCTGAAAAAGATGTTTATTGATTAAATCCATAAATCCAGGGATGTATGTGTCCATTCCAGCAAGCATTGGGCACGACTGAGAAACAGTCCCTTGACGAGGTCTCCGCTCATCGCAAGGTGAATACAGGCACACACACACACTGGCGTCATTTTAGCGGCACCAAATCCCCAAATCTGCATATCTTTGGAAGGAAACCGAGCACAGTGTGGAATACCAGCAACATAACGTAACTCCCTGCGAGACAGCAGTGCTATCGCTCCGCCACCGTGACACCCCCATGTGTGTATTTATTAACAGTATATTCATTATTTAAATGAAATTATATGTAAAATGTAACATACACATTTTAATGCATTTCATCATGAAAGTGATATCAAGTATAAATCTAAAGATTCTAAATGTGCAGAGAGTTGGAATATCAGACTGTAACAACCGGTGGTTGAGTATTGAAATTCTCGGAGCCGAACTCTACTGCGCACTTCCCCCAAGCTGGTCGGCCAGCGCCATGCACGCAGCTGTGCCTAGCTCATTAAGCAAGCTAACATCGTGTCCCATACACCGCACGACTCCGAGTGTCTCCGTACGTAATTGCAAAGATGGAATCTAGCAACACACAGCTCTGTCCTTTTGTATCTTTTTATTAGAGCAGATAGTCAGAAACAAAGCTCAACATATTGCAAGGTCATTCAGAAAGACATCCTTCTCTATGATGGTAACTGTTACACTTACCACTCCTGGGCTGCAAATGACCCAAGCCCACCCAAGCAACTGCAACACAAACACATAACATTTATAGTACAACAGGAAATCAATTTCCTTGCTTGCCCAGTACAAACAGTAACATTACAGAAATACCCACAATGCACCATGCCGCCAGGCCAGCGCTGACTGCCGGGTCATTACAATAAGTTTAATTTGTTCTGTTTGGCGATCTATTGTTGCTTTCTCGCTGCTGAAGCAAAATGCCGACATACAAATCGTTTCGTGGTGCTTTTATATTGCGCGTAGCATATTTCGATCGTAATGACACGATAGATTTTAAAAGTCTCACATACCATCTTTTGTGCCATCTATTTTTATTGTTTTACTTTACCTGCTCTCAGGTCCAAGAAGCTCGTAGCGATTAAAAACTGGGATGACGTTTGCGACCGTCTGCTTTAATGATAAAGTAAACTACGAGGTTAAAGTGGACATTTCGAGATTAAAGCCGAAATTTCCACTTTAATCACAAAGTACACGTTTTCACCGTGTCCTTTATTTTTTTCTCAGTGGCTCAAATATAACGCTATACATTATGTTGCTGTTGTTAAGTTGCAAAAAAAAAAAATAAAAAAGACGGCACAAAAGATGGTATGTTATACTTTTTAAAATGTATTGTGTCATTACGATCGGGAATATGCGACGCTTGAATATAAAAGCACCACGAATGCATCTGTATGTCGGCATTTTGCTTCAACACTTTGAACCATTCATCAAACAGCAAAGCGCGCACATCGATCCCCGTAGGATCTCCATTGAGGTTTGCTGTCACATGTAGATAGTAAACAGAGACTCTGACGTCACGTTCCGACTCTTAACACACTGCGCCCCCCGACTTTTTGCTGGTACTGCAACTCGCGCACGCGTCGCGTTAATTTCTGAAGACCTGCTCAGAGGACGCGTGAAATGAACGCTGGGAACGCGTGGCAGCCATGATGCGGGCGCGTACGCGTTCTGAGCGTGAAGTATAAATGAGCCCTCACCGCGTGGCTCCATGGGACATGGAGTCCTCCACAGCCTGGTTGGGAGATGGGGTGGCGGAGAACCCGGCTGGACGAATCATCAGCCCCACCCGGAGGTGCAATTGGGACCAGGTGGTCAAGCGCCTGGAACACTTCCGAGTGGGCTATAAACGGCCAGAATCGGGAGGAAGTGGACGAGGTTGCCTGGGAGGAGTGGTGGTGCAAGGTGGAGAGTTGTTGGTGTGCTTAAAGTGCTTTTGGGACTGCGTATTGCCTGTGGGTCACAGGGAAGACGTGCGCCCACGGGTGAAGAAAAATAAAAGCCTGTGTGATTTTTACACGTGCCTCTGCGTCAGTCTGTGCTGGGTTGGGCGCCCTATAGCGCCTTTATCACAACGGCTGTGTTCTTAGGCCAAATTGTGAGTGAGCCTACTGCCTTGGCTGACATGAATGGTCTCGGGATGCTTTACTGTTCACATTACACAGGACTGCTGGTAGCGCCTCTCACCTTTTCTTTTTTCCGGATGCCCCAAATGATCAGAAAGGGAATTCTAAATGGTCCTCGGCAGCCCAGTCCCAGAATATCAGTCTGTCCCTGATGTTTTTCTTGACTTCTTTGCTGTCCTTCTTGACACCCACCAGGCCATCCCCCAAAAGTCTACTGCCATTCCTGAGCAAGCTCTGCACTGGCGATACCCGCAACTGAATCAACTTTAGGAGACGGTCCTGGTGCTTGCTGGACTTTCTTGGGTACCCTGAAGCCTTCTTCACAACAATTGAACCTCTCTGTTGTAGCTCAGTCGGCATGACAGAGTGAGCTCCAGCCTTGTCCTCGACTCGCCTGAGTTAACGAGAGGATGACCGAAGTGACGTCAGCAGGTCCTTTTGTGGCAGGGCTGATCTGCAGTGGGAATGGGCTTTGGGGATGAAGTTCATTTTCATGATAAAGACGGACTTTACAGTGAATTGCAATTCATCTGATCGCTTGTCAGAACATTCTGGAGTAGACGTCCATTGCCATCATCAAAACTGGGGAAGCAAACTTTGTGAAAATTCATATTTGTGTCATTCGCAAAACTTTTGGCCACAACTGTACGTCTTCATAGGTCTAATCTAATGTCACAAGGGCTACAGCTGTCAGTGGTATCATGGGAGCAAAACCCTGGAAACGACGCCTAGGCATTGCTGGGCAAACCCATGGTTGAGGGCAATTTGGGGCCACCAGCGAAGCTAACAAACACATCTGAGAGCAAAGTATTCGGACTCTTTCACTTTGTCTCGCTTTGTTATGTTACAAGCGTGCGTTCAAATCCTCTAAATGTTTTTTACCTCATCAAACAACACTCGATATCCTGCACTGACAATATAAAAACAGGATTTTAGGAATTACTGAAAAATAAAAAACTGAAATACCACATTGACTCAAATCGTCAGAGCCATCACGCCATCCTTACTTGAAGCTCCTTTAGCAGCCATTACGGCCAGGAGTCTTCCTGGGGTTAACATTGACAGGCTTTGCACGGCTGTATTTGGGGATTTTCTGCCGCTCTTCTCTGTAGATCTCCTCAAGATCTAATGGTCAGAAAACCAGGCCCTTTTTTTTTTTTGGGTTCAAAACAAAGCTCAACATATTGCAAGGTCATTCAGAAAGACATCCTTCTCTATGATGGTAACTGTTACACTTACCACTCCTGGGCTGCAAATGACCCAAGCCCACCCAAGCAACTGCAACACAAACACATAACATTTATAGTACAACAGGAAATCAATTTCCTTGCTTGCCCAGTACAAACAGTAACATTACAGAAATACCCACAATGCACCATGCCGCCAGCGCTGACTGCCGGGTCATTACAATACATTTAATTTGTTCTGTTTGGCGATCTATTGCTGCTTTCCGCTGCTGAAGCAAAATGCCGACATACAGATGCATTCGTGGTGCTTTTATATTCAAGCGTCGCATATTCCCGATCGTAATGACACGATAGATTTTAAAAGTCTAACATACCATCTTTTGTGCCGTCTATTTTTTATTGTTTTACTTTACCTGCTCTCAGGTCCAAGAAGCTCGTAGCGATTAAAAACTGGGATGACGTTTACGACGCTCTGCTTTAATGATAAAGTAAACTACGAGGTTAAAGTGGACAATTCGAGATTAAAGCCGAAATTTCCACTTTAATCACAAAATACACGTTTTCACCATGTCCTTTATTTTTTTCTCAGTGGCTCAAATATAACGCTATACATTATGTTGCTGTTGTTATTTTTTGCAAAAATTAAAAATTAAAAAAGACATATATAAATGACACGATACATTTTAAAAGTCTCACATACCATCTTTTGTGCTGTCTTTTTTTGCAACTTCACATCGGCAGCATAATGTATAGCACTGTATTTGAGCTATTCATCAAACAGCAAAGTGCGCACATCGGTCCCCGAAGGATCTCCATAGAGGCTTGCTGTCACATGTAGATAGTAAACAGAGACTCTGACGTCACGTTCCGACTTTTAGCACACTGCGCCCCCCGACTTTTTGCGGGTACTGCAACTCGCGCACGCGTCGCGTTAGGGCTCATTTATACTTCACGCGACGCGACGCATGCTGCAGCGGACGCTCCTGCTACTCAAGCGTTGAAGTGTTTATACTTGCGCGCGTACTTTACGTAAATCTGGAGGAGTCCACCAGGTGGCAGTGCGAGATATTATCACGGTGAGAACATGTTCGGCTTCTCTGTGTTGTGAATTGCCTAAAACACCTATTAAATTCCGATAACACCTTACCGCAATATCTGTGAAAAGGATGTTTATTGACTAAATCCATCAATCCAGGGATGTGTCCATTCCAACAAGCATTGGGCACGACTGAGAAACAATCCCTGGACGAGGTCTCCGCTCATCGCAAGGTGAATACAAGCACACATACACTGGCGTCATTTTAGCGGCACCAAATCCCCAAATCTGCTGATCTTTGGAAGGAAACCGGAGCACAGTGTGGAATACAAGCAGGAAATACCAGCAACGTAACTCCCTGTGAGACAGCAGTGCTACTGCTCCGCCACCGTGTCACCCCCATGTGTGTAATTATTAACAGTATTCATTATTTAAATGAAATTATATGTAAATGTAACATACACACTTTAATGCATTTCATCATGAAAGTGATATCAAGTATGAATCTAAAGATTCTAAATGTGCAGAGAGTTGGAATATCAGACATTTAATTTGTTCTGTGTGGTGATCTTTTGCTGCTTTCCGCTGCTGTCAGGTCCAAGAAGCTCGTAGCGATTAAAAACTGGGATGACGTTTACGACGGTCTGCTTTAATAATAAAGTAAACTACGAGGTTAAAGTGGACATTTCGAGATTAAAGCCGAAATTTCCACTTTAATCACAAAATACACGTTTTCACCGTGTCCTTTATTTTTTTCTCAGTGGTTCAAATATAACGCTATACATTATGTTGCTGTTGTTAAGTTGCAAAAATAAAAAATCAAAAAAGACGACAAAAGATGGTATGTGAGACTTTTAAAATGTATCGTGTCATTACATTCGGGAACTATCTACATGTGACAGAAAGCCTCTATGCCGATCCTACGGGATGGATGCTTCGATGTGATGAAAGTAAAAAATAAAATAGACGGCACAAAAGATGGTATGTTAGACTTTTAAAATGTATTGTGTCATTACGATCGGGAATATGCGACGCTTGAATATAAAAGCACCACGAATGCATCTGTATGTCGGCATTTTGCTTCAACACTTTGAACCATTCATCAAACAGCAAAGCGCGCACATCGATCCCCGTAGGATCTCCATTGAGGTTTGCTGTCACATGTAGATAGTAAACAGAGACTCTGACGTCACGTTCCGACTCTTAACACACTGCGCCCCGACTTTTTGCTGGTACTGCAACTCGCGCGTCGCGTTAATTTCTGTAGACCTGCTCAGAGGACGCGTGAAATGAACGCTGGGAACGCGTGGCAGCCATGATGGGACCGTGCGCGTTCTGAGCGTGAAGTATAAATGAGCCCTCACCCGCGTGGCTCCATGGGACATGGAGTCCTCCACAGCCTGGTTGGGAGATGGGGTGGCGGAGAACCCGGCTGGACGAATCATCAGCCCCACCCGGAGGTGCAATTGGGACCAGGTGGTCAAGCGCCTGGAACACTTCTGGGCTATAAAACGGCCAGAATCGGGAGGAAGTGGGCGAGGTTGCCTGGGAGGAGTGGTGGTGCAAGGTGGAGAGTTGTTGGTGTGCTTAAAGTGCTTTTGGGACTGCGTATTGCCTGTGGGTCACAGGGAAGACGTGCGCCCACGGGTGAAGAAAATAAAAGCCTGTGTGATTTTTACACGTGCCTCTGCGTCAGTCTGTGCTGGGTTGGGCGCCCTATAGCGCCTTTATCACAACGGCTGTGTTCTTAGGCCAAATTGTGAGTGAGCCTACTGCCTTGGCTGACATGAATGGTCTCGGGATGCTTTACTGTTCACATTACACAGGACTGCTGGTAGCGCCTCTCACCTTTTCTTTTTTCCGGATGCCCCAAATGATCAGAAAGGGAATTCTAAATGGTCCTCGGCAGCCCAGTCCCAGAATATCAGTCTGTCCCTGATGTTTTTCTTGACTTCTTTGCTGTCCTTCTTGACACCCACCAGGCCATCCCCCAAAAGTCTACTGCCATTCCTGAGCAAGCTCTGCACTGGCGATACCATAACTGAATCAACTTTAGGAGACGGTCCTGGTGCTTGCTGGACTTTCTTGGGTACCCTGAAGCCTTCTTCACAACAATTGAACCTCTCTGTTGTAGCTCAGTCGGCATGACAGAGTGAGCTCCAGCCTTGTCCTCGACTCGCCTGAGTTAACGAGAGGATGACCGAAGTGACGTCAGCAGGTCCTTTTGTGGCAGGGCTGATCTGCAGTGGGAATGGGCTTTGGGGATGAAGTTCATTTTCATGATAAAGACGGACTTTACAGTGAATTGCAATTCATCTGATCGCTTGTCAGAACATTCTGGAGTAGACGTCCATTGCCATCATCAAAACTGGGGAAGCAAACTTTGTGAAAATTCATATTTGTGTCATTCGCAAAACTTTTGGCCACAACTGTACGTCTTCATAGGTCTAATCTAATGTCACAAGGGCTACAGCTGTCAGTGGTATCATGGGAGCAAAACCCTGGAAACGACGCCTAGGCATTGCTGGGCAAACCCATGGTTGAGGGCAATTTGGGGCCACCAGCGAAGCTAACAAACACATCTGAGAGCAAAGTATTCGGACTCTTTCACTTTGTCTCGTTTTGTTATGTTACAAGCGTGCGTTCAAATCCTCTAAATGTTTTTTACCTCATCAAACAACACTCGATATCCTGCACTGACAATATAAAAACAGGATTTTAGGAATTACTGAAAAATAAAAAACTGAAATACCACATTGACTCAAATCATCAGAGCCATCACGCCATCCTTACTTGAAGCTCCTTTAGCAGCCATTACGGCCAGGAGTCTTCCTGGGGGTTAACATTGACAGGCTTTGCACGGCTGTATTTGGGGATTTTCTGCCGCTCTTCTCTGTAGATCTCCTCAAGTTTTATCAGGTTGGATGGAGAACATCAGTGTACAGCTATTTTCAGGTCTCTCCATAGAGGCGTTCTGTTGGGTTCAAGTCGCTGGGTTCTAGCTGGGCAACTCAAGGATATTCCCAGAGTTGAGGCCTTAACCCACCCGTGTTTTGTCTTTGGATCATGTTTAGGATCACAGTCCTGTTGGAAGTTGAACCCGTGGCCCAGTCTGATGGTCCTGAGCACTCGGAGCAGGTTTTCATGAAGGATAGCTATGTACTTTCCACAAACCTTAATTAGTCTTTGAATCCCTGCTGCTGAAGCATGATGTTGTCACCGCCATGGTTCATTGCTGGAATGGTCATACTCAGGTGATGCCCTTTGCCTGGTATTCCCGAGGGGTGACAGTAAAATTGAGGTCAAATAGTTCCATCTTGGCTTCATCAGAGCAGAGAATCCTATTCTGCGGGATTTCTTCTGTCATCTGGACACTCGTCTATAAATCCCAGATTAGTGGAGTGTTGCAGTAATGGTTGTCCTTCTGGAAGTTTCTCTCATCTCCACACAAGCTCTCTGGAGCTCAGCCAGAGTGACCCTCAGATTCTTGGGCACCTCTCTTACTATGGCTCTTCTCCCCCTATTGCTGAGTTTGGCTGGGCAACCAGCACTAAAAAGAGATGTGGTTGTTCCAAACTTCTTTCGTGTAAGAATTATGGAGGCCATTGTGCTCTTGGGAGCCCTCAGTGAAGTAGCCTTTCACAGATATGTGCCTTGACACAATCCTCTCTCTTGAGCTCCTCAGGTAGTTCCTTTGACCTCATGGCTTGGTTGTTGCTAAACTGTGGGACCTTCCATAGAGAGGAGTGGACCTATCCTAATCATGTACAGTGATCTGAATTGACCACAGGTGGACTCCAAACCAGGTATAGAAACATCCACTGAACAGTGTCATCTCCAGGCAGAGGAGTAGCTTCAGTGACAGACTTTTGTCACCGTCCTGCTCCACTGACAGACTGAGGAGACCCCACACTATGCGATTCTTCAATTCCACCCGAGGGAGTAAATGTAAACATTACTTAAAGTTATTGTCTGCTTTTTTTATTTTTATTTTTTTCATTTTTTTCATTTTTATTACTATTTAATTTAATATTGTTTCTTTGTATCAGTATACTGCTGCTGGATTATGTGAATTACCCTTGGGATTAATAAAGTATCTATCTATCTATCTATCTATCTATCTATCTATCTATCTATCTATTATATAGTGCCTTTCACATCTATCTATCTATCTATCTATCTATCTATCTATCTATTATATAGTGCCTTTCACATCTATCTATCTATCTATCTATCTATCTATCTATCTATCTATTATATAGTGCCTTTCACATCTATCTATCTATCTATCTATCTATCTATTATATAGTGCCTTTCACATCTATCTATCTATCTATCTATCTATCATATAGTGCCTTTCACATCTATCTATCTATCTATCTATCTATCTATCTATCTATCTATCTATCTATCTATCTATCTATCTATCAATCCTATAGTGCCTTTCATATCTATCTATCTATCTATCTATCTATCTCTTTTAACATCTATCTATCTATCTATATCTATCTGCCTATCTACATCTATCTATCTATCTATATAGTGCCTTTCACATCTATCTATCTATTTATCTATCTATCTATCTATCTATCTATCTATCTATCTATCTCAGTAGTGATAAATAGAATGGGATGCACCTGAGCCCATTCTGGAGTAGTGATTGCTGTTTGATGAGGGGAAAAGTGGATTTAAATTATGTTTAGCACAGCCTGCAAACGTAACAAAGTGGGAAAATAAAGAAGGGGCCTGAATACTTTCTAAAGGCGCCGTATTGTTATATGACATCCTTCTCAGACCACGGACTCAATACATTGTTATCACATTCGATTTTTGGAGGACTTATCAGATCATTACTCTCATGAGATGGTCCAAGTTGTTATTGCTCTTCCACATGTTCTCTGTGTTAGATACCACATGGCAGCTACTAACAACAAAGCTCAAATGAGAAACATGCTGGATTTTGTATTGCACTTTGAAGAATTTCCAGCCCTTCTACTGATTTAGCTTTGATTATATTTATGTTGGCTTCACTGTTGGCAGCTATTCATATTTTCTTGGAGGGAGAGAGAAAAGAAACTGCTGAAATAAACTTGATTTACATAGGAATACAAATTTAATTCACTGCAGGGACATGCGGCCAGGTGAGGCAGAGCTTCACCTGTCATTATGAAAAGTAAAAAAAATAATAATGATAACATAAAATAAATCTGTCCACTGGTCTGTGCTATTAATCTATTTTCTGCATGATTCCAATAATTCTGATCATTTTTATAGTCAAAATCAATGAAATGTGAGCATTTCCTGTTCGAAAACAGGGGAGAAACGCAACGAGCCTTACCACACCTCAGACTGCGCTCTCCATCAACATGGACGTGTCTGTTGCTGTCTTTCTGTATGTTGCGAATATAATCTTTGCAGACATGTTTATTATACACCCTCACTTACCGCAGTCTGGCTAATATCTTTAATGAAGGTGTGTGACATATTTAGTCTTGCTGATCAGACATAAAACCGCAGTGAAAAGGCACCAGGCGTGGCAGACAGTACCATACCGCCCTGTAGGGGGCGCATGTGAGTCCAACAGGTGCCCGTTGCTGCTGTTCTTCTACGCAGAGGCGCCAAGAAGTTCGCGATATCAGAAAGTCAAGTGCGCTGCAGAGGTCCGTTTATTTTTATTTTTTGTTCCGACTGACTGCCAAAATAAAAGTTTAAGATTTTTGAAACAAAAGGAAAAAAGGAGGGGCTTTTAGAAGAAAGTGACGGAGACACAAGGATACAAATAAAGGTAAATCCATAAACGGTTTCCGATTTTATAAAAAAAAAAAAAACGGGATATTTAAAAACCAAATGTTGACCTTAAATAAAACACTCTTTTGTTTTTCCTTGTTATCCTTTTGTTGAACAGTCTGTATTAAAAATGATTAAAGCATCAAAATTAAAAGCTTTTAAAAACAACTAAATATTTCAATTACGGTCAAAATTGAAATCCTTTTTTTCTGTACACCACTCAGTACTTTCATTTGTATTGAATATTGAGTATGAATTATGGAATTGCAACGGCAAATTTAGAACACATGGAGGGTGAGGAGCAAATGCGCTCTCTCTGCTCTCTCTCTCTCTCGCTGTTATAAATATAACGTTCTTTCTCAGGGAGTTATGCTCCTTACCGATGTGTGTGTAAAGATGCTGGTGAGATATGAAACATAACCAGTAGTCAGTGTGCAGGCTGCCAACTGAATAGTGAATACGCTGCTCTTTTGGGTTCACATATTTGTAAATCTGACTCTGAAGGAGTCACCAGCCATGAACCTCACCGCACGTCACGGATTCACTGGCTAATCAGATGAACTTGAATGTGAGTGGTCACCCATTCCACACGTGCCAGACTACCTGCAGTACTCAATGCCAATGTCCTTAACTTACCAGAGTTTTACAGACTAGCAGGGGTAGACTAACTAAACCTTGGAATCAAACATAGCCCAAAGTGTTTCTCCATACGAATGGGGAATGTGGCGGAGAAAGGTTCAACAGTGTGGATTTGCATACTAGACAAATACACACACATTCATCTTTACATTGTACATTTGATGCTAGCGCCCTTTCACAAGGCTGTTATTTATTTATTTTTTGTTTTAAATGAAAGATCCAATAGAAAAGTGATCTTCCTATCCTGCTCGACCTTTGATTTCAATTTCCTATTAATTAGTTCAGTGGTTCTCAACCTGTCGGGCGGGCCCCCCTAGGGGGGTGCGAAGTAACAAATTAACTTAAACCACATTCTGATACTAGAACAATAAATATAGAGTTTGATAAATGTCGATAAAAGTTAAGTAGGTATGATAAAATATGCATCTACATTTCAAAAAAATGTTAGGGGAGGGCGCGATTAAAACTGTTATGAAAACTTGGTTCGTGTAATAAAGGCGCTATATAGCGCCCGACCCGGCCCAGACCACGCTGAGGCACGTGTTCACACTCAAAGGCTCTTTTATTTTTCTTCAGCTGTGTGGCACGCCGTCCCCGTGCCACACAACCCAAACACAGTCCAAGCACAAAACACACAGTTACCACCAAACCAACACTTTCCTGCTCCACCACTCCTCCCAGGCAACCTCGTCCTCTTCCTCCCGATTCTCGCTGATGAGTGGTGTTCACTGGCTCCTTTTATAGGTCACCTGGAAGTGCTCCAGGTGTTTGATCACCAAGATCTGGCGGCACTTCCAGGTGTGATGAAGCTGCTGTCCATATGGGCTCAGGAGTCCAAAACACAGCACCCCCTGGCGTTTCGTGCGGGACCCAACAGGGCCGCCCCCAACTCCAATTCCCAGGGAGCCCTGTGGGAAACTGAGGCACTTCACCAGGCCAGGGGGGCGGCCATCTATCGTCCAGGGGGAGGTATTGCACTGTCCAGGGCTGCTCCCCTTAAATACAGTGTGCAGGGGCGTCCCGACTGGGCATGGATGCCAGGCGCCTGTCACAGTCGCAAATACGTAAAGGTTGAGAAACGCTGAATTAGTCTATTGAAATATGTACAAAAGCTGCACTAGGATTAGCAAGGCCGGTTCTCCCTATGTCCATAGATCTATAGGTAGCACTCCACACATCAAGGTGCCATATAACCAGACATCCTATTAGCCTTCTTGATTGCGTCTTCATGTAGACATTAATGATTCCACGACTGTACATGCAAAGAAAAACAAACCTGGATAAAGATAACAATGAATAAATAGTATACAAAAAAAATTTGGACGTGAGCGTCAGTAGGCTTTGCACCCCTGGAACCAAGTTACCCAAACTGTTCTATGACATTTCAGTAATTATTTACCACCCTGATGCCGATCTTTCTGATCATAAAATGGGCCATTTTGATAGCAACTGCAGAATTCCAGTATTTGAGGGTACGTCTAGAGCAGGGGTCCTCAATCCCAGTCCTGGAGAGCCGCAGTGGCTGCAGGTTTTTGTTCTGACCTGGTTGCTTAATTAGAAAGCAATTCTTGCCAATAAAGCACTAACAAGCTACGAAATTAAATTAACTCTGCTATGTCAGCTCTTTCTCATATCCTAGATTTTCTTTCCCTTTCTATTGTAGCGGTGCCACATAGTTAGTGTTTAAATGTCAGTTCTGTGTGTGTCTCGTTTCATTGTCCCATTGACTGCGTGTATGTGTATCAGTTAATGTTGTCCCCGTAAAGGAGGACGGATGATGGGAGGAGTTCACAACCACTAATCTGGAAAGCACCTGTGTCAAATCAATCAATTACTGCCGTCACTGACTATTTAAGGAGAAAAGAAGGAGACGAAAGGGAACTAGCAAGAGAGAAAGAAAGAAAGAAAGAGGAGAACCAATACCGCATTCACGAATACAACCTGCTTGCCGATTCATTTTCATTGCGCTTTTGATCCAGTTTGTTTTTCATTCATCCGGACTGCCTTTCAACCTGCTTGCCGCTGAAGACCCCGGGGTCGAATCATCATTCGCCACACGCCGAGGAATCACGGTGAGGTTGTTCCAAACGCCGGGAAATACAAACACTACAATTGCCGCTAATCAGTACCCGTATTCAGGACATTTATTCACGTTCGGACTCAAGTTCACGATCATTCTGTTTGCTAGTCATTTGTCGTTTGTGTGGTGTGTTATATGTTACGTGGACAAGGGAGGGGATTTGTATATATATTTTCAGTTTTGCTTTGGGATTGTTGGGGTGGAGGAATATTCGGGTGTGCATTTGTCTTGTGGCGTGTCTTGTCTCATTTAATACATTTATTCCTGTTTAATTTTACATTCGGCCTATTGTGTCTTTGCATTTCAAACCGTCGATTGTGGGGAAAGTTTATCTGTGTAGGAGTACGGCTTGACAGGAAAGGCTTCTCAGTAAATTATCCAGGCCACAGGTCTTGGAGGTGTAGCTGCCGGCTGGGAATAAGGGGTCGGCCGTTACACTATCATGCAACTGATTTGAAGGCTAAAATGGACGAGTAATTCTCAGTCCTTCACTTTTTTTCTCCATTTTTCTTCCAAGTATTTCATTAAACCCAATAGTGCAGATAAATACACACAGGTGTAAATGTAAATGAGCTAAATGGAGAAATGCTGCTCTCTCTTGTCATTTGCATGTTATTGATAATAAGGAGCAATTCAAATAGCTGTTTAAGACAAAATGGGCTCAAAATCACTAAAGTGAAGCAGAAGTGTTACTTTAGCAATTAATGCTTTTTATTAAGCAACTGGGTTGGAGCAAAAACCTGCAGCCACTGCGGCCCTCCAGGACCGTGATTGAGGACCCCTGGTCTAGAGCACCCCTTGCACGATTTGGCTCAACAACTAATGAGCTCATCGTCATCTCGTAACCGGCTTAAGTTTCAAGTTTGGCATTTTTCCTTCCAGCCGTTTTAGCTCTAGACCAGGGGTCTCCAACATGTCGCTTGCGAGTTACCAGTAGCTCGCCAAAGGGTTAACGAATCCTACATACATTTGAAAACTTGATTAGTCAAATTAGGGGTGGGCGATCTTTCCAAAAACTCGCATCACGATTCTTTTAACACAAAATCACAGTCCGCAATCTGAATTGCAATCTCTTTTCAATGTGGCAGACACTTAAGGGGTCTTGTTCAAAAAGCGGATGGCATCTTCCCTTCACCCAAACAGTAAACTTAAGGTTAGTAAAGAGGCTCCCTGATGTTAAGTCAGTGATTTGGGCTATAAATAATTTTAATAGACATTTTTAAACCCTATTCATATGCCTAATTTTAAATACTATATTTAATCCCTAATCTTAAAATTTCAGAATAACGGCCCTGATAAGGCGTCTGCTTCTTGAACAAGACCCCTCTTAAGAGACTATCCGGACTCAAACTCATCAAGACCTAAGTAACACTTTATTTTAAATATCAAACAAAAATGAATTCAATTTTTTTCTCTTTCGCTAGCTAAGCGGAGTTAAGGAACACACCCTGAAGCTGACACGCGAGTGAGGAAGGCCCCTCGCACCGACCCGTTGCGTGGATCTGAGATTTATACAAATAAATCGGTACCACAAGCGAACTATAATACATAGCAAAATGAGAGAAGTTGGAATGTTCAAGCAAATTATAGAAAAAAAAACAATCTAAATCCGTTAAGTAGTCGTGAAAAGTGGACAGACATACAGACAGACCGACATTGGATTATATATATTATATAAAATATATATTCTATTAGTACACCTTCAAAATAATGTGCAGTTAAAGTCTCAACAGCATTCTCAGCATTTCCGGAGCTTAGTAGGACAAGATAACTAGAAGAATCTTCACCAAGCAGCTCTGAAAATGTCTGCTTTGTTTGGGTCTCCATAGCTCTGTGAGTCTGACATGAATGCCATGAAATCAAAGTTCAGAACAAGACGGACAGACGAACATTTAAAAATTTCCCCATTAAAGTGTCTGCACTCCACCATACACCTCTCTTGTTGACTCCATGCAGTGCCAGTCATCTGACTAACTAAACAACACATCACACACGCAACCGGACACGTGAATAAAGTGACACAGTGACATGTGACAAAATGACAAATGAAGAAGTCATATCTGTTGTCGCAGTAGGGGGCAGTAGTGCTCCCTTGAACCCTCAGGTACCACGCCAAACACCTGGTAAAAGTGCTACAATTATTCTTTTTATTATAACAATGTGCACTAAGCACCCTCCACTCCACACTATTCATAAATCACAATAGTAAATCAATAATCAACAATCTTCCACTCCCAGACGCGTTGCCCTCCTACCACCCAGCTCAGCTTGTTGTCTGGGAGTTCCCACAGTCCTTTTATTCCCCCTGACCCGGAAGTCTTTCTGCCCAACAGTTCCACAAGTCCTCATTCCTTCCGGGTCAGGGTAAACAGTACTTTTCTTCACCCCGGAAGCCCGTCGCTCTTCCTGTGACGACCTTCCGGGTCATGGTGCCCAAATGAGTCCATTGGCCTCCCGACAGCGACTCCCAGTGGTCCCCAAGGTATCCAGCAGGGCTGTGTATAAAAACTACAAAGTCCATGAGGCCCTGCTGGAATTCGGGGCCCGTATATGCTCTCGGGAGAGCTCCTCCTAGCGGCCAGGGGGTGAGGGCTGGAGTTAAATGCCGGCAATCCACCACACTGCGTATTTGGAATTACATTGTTTTGTTTCGACAGCGTTCATGTTTTAATTCAATAGTGCAGAAAATGCACTTGCAGGTGAACTAAATATTTTTTTGGTGATGTTTTAAAGCAAAATGTGAGTTGTGGACACCAACATTTTGTAAATGTTCAGGCAAGACAAGCTTATTCAGTTCGTTTGGGTTGAAATAAGCTATGAGAATAAATGTTAGAAAACATGAGGGGCTCTCGGCCATTTTCATTTTGTAAAAGTAGCTCTCGGGTTGGAGACCCCTGCTCTAGACGGACCTCGAGAAACTGTGACACACAGGCAGACAGTCAGGCACCCATCATTGAGATATCAATTTTTTCAGTATCGGGACCCTAAAACACTGAGATCCATTGAAAACTAGAGATCGAAATTTTTGACGAATTATGGCTGGGGAGGGCACAAAGCAATACATAATGCAAACTTACATAAGATAGATATGCTAGTAAGAGAAATTGAGTCCTTAAATACACAATTGATTTTTAAATCTCTAGAATTAAGTCTGATGATAAGGTCAGCTGGCTAGGGTGGACAGAAAAAAAAAAATCTGTGTGGGTTCCAAGCCAAAGGATCACCCAACCCTCCCTGGGCATTCTGCCTAAAATAAATGTTCTGAAATAGTTCTTTATTCAAGGCTTTGTGTTAGAGGATTCAGCGCAGTGTGTCTCGTGGCAGGTTGGTGAGTCCGCTTTCATTCAAACATCACTGGTGGCTGCACAGCACTTTGATCAGTGAGCAGACTGCCACCACAGAAGGACCAGAAAACGGAGAACAATTGAGATGAATAAGTTCAGAGAAGATCAAGTACATTAATTCCAGGATTTAGAGGTACAGTGGGTACGGAAAGTATTCAGACCCCCTTCAGTTTTTCACTCTTTGTTATATTGCAGCCATTTGCTAAAATCATTTAAATTCATTTTATCCCTCATTAATGTCTACTATTGACAGACAAAAAAAAAAGAATTTTTGAAATTGTTGCAGATTTATTAAAAAAGAAAAACTGAAATATCACCTGGTCCTAAGTATTCAGACCCTTTGAACCCTCAGTATTTAGTAGAAGCCCCCTTTTGAGCTCATACAGCCAGGAGTCTGTCTTGGGAAAGATGCAACAAGTTTTTCACACCTGGATTTGGGGATCCTCTGCCATTCCTCCTTGCAGATCCTCTCCAGTTCTGTCAGGTTGGATGGTAAACGTTGGTGGACAGCCATTTTTAGGTCTCTCCAGAGATGCTCAATTGGGTTTTAAGTCAGGGCTCTCGCTGGGCCATTCAAGAACAGTCACAGAGTTGTTGTGAAGCCACTCCTTCGTTATTTTAGCTGTGTGCTTAGGGTCATTGTCTTGTTGGAAGGTAAACCTTCGGCCCAGTCTGAGGTCCTTAGCACTCTGGAGAAGGTTTTTGTCCAGGATATCCCTGTACTTGGCCGCATTCATCTTCCCTCGATTGCAACCAGTCGTCCTGTCCCTGCAGCTGAAAAACACCCCCACAGCATGATGCTGCCACCGCCATGCTTCACTGTGGGGACTGTACTGGACAAGTGATGAGCAGTGCCTGGTTGTCTCCACACACTGAGGAGAGGCAAGACACATGACAACCCGCATGGAGTTTGCTAAAAGACACCTGAAGGACTCAGAGATGGTGAGAAATAAGATTCTCTGGTCTGATGAGACCAAGATAGAACTTTTTGGCGTTAATTCTAAGCGGTATGTGTGGAGACAACCAGGCACTGCTCATCACTTGTCCAATACAGTCCCCACAGTGATGCATCTTTCCCAAGAAGACTCGTGGCTGTATTAGCTCAAAAGGGGGCTTCTAATAAAATTAATGATATTAGAAATAACATAGTATATCCCTCCAACACTAAGGATCCTCCTAAACCCCAGCATCCTGTTATAAACAAATTAAACTCTTTCACTAGGATAGATTTACCTGATTTAAAAAAAATAATCTCTCAATTAAAACCCTCCACCTGCGTCCTTGACCCGATACCAACAAGGTTTTTCAAAGAAGTATCAGGCGTGCTAATTGATAATGTTCTGGACATAGTAAATTCGTCACTAGATACTGGGGTCTTCCCAGACTGTCTTAAGACTGCTGTAGTTAAACCCCTACTTAAGAAACATAATCTTGACCCTCGCTCTTGAACATTTTAGACCCATCTCTAACCTGCCTTTCTTAAGTAAAGTTCTGGAGAAGGCAGTCATTATGCAGTTAAATGACCACCTAAATAAACATGCTATTCTTGATAAATTTCAGTCGGGTTTTAGAACAAATCACAGCACAGAAACTGCACTCGTTAAAGTAGTAAATGACTTGCGGGTAAATGCAGACAGAGGCCATTTATCTGTTCTCATCCTCTTAGATCTGAGTGCTGCATTTGACACCATTGATCACAACATTCTTAGAAATCGCCTTAGTCAATGGGTGGGCCTCTCTGGCAGGTCTTAAATTGGTTTGAATCCTACCTGACAGGGAGAAAATTTTTGTTAGTTGTGGGAATTACAACTCAAGACACATGATATCCAATATGGTGTTCCACAAGGCTCTATCCTGGGTCCGCTGCTCTTCTCAATCTACATGCTTCCGTTAGGTCAGATTATCTCAGGGCACAACGTGAGCTACCACAGCTATGCTGATGACACACAGCTGTACTTATCAATAGCACCTGATGACCCTGATTCTCTTGATTCACTAACACAATGTCTGACTTGTATCTCAGAATGGATGAATAGTAATTTTCTCAAGTTAAATAAAGAGAAAACTGAAATTTTAGTGATCAGCAATAATGGATACAATGAGGCTATTAGAAATAAACTGGATACATTAGGATTAAAAGTCAAGACGGAGGTAAAAAGCTTAGGGTGATTGTTGACTGTAATCTGAATTTTAAATCACATATTAATCAGATCACTAGGACAGCATTTTTCACTTAAGAAACATAAGTAAAGTTAGACCTCTTATATCACTGAAAGATGCTGAGAAATTAGTTCACGTTTGTTTTCAGTCGACTAGATTACTGTAACGCACTCCTCTCAGGACTACCCAAAAAAGACATAAATCGCTTGCAACTAGTGCAGAATGCAGCTGCTAGAATCCTAACTAGGAAAAGAAAATCCGAACACATCACACCAGTTTAGCGTCACTACACTGGTTACCTGTGTCATTCAGAATTGACTTTAAAATTCTGCTTATGGTTTATAAAGCCTTCAATAATCTCGCCCCATCTTATATATCGGAATGTCTGACACCTTATATTCCAAATCGAACCTCAGATCCTCAAATGAGTGTCTCCTTAGAATTCCAAGAACAAAACTTAAAAGAAGTGGTGAGGCGGCCTTCTGCTGCTATGCACCTAAAATCTGGAATAGCCTGCCAATAGGAATTCGCCAGGCTGATACAGTAGAGCACTTTAAAACACTGCTGAAAACACATTACTTTAACATGGCCTTTCTATAACTTCATTTTAATCTTAATTTAACTTAATCCTGATACTCTGTATGTTCAATTTCCTCATAATAAGTATTCATGGTGGCTCTAAAATCGTACTGACCCCAACACTCTCTTCTGTTTCTTTTTCTGCCTGCGCCACCTCCACCTACTCAAAGCTTCATGATGCTCCAACAATGATGGACAGATTAAAAGGCAGAAGTCTACGTGACCATCATCATCATCAAGCCCTTCCGTGTGAACCCTAAATCCAAAGAGGACTGTTCCATTTATGTTAGGTAGAATGCCCAGAGGGGACTGGGCGGTATCATGGTCTGGTAATCCCTACAGATTTTATTTTTCTCTCCAGCCATCTGGAGTTTTTTTGTTTTTTCTGTCCCCCCTGGCCATTGAACCTTACTCTTATTCTATGTTAATTAATGTTGATTTATTTTGTTTTATAATTGTGTCTTTTATTTTTCTATTCTTTAATATGTAAAGCACTTTGAGCTACTGTTTGTATGAAAATGTGCTATAGAAATAAATGTTGTTGTTGTTGTTGTTCTACTAAATACTGAGGGTTCAAAGGGTCTGAATACTTAGGACCATGTGAGATTTCAGTTTTTCTTTTTTAATAAATCTGCAACAATTTCAAAAATTCTTTTTTTGTCGGTCAATATGGGGTACTGTGTGTACATTAATGAGGAAAAAAAATTAATTTAAATGATTTTAGCAAATGGCTGCAATATAACAAAGAGTGAAAAATTCAAGGGGGTCTGAATACTTTCCTTACCCACTGTATGAGCTCTGAGGAAAGACTGGAGGAGCTGAGTGTTTATAGTGTGGTATATGGCCGACTTGTCATCCCGGCCAATACCTCCAGGCCGCCAGATGGAGCCCTCCCTGCAGTATGGAGGTGCCCCGAAGACCAGCAGGGAATCATGGACAAAGTAGTTTTTATACACAGCCCTGCTGGATACCACAGGGACCGCAAGAGGGAGCTGCAGGGAGGACCGAAGAGTCATATGTGCCCTATGACCTGGAAGTGCGTCATAGGAGGAGCAATGACAGAAGTGACGTACTTCCGGGGTGAAGAAAAGGACTTGTACCTGACCCGGAAGTGATAAAGAATCACACGGACTTGGTAACGCTTCCGGGTCAGAGAGTATAAAAGGACTGTGGGAGCTCCCAGACGGCGAGCTGAGCTGGGTAGAAGGGTGGCAACGCGTCTGGGAGTGGAGGAATTGTTTATTAGTGATTATTGTGTAATTTAATGAGTATAGTGGAGGAGAGGGTGCTTTGTGCACTGTGGAAGATTAATAAAGTCAACTTGTGGACTTTTATCTGGTGTCTGGAGTCTTGGACAGGGGTTCAAGGGAGCAATAGCGCCCCCATCTGCCACAATAGTTTAGAGAGAGATTAAGCGGTGACATGATCAAAGTCTTTAAAATTATGAATGGAATTAGTACAGTGGATCCCTGCTGTTACTTTAAATTCTTCAACAAAAACACCAGGACACAGCTGGAAACTTGTTATGGACAGATTTTGCACAAATGTTAAATGTTTTTTTTTTTCCTTTCTGCAAAGAAGGGGTTAGTGTTGTGGGGTCCAGCAGCTGTGGGGCATCTGCTGGCGAAAAAAGATTCACTGATCTCGACTTTGCCAATGATGCTGTGATCTTCGCCGTGTCAATGGAGGCTCTCAAGAGACTGACTAAAGTGTCCTGATAAAAACCAAGAGCCAGGCCTTTAATGACCTCTTGGGCACGGCCATCAGCAGTGTGTCTGTTTGCAGAGAGAGTGTCGGCCTCGTTGAGAGGTTTACTTACCTCAGCTGTGACATTCATGTGACTCTTCGTATGAAATCAGTAGACAGATTGGGAGAGCACGGGGGATCATGAGGTCGCAGGAAAGGGGTGTGTGGCACCCTCGATATCTCTGCAAAAGGACGAAAGTCCAAGTCTTTAGAGTCCTGGGGCTTCCAGTTTGCCAGACAAGGACGATATCCAGTCCCCTGAGATGAAGAACGGACCCCTTTGGTCTCTTCAGAGAATCCTTGGGTACCACTGGTTTGACTTTGTGTTGCTCATGGAGTCCCGAATGAGGCACATTACCTGCATTGTGAGGTAGCATCAGTTACGACACTACGGCCATGTGGTATGATTACCCCGAGGGTGATCCATCTCGCAGGATCCTCATGAGTGGCTGGACCAGGGCAAAGGGATGCCCACATAACACCTGGCTGCAGCAGATAGATGGACATTTCCGGAGGGTGGGACTGGACCGGCGTAACTGCCTGGGAGGGTTGCCAACCAAGATCCTGAGCTGTTTCATTGTGTGGTGGGCGCGGCAATGTGCTGTACCAGTGCATGCTCCCCAACCTGACCTGACCGGACCTGCAAAGAACCACAGACACATGGAACGAATGACCAAGTTCTGAGACTTGAAGCACTTTCAGATTTTAACGTGATGTTATTTTGGATAATCTAGGTGAATACTGACGGACCAGCCTGATGAGCTGAATGCCCTGTTCTCATCACAGTTGTTCTAAAGGTGGGATCAACCCTCCTACTTTTATTACTATTCGGTTTGTTATTATTTTCTCTCTTCTTGTCTTTTTCACTCTTATGCCTCACACTGAGTCGACTGCACCTTCAGTTTCGTTGTTCCTTTGTAAAAGTGACAATGACAATGAAGATCCATCTCTCTATCTATCCATACCAGGGGTGCCCAATGCATCGATCGCGATCGACCAGTATATCGCAAAGGTAGTGCAGGTCGATCACGTTGCATTCAAAAAAGTTTTTTTAAAATGTTAGTCTTTCATACACTCACCTAAAGGATTATTAGGACCACCATACTAATACGGTGTTTGACCCCTTTCGCCTTCAGAACTGCCTTAATTCTACGTGGCATTGATTCAACAAGGTGCTGAAAGCATTCTTTAGAAATGTTGGCCCATATTGATAGGATAGCATCTTGCAGTTGATGGAGATTTGTGGGATGCACATCCAGGGCACGAAGCTCCCGTTCCACCACATCCCAAAGATGCTCTATTGGGTTGAGATCTGGTGACTGTGGGGCCATTTTAGTACAGTGAACTCATTGGCATGTTCAAGAAACCAATTTGAAATGATTCGAGCTTTGTGACATGGTGCATTATCCTGCTGGAAGTAGCCATCAGAGGATGGGTACATGGTGGTCATGAAGGGATGGACATGGTCAGAAACAATGCTCAGGTAGCCCGTGGCATTTAAGCGATGCCCAATTGGCACTAAGGGGCCTAAAGTGTGCCAAGAAAACATCCCCCACACCATTACACCACCACCACCAGCCTGCACAGTGGTAACAAGGCATGATGGATCCATGTTCTCATTCTGTTTATGCCAAATTCTGACTCCACCATTTGAATGTCTCAACAGAAATCGAGACTCATCAGACCAGGCAACATTTTTCCAGTCTTCAACTGTCCAATTTTGGTGAGCTCGTGCAAATTGTAGCCTCTTTTTCCTATTTGTAGTGAAGATGAGTGGTACCCGTGGGGTCTTCTGCTGTTGTAGCCCATCCGCCTCAAGGTTGTGCGTGTTGTGGCTTCACAAATGCTTTGCTGCACACCTCGGTTGTAACGAGTGGTTATTTCAGTCAAAGTTGCTCTTCTATCAGCTTGAATCAGTCGGCCCATTCATTCTCCTCTGACCTCTAGCATCAACAAGGCATTTTCGCCCACAGGACTGCCGCATACTGGATGTTTTTCCCTTTTCACACCATTCTTTGTAAACCTTAGAAATGGTTGTGCGTGAAAATCCCAGTAACTGAGCAGATTGTGAAATACTCAGACCGGCCCGTCTGGCACCAACAACCATGCCACGCTCCAAATTACTTAAATCACCTTTCTTTGCCATTCTGACATTCAGTTTGGAGTTCAGGAGATTGTCTTGACCAGGACCACACCCCTAAATGCATTGAAGCAACTGCCATGTGATTGGTTGATTAGATAATTGCATTAATGAGAAATTGAACAGGTGTTCCTAATAATCCGTTAGGTGAGTGTATATCCTCCTTATGCCATTTGCCACTTGATTGACATACAGGGCGGCCAGTCTGAGATCTCTTTTCTTCTCACACACTGGTCATCCCGCACGTACGATCAAATGCGCGAGCTACTGCTGAAACTCCGGCTGTGATCTAGTTAGCCTTCCAATTCATATCGACTAAAGAAGGGATTTAAAAAAATTGTTTGGGAAGGGTATGGGCTGGATGTGGAATTGGAAGAGGATTTTTTTTCTCACAATGTCACAATCGAAGTGCGTTTGTCTGATCTGTCAATCTGTCATTGCTATTCCAAAGAAGGAAAATATTGGAAATGCACTTTCGAACTGTTCATAAAAACTACGAAACTGACGTCCGTCCAAAAAGCGATCTGAGAAAGAGAAAGGAGAGGGAACTAAAATCGCAGTTAATCGGACAGCCGTCATTTTTCACTCGGCTGAATTCAAAAGCAGAGGCAGACACACCGAAGCATCGTTCCAGGTGATATTTGACGAATATCCAAAACCTCGCGTCAGAGCTGGAGACGCAATTTTCAATCTGCTCTGTAGCATAGGCGTGTGCGCAACTTGACAGCATACGCTACACAGAGCAGATTGAAAATTGCCTGTCAGGCTTTAACAGACGGTTTCAAGACTCAGCTTTACTTGAGCCAATCGCTACATTTAAGTGCTATGCATTTAGGGAAGATGTTGAGGGTGATTCACTCACATCGGAAATTGCAACACTGTTTCCCCTAAAACTCCTCTACAGTGGAGGATGAGATTTTGACACTACAGGATGACATTCAGCTGAAGTCTGGGGCTCTTGGACAGTTTTGGAACTTACTCACAGAGGAAAAGTACCCAAACATGAGGAAATGTGCTACCTCCTTGACTGCATTATTCATCTCTACTGATGTATGCAAGTCAGCCTTTTCCCATATGAAGATTATTAAATCCAAATACTGTAGTGACCATAAATGAATTGAATTGTTATTGTGCCATAAAGGTTATTCGGTTATGCAAGGTACGACAACATACATTTTATGTATAAAGTATACTCAGTATACATATATATAGTGGTGTATGGCCGGCCGTTCATCCCGGCCAATACCCCCAAGCCACCAGGTGGCGCTCTCCCTGCAGCATGGAGGTGCCCCGAAGACCAGCAGGGCATCACGGACATTGGAGTTTTATCCACAGCCCTGCTGGATACCGTGGGGGCCACTAGATGACGCTGCAGGGAGGAACGATGTTTATTTACCCTACGCCCCGGAAGTATGTCTGAGTCACATGGACAAGGGGAATGATGTGCTTCCGGGGTAAAGAAAAGGACTTTCTATCTGGCCCGGAAGTGATAGGAGATCACATGGACTGGGGATTGGAACTCTTCCGGGTCAGGGAATATTAAAAGGATTGTGGGAGCTCCCAGACGGTGGGCTGAGCTGGGTGGAAGTGTGGCGGGGAGGCTTGTTTATTGTACTGATTTGTTTATTTGGTGGACTGTGCAGTTTGAATAAAGTCAACTTTTGGACTTTTACTTTGTGTCTGGCGTCTTGGACAAGGGTTCAAGGCAGCGATAGCGCCCTCGATCTGTCACTATTATATGTATATACAGTATATATATATATATATATATATAATTTTTAAAGTAGGTAGATCATTTCGACCTGGTCATTTTAAAAGTAGCTTGCAAGCTGAAAAAGTGTGGGCACCCCTGATCTATACAGAGCACCAGTATATCGTCCACAATCATGTAGGGCCAACAGAAAGTTGTCAATTAAAAGCCTAAGATGTTATAAAGTTAATGAAAAACTGAAGTGCCTGGAAGAAACTCAGTGTAGGAGGACACAGGTAGAACATACAAACTCCACACAGACAGTGGCCGGGTTGTCAACTGAACTCTAGTTTATATTAACAAGCATAAGCCTACCTGTTTTGGACATGGCGGGCCGTCATTAGTACGTCGAAGTTTATATTTTATATTAACTATTAGTTTTACAAGCACAAGCCTACCTGCTTTGGACATGGCGTGCCATCATTTGTATGTGGAAGGTTTTGTGACCTTCATGAAATGACCACAGTATACATACATTGTACGAGTATGTAACCATGTTCTGCGTCGCTGTCCCTCGCACATACAGTATGTTGTGAAATATCCCGATTCCGTCATTTTTTGTCAGGAAGAAACATTCAAGCATTCGCAGGTTGACAGGTCCAAGTTTTCCCGCGCGCGCTTATCCGACCACCCGGCGAAAGCCACCAGGCTACGCGGCAGCCTGCCAGCCTGCGCGCGCGCACACACGCGCGCTCTCGACTGAGCTCAGGCAGCTTCGTGACGTCACTGAACACCGCCGTAGCGGCCATCTTCTCCCGAGCACCGAGGCTCCAATCCACAAGCTCCTGAAGTATCAACTCTGGACACTGAGAGTCGGGCTCCCGGACGTTAAGAGGTAAGCACCGCGTGAATATAAATGTCGGTGAAAGGCGCGTTTCCAACGGATAGTTCAAGCGGGTAGACTGGGTGCTTAGTGTTGGGTTTGTTTGTGGTGTTTTCAGCGATTGGGGAGAAGTGTTTTAACACCAGCAAGACAGTCCCGCGACTACGGAGTTGTACAGTCCGCCTAGCTAGCCCGACGTTAGTGTGTATGCCCGCTGTGTCATTCGGTGTGAATTAAAAGACTCTCGCGATTTACTCCTCCGCACCGTCAGTCGTTCACTGGCAACAGAATTACACAAATGGGGGCGGCTGAGTCCAAAAATCGGAGTTGGCAGGCGCTCGTGTGTACCCAGAGCTCACGAATGTACCGACAGAAAGTCCCCCTGGCACGGAGTTCATCAGCCCCGGAGTGTGTCTCCCAGGTTAACGGGGTATGTGGTTGGCCAGTTGCTTCTCCGAGTAATAGGCGAGCTGTAGCCCCCTTCATACGGGAAGAAGAACAGGAGTGAATTGGGTTCAGGTTCCATACGCAGCCTTGAGATAAGTTTTTTTGGGGGGGTTAGGGGGCGGGCTGTGGCTGTTTATGGTTCAAACAGAAGCGGCGCCACAGGCCTACTGGTCACAAGTAGGATCCCTCAACCCCCCAGTAGTGTGCTTTGTAAGCTGCATAAAAGGTATATGGAGATCAACTCGGTTATTTCCAGCTGCACAAAGAGTGAGGCAGCAAAGATCTCTCATTTAATCAGCTTGGAGATGAAAGGAGGCTGCTGCTGATCATGACGAAAATGGCAACCAGAAGTCGTGATTCCCATGTTTTAATATTCAGTGGCCGATTGTTGACAACACTTGTTTACAGTGCATCCAGGTCCAGTGGATTAATGACTGATTATAAACTCGAACAGGACTTTAATCAGAAAGCAGCTGGGCATAAGGAGGGTGATTTCCAGCTGATCAAAAGAGGCAAAGAGCAATAGCGCAAAATCTCTTTGATTCAACTTAGAAGTTAAACAAGATGTGTAAGGGGATCAGTAGACGTGTTTTCAAGATTTATTTACCAATTATTGATCCACTTGTGTACAGTGTGTCTGCGTCTGGTGGCAAGACGACTGATTTTAAACTCAAAGGTTTCTTTAGTCAAAGGATACACTCTTGCTGTGATGATGTTATTGTTTAACTAAACCCCTCATTTCTGATTCTCCCTTTGTATTATTGCATCATTCTGTTTACGTTTTACATTTAATTATGTGATATGTGATCATAGGGGCATAGAGTCTGTCCAGTCTGATTTAGGTTGAAGTTCAGGAACAACAACAACAACATTTATTTCTATAGCACATTTTCATACAAACAGTAGCTCAAAATGCTTTACATATTAAAGGATAGAAAAATGAAAGACACAATTATAAAACAAAATAAATCAACATTAACATCGAATAAGAGTAAGGTTCAATGGCCAGGGGGGACAGAAAAAACAAACAAAACCTCCAGACGGCTGGAGAAAAAAATAAAATCTGTAGGGATTCATACCCACCATCACGAATGTCAAACTGCAGGCCTGGAGGGCCACAGTGGCTGCCTTTTCCCTAATCAGTGACCAGTTTTCACTGCTAATTGAATTCTTTTTTTTTCCCTTAATTTTAATAGCCCTGTTTTTAAGGATTCAGTGCTCTGAATTGATTCTTCTCTTCATTAAATGACAGCCAAACAGAAATGAGATGTGAAATGAGCCAACAGTTGACCAGCTAAATCGGGGCTTCAAATGCCAACCACTTTCACTCCAACCACTTTCTTAATGAGAAGCTGATTCTTGCTGTTCATTAAACTTGTTATTTAATTCCATGGCTAGTTGCTGCTCTCATTCTGCCACAGCAGACTTTTCTAAAACTGTTGATTTTCTGTTTTTTCTAAGAACACCGTCAAAATGTTTTGGTGACCTGAGAGATCAACCTTACTGAGACCTCCACCTTTCTTTATTTCCACATATTGTGTGATGAGGGCAGGTTATCTGGTCATGTGGTGGCTTGTTTTGTGTCTCATTATTGTTTGGCTACTAATCATACAAAACCACCCTCTTCTTGTATTCCATCCACTGTTCCCTTACCTGAACCCATCTTACTAACCCGCTTACCAGGGGCAGCGACAGAAGGCCACCGGAGCCAATCCCAGCCGTCGTAGGCTGCACAGCAGGAGTAAAACCTGCACAGGGCGCAAGCCCATCTCGGTGTGAGCACATTCACACTCGACACTAGAGCCAATTTAGCAATGCCTATCCATTCAGTATAATTCTACCCTGGTAGCATTAGATGCAAGGTAAGAACAAAACCTGGGAAGGGTGCCATTCTTTTATAGGTCATAGCTTTTCATTTGGGGACAATTTAGTGTCAGCAGTTCACCAGATGTGCGTTTCTTTGTGATGTGAGATGAAAACCTCGCACAAAAGGTACAAACTACACACAGGCTACAAACTAGGCTGCAATGCGATTCAAGTCCCATCTCCTCAAATTTTCACAAGGCAGCATGCCACATTTACTACCAAACTTTGTATTCCTTTTCAGAAATACCTAAAATTGTGTATTGCATGTGCCGCATTAAGAATACATATTTAACTCCATTATCTACTGATAGATATTTTTACAGAAGGTCACTTGATTGTGTAAGCATGCACACATATATAACTGAAGTCACTTATCTGTTATGAATAAATTAATATTTATGCCCTTGTTATAGTGCAAACAGTTTGAAACTTGGATCACTACAAAGTATTCCATTCATCCGTTTTCTGAATCTGATTTCGCCTGGGTAGAAAATATGATTGATTAAGCTATGTAAAGGCTGGAAATTCCATCTGATTAGGAAATCTGTTAGCTCAAAATCTAGCAACACTTGTACTCCTCTAGGTCTATTATTAGGAAACATTGCCCTGGTGGATTTATCAGAATGTGTAGGTGGAAGAAGGCAGTTTCTAGGAAAAATGCATATGCCTAGTAGCAGCAACCCCCCCACCCATAATAAATATGCCAGACTGTTGTTTCAAGGATTTTTGTCTGAGATTTCTGTTGTATTTTAATTGTCTGGCTGGCATCCTTAATTTTGTTACTCTGTATCACATTGCCAGATTTTCAGTTGATGGTACTTATGGTGGAAGAGGCTATAAAAAGATTCTTTAGTTGTTAATAGCAGTTGTCTGCTTTTAAGTCTTTATGATGTCTGAAATGTCTCCAGTGCGCATATACAGTTCAAAACCAAAAAACAAAGTAAGCTTATGGATGCGTTCAATGCTTATATAACAAGGGTGTGCATTTTCCTCTCTCCGTGCAAGATGCTTTGACCAAGTTGTATCTGGCAGGGTTTGCTCTTCCTTTGTAAGATTACTGGGCTCGTTTTCCAAGATATAGTTAAGTGGCACTGCAATGTTGCTTTTTTCTTAACATCATAGAAGAATATTGTCAATTCTCTTCTTTTCAGGGTTAAAATTGTTTGTCCAGGTCTGTTCTCAGATGCGCTTGAAAGGCCAAAGAATGGATCTACGTAGAGTAAATTGGGGAAAGAACTGTCTTCTGGTCTTGCAGATTCACTGTACTCCAGACCTTCACATCTCTTGGCTTTGGTCTTGTCATATGTTGACTACTGCATTTCTCTACTGGCATGAGTACCAGAATGTGTTGCCAAGCTGCTGGAGATAATGCAAAATGTAGTGGCACATCTGGTGTTCAGCCAGCCAAGACGGACATATACCACCCCTCTAGGGTCACTACATTGGCTATCTGTAGCAGCACAGATAAAATTCAAATCATTAATGCCTGCTTACAGAGTAGTCTACAGGTATATATATAGGTATAGGTATATATATACAAGGTTCGAGCCGCATGTAGACGGACTTTTTTTGTTCTTCAAGTCACCAAAGCGCCGTGCAAACTCAGTGCGCTCAGTTTATCAGCAAAGTGCGTATTTGGGAACACCGTAGTGACGACTTGGTTTAACATTACTTGGCAACAGGGAAAGTGGGGCAAGTGGTTGTGTCTCCCATAAAAGCAGTCTCAATTGAAATCACTTTGTGATTGTGCACGGGTAAAAACGTCCGCTGAAGTGTCAGATTCTTCTTTAATTCTTCTGCTTTCTGTATCTTCTGCATTGCATTCAGGTCTTTCAGGTTACCCTGATGTTTTGTTTTATAGTGCCGTCTTAGATTAAATTCTGTAATTACAGCCACATTAGCTCCACAAATGAGACACACTGGTTCAGTAAACATATACTCAGCCTCCCATCGGTTTTTAAAGGCTCTATTTTCAGAATCAACTTTTCTCTTCAGCATCGTGTGAGCTAGCTTCGCAATAACTTGCAGCATCTTAAGGTAGACTTGATTAACGCGGTAACTGTTCGGCAAGGCAGCTGAAGCGCTGCATTATGGGATCTGTAGTTTATTGTGTTACCAGCGCTTCATATACCGGGCTTTAATAACAATAATACAGTATATAAAATGATCTCGGGGCGGATATAATTACACGGGCGGATGTGGCCCGCGCCCTTGAGTTTGACACATATGGACTAAATAGAACTTGAAAAGATATATTTTTCAAATGTGATCGCGCAATTCAGATAGAGTTGACGCGCACTACAGCCTGCATGCCTCAATAAGTCATCCTCCCTTGCCCTTACTTTTTTACCGTTCATCTAATGAATACACTGAGTATGGCTTTACCAAAACAATCACTGATGGCGAATAAAGTATCCATTATTCGAGTATGTAGATCGGGTATATATATATATATATATATATATATATATATATATATATATATACCAGCGTATCGCAGCGAGAAGTAGTGTGTTAAAAAGGTAGAAAAGAAAAGGGAACATTTTAAAAATAACGTAACATGACTGTCAATATACAGTATTTGTTTTGTGAGTGTTACTGAGTGTTGCTGTCATCAAGGATTTGATTATCATTATTTCTTTCAATCAGGTTCGTATTTGTAGGATGTGTTGTGTTCAAGTTACATTCCGTGTTTGTCAATCGTTGTAAAGATGACAGGTTTCATTCATCGATTCGCTTCTTACTGCATCAATAAACAGCTCGTCTTCTTCTTTATCTGAGACCTGACACACTGCATGCACGGGCTTTTTTTACACTGTCTTCCTTTAGCGGGACATTGACTTTTCCAACGTGTGCTTTGTTTCCGCAGTAGTTGGATTTATGAATATGCTTGTATGTATGAGACGCTTCATATTTTTTGCTGCCTTTTCAATTGTGTAATTCAGTTTTTGTTCAGCGTCTTTGGAACTGTTGCCTTTTATCTGTGCACTGCGTCAGTTCACGTGAGCCGCTCGGTGTACATGCATCGAAGGTTCCCAGCTGTGCTGGTGCCATCTGGTGCTATGTCCATGGCTGTATTTAATGTTACCTTAGTCCTGGCACTTAAAACTTTCTCTCGCAGTTTCGCTGAGTTTGTGTCAAACACCACCCTGACCATCTCATCTTCCTCTCCATAAGCACAGTCCTTCACCCGTGAATATTTACCCGTGGCAGTTTGCTATTGGATTGCCGCTGACGGACGGCCTTATATGGGCAGGCACTAAATTACAAACGCCAGCGCAGCCTGTCTATGAACTTAATTTAAAGTGTAGGTTTACATGTGCTTTGTTTCAGTAGCAGAACTCATCAATATGGTTGTATATGTCACTCGCTCGCTTCTTATTGTTTCGCTGCCTTCTCAATTATATAATGCATATTTTCTTCAGCGCTTTTGAGGTCTTCCTGGTTTTCTATGTACTGCGTGATTACGGGGAGGCGTGATGATGTCACACGAAACTCCGCCCCACGGCGTTGAAGCTCATCTCCATTACAGTAAATGGGAAAAACTGCTTCCAGTTATGACCATTACGCGTAGAATTTCGATATAAAACCTGCCCAACTTTTGTAAGGAAGCTGTAAGGAATGAACCTGCCAAATTTCAGCCTTCCACCCACACGGGAAGTTGGAGAATTAGTGATGAGTGAGTGAGTGAGTGAGTGAGTGAGTGAGTGAGTGAGTGAGTGAGTGAGTGAGGGCTTTGCCTTTTATTAGTATAGATATATATAGATATATAGATAGATAGATATATATATATAGATATATAGATAGATATAGATATATAGATAGATATATAGATAGATAGATATATATATATATATATATATATAGATATAGATATAGATATATATATATATATATAGATATAGAGAGAGACATTTGTGAGGTCTTCTTGCCTACTCAGGTCTGCTAATGCCACCTCTGTTTGGCATCAAATCTCAATCCAGACTCTTTATGTGTAGCTTCTAACTGCTCACTCCCTTACTGTGTTTAAGAAGTGTTTAATGACTCTTTCTCTGTGAATTTCTGTCTCATTATTAATGACTTTGATGGGTTCTTTCATCTACAGAAGTGTACCTAGGTGGCATTTTGTTTTGAGCTCTTCTCTTGAGATAATCAAAATTGCTCACCTTTTCCTGTAATACTTGTTCCAAACCAGTTTCCCAGACTGATGTTAACTCAGTAATGTTGACCTTGTTTGTAAGTCACTTTGGGTAAAAGCGTCTGCTAAGTGAATAAATGTAATGTAAATGTAAGTTACATCCTTCAGACCTAGGCCATCATTAGAATTCTAAATTCAGTTGTTATTCAATTTTTGCTTGCCTTGGTGTAAATGACTTTTTAACTCTCTAACTGTCATCAAGTTGACATGTTCATGGCCTGGTTTATATTCCTGTATGTTTTAATCTTGCAGTTGCTAATCAAGGGCCACATGTTCATGTTGAAGGTTTTCATGGTTGCAAAATGAAACACTTGATAAGTAAAACACAAGACATCAGGCAGATGAGCCTCTCTTCTGTTCATGAGGGCCACAACACCTGCGTTCCTTATTTCTTGCAGCTGCATTCTATGCATTGTACTTCCTGATGAGCATTCATTGTCTGCTCTCAAATATTCACAAGCCCATCCCTATGAGTGGTTTAATTTTTGTCAGGGTGAGTGTCTGGAGATGTTGGACTACACATCTTGCATCAGAGGAGCAAGCCACATCTGCTCCCCACTTACAAAGGTTATGCAAATGGCTGTGACTGGAAAACTCTTGTAAAATTGTGTAATGTGACAGGGTCTTAAGGGTTGAAGGATTCAGTAGGTGTTGTGTTGGAACCTAACGTCGTTATATTTGAACAATAAATATGTCTCCATTTTTCCTTATATATGTCTTTATATGTAAATGTCTACTCATGGAAGTGTGTGTGTGTGTGTGTCCGGCCTGGAAGTGCAATGCTACAGCATGAAGCTCACAGAAAGCGACTCTGTCACCAAAGTGAAACCGCAGACAAAAGAGAAACTCGCTTAGCCGCTGATACACAAGCGAGGCGAGAACATTGGCAAAACGAAACCTCAGAGGAGAGAGAAACTCTCTTAGCTGCTGATAGACACCCGAGTCAAGCACGTCGGCAAAACAAAACGGCCGAGGAAAGAGAACCTTGTTTAGCCGCTAATGCACAACCTATGCAATTGATTAATTGAAGTGCCAGAATCCATGGTTTTTAGGAGAATACAGGCTTACACAGCTAGTATATCTCTCTATTATAGTTAAAAAAAAACTTGGGTCGAGACATGATCTTCTTTGAAGATACTTTGACGTCCCGCAAGACAAAGCAGTAAGACAAAAGGACAGCTGCTGTACAGGCTTTTAAATGATCGACAAGCAGAATACGCAGCTTGGCAGCAGCAAGCCAGCAGCTGATCCATCCACATCTTCTTAGTTTGCGTTAAGCCTAATGTGAATGGCAAAGACGCGAATTTGCTGACATAAAGCGCGTGGGGCTCGAGCGAAGCGAGGTGGGGGCTTTGCCCCCTAATATGTATATATAATAGAGAATGCTTGGGTACTATTGTGTAGATCCTTTTTGGCATCAGAATACGTTTTTCGTCGAGAAAACTGCACTTATTTTAAGACAGCATTTTTATTTTCCCCTACTGGTCCTATATACCGATATTTTTTTTATTTATACCATTCCTATGTTTTTCAAGGGCGTTTCTTTGGCAGGTAATTTATTAACTCTTTCAGTTTCCTGAAAAGCACACAAAGCAATGCTTTCACACATAAATCCACACAAAACGTCTGTTTCTATGTGCCGTGGCTGCTGTTGGTGCACATTTGGCATCTCTGGTGGCAGTGTCTGCACAGGGCACCTCGATGGTCAGCAAGAATGCACGGTGGGCCGGCTGCCTGGCTGTCTTGGCACAGAAGGTGGGTGGTGGTGCCGTTCGCAGTGTGACGCAATATAGTTTGTACCTCCTGTCATCATAAGTGGTGGTCCTCCCAGGCGAGCGCTGCTGTAGGTGCACCGGTTACACGAAAGTATTGAGCACCACGATCAGCTGGGGACCGATCAGATGATGCCAGTACCTCACTTTCGTTTTCTGATATCCATCACTTGCATCAAACTCGGAGTCTGACAAATCAGAGTCCTATTCCACGAGATTGCATAAAACGTCCATGCTGTGCACATTCACGTTGGTCTCTCGCCAGATGTCGGTGCTATTTTAGAGGTTGTTTGCTCTTCGTTACTCATGTACACGTTTGGAATCGAGGTCAAATCAACAAAGCTATGTAACTTTCCTTCGAACTAAAACGTAAGGGCGAGTTCTGTTGCAGTTTACAGCTGAACCCTCTACCCATGAATTTTGACAAAAGTTGACATCAGCCCTGAAAGAGTTAAATGCGGAAGAGTGTTCATTTAAACAGAGGTAGCGTCTCTCCACTTCCTCTTATATGCTGTTTTGCTCTAGAAGCATATTATTTCACTTGGTGATGTAACTGTGTATTAAGTAGAATAGTGTGTGATGTAAACCATTCATTCTCTGAAACAGATTGAAGAAGTGCCCAGGGGTGCCGGCGGCAGTTGGGATTTAACTTTCTTTATATGCTTTCCAAAAACGGATTTGGATTTCACCAGCATTCTTTGAGTCTGTCTGCTAAGTTGTTGAAGAGTTAGAGGATTCTGCCCAGGGGTTCACAATGCTGTGAGGTGAACTTGTGCAGCACGTGAGTTGAGGGGTGACAAAAATAGCCACCGTTAAATTTTTTTTTTTCTTCAATTGACAGTACACTTTTAAGAGAAAATCTGCTTCACTCTCAAGCGCTATATCATAATTTTGTTGTTCCGCACTAAATTGTATATCTTACGTTACTATTCTCTGTCGGATTAAAGGCTACTAGTGTTGCTAATTAGTGAACATTTCTGTAGTAGTGGTAGTTTGGAACCTGATTGTAAGTGAGATGTTGGTATTTGAATTATCTTCGGCAGCAGCATCTGATGTCTGCCAATTACTTCACTGAACTTATTCTTTCGATTTCTTGCAAATAAACTAGAAACCAACCCATGACAGGATTATTTTTAATCATAAGATGCATAAAGAAATACTCACAATTGACCAGTTTAGAGTTGTTAACCTAGCATGTGTTTTTTTTTACTTTGTAAGAGGAGCCCTTAGTACTCAGTATTTCACTCAAATGTGTAAAAATGCAAATTACACACAGATAATGACAATGCTAGGAATGATGTGGAAATGCAAACTATATGCAGATAATGACAATGCTGGCATTAACATGCATATCCTTGCAGTTGAAATGCAGTAGTAACCTCCATTCCTAATCCAATTAGGGTTGCTGCCAACCCTGGATGAAGCATCAGTTCATTGCAGGACACACACTCGCAGGCACTGGTACCCTGTAAAGTTATTGGCTTACAAACCATGGATATGTTTGAATTACAGGAGAAAAAAAAACACGCAGATACAGGTAGACCATGCATTTGTAAGCCAGGGTACGTTTCTAACCAAAGTCTTTAGTGCTTTAGGTAGGAGCCCCTTTGATTGCATCACTGTGCCCCCGCCAAAGAGATGGGTTATAATAAAATATTTTATGATGTGATAGAGAAAAATTCTATTGGCAAAATGTATGTTTGATTTGTAGATTTAAGAGCCCATTCACACCTAGATGTTTTTCTAGTGTTTCGGCGCTAGATCAGAATGCTCGTAGACTGCTTGTAAAGTTACAGTATTTGCCATTATTTTCAGTGGCAGGATTCATATCTAAGCAGCTTAGAAAACTCCTCTCTGCTGCAGATTTTGCTGCTTGTTCTTTTGAAATGAATGGCAATGCTCCTAAAACATTTTTTACAGAGAGTCATAACGAGTGAATTAGCTCGTCAAAACTTAAAAAAAAAAAAAAACAGACCAATGTCGTCACTTGTCTTGCACGCACTTGCTTTGGTCAGCTAGCGACGTCTATTGACTAGGCGTGCGTGCGGCTTGCACTCAAGTAACAAGAACAGAACAAAAATGATCAATATAGATTTAGCTGTAATCAGGTTAAAGTTCAGTAAGCTAAGTACAGATGTTTTTACATATAGACAGAGTGGTAGTGCAGAGCTGTCATTCCTGCCCCACCGCACCAGAGTCTGCATGGAGTTTGCATGTTCTCCACATACACACGTGGACAAAATTGTTGGTACCCTTCAGTCAATGAAAGAAGAACTCAAAATGGTCACAGAAATAACTTTAATCTGACAAAAGTAATAATAAATAAAAATTCTATGAAATTTAACCAATGAAAGTCAGACATTGATTTTCAACCATGCTTCAACAGAATTATTTAAAAAAATAAACTCATGAAACAGGCCTGGACAAAAATGATGGTACCCCTAACTTAATATTTTGTTGCACAACCTTTTGAGGCAATCACTGCAATCAAACGATTCCTGTAACTGTCAATGAGACTTCTGCACTTCTCAGCAGGTATTTTGGCCTACTCCTCATGAGCAGACTGCTCCAGTGGTCTCAGGTTTGAAGGGTGCCTTTTCCAGACGGCATGTTTCAGCTCTTTCCAAAGATGCTCAATAGGATTGAGGTCAGGGCTCATAGAAGGCCACTTTAGAATAGTCCAATGTTTTCCTCTTAGCCATTCTTGGGTGTTTTTAGCTGTGTGTTTTGGGTCATTGTCCTGTTGCAAGACCCATGACTGCGACTGAGACCAAGCTTTCTGACACTGGCCAGCACATTTCTCTCTAGAATCCCTTGATAGTCTTGAGATTTCATTGTACCCTGCACAGATTCAAGACACCCTGTGCCAGATGCAGCAAAGCAGCCCCAGAACATAACAGAGCCTCCTCCATGTTTCACAGAAGGGACAGTGTTCTTTTCTTGATATGCTTCATTTTTCTGTCTGTGAACATAGAGCTGATGTGCCTTGGCAAAAAGTTCAATTTTTGTCTCATCTGTCCATAGGACATTCTCCCAGAATCTTTGTGGCTTGTCCACATGTAGTTTGGCAAATTCCAGTCTGGCTTTTTTATGATTTGTTTTCAACAATGGTGTCCTCCTTGGTCGTCTCCCATGAAGTTCACTCAAACAACGATGGATGGTGCGATCTGACACTGATGTTCCTTGAGCTTGAAGTTCACCTTGGATCTCTTTAGAAGTTTTTCTGGGCTCTTTTGTTACCATTCGTATTATCCGTCTCTTTGATTTGTCATCAATTTTCCTCCTGCGGCCACGTCCAGGGAGGTTGGCTACAGTCCCATGGATCTTAAATTTCTGAATAATATGTGCAACTGTAGTCACAGGAACATCAAGCTGCTTCGAGATGGTCTTATAGCCTTTACCTTTGACATGCTTGTCTATAATTTTCTTTCTAATCTCCTGAGACAACTCTTTCCTTCGCTTCCTCTGGTCCATGTTGAGTGTGGTACACACCATGTCACCAAACAACACAGTGACTACCTGGAGCCCTATATGTAGGTCCACTGACTGATTACAAGATTGTAGACACCTGTGATGCTAATTAGTGGACACACCTTGGATTAACATGTCCCTTTGGTCACATTATTTTCAGTCTTTTCTAGGGGTACCATCATTTTTGTCCAGGCCTGTTTCATGAGTTTTTTTTTTTTATTAATTCTGTTGAAGCATGGTTGAAAATCAATGTCTGACTTTTATTAGTTAAATTTCATAGAATTTTTATTTATTATTACTTTTGTCAGATTAAAGTTATTTCTGTGACCATTTTGAGTTTTTCTTTCATTGACTGAAGGGTACCAACAATTTTGTCCACGTGTGTGGATTGATTGGTATCAGTGAGTTTGGTAGATTACCTGTTTTAACACTGAATACTAAACAAGAACTTCTGTTTAGTATGGTGAGTGTCAGGGTTAAAAGCACTAAAGTATATCACTACACTATAACAGGTCACAGCATACAAAATGGTGACCGGAAATGATGGCGATTATATTTTTTGCACGACACACCTCTTTGAAAGCTCTTGGAAAAACTCCAAATTTACAATGTCCAAGTCTGAATCGGGGCCCTTAGAGCCATGGGATGGGATGTGGTTGTTGTATTTCTTGATCTTTTATTTAAACCAGCTGACCATTTGACAATAATCCAAAGAATAATGTCAATACCTTACTGAGTTATGTTGAAGCAGCAATTACAAAATTCTCATTAGTGTTCTGTCTTATATGCGTAATTAGGCAATCTATGTTAAAGAAAAAGGACCAGAAGAGCAGAACATGTCACCAGCCCTCAATTTGTTTTTAGGATGGGTCTTTTCTTCAGTATTTGAATCGGGTTGCTCTTGTTTTCTGGTTCAAATTAAGGGAAGTGTATTACTTGATCATTTCAAGTAAAAAAAAAAAAGAACTAGAAGTTGTGATCCACTAGGATTGTTTTTCAGTTTTTTTAAACAACATTCTAGTTTATTCGTTATGAAACTAAAACCTGGAATGCATAGCTATGGTGACAGGGGTTTATGTTTCTGTGTTGGGAGTTCCATTAATTTCAGGTATCTTGGGTGATCAGAATGAAATGGCCATCGTACACAGAAGTCTTTTTTGGGCTTCCTTTAGCAACGTATCGGAACATGTGTTAACATTAACCATCTAAAGCACATATAAGTACTGAGAATTTTATTGAATCATAAGTGATAAGCATCTTGTCTTATAGGTTTACAGGGTCGTCATTGTCACATGCACTTAGTCAGCACATTGAAATTCACACTTGCATCTGCTAATTAACAGTGCAGCATGTCAACACTCTGCAGCACCAATATTAGGAAGCAGAACTGCCTCAATTCAAACCTTGTATCTTCCTGACTTGATAAAATCTCATAACATCCATTGATCCATTTCTTAACCTGTTTATCTAGGGAAGGGTCGTGGGACAGCTGGAGCCAATACTAGTAATCATTAGACACAAGGCAGAAACAACACCTGGATAGGATGCCCCTCCATTGCAGGGTGAACACGCACAAATACGCACACTCACTACGTCCAGTTTTACAGCTCCAGTTCACCTAACCAGTATGTCATTGAACTGTATGAGCAAACCAGAGCACATGGATTTAAACATTGGGAGGACATTGATTTTAACAATAACAATTTAACAAGCCAGAATACATGTGTGTAAATGAGAAGGAGGTTAGTGGAATGGTGAGGATGCAAGGAGTAGAGTTGGCGAAGGTGGATGAGTTTAAAAACTTGGGATTAACAGTACAGAGTCATGGGGATTGTGGAAGAGAAGGGAAGAAGAGAGTGCTGGCAGGGTGGAGTGGGTGGAGAAGAGTGACAGGAGTGATTTGTGACAGATAAGTATCAGCAAGAGTGACAGGGAAGGTCTACAGGACGATAGTGAGACCAGCTGTGTTATATGGGGTTGGAGACGGTGGCACAGGAGACAGAGCTGGAGATGGCAGAGTTAAAGATGCTAAGATTGGCATTGGGTGTGACGAGGATGGACAGGATTAGAAATGAGGACATTAGAGGGTCAGCTCAAGTTGGACAGTTGGGAGACAAAGTCAGAGAAGCAAGGTTGTGCTGGTTTGGACATGTGCAGAGGAGAGATGCTGGGTATACTGGGAGAAGGGTGCTAAGGACAGAGCTGCCAGGGAAGAGAAAGACAGGGAGGCCCAAGAGAAGGTTTATGGGTGTGGTGAGAGGGGACATGCAGGTGATGGGTGTTAAAGAACAAGATGCAGAAGACAGAAAGATATGGAAGAAGATGATCCGCTGTGGCAACCCCTAATGGGAGCAGCCGAAAGTAGAAGAAGACGAAGAAGGAGTCTAGTAAAGGGAGCTAGTAATACTCTGCAAGTCTTCATCTTTTTAAGACCTTAGCTGCCGCATACTAAACTTACCAAAGCTTTACAATAAGGAGACAAAACAAACCATGACATAAAGATTTGCATACCCATGCAAATATAAAGGATTACTGCCATTTTTTCAGCAGCTAAAAAGGGTGAGATGGGCTTGGTTGTGACATATTTGGTACATGGGAGAAAGTGTTTTTAATAGAATAATTTCTATGAATCTCAAATGGTAAAGAAGGGTTTGCAGTAGTGCCTAAAGTCCTCACCTCAGGACAACTCTCAAGATGTATAAACTTAATGTCTCTAAGAAAATAAAAAAAACAATATATATACTAGGGCGGCACGGTGGCGCAGTGGTAGCGCTGCTGCCTCGCAGTTAGGAGACCCGGATTCGCTTCCCGGGTCCTCCCTGCGTGGAGTTTGCATGTTCTCCCCATGTCTGCGTGGGTTTCCTCCGGGCGCTCCGGTTTCCTCCCACAATCCAAAGACATGCAGGTTAGGTGGATTGGTGATTCTAAATTGGCCCTGGTGTGTGCTTGGTGGGTGTGTTTGTGTGTGTCCTGCAGTGGGTTGGCACCCTGCCCAGGATTGGTTCCTGCCTTGTGCCCTGTGTTGGCTGGGATTGGCTCCAGCAGACCCCCGTGACCCTATATTCGGATTCAGCGGGTTAGAAAATGGATGGATGGATGGATGGATGGATATATATACTAGGGGATTCCCCCTTGCACGCTTCGGTTGCCAACCCCGCCATGTGCTAGGTGCCAACCACTTCGCGTCTCTGCCGCTCGCGTTGTGAAGAGTTGGGATGAATGCACCCCAAGGAGACGCGGTTGCTCCTCTGAAACCCCCTCTTAAACGGTGATACAATGAGAAACAAATGCAGATTTTTTTTTTTTCACCTCCTCTTTGCTCAATCAGCTGCAGGCTTGCTGCCGCTGTGCCACATGATCTGCATCTTGCATGGTGCTTCAAACATTTAAAAGCCGGTACAGCAGCTGTTCTACTCTTTATCATTTGTTTCCAGCCCCGGGCGTGGTTAAATCTTTTGGCACATAGTTTCATCTCGCGGGACATGAGCTCTTGATATTGTTTAGTTAATAATTTAAAAACAGACTAAGAATCTCAAAATCTAACAACATCACATTAAAGTTATATAAATTCTGAAAAGAATGATGCCAAACATATATATGTAGGTTTTAAAATAAGTCCGATTTAAAGCATGACATAAAAAGTCACACAAAATCGTTGTACAAAATCGTTGCACTTTTAGGCTTAGGATTTTATATAGAGAGAGTAGATATATGAGTAGATATTTTTTTTTTTTTTACTATCAATTTTCAGTTTTGCTTGGAGTCAAAAAATGTCATGCTTTCAGTTTGTTTTGCTTTATGCAATATAAAAAATGCAACAGTAATGTTTCTTCTTTACCTTGGTAGGTAACAGTAGATGTATTCTTCATTGTTGGTTATTAATTGTGTGCTTATTACCATAGTGCTTATTCTTTACTGGCTGACTATTACAGCATGTGATTTAAGGTTTTTCTTTTTTATTGCATTGTTATTTTTTCCTACTATGTTAGGTGTAACTATCATCATTGTTATTTTCTTAGACGTGGAAATAAAGTCCTGTATTGGTGTTATTGTACTATATACTGAAGCAAATGTATATATAGCCACCAGAAACTTTAGCCCACATTCAAAACATGCAAATGACTGCATATTAGAAATATGAACTGCTCAGTTCTTCCATTATACATTGATGAAGTGCAAGCAAGCACAATGAAGATAAACATTTTCTCTGCTCTGTGATGGTGAGCGATACTGAGACTATGCATGTAAAATGGAAAAAGCCCATCACTGAGCTCAGCGTCCACTGCTGCTCGACTTAAATAAGAATTTGAATGAAACACTGTCACATTTATTGAAAAGCTGATTATAAGAGGGATCAAGCAACACCCTGACTCTCAAGAGTGGCTGTGTATAAGATATTAAAGTGTCTTTCCTGTCAGTAGATTTCAATTTTATCTTTTTTGAGAATCTAGTAATGTAGCATATTAAAACACAAGATTTAAATGTTTTTTTCAAAATTGGAACCAGTGAAACCATCACTTCCTTTGCCACTTTGCTTACTTACTCATGATGGCTTTATAAAATGTTGGTAGAGTCTGAGCTTCTTATGACTTTCTGTTTAGCAAGTGACTTTTATAGAGGGCATTTCATTTAAAAGCAACCTATATGATGTCTTCAATAAAGATAACAAGTAAGTTTTGCTCTTTTTGTTAGATGTATAACTAATTTGAGGTCTTGCATATGCTGTTGCTGTTTCACCTTTTAGTTTTTCTTAGCTAGCAGGTGTACACACCACTGCCCGTTACTGAATAGAGGCCATGTCACATTGAACAGCCTTTCTGCCAATTTTTAGTTACACTTTATTTACATAATCTTAGCAATCTCAGTTGAGTAGTTGGGCATACCCAGTGATTCAATCAGACTGCTCTTACTTTTATGGGTTTTATTTTGTATTAAGTTTAGAGCATGTGAAAGCAGACAACCAATGACTGCTCACCCAGAAGTACAATTCATCTTATACAACTACAGGGAACATGACTGTTTTAGACTCGACAAATGGAAGTTACCTGTCTGATGTTTTGTATTTTATGTACTGTGACAGAATAGAAAAAAAGCTGAGATAGCAGGGGAAAGGCGCTATATAAATAAAACATTTTTTTTATTATTAATATTATTATTAATTTGTCAACCCATGCCAACAAGGTTGACCCTGAGCTAAATAGTGCATGCTGAACCATCACCAGCACATTGCGAACAACATGCCTTCCTTCTTTATAGAGGCTGGCCGGGATCGCACCTCCCCATATACGACGAGAAAGTAGTTCAAGAGTAGAAAGGTTCAAGCAACTGATGGACTTCAGACACCCACTTCACCATCACCAGGAAGTAAATCGCCGACTACCTTCTCATCAGAACTTTGCCACAGTGGAACCCCTTAATCCAAAGCAGTCCACAAAACACAGGCTTGAGAGGTGGAGAGAAACTGACTGTAGCCCTCCCAGTGAAGCTCTTCCTACACCTCAAGGGCATCTACGCAATGGAACATCCCTCTCTGGGAAAGACTGGGTAGCGCTTAACCAAGCTAGGTCAAAGGTGGGCAAAACAAGGGACAACCTTATTAGATGGGCCTCACAACAAGCGCTGAATATCCCAAACAATGGACCATATTCTCCATGAATGTTCCCGAGGCCCCACATGTACCAATGAAGATCATAAGGATGCTAATGATGCCGCTCTTAAGAGGAGAAAAAGAAGAAAGTGAAGTGCAGAGTTTCTGTGTGAACTTTCTCTGTGGTATGGTGGCCTTTATCTGCCTGTTAGAGATGGACAGGTTAAGCGTATGAGCATGTCTAAGTTTGTCTGGCCTCAGTGAGCCACGCAGTGTGTATGCATGTGCTCAGGGATGGCATGGCATCCTGTCTTTTGTTAATTTCTGCTTTGCACTTAATGCTGATAGGATAGGCTGTAAAAACCTGTGCGCTCTTTATATATAATGGCTGTCTGGCGCATCTTCACACCTCGACTACCTGTGACAGCTTTCGGTTGCAGCATTTGATGTACATTGCCATTCTTGTCTCAGCTACTGCATTTCATGCTTAAACTGGACATAAACTCGGAGACCATCCTTTTATGTTTGCATCCTAATGGCAAAAGGTTCAAAACAACATTTCAATTAGAAACATTCATTTTTTGATGTATGGATTTGCTGATTACATAAACTTTCTTACAAAGTTGACAAACTAGATGTTTTATAGTTCCAAGTCTTTCAGTCACCAACATCACCCTTCACAGAAGAATTCGGTTCCACTCTACTTTCATACATATTTTACCGAGTATACCTTGCTGACTGAATCTCTCTTCGTCTTGCCTTGATATCGGGAAAGTAACTTTTATAGGACTTTTACTTTCAGAGTAACTGCATTCATTTATTCTGCCATTCACACAGCAGGGATTTAATGAATACCAATTAATAATCCTGATGAGTAATACGTTTTGCAAAAGAAAAATGACTAAGAAAAACACATTTAGCATGAGTTACACTTTTTATATCCACAAAAACTAGACAATGACGATTTTGCTTCCTGAACACTTTTGGCCTGCTGACCTCAAAACTCCCCTCAAATTTATAATAATTCTTTACATTACTATAGTGCTTTTCTCACTACTCAAAGCACTTTGCAAACTCTATGCAGGGAGGACACAGGACGCAAAACCATGATCTTCCTACCGCAGGGCAACACCACCACTGCGCCACAGGGAATCATGTACTGTTTTATTGCAGTCACATATTTTGCGATCTTCTATCATATATGAAGAATATCTATACAGTAACTGCTCAAATGCAAAGTCTCTTTTTTCATTCATTCGTTCTTAAGCTTGATAGGAGTACACATTAAAAGATGTGAAGTAATTGACCAGTGGAATCCCGGAAAGCTGATCTTGACCTGTGTGTCAACTCCAGCTCCGGTTCTGTGGGTGGATTGCAGGCATTGCATGTTAGCTTATCTTCATTGCTCAGCATTCTGTGATTTCACTTCCTGTTTGAGGGAACCAAGGAGCAGAGCTAGGCGTGTGAATGTAGATCATAACTATTTTAAATCTGCCTTTCTGCCTACGTTTTTCTCATTGGTGAAATTGTATTAACTTTTTTTTTTTTTTTGGACTGTCCCCATCACACACTCGCCACCACCCTTAACCAAAAAGACTAACTTGTACTCCTGAAACCTACAAACCTATTCTATTCTTAAAGGGGAAAAAAGCTTGCTTCAACATGAGTTTGTTGTTTCCATATATACGAGGTGTGATCAGAAAATATGGTGAGTGTTTTAAAAAAAGAAATGTTTATTGCAGTAAAAGATTTACAACTACTAGTCACCCTCGAAATACTCTCCTCCACTTCGAATGCACTTATCCCCAACGCTCCTGCCACTTTGCAAAGCAGTTCTGGAAGTTTTGTTTCGAGAGTGTCTTTAGTTGAGCTGTCGTGTCTGCTTGGATGTCCTCAATGGATTGAAATCGTTTGCCTTTCATGGTCATTTTCAATTTAGGGAACAGCCAGAAGTTGCACGGTGCAGACACAGCGTAATGTTTTTATTCTACCGAAATTGTCGTACTAGAAGGGATGTGTGACAGAGCGTTGTCATGATGAAGAATGAAACCATTTCAACATTTTCCCTGGTAATTGATGTTGAAGGATGTCCTGATCTTTTCATGTCTTCAACAGAGTCTGATCCATTACGAAATCAATCAGACCTCTTGTAAACAGTCTTAATTGTCGGTGCAGTGTCACCATACTGTAAACCGATTTTTAACGTCTGATGGGTTTTCAGAACTTCTTTCAATTTGAAACAAAATTTCATGTTAATGCGTTGCTCGATATCCGTCATTAATGACACACTTGAACTCAACAGTGGCTCACAAATGACTGACAGTATCAAACGAGTTGACACTTATCACAAACTCAGTTTTAGGATGGACATGTCAGAACCAGCATTGAATTGTTCTGCGTTGCTCTTGGATGGTGCTCCCCATCAACATTCACCGTACTTTTTGATCACACCTTGTGTCTATGTGTATGTGTGTATATATATACTGCTCAAAAGAATTAAAGGAAAACATTTTAATCAAGAGTATAGCATAAAGTCAGTGAAACTTATCGGATATTAATCTGGTCAGTTAAGTAGCAGAGGGGGTTGTTAATCAGTTTCAGCTGCTGTGGTGTTAATGAAATTAACAACAGATGCACTAGAGGGGCAACAATGAGATGACCCCCAAAACAGGAATGGTTTAACAGGTGGAGGCCACTGACATTTTTCCCTCCTCATCTTTTCTGACTGTTTCTTCACTAGTTTTGCATTTGGCTACAGTCAGTGTCACTACTGGTAGCATGAGGCGATACCTGGACCCTACAGAGGTTGCACAGGTAGTCCAACTTCTCCAGGATGGCACAGCAATACGTGTCATTGCCAGAAGGTTTGCTGTGTCTCCCTGCACAGTCTCAAGGGCATGGAGGAGATTCTAGGAGACAAGCAGTTACTCTAGGAGAGCTGGAGAGGGCCATAGAAGGTCCATAACCCATCAGCAGGACCAGTATCTGCTCCTTTGGGCAAGGAGGAACAGGATGAGCACTGCCAGAGCCCTACAAAATGACCTCCAGCAGGCCACTGGTGTGAATGTCTCTGACCAAACAACCAGAAAGACTTCATGAGGGTGACCCAAGGGCCCCATGTCCTCTAATGGGCCCTGAGCTCACTGCCCAGCAGCATGCAGCTCGATTGGCATTCGCCATAGAATACCAGAATTGGCAGATGCACCACTGGTGCCCTGTGCTTTTTACAGATGAGAGCAGGTTCACCCTGAGCACGTGACAGAAGTGAAAGGGTCTGGAGAAGCCATGGAGAACATTATGCTGCCTGTAACATCATTCAGCATGAGCAGTTTGGTGGTGGGTTAATGATTGTCTGGGGAGGCATATCCATGGAGGGTCACACAGACCGCTACAGGCTTGACAAAGGCACCTTGGCTGCCATTAGGTATCAGAATGAAATCCTTGGACCCATTGTCAGACCCTATGCTGGTACAGTGGCTCCTGGTGCACGACAATTCCTGGCCTCATGTGGTGAGAGTATGCAGGCAGTTCCTGGAGGATGAAGGAATTGATACCATTGACTGGCCACCACACTTTCCTGACCTAAATCCAATAGGACACCTCTGGGACATTATGTTTTGGTCCATCCAATGCCACCAGGTTGCACCTCAGACTGTCCAGGAGCTCAGTGATGCCCTGGTCCAGATCTGGGAGGAGATCCCCCACAACACCATCTGTCATCTCATTAGAAGCAGGCACCGATGTTGTCAGGCATGTATACAAGAACACAGGGGCCATACAAAGTGCTGCGTACAATTTGGAGTTGCTGCAATTAAATTTTGGCAAAATGGACTAGCCTGCCACATCATTTTTTCACTCTGATTTTTGGGGCGTCTTTGAATTCAGGGCTCTGTAGGTTGATCATTTTCATTTCCATCAATCGATGTGGCATCCTTTCGTTCCTAACACATTACCCAGTCTATATCAGTATAGATATCCAGGAGGATTTCTTTTTCCCACTGAGATCTGATGTGTTTTCAAAGTGTTCCTTTAATTTTTTTGAGCAGTTTATATAAAAAGCTAAACTGCACATGTAGCCTGTCATTTGATTCATTCACTGTGTGGAAAACAGGTGGTCAAAGCCTTTCTTCCTGTTGACTATATAGTTTCCTGGTCTGTTTTTTGGCAATCGTTACCTGTTATGACACCGACAATAGTCTGTATAGTTTTCCACAGTACTGACTTTCAAAAGGCCAAATAAGAGGAGTGAGAAAACGGGCTTCCGTCTACAGTATCTGAAACTTTACAATGGAGAACGGGCACATAATGACCACCTTCTGGAAAATGGAAGCAGGTCAGGGGACAGGAAAGTGAGAGAGCGTACGTCCTGCCACATTAAGTGGCACTGGGATTGATGAGGGAGAGGTAGGGGTCTGAACAGAAGGCATTTGAACATGGGAGGTGGGGAGAAGCCTACACTACATGTAGATGTAAGTGTCCCCACTCAGTTAAGTGTGCTTGTGACTACTTTTATTTTATTTTTTTTTGCTATGTATTTTTATGCAAGATCAGTTTGTCTTGTCAACTGGGTGTCTGAAGCTTTCACACTTTTTATTTGTTTTAACACTTTTTTTGTCAAGTGTAACCAACTTAAAACACAACTTTCAGAGTTTCATTCATGTTTTGATCCACCTCGCCTAACTCCCTCATCGTTAAGCCTGCTTAATCCCAGCGTAGGGCTGCAGGGATCCAGAGCCGCACAAATTCTTGTGGCAGCTGTACTCTTCAACAGCCACGATCTTCAGCGATTTGACCAGCCAACAGTTTGGTTTAACTAACTGCTTTCTTTCCAGTTGCATCTTCAGATTGGGCGTTTTGTTTTGTTCTTTTCTTTTCTCTTGTCTCACATGATGTGCTGTTTGTTAGGCTGCAGTTGGCGAGTCTGCCACATGATACTCTGCTGCCATGAAATATTAGATCATTGGAGTGTGTAGTGTGCCTCATACCTTAAAAAAAAATGTTAGCAAATGGCCAATTTTTTTTTTTTTTACTTAATAGCTATATACAGTAATGGGATTTCTTTTATGAATGTTAATTTTGTGGCTGACATTGACAGCACAATCACTTACATGCTGTAAGTGCCAGGCCTGAAATAGCCATGGCCACACATTTGCACTCTGGTTATTTTTAGAGGCTCTCATCCTGCACCATCTTTTTGTTTTCTTTCTTTTTTTTTTTTTCGCCTGTAGCGGCTTCAAGTCTCTTGACCACTGGCTTGTTTTGCAGATGTCTGCTGTCATGATTGCCTGTGATGTTGATGCCAAGACATGTCCCATATAAAACACCAATGTGACCGTAACTGCTCAGGGATCGTTTTTACTTTTATAGGACTTTTACTTTCAGAGTAACTGCGTTCATTTATTCTTCCATTAGCAGCAGGGATTTACATAACATGATATTATATTCATTAGGATTTTGACTCCTGCCATTCCTCTCTTTAAAACTTTGCATACGTTTGTATTCCAGTACATTTTAGTTGTATCAATCAAAGATTTTACCTTTTTTCCCCTCATGGTGGAAATGCACTGAATTTATAAAAAAATAAAAATCACAAGTCTTGGGTAGATTATGAGGCCTCATTAATATAATGAATACCAATTAATAATCCTGATAAGTAATAAGTTTGGCAAAAGAAAGACACACATAGCACGAGTTTCACTTTTTAAATCCACAAAGACTGGACAATGAAGATTTTGCTTCCTGAACACTTTTGGGTGTATCTTATGGATTTTGGCCTGCTGACCTCAAAACTCCCCTCAAGTTTTTTTCTATAATAATAATTCTTTACATTTCTCTCTCTCTCTCTCTCTCTCTCTCTCTCTATATATATATATATATATATATATATATATATATATATATATATATATATATATATATATATATATATATATATATATATATATATATATATAGTTCTCACTACTCAAAGCACTTTGCAAACTCCATGCGGGGAGGACACAGGATGCGAACCCCAGATCTCCTTACCACAGGGCAACAACACCACTACTGCACCACAGGGAATCATGTACTGTTTTATTGCAATCACCTATTTTGCGATCTTCTATCATATTTTAAGTACGTATATCTATATAGCACAACACCTACAGCTGGAACGTCTGTGTTGGTGTAAAAGCAGTGGCACAGATATACCAAATCCTGTTGTATTTATGATTGGGACAACGGTGTAAAAGAAACTCATTACACTAAAAAGAACTGGCCTTTCCATAATGCAGAAAAGTGTGGCACATAAACCACTTGTTGACCCAACAAATATACAGTATTTCTGACTCCTCTACATGTACATCTTGGACTGATGACAACTTTTGTGAAAGGAACAATGAAGATGAAGGATTTGTTTCCATGAATGGGGCTGCATGGTGGTGCAGTGGTAGCGCTGCTGCCTTGTAGCAAGGCGGCCAAGGTTGAGCGTCCCGGGTCCTCTCTGCGTGGGGGTTTGCATGTTCTCCCCATGTCTGTGTGGGTTTCCTCACACAGTCCAGAGACATGCAGGTTAAGTTAATTGGTTAACATCAGTTGGCCCTAGTGTGCGTGTATGTGGGGGGGTGAGGGGTGTTTGCCCTGCTACTGACTGGCACCCTGTCCAGGGTTTTTTCCTTTTCCTGTGCTTTGATAGCTGTGATAGGCTCCAGCTGAACCCCATGACCCTGTTTAGGATTAAGCAGGTTAGCAAATAATTGAGACTGACTGACTGACTGTTTCCATGAATAACTGATTCCAAGACTAAGAAAGGCATTTATGTTGGTCAACAACTCAGACACATCATCAATGACAAGCGGTTCAAAGATCTGCTAGTAGGGCTGGAGGAAAGCTTATGGAGAAGGGATTCAAGGATCTTACTGAAAATGTTCTTGGCAACTGTAGAGCACCAAACTATGAGCAGCTGATGCTTCAAGCCTACAAAACCGTAACATACATCCTGTTGTTAAACATTCATGTTCTGCATTCACACTTGGACTTCTGTACTAATCTTGGTTCAGTCATGAGTTGTAGACAGTTGCAGTACATGCCATGTGTTGTCAATTGTGACAGGCACAGGAACTCTGTCATAACCCTCTGAATAGCCTCCACAGCTCTCTGTGACTTGCTACTATAAAATCAAATTGGTTTCTTATTCTCGTCACAGGTCGCATGGTGGTCTCTGTCTGAGAAGCGTAGCAGCCAGTGTGTGCTTAACCAGGTGTTCAATGCATACAATACCTGCAAACAGTGAGGAGTAATGGCGACTGAACGGTAAAAAGAAAAGAGAGTGATTTGGACTGTGTGCATAGGAGAGGCTTGTCCGACTTCAGAGCCAGCACAGGTGACTTTTCGATACCTTGTGTTTGTCATACCATTGTGCTCCATATGGAATGGCTACTGAAATGTGGCAACTTTACACTACTTTCATAGGCTCCAGCAAACCCCTGTGTCCCTTTATTAGGATATAGCAGGTTGGATGATGGATGGATGGATGTACTTTGATAGTGCAATGTGAAATTTGGAGCAATGATGACAAGTCGTGAGGAAATCCTGTAATCAGTTACCACCTGCTATTCCAACTTGTATAAATGTCCTGTCATTACCTTCCCAGCAAGTTTTAGCCGTAGGCCTCATGTACATAGGGTATAGCAAACCGAAGGCAGTTGCGGCATGCATGCTGCTGTGACCTTCAGTTATGAAGACTGCTATACCTCAGTGATTCATTACCAACCAGTCGGTGACTCACTCTGACAAAATCGGACAGGTTTGATTTTTGTCTTAATTTGTAGGGGCTCACTGTGTGTTCAGAAGAGTTGAGAACCAATAAGTGCTCAACCGGAAGTGTAATGCGTGTAATCCATAAGGAAACGTGGGTGTTTTAGACCTCACAAAGAGAAGGGAGATTTGTTTGTCTAATGTCTTGTGTTTTTATGTACCATGACGAAATAGAACTTAATGTGCGAGATTTCCACCAAACTCGCCATCCTGGAAAACAACAGTACCAGCTCTGCTGTGCAGCACTTTATTGGCTTTAAGGAGAAGGTGCACACTCACCGTACCTTGAAAATGTGTGAAACTGTGACTTAGTCATCGCGGAGTCATCCTCAGACGACGAGATCAGCAACAACAGTCATCAGGTTCAACAACCTCTCTGACAACAACAACAACATTTAATTATTTCTATAGCACGTTTTCAAAATGTAGCTCAAAGTGCTTTACATAATGAAGAATAGAAAAATAAGAGACACAGTAAGAAAAGAAAATAAGTCAACATTAATTAACATAGAATAAGTAAGGTCCAATGGCCAGGGGGGACAGAAAAAAAAAAACTCCAGACGGCCGGAGAAAAAAATAAAATCTGCAGGATTCCAGGCCATGAGACTGCCCAGTCCCCTCTGGGCAATCTACCTAACATAAATGAAACAGTCCTCTTTGGATTTATGGTTTTTCACGGAAGGATTTGATGATGATGATGATCACGTGGACTTCTGGCTTTTAGTCCATCAATGCTGGGGCATCATGGTGCTTTGAGTAGGTGGTGGTGGTGCAGGCCGCCACCACAAAGAAACCGGAAAAAGAAACAGAAGAGAGAGTTGGGGTCAGTACGGATTTTAGAGCCACCATGAATAGTTATTATGATGAATTGAACATACAGAGTATCAGGATTAAGATAAAGTGAAGTTATAAAAAGGCCATGTTACAGTAATGTGTTTTCAGCAGTGTTTTAAACTGCTCCACTGTATTAGCCAGGTGAATTCCTATTGGCAGACTATTCCAGATTTTAGGTGCATAACAGCAGAAGGCCGCCTCACCACTTCTTTTAAGTTTAGCTTTTGGAATTCTAAGGAGACACTCATTTGATGATCTAAGATTACGATTTGGAATATAGGGTGTCAGACATTCCGATATATAAGATGGAGCGAGATTATTTAAGGCTTTGTAAACTATAAGCAGAATTTTGACAAGAAGTCATATAGTGTGCCACCAGCTTAATTTGACACACGTCATCAAAGAACCAAGATAGAGGCAAATGCAGTCAGTAAATCTAAAAAGATGTCCAACTACAAGGATCAAAAACTATGTGATGCTGGCTTTAGGCCAATTCATGCTACCTGAACTGAAAGCAGGATTTATTTAATGGTTAGCCCCTGTCTGAGATTCATTTTCATGTGTTTTTCTTTTGAGTGATCCAATTTAAATCGCACACTTTAGAGTTTAAATGGTTGTTTAAATAACAAACTTTAATTTTTTTTCTTCTCCTTGAATTAATTACCAAGGTTGTTACTGATTTGAGTGTTACTTGCATCAGATGATGGTTCCTACTGAACTCTGCTTGGCATTTCCTTGCCTCATTAAGGTTATTATCCCAGTTCACTATTTTTTTTTTTCTCTCTCTCTCTTTCAAATGAATTTCTATAAACAGGGCTTTCCTTGAAGAGAGGTCTCTCCTCCCTGGTTTATAATCCCGTTTTAACATTAGGCTATCTGTTATTGGAAACCACCTGTCAAAGGGGTTGATATGAACTTGGCTGTTGTGATGCAGATCCTTGAGTTCTTAATGGTTGCAAGTGGAAACAGCTGCTGCCATTTGCCAGCTGCTCATGAAAGCAGGTTTCCGGAGCAAGCGGAAGTGGGGACAGGAAAGTGGTATTGTGTGGATGATTTTTTGAATGGGAAACATTCCATGTACAATTCTTTATAGAAATGCCACTTTAAAGTCAGCCTGTTTTTCTTGTGGCCCTGAAAGACACATTTGTTAGATGCCATAGTAATAGGATTCAGGGTGAAAGGTGCTTTGTAACCCATAGCTTAAGATTTATGACCTTTTTTTCCAGACAGTGGATAACTGGTTTACGTTCTGTGGCCCCATCATTTGTGTTCCCTCTTTTATCTCAAAGCTTTGTTTTTCTTGTCTTATCAACCCCGTATTATGTACAGCAGGGAAATCGCTGCCTGTAACTCCTTCTCTGTAAAAGAGTACCAATAGTAAGGATGTCCACCCATCCATCCATTTTACAACCCGCTGAATCCGAACACAGGGTCACGGGGGTCTGCTGGAGCCAATCCCAGCCAACACAGGGCACAAGGCAGGAACCAATCCTGGGCAGGGTGCCAACCCACCGCAGGACACACACAAACACACCCACACACCAAGCACACACTAGGGCCAATTTAGAATTGCCAATCCACCTAACTCTGCATGTCTTTGGACTGTGGGAGGAAACCCACGCAAACACGGGGAGAACATGCAAACTCCACGCAGGGAGGACCCAGGAAGCGAACCCGGGTCTCCTAACTGCGAGGCAGCAGCGCTACCACTGCGCCACCGTGCCGCCCTAGTAAGGATGTGAGGCACTGATTTTGTTCTGTACCAAAAATGATTTCATAAACAGCCAGATACAAAATGTTTGTGTATGTTGTGGTAAACTTTATAAACAATCAGGATATACACACACTCTCCTGTTTTAAATGGAGGTGAAGGTATGGTGAAGGCATTCTGGTTTTTACTTGAAAAAACGAAACCTACTCTCTCGCTGATCAAGAATCAATTTCTTTCCCCTCCGTCGCTGCCCTTGGGGTGATTTGCTCTATTAATTACAGTTTGGGATTCTGCTTTGTCACTGTAAAAGTATGTGTGGGTCAGGGCACAGAAGAGAAGAAAACAGACAGCATTTCAGTTCTTGGCTATAACAACTGAAATACAGGCTGTGACACACACACTGCAGTCAGACGTGATCTGTTCCCAAGAGCTTAGCTTTTTTTTTTTCTTTTTTCTTCTCCCTCTTTTTAGGTGGTCGTGCTTGTATACCAACAGTCAAATGAGGATATGCAGAAGGACAAGGGAGCATGAACGACACGACAAAACGGAAATTAGAGACCTTGCAGCCTGGAGAGTCGAGTTGTCTTGCTCACAGGTGAGTTCCAAGCGTTTTGAATCCACTGAAATTTTGTTATTCTTCCCCTGCCTTTGTCATTTTCGCAAGATACAGTGAAAAATTTAAATAACCTTTGTTGGCTAGAGTTTAAGGCCACCCTGAAGTATTCATGATTGAATGAAGTCTTTGTGCTGCTTGAATGTAGAATTAAGGGGATGCAGGTCCCTGAAGAGTCTCATGTTCCTTTGAAGAGACTCTTGGGTCTATAAATACCTAAGAGACATTGTCTCTGAAAAGCGCTGCTGAAGTCATAATGACGCAGTGCAGAGATTTCTAATTGCTGTTGCTACAGTAACTTGGTGATTTTATTAAAAGTGTGTTTTGTGATACTTGTACAGTGTGCATATGAATGAAGTCTGCACTGTCTGTCTGTCATGTGTTTACCTAGCTCAAGTGACATTGCCTAGAAATCTGTGTGAAAGTTCACAGAAGAGTAGGCGTCTCTATAAATCATCTATTGTCTGTCTTTATGTTCCTTACATTTTTTCATGCCTGCTGCGGTGGTATTTTGATTAGATGTATCGTGCACTTTGTACTGTTTATTTATCTTCAACCATATGGAAGCAGATTGGTATTTATTTTTACAGTGTAAAGAGGTGGCTAATTGTTGATCAGATGTTGCAATTTCCCTTCCACTTTCTCGGCATAGTAGACCTGACAAAGGGAAGCTTCTTTTGCCATAAAAAATGTTCTAGTTTTCAGTTTGTGTGTAAAATATTTTGAATTAGCTTTTGTTGTAAACTGGGAGTTGCACTGTGTAAATCAGATATGCACTTTTTTAATCTTATTGATTTTATTGTAATCATTCCATACAGAGAGATTAATTTTTACAAAAAATAGGATTGAAAACAAATCAACCCAACCCCCACCATGCATATTAAACAGCTGCCATGACTGAAAAAAGAAATATTCATTACCTTTAATTTAACTGTTTAATACTTAGCTCACATTTCTTCACTTACTTCTTCATTACTGTATTTACCGTTACACTTGCTTTTTTTTTTTTGGTCATTACTTTCTCATATACAAAGTATAGGGAAAGTGTCGTAATTGTTCAAAAATGTGATGTTGATATTTTGATGAATCTCGACGTTTTAGACCTTCCTGACTTTCTCGGATAGGGAAAGTATTGGAATCGTCCAAATATTTCATTTCGATATTTTGGTGAATCTTGACGTTTTAGATCTCCCTGAGTCCGAAAACATTTATGATTTTGGAATCATGTCTGTGTGTGTAAGTAAACACGATAACTTGAGCACACTTTCACTTAGGTCAACCAAATATTACAAAGAAGTATTGGGTACAAAACATAGATTTCTATCAACTTTTTGGGCTATTTCTGCTAACCAGAAGTGGTACTTTACCTTTTATTCAGGCAGCTGCAAAGATTTATTCAACTTTACTTTTATAGTACCGGTAATTGTTCAATATATTATTAATTTAATTTTATTTGTTGTCGATTGTTCTTTAATGTACACAGTATAAAAATAGAATCCTTCTCTTGCGGTTTACTTCTCAAATATCCATCCCCATATCTGAGTATACGAGAAAGTCAAGGGGAGACCACTCCTGAGTTTTTCTAACCTGTACTAAACACAGTCATGAGCCCACTTACAGCTCTATTTGAGACTGGCCATTTGGCCGTACATCTGTCACAGAGTGTTCAGTTCATTGCAATTTAGGCCCTGTTGGTCCAGTGTGGGTCATGGGTACACATACTTTAACTGTCGGTACAGAGTAGCGTACACAGATATTCGGGTGTCGTCAGGCGTTTTTCAGGGTGCTGCTCTGCTCTTTTGAACTGTCGCTCTGCTGTTAATCAGGCCACTCAAGCTCCCTACCACATAGCAGTTTGGAAGTGCCGTGCAGCTGTACTCCTCAAACAGGGTAACCGCTCACCGTTCTTTTGTCGGTGCTTTACTGTGATTAATCGATATTTCTTGGAGGACCCCACCCCCACTCTCGTTGTTCACATGTTGCTGCTTCACAGTGTTTGGTACACACAGAGAAAACTTTTCATTCATTTGTTGGTGTAGTGTAGTGGGATTTAAGAAATCGGTTGTAGTAGAATAGTAGCAACTCATCAATTATTAAACCCCACTCATCAGAAAAAAATGGTCTTACCTTGGTTGGCTGTAAATTGGCACATAACTGTAGTTCCACTTATTCTGGAAAACACCTCACTGTCTAATTATTTAAAGAATTTTTGGACTCCTGGATATGCTGTTGCTGTTTGTTTCTGACCCAAACAAGGTGGTGGTTCCTTTTAAGGTGACAAGTACACCGTGTTCTTCCTTCTAATAGGGTGTCAATGCATCATATGGAACTTTGTTTGCAGGTTGCATGGCATGAATGACAATAAATCTCTACCTATGACAGACGGAAATTATTTCCATCAAGTATGTTCTTAACTTTAAAGGAATGTTATGTTAGACTGTGCTTTATGCGCTTGATTGTTACTTGTTAAATGGTATTGGAGATCACGTCTTATCTTTGTATTTAGTTGATCTGGTGGCATTCATTCAGTGAAATGTGTGCCGAGGATTTAGTCCATTGCTTTGAAATACGTTTTCTGACACCAGATAATTAAATGAAACAATAAGCCAAATAACCTATCAAATCCCAATATTTGTTTTGCAAACTCTCCTTTTTCTTTGAAGTAAATTAGGAATGTTTAATGGTGAAACAGTTCATTTTGTTATTTTTAAGCTTAATGTGTATGAAATATATTCTCTGAAATTAGAGAATGCAGTTGTACAGTTGGGTTCAGAGTTGTGAGCTTTTAGAAAAGCATGTTGTCACTTTCTGTACATTTACTTTCATTAGATATACAAGAACAGTCGATTTGCCACCTTTATATAAATAATAATAAATCCAGTCAACACTGGGCATTTTAGGAACTAATATGTTTGAATGCCTTTTGGTTAAAACCTAGAGTTTAGTGCCATGAGTGACAACTGTTTTTAGTATGCTGTTGGAAAGTGTGTATGATTTAAATTTATAATACTAGTTGTGTATGCCTGTACTTTAAAAAGCAATACACTAATAACCCAATTGTGCTCCACTCACTTAGAATCTGGAACCAATGTAGAAAGCATTTTAAGACGGAGAAGCTTCTATCTGTGGCACCTCTGCAAGAGAACCACCTCTTTCAACCTTCACAAACATATGCAGTTTTTAATATCTGGAAAAAATTTGGAATTAACTTGCTTAGAGATCTTTATATAGACAACATCTTTGCATCCTATGAAAAATTACATTCCAAATTTAACATTCCAGCTACACATTTCTTTCACTATCTTCAAATCAGGAACTTTGTTAAACAGAACCTTCCAGATTTTCCTCATCTTGCATCCTCAACCATGCTGGAAAAATTATTGCTCAATTTCAAGGAGTTAGACTCCATCTCTACAATATATAAAATCCTTTTACAATCCCTCCCTTTCAAAGATCCAAGAGTACACTGGGAAAAAGATCTCTCAATTAATATATCAGAAAAGGAGTGGAAAGTAGCAATGCAGAGAATTCACTCGAGCTCCATATGCAAAGCATACAATTATACAACTCAAAATTAAATATCGAGCACATCTGTTTTGACTAAAACTCTCCAAAATGTTTCCAGGGCATGATCCAACCTGCGACGCGTTGCAACCAAGTCCCAGCCTCAACAGGTCACATGTTCTGGGCCTGCACCAAATTAACATTATTCTGGACAAAATTTTTAATTACCTGTCAGACAGCCTTGGACTCACAATCCCTCCTAACCCATTAACAGCTGTGTCTGGTGGTCTTCCAGAGGGTTTAAAGTGGAGAAAGACAAACAAATCGTGATTGCATTCACTACACTGTTGGCACGCAGACTCATTCTGATAAACTGGAAGAATCCAAACTCTCCTCTTTTAAGTCAGTGGGAAACCGATGTGTTATATTATTTGAAATTGGAAAAAATCAAATACTCAGTTAGAGGATCTGTACAGACCTTTTTCAAAACATGGCAGGATCTAATCAGTAATATTTTAAAATAAGTTCATAAAGCACAGAGAATTTTTTTTTTTTAAATTAGGTATGTTTACAAGCCTTAAATTTAAAGTTATTTGGCTTGCTCTCTCTCAGGGGTGGGGATCGATCTGTTCTTAACTCAATTTTTCTTTTGTAAAATCTTGATTGCTTTGTATGGATTGTAATAAAATTAATAAAAAAAAAAAATAAATAAATAAAAAGCCTGTGCTCCTAGAAACCATGGATTCTGGCACTTCAATCAATCAATCGCTTCAGTTGTGCATTAGCAACTCAGCGAGGTTCTCTTTCCTTGTCGGTTTCATTTTGATGACGTGCTCGCCTTGGTTGTCTATCAGTGACTAAGTAAGTTTCTCTCTCCTCGGAGGTTTCATTTTACCGATGTTCTCACCTCGCTTGTGTATTAGCGGCTAAGCTCAGCGGTTTCACTTTGGTGACAGAGTCGCTTTCTTTAAGCTTCATGCTATAGCCTCACACTTACAGACAGACAGACAGACACACAGACACACTTCCACACGTAGACGTTTATATATAAGATTTTATTGTGTAGTGTCGGAGATGGCTTGGGGGGTGACCTGGCCGGGACGCCCAGGAGGACTGGAGGAGGGCTTATGCCTCCCCCAGACCATGTGGGGGCGACCGCCCTGGTAACTTTGGGGGCCACGGGTACAAAGCTTTGTTGCTTAACCCAGGGGGCGCCCCTATGCCTTTGGAGCCCTGGACCTCAGCACTTCCGCTACACCCGGATGTGCTGGGGGGGAAGAGGAGCAGGGACACCCGGAGTGCTCACTGGGGAGTGCCGGTGGAAGATTGCTGGGTAGCACCTGGAGCACATCCGGGTGGATATAAAAGGGGCTGCCTCCCTTCATACAATGGCTAGAGTTGGGTGGAAGAGGACAAGGTCTTGGAGGAGGCAAGGAGGCAGCCTGAAGAAGACCAGGCATTAGACTGTGTGGCCAAGACTTTGGGGACTTTTGGGGTGTGTTGCACTTTTGTAAATATAAGGAATGAAGAATAAATGTGTTGTGAGTGACATGAATGTGTCTGCCTGTCTGTGTTCAGGTCATCTACCACAGTGTGTATTTAGAGTTTTCTTTTGCGTACTGGACATTTTGGTCAATTTTTGCTTTTAAGACTTATTTACATAGAGCGTGGTTTTAGAATATTATATTTGTGGACCTGTTACTCCCATGCTTTAACCTAGGAAAAACATTTTAGTTGGCCTTAAAAGTTTTAAACCAAAGCGCACTATCTCGTTGCAGTCAGAATATTTCTCCATAAAGAGACTTAAATCTATTACTTTATTGTTCATCATTGAGTTAGATTAGAAGTTGGGAATAGATAGGAGAGGAAGAGTTGGCAAAGGAGCAGTCGAGGTGCTTTTGGAGCTTTGTGATCTGTTAAGAGGAAGAAATAAGAATTAGTGATTAAGATCAGCATAGATTGATGCATAGTTGCCATGTGTGATACTCATTAGGGGCTGGGATTGGCTGCAGTTTGACCATAGCTAAATAAAAGGTGTCTATTTTGCAGTACACTTGTTGTAGTCTTCCATCAAAAATGTAACATTTGTGAAATTGGCACACTAATGCAGGGTTGGCTCCTCTCTTAAATGTTATGATGCCCCCAGGACCTCCCATGATTCTGTACTGAATAAGCGATTTACAAAATAGAATGGTGCTATACATATCATTATTGACAGGCATCATTGTGATAGAGTGGTTAACATTGATGCAAGATGGATTTAAAATTCTGGGTTCAAGTCCTGTCCGGTCACAGAATGTTGTACAATTTGCACAAATTTCACGTAAGTCAGTATTTAAAATTGTGAATTTCAGAGGTGTGTTGGCATGCAAGATAAAGTGATTTTAATATTCAAGCAAAAGAAATGTTTTCCTAATCACTAGAAATTTGAGAAAACACATCATAGTTACTGATTTCCTTTATTTAGTGTTCTTTTTATTTTGTTGTGAAATATAAAATGAACATTTTGTATTCTTTTTATATACATTGTAAGAGTATGGCTTTAGTTCATTGCCTCATATCTTTGGAAATGTTATACCCCTTTCATTTTAATTTCATATCAAGCCATTGGGACATTGCATGACTTTTAGTCTGAGGAAAAGTTGGTAATCTTGTCACATGAGCATATTAAACTACATGACTAGAAATCGTAGGTTATGATCAATTTTGCTACTCCGTAATGACTTTTCAACACAGTTTCACAAATTTCAAAGTATCGCAAGTTTGCCCCATTTTCTGCCCACAAATAACGTGCTGCCTGACTGAGACAGTGCTTCTTTGAGAACAGCAATCTCAGCAGCATTCGTAGTCCTTATTTCTTTCTTCCATTTTGTCATGGTACATGTCCGCATAAAACTCCTGCTTTCCCTGTTCCTTGTAGCTGCATTATAATGCATTGTACAGTAAGTCCTCTACATACGAACCTTCAAGTTACAAACTTTCAAAGATGCGAATGTGCATGTCCAAGAAATTAAAAAAAATTATTTAAATAGTAAAAAATTTTAAATTGTATTATAAATTCAAATTTTGAGCCAGCGTGTAAGCTATTTCGAGTGTCTGGAATTAGGTGGAGCGAAAAAACCCACACTATTATTGTTTACATTCTCAGTCATGTGTGTGCATCCTCTACAGGTGGATGTGCTTTTGGCCGTATCTCTGTTTACGCTGAGTTAATGCTGTTTATTTCAAGCCCAAGATGTCCGGAATTAAGCGTGTTCAACAAGAACACGGGGACACGGCTAGAAGCTCGTTAAGGGTAAGTTGTTCTTCTCTCAAAGAACCACATTAACATACCATACAAAACACAGTAGTGTGGTGGAGCGCAGGCTCAATAGGGATCTTCTGTCAGATTGCATAAGCAGCTTGTCCTTGTCGACTTGTCTTGATCAATTCTAATGCATGATCTTCAGATATGAGCATCCCATCAAGAGTACTGTGGGCTTAGTGAGGCCTTTTATTTTGATACACTCAACTTAGAGTTAGCGCCAGAGGTGATTTTTGAATTTTCACCATGGACACTTATTGGGTATCAATATTAAGTTATTAGTGATGGGCAGAAGGTTTCGAGTGATGATGCCATCTGATTGCTCACTTTGTGTGTGACAACTGGAAGTGGGTTTGAAGACAATCATGTGGGCTCGTCTACTAGCGGTAAGCGAGTGTACTGTACAGAGATCAGCTGATGGAAAATAATTTTAATAAAAAATAACGTTCTCTTGTTTATTGATAAAATACACAAGAAATCTTTAACAAAATACTCTGTACAAATACCTGTACGTTTTCTATAGGAGGGTCGGCGGTTGTATTGTGTTTGTTGGGTGCCAAGGCTAACTTTACTGGACTTAACAAACAAAGTGGACTTGTGAACACACTCCAGAAAAAGTTTGCATCAAAAGCTTGCATATTATAATTGGTTCAGTTAGCCAATAAAAGGTGGCAATTTGCTTGACTTCTTATTGCGTCCATAATGGCTAACACGATCCAACACCCTACTACTACTACTACCAGTGTGAAATAAAAGACATCGTTTAGTCAAGGTATTATTTTCATACAAAAATTCATGCAGCTATACAGTAGTTATGATTTACAATGACTCTGAAATGCTGTAAATTCATTTTTATTTATAAAAAAAGATGCTGCTGTTGACAATCAGCAATGTAGTATTGGAAAACATTTAAATAATGAGTTGGCAAAAATGTGTGGGTAGCTACTTTCCACACACAGACGGTGTATATATCATGAAGTTGTAAACAAACAACTAAATTAGATTCACTAAAGAACCAAATTAAGAATATGGATGAATTATGACAAATGAATATTCAAAACCACTAAAATAATTATACTTTAGAAAATACTCCATTTTGTTAAATGTAAATATGTAAAAAGAACAAAAAAGAACTTTTTGTAATTGAACATGTTTGCTCATTTAATTCCTGATAAAATTCTCACATTTGTAATCGGTATCAATTTTAATATGCAAATAAGGCCTGGGAAAGCTAATGTGTTCATTTTTTATGGTCAATGTGGCTGTTTAACGCGTTAAAAAATGCTCTCCAGGCAACTAGGCAATCGCGTCAGGCAGTGCTTTAGTCATTTTCATGTAATTTTGTTTTACATGATGAAACAAAAATACAAAAAATTGAAGTGTGAATCTAAAGAATTACATACACATCCAGTACTGTATTTATATACTACCTTTAATAATTTTGAAAGGTAAAATTATATTTACAAGTTTTAAATTACTCATATCTGTACGTGGTACTGCTAGTCGTTTTCTTGATTTATAGATATCAACATAGGTGGAGGGGAGTGGGAGGAAGGGGGATTTATGGTAGTCCTGGGACAATACTGAAGAACAGCAGCAAAGGTAAAAATTACAGATCAAATCAATGTCATATCACATACATGCATGTTATCAGTCCACTCCAGCCAGTCACTGATGTTGACCCCCAAACACTTATCTATATAATGGCATTATAGGGTCATCAGGTGGGCACTCTCCTTCCCTTTTTGTTTCTTTGATAGGCCCACGATACCTGTGAAAGGTTCAACACTAACACTTGACCTGCCAGGTGCACCCACCATTAACTCCTCCTGTTGGCTGATGGTCATGTTGTTACTAATTTTTGGTCCTTTCTTTTTAGCCAGAGCTAATTGCTGCTTTGCTCAGCATCCACTTCCATTTACTTGATAACCTGTTGGAGGGCCTGTCCTCTGACCCCTCATCTCTTTCAGCAGTCTTGTGATGGCCACAAAGAAATCATAATCAAAACATTTTAATGCATCACTCTCTGGTCGATTAAGATTATTGTTTTTTGCATAGTACAATTCATGTTCGGTTACTAAACCACATAATATTGTAAACAATGGTGGAGTATTACATTGAATTAGCCTTCATAGTTTTATCAAGGATGGGACAAGTCCGTATCTAGAAGTGAGTTTAGATAAATGTGGGAAGAATCTTTCATTCTCTTTTGGTCTCAATGTAAAGAGTAGTTAGGTTTGTAAAATATAAATAACAAACAAAGTTCAGGATACTGAAAACCTGTGAATTTTGTTTAAAAAGTTTTTAAGCCCCGGTTTTCATACACATGCCTGTAATACTAGCTACTTGTTGTTTTTGCCATATGTGCTTTATCATTGAGTGAGAGACACAAAGAAGGCCGAATGTTGGCTTGGCTTCTCATCATTTGGCTGCTACTCCCACCTCCACCCCCTCAATGTACATTAGGCATTGGAACCACAGGAAATGCAGTCATCAGCTTTGCAATCAGGCAGAGCTATTTGGTCAGATTTGTAGTGATGAAGATAAGTTTCACAGAGCTGTGACATCACTTTTGGCTCTTGGGCTGTGATGTTTATCTGATCCAGATGTTTGTGAGCTTAGAAGGGTCATGTTTTCATCTAGCACAACGCTGACAGCTTTGGTGGTATTTCTCAAGCAAATAACTGAGACCATATTTATAAACCCTTCAAGCATTGCAATGGCACATTTGAGGTTGTTTTCTTTTTTCATGAATTTCATGTTTGTGGAATCATCAGAGATGCTTTAAGATAATTTTGGGAAGCAATAACTAGATTCCTTCGGTATCTCTTCACATAACATACACAAAAAGTACAATTATCATTATCACTCTTAACGTCTGGAAGGGTGGGAGGCGGTATAGGACACAGCAATTACAAAGCATGTGTATGTCAACCCACCAGTCTGGTGGTGGGGAGCCTTGCATGTTATGTAAACAGCTCTGCCTGTAGTTGTACACAAATTTCCTCAAGACTATTTCTTAAATATAAATATATAAATATATATATAAATATATTCTCTCATTCTTCACTTCGCACATTTCCAGTACTGAAACTGATTTCTTGTTTTTAGAGTAGTACTAGGGTGTGTTGTACCGTGTTAGCCATTATGAACGTAGTGAAAAGTCAAGCAAAATGACACATTTTATTGGCTAACTAAAAAGATTACAATATGCAAGCTTTCGAGGCAACTCAGGACCCTTCTTCAGGCAAGACGTAACTGCATCCTGCCTGAAGAAGGGGCCTGAGTTGCCTCGAAAGCTTGCATATTGTAATCTTTTTAGTTAGCCAATAAAATGTGTCATTTTGCTTGCCTTTTCACTTGTTTTTAGAGTAAATTACTATTATTTTTAACCTTGAAACAGTATGGATTTTGTTTAAGTCTCAGTCTTTATTTATGAGAACATTATTTAAAAGGCTTTTTACTAATAACTAATTCACAAATTTACAATTTTTACAATGAAAATATGAAAAAAGGTTGGTAAAATCCTACAAAAGTAGTAAAGCAGTGGAATCAAATACAAGGAAGTTGGAACAGAGTAGGCTTTCCCAAAAACCAGAAAACACCTTAAGGATCAGTGCTTTGGAGATTCATTTGGTCAGCTCCTTGTCTTTTTATCTGCTGCCGTTTTCTAAACCACCAAACAAGTCGTCATACATACTTCTTTTGGGTTTAATCCAACTAAAATACAGTAGAAGGCACACTGTATGCCAGTTGTACAAGTACTCTGGAAGATGTACACTTCTAGAGAGGCCTGCATGAAACTGAGTTATAATTATGTAAGTATCCATTAATAGATATGTTGGAGCTTACTAGTACAGGAGCATCTGGGGAGGATGTTGCAGAATGTGGAGAAGAACATCTAGTAATTGTCCAAGATGAGATTTTAAACATAGCTCACCAACATTAGTCCCTTCACCCTAAAGCTTGGACAAGGCAGCCAGAGTAGACTGAGACGGGGAGAAAAGTGAAAGAGGACCATGTTTAGTCCACTTGATAGAGCAGGACCTGTATAATCGTGCCCGATGTTTCTGTTCATTTGCTGTGTTAATTTCTTTTCCCTTTAATCACTCCCCCAGAATGCTTATGAATGCTGTGACCTACCGTGATCATAGGTTTTCAACAATCTTGCTACAGTATTCATGTTGACAAGATGCACTGTTAATACCTTTCATAGCATATTTGATCACATATTAATTTTAAACAAAATTAGGGGCTACTTCCCCTTCTCCCTCCCCCCTCCTGGGGTACGCATTGTGCCAACCACTTCGCGTCTCTGCCGCTTGCGTTGTGAAGAGGGGGGCTGAACGCACGCTAAGGAGATGCGGCCGCTCCTCCGAAACCCCCTCTTAAACGGTGATACAATGGGAAGCAAATACTTTTTTTTTTTTTTTTTTTTTACCTCCTCTGTGCTCGACCTGCAGTTGGCTTGCTGCTGCTTCTACCGTGCTGCGTGATCTGCATGTCGCGCAGCGCTTTTAACCATTACAAGCCTGTACAGCAGCTGTGCCTTTGTCTCACTGCATTGTCTTGCGGGACGTTAAGTGTCTCCGAGAAGGTCACGTCTCAACCCAAGATTTTTTGTATATAATAGAGAGATATTCAGTCAACATGCCAAATTTTACCTTGATGTTTTGATCTTGATCCGGCTTGTAAGATCCTCATCGTTGGGGATCTGACTGGCTGGACTAGGCCAAGGGGTCGCCCACTTAACACCTAACTGTGGCAGATAGAGGGTCATTTCCGGAGGGTGGGACTGGACTGTCTGCCTGGGGGGTTGCCAGCTGGGATCCCGAGTTGTTTTGTCATATAGTGGGTGCGGTGACGTAATGTACCAGTGCATGCTCACCGACTTGACTTGACTTGACTTGTTTTAATCTTATATTCAGAGTGGGAAGACGCGATAGTGATTCTTATTGTTGTAGTTCATTATGACAATATTTTTGAAATGTATTCCTCACTGTTCAGCTCTACTGTGAACACCATTTCTGTATACCTGCACCAAATTTTCAGAGATTTATGTTCTTATTTTTATTTTATAGACCAGCTACTTAATAGGTTGGAGACGGTGGCACTGACCAGAAAGCAGGAGACAGAGCTGGATGTAGCAGAGTTAAAGATGCTAAGATTTGCATTGGGGGTGACGAGGATGGATAGGATTAGAAATAAGGACATTAGAGGGTCAGCTCAAGTTGGACGGTTGGAAAACAAAGCCAGTGAGGTGAGATTGCATTGGTTTGGACATGTGCAGAGGAGAGATAAGGGGTATATTGGGAAAAGGGTGCTAAGGATAAAGCTGCCAGGGAAGAGGAGTAGAGGAAGGCCTAAGAGAAGGTTTATTGATGTGGTGAGAGAGGACTTGCAGGTGATGGGTGTGACAGAACAAGATGCAGAGGACAGAAAGAGATGGAAGAAGATGATCCGCTGTGGCGACCTCTAATGGGAGCAGCCGAAAGTAGAAGAAGTGTGAAGCACACACTACAAAAGGAGTAGGGGTTTAGCAATGAAGTAAGCGCTCAGATGTGAGTCGTTTGTGGGGTTTGACAGGGAACATCATGAAACTTCTAGAAATATAAGCAGGTCACCAAGTGCACCCTTTATCAGTGACCATTTGTCCACCTTTATCTCTCTGCCCCTACGTCTGTGCTTTATGAACCTTGAACACGGGTGTTTAACTCCAGTCCTGGAAGTCTGTAATGGGTACAGGTTTTTACTCCAACCAGTTTTGTAATTAGAAGCCAGGCCTAGCAGATAATGAAACTTTGTATTTTAATTATATGCCGTTAGCGCTGTCATTTCTCCAAGACAAATCTTTATCAAATTGTAGATTTTTTGTTTTCTGAGAACATCATTCATATGTTTTATGGCTCAGAACAGATTTGTACCTCTTGGTCCTTCCTTTCTCTCTCATTTGTTTCGAAACGTTGCATTAAATGATGCATATACATAGATTTAAATGGAAGCTTGTTAGCTGGTGGTTCCTTTATCATTTGTACCTCATTATTAACTGATGACTGCTTAAGAAAACAGGCAGCAATTAAAACTTGTAATGCAGCTGTTTAAAACTAAAATAGGCAATTAAGGATTCTGAATCATAAATGAGTTAAGTAAAACTACGCCCAAAAAAAAAACATACTGCTTTACTACTTAATAAATAAGTTCTAATTAAACATTGTGGTTAAAGGAAAACATGCAGCCACTATGGACCTCCAGGAGCAGAGGTGAGTACCCCTAACTTAGGGGGAAAAAAAGCTTACTTTAGATGGAAGTGTGGGACATTGCCTTAAATGAAGGTAGGCCCCACCATTGTCTGATTATGAAGGCCTAGTTCTTGCGGGGTGCATCAATTAAGTACTTTGTTGTTAAACCCGTTTGGACTTTTATACTAAACATTCACAGTGGAAGGTTCAAAGCCGTGGCTGGCATGATGTTGATGTTAACCTGTCCATGATGGAGGTCACACTGACCTGCTGAGTTATTTGTGCACTTGGTCTTTGGCAGGATTGGAAGTCTTACTCATGTGCCTTGTTTATAAGCCTGGTGTTTATTAAATATACAGAAATGTGGTTTTAATGAGGCGGTTTATTGATCTGGCTGCAGTTGTGCAATTGTTGTACTTTTAGCAACAGTCTTATTAATCTACCAGATGTGTAGTGCATGTTTTGGACTCCCACTTGCCTGCTTACAGGGTATTCTTTTACCCCCAGCCCCCTCTTTATAAGTATGGCATTGTCCATGGTATTTCTGGATTTTATTACCTGATGAAGCTCACAGCTTTGTCGAACATGTTCAAATAAAACATATTCTGAGATATACTGGCGTCATCTTACTGATTGACAGATTTCATGGCATGAGAATCTGATTATTAAAAGGTTGTAGTAAAGCCTGTTTGAGAACTTTTGGCCTGTTTCGGAGGTTACTGTTTTCATTTTTTACAAGGAAAAATAGGACTTCCATAAAAATGTTATTGTCACTTTTAAGCCTCAAAATTCTTTAGGCCACTGTGCCCTTCTTCTTGACAATATGGATCTCCAGTGGCTGTTATGCCTTTGAAGGGAGGTCTCCCAGTAATCCTTCAGATCTTTCACTTGAAACTGATCCACTGTGTGTGCCCCAAGCCAAGTCCTTAAGAGAGGGCCCTGCTGCCCAGTGAATAAAACGGTTCAGACCAAAGGATTCTCACTTGAAATGTTAGTCAGATCTTTCTTTGTGTAGCCCTTTGTTGTACCTTTTTTTTTTTTAAACATTCTTCTTTCAAAACAGGGTATTTTTAACTAAAGAAATATGTGACTCTACCATGGTTTTTAAAAGATCACCTTAACAATTTTGTTTTCTTTTATTCACAGATTAATATACACCCCAAGAATGCAGATTGCTTTCCTTTCCAGGACACTGTGAGAGCTTGACATTTCAGCAGCCTTGAGTCCAACTCCAGGCTGAAGGTAGGTTGTGACACACCAAATGAAACCGTAAGCAACCGCCTCATTAGACTCCACATGCACATTCAGATCTGGTTTCATCGCTCATCCACAACCATCTGGTTAGTCACAGCTGGACCTTTATCCCTGAAGCTATTTACAGACTGGAGAGTAGGCACCCTGTGTAAAATTTCAAATTCACTTTATTCAGCACGATCTTCATTTTACACACGTAAGCAACTATTGATCTAACAGTACATGCATTCAAGTCATCTTGGGAAAGGAAATGAGCATGTAGTGATTTCAGCATTTGAAGTTTAGGAATTAAAAATAAACCCAGCAAATAGAAATTAGAAAGAAATATGTTTGTTCCAACTGCATCCCAGAAGTCTTTAGTAATTCTTTCAATAAGCTGGTTGTTCTCTTTTGTGTTCCACAGTTATGGTACCTGTTTCTATACTGTTTGTTATTCCTAGGGTTTTGTCTTCCATGTTGCTTGTACTTAGGTTAACATAGGTCAGAAATAAGGATTTTCCTTTGTAGCTATGACTGGGTAAAAGCTGGGATTCTAGCTGTTGTTGTTTTTCACTTTTGAAGTGAAGATTATTTTTGTCACTATAGTGGCATGTTCTCATTAGCTCTAGACCAGTGTTTCCCAACCTCTTCCTGTGACTGCAGGTTTTTGTTCCAACCAGATTCCTAATCAGTGACAACACCTGGTAGCACTGATCTCATTTAATTAGCAGGTATTATTTTTCTTTTATTCTACATTCAGAAAAGCAGTACAGTAGCATGCTTTTTACATTTATAAGACATTTAGAAGTATTTCTGCTTTTGCTATAGATTTAAATTCTTAGCTCTTTTTTGTTGATTTCATTATATCTTGCCCTTTCTCTGTGCAGTTTTCCCCCTTTTTTGTATCTTATTAATGAGGATTAAAAACGAGCAGAGCAGACACGCTGGCAAACTACACAAAATAATCAAAGGCTGCAACTACTTTAGCATCAGACCCACTAATTAGTAAATAATGGATTAATTAAACAATTAGAACACCTAGAAAAGTAGAATGAAAATCAAGATGAAAATGTTGTTAAAAAGAAAAAATACATTATTACCATATAACTGCTTGGTACATTTTAATATATATACAGTATATATATATATATATATTTTGGGAATAATATAGAAATTAGAAAACTAAGTTTGGTTAAAAAAAATTATACTATTTTATATATATATATATATATATATATATATATATATATATATATTGTCAGGGATGCCAGGGGCAACGACCCGGCCGGGACGCCGTGAGGGACCGGAAGAGGGTCAGAGCCCACCCTGGATCACGTGGGGCCGCCTTCCTGGTTGCTCTGGGGGCCACGGGTACAGGGCATGGAAGCTCCACCCTGTAGGGGCCCGTGGTCACCACCAGGAGGTGCCCCAATGCCTTGGGGACCTGTTGAGCAGTGCTGGGGAAAGATTTGGGGACGGACAGCACCCGGAGAGCTGCCGGGAGGACAGCCGGCACTTCCGCCACGCTGGGGTGTGGCCAGAGGAGGAGTGCCAGGAACACCTGGGGCTCACCCGGGGACTGTTTAAAAGGGCCGTCTCCATTCATTCAGGGCTAGAGTCAGGTGGAAGGAGGTGGAAGGAGGACAAGGACAAGGCAGAAGAGGTGTGGAGGCACCCCAAGGAAGGCATTTGTGGCCAGGACTGAGTGAGAGTTGGGGTTTGTGCACTAAGGAACTGGGTCTGAGTGACCATATTTGTAAATAATTGTGTAAATAAACGTGTGGTGGTGAATTACAACATGTCCGCCTGTCTGTGTCCGGGTCGTTTCCACAATATATATATATATATATTATATTATATTATGTTATATTATATTATATATATATATATATATATATATATATATATATATATATATATTATTTTTTTTTACCAAATTTGGTTTTATAATTTCTATATTATTCCCAAAACACAGAACTTGGGAAATAACACATCACTTAATTAGTCCAGGAGTCCAATTAAGAACAGAAGCTGGTTGGAACAAAAACCTGCAGCCACAGGACCGATGTTGAGGAACTCTGATCTAGACGCTTTATTTTTATTTAAAAAAATAAAATAAATCAATAAAGAGGAAAATCAGCTCCCCAAATAGGGATGGAAATTGCCATGGGCCCTGTGATACAATATCCTCTCAGTTCTTGATCTTATGATATACTACTATCTTTTATGTTTTGAAGTTATTTTACATAGAACTTATTTGTCCCCAGAGAAAATTTGGCTTTTTATATAAGCTCAATAAATAAATATGACAAATTCAAATATACTAGAATGACTGAAAGGAAAGAAGACTTCTGACTTGGCTGTTACAGTTGCACTGAGGCATTGTGCGGGCATATAAAGGAGACCCCATAGTGTGTTTAGACACAAGTGTGCTGAATTGGCTGAAAGTACTCAATGTTAGTGTGTCAGACATAGGATATGCAGTATTTTAAGTAGGGATTAAATTCTGCAATCTGATGCAAATTTGCAATTTGTTACTCACTTTGCACAGGTCGTGTAAGATTGCTGTTGTGTGGTACAGCTGTTGCGGTTGACCTAGTACTGTCAGGTGAAACTTATTATATTATACTGTGTGTACCATTTTCAAGTACTTTACATCTGCAATAAATAGTTGAATAAGGCATTGCTAGCCTTATCATGTGTATGTTGAAATGTGTGTACCCTGATTTGTTATAAAACTATGTGCAACCCTGTGTAATCAACCTTTTTCCCCACCCTATCTGATTATACTGGGCAATGCTTTTTTTTCTCAAAAGTTTAATTTCCTGAAAAATCTTGATTATGATAGACACCTTCAAGCTAAACAGAAATGTAACTTCTGGCTGCTTGCATCTTGTAGGAATTTGGAGAGATATTAAGTTAACTTTAATTGAATTTAGCTTTTCTAACCACTTAATGATGCTGATACATTGCATTAGTTTCGTTGAGCTAAATATGGCTTCTGGCTGATTTTTGTTTGTAATCAGCATCTGATGCTTCTTGTTTCAGTGTCCAGCAATAGTCAGCCAGGACTGATGTGTTCTCTGATACTGCTTTTTCATCATTGCATTGTTCTGGTGAAACCTTTTGCCATATTCATCACTGACTGTACCAGAATTAGCAGGGAATAAGTCCTTGTATGAATGCAGAAAATAAATCCTTAACAATATAATGAACTTTTGTATGCTTGAAACATGTTTTCAACCAGCTGGATGTAGTTTAGTGCTCAGTAGTTGCCAAGAAAATTCTCAACAATGTTTTGAATGCCTTCCTTGAGATTTCCTCCAGCCCAAGTAACAGATAGATCCTCGGACTGCTTGTCATTGATGGCATGTCTGATTTGTGGACCAGCAAAAATGCCTTTGTCAATTTTGGCATCAGTTATTTGTGGAAACATCTGTCTCAAATATCAAAAGCCTGCTCTCACTGTCCTTGTTCATTGCTCTCACAATATTTTTCATCAGTAAAAGTTTTATATGCAGATGAGACAAAAGTATTGTTGGGTCAACAAGTGGTTTTTGTCTGCCCTGTAGTGGCCAGTTCTTTTTAACATAATACGGCTTTTTAGCATGGCTGTGTCATTCACAACTGTAACAACAGTACTTTCTATATCCGACCTGCCTTCCTAGTAGCAGTGCCACTACTTTTAGATCCACACAGATGTTCAGTTTGTACTGTTTATAGTATGTATATTCATAATATTAGAGTATATCACAAAAATAGGCAATTGCAACAAAAGTGTATGTGATTAGAAAAATAAAGGTTGTTTTTGTACTTAGTAGGCCCAAATCCATAAAATAAAGGTTATTTTTGTGCTCAGTAGGCCCAAATCCATATGGTACACCCAAAAGTGTTCAGAAAGCAAAACTCTTTGTTGTCCAGGGTTATTTTTCCAGAGCCTTCCACTGCTCATTGATTTAGATTAATGCTGTCAAGATTAGGACTTCCCAAAACTGTAGTGGCGATGTGCTCAAGAAACACCTCTAAGCTGCAGTTTTACAGACATTCTGACAGCTGAGCACACAAATGTTTTCACTCCCTGTGCTCTATTGTTCCACACTCTAATACATCCAACTCGAAAAAGCAAATATTTTGTCTTACTCGGAAGACACTGCACAGGACTTTTGTTCCGTGTCAGTCACACAGAGCAGCACACCTTGTGTTTGGTGGACTTTGTAATCAATGCTGAGTCATACATCAGCATCTGTAAGAATGCAGACCAGGGCTGAGCTATTTGTAAAAGTGATGAAGATGACTCACAGTGTTTTTAGAAGTCTGTCTGAAGTTAGGTGTTCATTGCTTTAAACCCTTTGTCTCTGTTATTTCAGCTGTTTTTGAGTAAGACATTAACAGGGTGGGGAGGAGGTTTGAATAAATATGTTTTTTTTTTTGGTAATCCTCAACTGCGAGATGTTGTATCAAGTATGAGGAGAATTAGATAAGGAGATTACTCTTGTCATTGTCTCTATACATCTAGATGTTACTTTAGTGCTGAAGTGAGGATTCTGTGAAATGTGAGAATGTAGAGCTATGGCATCTTGCTACTGGTGCCATTTTTAAAGAATTCTGAAATAGCTTGAAATCTAAATATTGCTCACAATAATTTACGGAACACATTTATTTTGTTTGCTGTTTTTAATTACTGCTTAAAGTTAACAGAGCAGGCAGTGCCTTTCACTGTTACTGTCACATGCTTGAATAATTTTGAGAGACTGTACAGTTATCCATCCTCAATATTTTCCTTGCATTATTCTGCTCTGTGATAGTTTATTTGTGATAATCTAAACATTGTTTTAAATTGCAAAGCAGATGGATTATTGATGCAGATGTGTAAGCATTGGATCTGCAGAACTGTGTTTTGATGATATATATATATATTTTTCTCATTTAGCAGCAGAGTCCTGAGTGCTTCAAAGGAGACTCCATCTCCAGGTCCTGACCTGTGTGTGGACAGTAATGGAGCACCAAGAATTCTTAGGAGTACAAGAGGAGCCTGGGATTTTTGAATCTCTGACTGACAGCCCCCAGAGTGAAGCAGTGGCTCATGAGCTGGAAGAATTGTCCTTACATCCTAGCCAGAACCTACCCCCGCTCAATGAGCGCAAGAATGGTAAGAACCCAGCTATGTTAAGCCTGCTTTTCAGATTTTGACACTTTCCTTCAAGCTTCTCAAAAAAACAAAACAAGGGAAAGTTGCTATATATGTTTGTCTGTCTATCTGATATCCAGGGAGCACTGAGAATTGATTCAGGAATAATAGATGGCCATCACAGTGGCAGAATTGCAGATCGGTAGTCTCTTTATTCCCAGCCAGTTTGCCTTGGAAGTCCCACCATCCCTTCAGTTCGGGACTTGTGTTTTTTTTTCCCCCATTTTTGTGCCCAAGAAATGAAAAACTCTGAATGGTTTGGCCTTATGCTTTTTATATTTTATTTCCTGTCGCTACTTGCACACCTATAATAGTAATTAAATAGGAAATACTAACTAATGTTCTAGATTGTGTCTCTGCTAACTTTTAAATACTGTGATGAAGGTTTTCATCTTAATATTTTTGACTTCGCTTCCCTGTCTTTTGATTTCTTTACACCTTCAAGGCTTCAGGAAATGTCTATTTCCGGTAAACATAATATGATTGGGTGGTGTGTTTGGTTCCCACAATCCCAGCATTCCCTGGGAGTTAGCCAAGCAGACTCTTGTCTGGAAACATTTTGCATGGTATGTGAAATATAGCAGCAGGGCTAGGGTGCAGGCCCCTGGGGATGCGGCCTGGCTGACCTCTTTTAGAGTGGCACAGAGGCATAGAGCTCTCATTTTATGACCAATGTGCTGCCCCAACAGAGAACTTGTTGCACACATTTCATTTTAACCACTACATAACTTTAGGCTGTTGAAAGTCTAGACACTGACAAAATTCTCCAATTAATCGGAAGCATATATTAACAAAGCACTAGGTGCTCGCCTCTCAGAGTTTCTTCTATATTGTGTTTATACCATGTCAGCTCAAAGTGGATACTTTAGAAGAGTTATGTCACTAAATCGTGTTGGCAGCTGAATAATGTTATAAAGAGTTGATTTAAGATTTTGGGCTTGTTAAGCAAATTCAGACAGTGACTGTGTGTCTATACACAAATACTACAAAGAGAAAAACGGAATGCGATTTCTGCTAGATGAGGCAGCACATGGAAGTTATGTGCCGGTGATTCAGTTACCAGCAGCACTGGATTTATAGGATACTGATAAAGCAGGCCAATTTGCACGACATGTGATAGTATCTATCTGCACATACTGGAATGACTGGAGAGGTTCCACAACTGGAATGGAATGCTTTAATAATCTGTTTTATTTTATTGCATAAATTATTTTGTGATCTTGCAAACTCTGAAAGGTGACATATATTAGGACTTTTATTTGTCCTAGTAATCGAAACCAGTACGTTTAATAGGAGAAAAGTGTAATTTAACATTCTTCCTCCTACTTAATCCACTTCATGATTCAGAGCCTATCCTTGAAGCATTGTACTCAAGGCAGGATTCCAAATGATTTGGGTACTCTGGTTCTTCAGAAAATCAACTTAGAACACACACAGACTCACTCTTACAGAGATTATGTTTTACAGTTAACATTTACACTACAGTCACCAGTTAACCAAAGATGCATGTCTTATGAAGTGGGGGACGGGGTTTAGGCATTGAGTACCTAGTGAACCTACAGAGACAAGTCAAGTTGGGGAGCATGCACTGGTACAGTGCGTTGCCGCACCCACTGCACGACAAAGCAACTTGGGATCCCGGTTTGCAACAGCCCCCCCAGGCAGATGCATGGTCCAGTCCCACCGTCTGGCAATGACCCTCTATCTGCCGCAGCCAGATGTTACATGGGTGACCCCTTGGCATGGTCCAGCCACTGTGGTCCCCAACAATGAGGATCTTACGAGCCGGATCACCCTCGGAGAATACGCCACATGGCCGTAGTGTCGTAACTGACACTCCCTCACAATGCAGGTAATGTGCCTCATTCGGGACTTCATGAACAACCGCTCATTCGACACAAAGTCAAACCAATGGTACCCAAGGATTTTCCGGTGAGAAATAGTACCAAAGGAGTCCAGTCTTTATCTCAGGTCCTTGGATAGCTTCCATGTCTTGCAACCATATAGCAAGACAGGAAGCACCAGGACTCTAAAGACTTGGACCTTTGTCCTTTTGCATAGATATCGGAAGCGCCACAAACCCCTTTCCAGCGACCTCATGACCCCCCAGCTCTCCCAATCCGTCTACTGACTTCATAGGAAGACTCACCAGAGACATGAATGTCACTGCCAAGGTAAGTAAACATCTCAACAAGGTAAACTGTCTCTCCACAAACAAACACATATACTGATGGCTCTGCCCAAGAGGTCATTAAAGGCCTGGATCTTGATTTTTATCCAGGACACTCGCAAGCTCAGACACTCAGACTCCTCACTCAGTCTCTCAAGCGCCACGATCAGAGCCTCCATTTACTCTACGAAGATCACAGCATCATCAGCAAAGTCGAGATCTGTGAATTTTTCTTCACCAACAGATGTCCCACAGTCGCTGGACCCCACGACCAACACCCAAACCATAAAAGCACTGAACATAGTAAGAGCAAGAACACACCCCTGACGAACCCCTGAATCAACTGGGAAAAACACAGAGGTCCTGCCTCCACTCTGCACAGCACTCATAGTACCAGTGTACAGGCTGGCCATGATATCTAGAATCCTCGAGGGGATCCCATGAACCCTCAGGATGTCCCACAGGGCAGCTTGATCAACTGAGTCGAACAATTTGCAAAAATTGACAAAGGCTGCAAAGAAACTCCGACGATATTTGTGTTTGCACTTCATGAGAACCCTCAGTGCTAGGATGCGGTCAATGGTAGACTTCTTAGACGTAAAACCAGACTGTTCCGATCGCTGGTAGGTGAGCAAGTGATCACGGATCAAATTGAGGACAACCCTAGCAAGGACCTTACCTGGCACAGAGAGCAGTGCTATTCCCCTGTAGTTGCTACAATATAGGCGATCACCCTTCCCTTTCCCTTTCCTACACAGACACAAGAATAAAATCCAAACTGGGATTTTTGTACGTGCCTTTTTAGTTCATTCTAAAATGTACAAGTAGTGTGCACACGTTTGCAAATACAGTAGTAGTTTCCTAGCATATTTGTTGTTATCCGTACTGCTGCAGTTTGAACAAGCTATAACCTATTGAATGTTTCTCCATAATTACTATGCAAGTCGATTCTTTTATCTGTAATGAAGGTATGTCCCTTAGTGCAATGAAGTCTCTGTCTTTTGAGCTGTATCTCTCTTCAGCATTTTTTTAACATCAAACTGACTGTCTTTACAATAAAGCGTCCCCAGTCTCCCTTTCTCTGCTTACTTTATCTGTAAGTTTCCTTGACCTTTTGGTGTCTATTGCCCCTTTAACACTGTATAGCTGTTTACATTCTGATCATATCACTTTAAACAGTAATTAATATGTTTCTGTGGTCTGGGAGCCTTGTTGCTTTATTAACATGTATGGTAATTACAGACAATTATACCTTTAGCTTGCTGTAGCAGTTAAAAACATTAAGCATTCATTCAAACACAGGAAGTCCGCAGGGGTGTGTCTTATCACCATTACTGTTTACTCTGTACACAAGTGACCTGAGACTGAGCAATGACCATTGCTCTGCTCTATTATCAAGTATGCTGATGACATCATGCTCATAGGGGAGGATGAAAGCCACTATCTAAATCAAGTGGACTGTATAGTAAACTGGTGCAATAAAAACTATCTCATTCTGAATGTAAAAAAGATCAAAGAAATGATATTTGATTTTAAGAGACAGAAATCTGTATGTTCACCCATTTTAGTTCTGGGAGAGGAGGTAGAAATAGCGACTGAATATAAATACTTAGGTACTAACCTAGATAACAATCTTAACTGGAGTACAAATATAAAAAAGTATTCTCTAAATGCAACCAACACTTATTTCTCCTCCATAAACTAAAACTATTTAAAGTAGACAAGGACCTCATGTTGTCCTTGTATCGCAGTATGATCCAGTCTGTGATCATTTTCAGTTTCATTGCCTGGTTTAATACTCTGACAAGCAAAAACTCAAAAAAGCTCCAGCAGATTACGAAGTATGCAGCTAAAGTTATTGGGGCTGATGTAGATGATTTGACTAGTGTGTGTCAGAGGGCAATGTTAAAGAAACTGGAAATCCTCTCAACTGATGACAGACATCCATTACATGTAGAACTAAACTTCAGTAAATCAGGAAGGAGAGTCGCTTTGAAAACCCACCCAAATCGCTCCAGAAACTCCTTCCTTCCTAGTGCCATACGACTTTTCAATAAAAAGTATCGGAGATAAAGATTAAGGTTGTGATATATATCCTGTAACTTTTTTATTTTTTTTATTTTGGTGTAACTGCCTTACCTTAACCTTTCTTGTTTCTATTTGTCTGTTTTATTTCATTCTGTCTGTTATTAGATGCAACTGAGAAGGCAAATTTCATGTTTTCTTGTGTAAAATGACTAAATAAAGAAACCTTAAACATTAAATCAATCTACTTGCTGTACATGAGAAATATACAGTGAGTTAGATTGAGGGTATGCAAAGTTGGTCTTGGAGAGCCCATGTGGCAGCAAGTTTTTGTTTAAACCCAATTTCTTAATGTTAAGTCAGTTATTTCTGTTGAAGCATTTATTGCTTAAGCAACATTTTTATTCTTCATTTTAGTTGTCTCACTTGTTAAGGTTCCACGCCCTTAAATGATTATTTTAGTATTAGCAGCAAGATGCAAACGACAAAGAAAACAGCAGTTTTCAATCTGCACCTTTGTTTATTGATTATGAGCTATCTGGTTTAATGAAATATTTGGAATGAAACTGAAGACACTTAAGTGAAGGGTTAAGAATTACTATTCAATTAAGGCCACAAATCATTTGGTTGATATCTATGGAAAGGGGGAAGAAAAGTCTGTGGTATAAAAATAACCAGACGTGGAAAAGTGAAACACTACCAGCCTTAAAATTAAATTAAACGTGTTATTAGCAATGATCAGTTTCTAATTAAGAAATCGGATTGGAGTTTGTAAATGGAACTGTTACGGATGCCAGGGTTGTATCAGAAGGCAGGCTATAATTCTTTCTAGAAAGCCAGTACACTGTTATTTACTCAGATTGTCGTGTGATTTCATGAATGTTACAAAATAGTAAACATGCCCAGGAAAACTTGAAACTTGCCTAACAATTGATATGACAGCCTTACTGGACCTCCTTGGGTCCGACCGACACTGCGTGATGCCTCATCCTCCTGCTCTTCTACTCTGCTGAACAAGACACAGATGAATGATGTTGACAACAGTATAATATTGTGATGTTTCATGTTTTCATTTGTGGATGTGATATAACCTCTGTGGACAGGGGAGGAGGGTTTTCTCAGTTTCTCTAGAGTTGCAATTTTCAGTGCCCGCATACCTTTGATGTACAATCACCAGAACTTTATTAGCTACATCTTGCTAGTACTGGGTTGGACCCCCTTTTGCTTTCAAAACTACTGTAATTCTTTCTGCCATAGAAACATTCCTCAGGGATTTTGGTTCTTACTGGTGTGATAGCATTACACAGTTACTGTAGATTTATCAGCTGCACGTCCATGATGCAAATCTCCTAGTCCACCACATACCAAAGGCGTTCTATTAGATTGAGGTCAGGTGAATGTGGAGGCCACTTGAGTCCAGTGAACTCATTGTCATGTTCAAGAAACCAGTTTGAGATGATTTGAGCTTTGTGACGTGTGAAATGACATGTTATCCTGCTGGAAGTAGCCATCAAAAGTGGCCTGCTGGAAGTAGCCATCAAAAGATGAGTACACTGCAGCCATAAAGGATGGACATGGTCAGCATCAGTACTCCGGTAGACTGTGGCATTTAAATGATTCCAACAGCCTGAACCATTGATGGAAGGCACAATGGATCCATGCTTTCATGTTGTTGATGCCAAATTCTTGTCCTACCATCCGAATGTTGTAGCAGAAATTGAGACTTTTTCCAATCTTCCGTTGTCCAATTTTGGTGAGCTTGTGCTATTTGTAGCCTCCGCTGCCTGTTCTTAGCTGACAGGAATGGCATCCGGTGTGGTCTCCTGCTTCTGTAGTCTGTCTGCTTCAAGGTTCGACGTGCTGTGCGTTCAGAGATGCTGTTCTGCATGCCTTGGTTGTAACAAGTGATCATTTGAGTTGTTGTTGCCTTTCTGTCAGCTTAAACCAGTCTGGCCATTCTCCTTTGATTTCTGGCATCAACAAGTCATTTTTGCCCAGAGAACTGCTGCTCACCGACTACCTTACCTGTCTACAGACCCACATTGTATTGTAAACTAATCAGAAACTACAAAAGACTTTGCTGGACAGTGATCTTATCCAAAGATCTTGACTGTACGTTGTTCTTATCTCTTGTTAAATGAATCTTAGCCTGAAGAGGTCTAATAATTTTTAACATTTAAGATGTCTCACTTGAATGTTGTGAACCCTGAAGAAGAGGTCTGAGTTGCCTCAAAAGCTTGCATATTGTAATCTTTTTAGTTAGCCAATAAAAGGTGTCATTTTGCTTGACTTCTCACTACATCTAAGAGCTAGAAAGGCAGACAGTGGAAAAGAGACCTGAAGGAGTTGGAGAAGACAGGCTGCGAAGACTAAAGTCATTTGTATGTTGAACATGTTTAAGCAATTGTGAGTGGTTCTGAATTGGTTTCATATATGCATTACAGGAATACAGTGCATCCAGAAAGTATTGACAGCGCATCACTTTTTCCACATTTTGTTATGTTACAGCCTTGTTCCAAAATAGATTAAATTCATTTTTTTCCTCAAAATTCTACACAAGACACCCTATAATGACAACGTGAAAAACGTTTACTTGAGGTTTTTGCAAGTGTATTTGTTTGTTGATTCACCTTTGGCAGCAATTACAGCCTCAAGTCTTTTTGAATATGATGCCACAAGCTTGGCACACTTATCCTTGGCCAGTTTCGCCCATTCCTCTTTGCAGCACCTCTCAAGCTCCATCAGGTTGGATGGGAAGCGTCGGTGCACAGCCATTTTAAGATCTCTCCAGAGATGTTCAATCGGATTCAAGTCTGGGCTCTGGCTGGGCCACTCAAGGACATTCACAGAGTTGTCCTGAAGCCACTCCTTTGATATCTTGGCTGTGTGCTTAGGGTCGTTGTCCTGCTGAAAGATGAACCGTCACCCCAGTCTGAGGTCAAGAGCGCTCTGGAGCAGGTTTTCATCCAGGATGTCTCTGTACATTGCTGCAGTCATCTTTCCCTTTATCTTGACTAGTCTCCCAGTTCCTGCCGCTGAAAAACATCCCCACACCTGCCACCACCATGCTTCACTGTAGGGATGGTATTGGCCTGGTGATGAGCGGTGCCTGGTTTCCTCAAGCGTGACGCTGGCATTCACACCAAAGAGTTCAATTTTTGTCTCATCAGACCAGAGTATTTTGTTTCTCATGGTCTGAGAATCCTTCAGGTGCCTTTTGGCAAACTCCAGGCGGGCTGCCATGTGCCTTTTACTAAGGAGTGGCTTCCGTCTGGCCACTCTACCATACAGGCCTGATTGGTGGATTGCTGCAGAGATGGTTGTCCTTCTGGAAGGATCTCCTCTCTCCACAGAGGACCTCTGGAGCTCTGACAGAGTGACCATCGGGTTCTTGGTCACCTTCCTGACTAAGGCCCTTCTCCCCCGATCACTCAGTTTAGATGGGCGGCCAGATCTAGGAAGAGTCCTGGTGGTTTCGAACTTCTTCCACTTATGGATGATGGAGGCCACTGTGCTCATTGGAACCTTCAAAGCAGCAGAAAGTTTTCTGTAAGCTTCCCCAGATTTGTGCCTCAAGACAATCCTGTCTCGGAGGTCTACAGACAATTCCTTTGACTTCATGCTTGGTTTGTGCTCTGACGTGAACTGTCAACTGTGGGACCTTCTATAGACAGGTGTGTGCCTTTCCAAGTCCTGTCCAGTGAACAGAATTTACCACAGGTGGACTCCAATGAAGCTGCAGAAACATCTCAAGGATGATCAGGGGCAATAGGATGCACCTAAGCTCAATTTGGAGCTTCATGGCAAAGGCTGTGAATACTTATGTACTTGTGATTTCTCAGTTTTTTTATTTTTAATAAATTTGCAAAAACATCAAGTAAACTTTTTTCACGTTGTCATTATGGGGTGTTGTGTGTAGAATTCTGAGGAAAAAAATTAATTTAATCCATTTTGGAATAAGGCTGTAACATAACAAAATGTGGAAAAAGTGATGCGCTGGGAATACTTTCTGGGTGCACTGTATATACTGTAGTCTTCTGTTTCGCCATGTCACTTTCCCTGCACAGAAAAATCTCAATGTTTTTATGAAGGATTTAGTTTTCCAAGTGAAGGCTACATCACTGCACAAGTCATAGGTGCTGCATGCTTTGCTGAGGCACCACAAGCAATAATATTAATAATGAAACATACAAAGGGAGCTTTATTGCAAACATACATGCTGTATAGTAGCACTTGGAACTCTGAATCTATATTAGAGTATATTTGAATTTGTTTTTTATACTAGTGTTAATTCAAGGTACAGCACAACTTTTTTTTTTTTTTTTAAGTAAATCGTAACACTGAACAACTGTTTATCATCCATAAATCATAACAGACACTTATTTGTGATTCAGCCAACTCCACATCTTGTTTTTTTCTATGGTAATGCCTTATTTACTGAACTAGTGAGACTGGATCAAACTCTCACATGTGCTAAAATAAGAAGTAAGTGCCAAATTAACAAAGCTACTGATGGTATAATACTGCACATTTTTATTTAACAAGTACCTGAGCTTGTTTAAAAATTCCTTGTAATCAGAAGTAACTTCAGCAACTGCATTTAGCTGTGAATTTATCATAGATGTGCTGTTAATTCCATGGGCTGTCATGGGGTTATGATTTGGAAATATGGTCATTAAAGTATGTCATTATTTTTGACACATGTCATCAGTAAACTGAAGACAAGTAATGAGCATTTTTCATTTTGTGGTTATGCTTTTTAATTCATTTTTGACCTGCATTACAATGTAAATCGACTGTAAAGGCACTTAGAACGTGAAGAGCACTCAGAGGCATTAAAGTTAGCATAGCTTGGCGGTATTTTGATTGAAAATGCTCTGTGCACACTTAAGTTGAGTGTTTGGACCTGTTTTGATTTTCATAATACTATAGGAAAGGCAACATGCTACTTAAAAACCAACATGAAAATCAAGTTGGTGTTTAATGTGTAGTGTGTTGTGTGTTACAGACTTAATATTTAAAATTGCTTTGAAACTTTTCACATCTTTAGTCAGCAACATTGTGGGGTTTTTTTTTAATCTTCTTCTATTCAAATATAATTTTAAGAAATGGCCTTTTCTGTTCTTTGTAATAAAACACACTATACAGTTGGGGGAAAAAAAGCTAAAGTGGTCCCAGCCTTCCTTTCAAGAGCAATAGCTGACAGTTGTGTTTCTCTCATGAACGTTTCATTCTCTGCACGCACATAGTGATGTAATAAAAGAGAAATCTGAAAAGTGCATACTTGGTGCCATAGCTCTCTCAGTGTATGTGTGTATGTCAGAATTTTATGTAGTAGAAGGTCAATATAAAATCTCTAGTCACATATAGTTGCAGAGCTTTGTCCCACAGTTTGACAAATATGTTAAAGGTTAATACTTGACTGCGGTGGGTTGGCACCCTGCCCTGGATTGGTTCCTGCCTTGTGCCCTGTGTTGGCTGGGATTGGCTCCAGCAGACCCCCGTGACCCTGTATTCGGATTCAGCGGGTTAGAAAATGGATGGATGGGGTTAATACTTGATCAATTTGTAACAAAAATACACTAATACTCTCTTACAGACAAGTACATGTAGTATGCCATACATACCTGTAGGCCCTAGAATTCTGAACCCACTTTCAAATATATTAAATGAGCACATTCCCATCATACTTATTGGTTGACACCACAATTTCACACAAGGGTTTGTCTCAAAAAACATCAACCAGTACCAAATGTTGTCTGTGTACCTATGATTATGTTCGGTCCTATAATCAAGTATTTTTAATCCTACTGTAAACATATTTAAATATTTGAAATAGAAAAATTTAATAGAACATTTACATTGAATGAATTTGACATATTTTTAGGTTTATTGAATTGACACATTTTTTGATTTCAGCTGTAACCTATCTGGGGACATGACACGGAATAGTCATTTCACCATTCAAGTAGTGTGGGGTCCTTCACATTTCCAACCTTTATTATTAACATACATTCTTCAGTCTTTTATAATCCTTTATCAGACTCCTTTCATATTCCCTGCACTGTTTGTACCACACTTGTTGTATTTTAACCTGTAAGTGATGATCTCATCACTCATCGCAGTATTCTTTGGCTTCAGAGAAGCATCAGTATGCAAATCTCTACTCCAGAAGAGGTATGGATTTTGCTAGAGAGATTAGATTAGATTTAACTTTATTGTTCTTGTACAGGTAGAATGAAATGCAGTTTAGCCTCTAACCAGAAAGTGCAAATAGTAGAGTAAGGTGCAATAGACAGTGGGTCCAAATAGTACATTAAAGTGCAATGAGGCAGCATACAAATGAGAATCTAAATGACATTTGAATTTTATGTAGTAGTATATACACAGAAAAGTAAACAGATATGAATACTGATCAACAAGTACAGGTACAAGATATGAATAAATATAGAGATATGAAATATTTTTATGTACAGAATAGATATATGTAAACTGGTGAAAACATACCTAGAGTAGAGTCAGAAGTTATTGATATTTTGAAAGGTCAGCTATTGAATGGTAATGGTTGAGAGTTCAGAATCGTGATGGTGTTCTGAAAGAATGTTCCTGAGCCTGCTGGTGCAGGACTGAAGGCTGCTACAGCGCCTCCTTGATAGAAGGAGAGTTCATGGTTGGGGTGTGAGGCATCCTTGATGATGCTGCGAGCCCGTTGTGGACACCGTGTGTATTGCAGTTCACCAATAGTCGACCGCAGGATGCCAATGATGTGCTGGGCAGTTTTCACCACCCATTGCAGTGCTTTCCTGTTAGCCACGGAGCAGATGCCATACCACACTATAATGTAGTCAGTCAGTATGCGCTCAACAGTGCAGTGGTAAAGGTTCAACAGACTCTGAGGAGACAGGCAGGCTTTCTTTAGCCTCCACAAAAAGTAAAGCCCGTGGAACCATTTTTTCGTTGAAATGGATGTGCCTTGAAAACGAGGCATAGGTGCATTAGTTGCTTATCTCTTCTTTGTGTGTATGGACGTGTGACCCTTTGTATTCCATAAATTGACAGTCTGTATTATGACACGCATGTGTGTACCATGGCGTCTGTTGCGTCCATGTACTACTATCTGTGACTGCAAAGTGATGTGAATTTACATTCCTACATGCGAGGGATCTGCCTAAGTCTTGTAACAAGCTTGATGAATACAGATATTCAGGGCTGCCAAGAAGTAAATATCTTCAGTATTTGTATTCTCATACAGGTGTACACTGATGTAATTTTAGTGTTTCCTTCATCTTAATTTGCTAAACAGTTTGTATTTACTCTAAGCATTTTAGCACTTACCTACACAGCGGAGGAATATGAAATGCGTTTTATGGTGTGTCTCTTAGTGAATTCATTAAAGCAAAAGTATTGGTTGGTTTTTCAAGGACAACAATTGGCAGCAGATACAGTTAATATTCCAAACACAGCTGAGGTAGATAATGCAGTAACTTGATCTCCTTGGATAAAGGGAACTTTTCAAGGATGATAGTTTCATTGATAAAGATAAGAGTTCCCTTGTCTTTCAAGAAGAATATTACAGACAGGAGAAGACCACACAATCACTGTGAAACATACGTGCTTCACTATTAACTGTCTTGTTCCAATATGTAATGCCATAATTTTTAAGAGCTGTCATTTTCTTTACTTCAGCTTTATGATTTAGTAGCTTGTTCAAGATTCCCAGTATCCTTTGCATAAAAGGCCTCTTCTTACTTTGAGCTTTAAATATTCATTTCAATTTTCACTAGGTGTCTTAAAGTATAAGAAGAATAATAGGACATTTGTCAAACTTACAACTAAAAATAACAGCCCCCTGTGGTATTAGGGCTTTTTAATTCTCATTTCCTCAAAGTCAATAGGTTACCAGGACTAGAGAGTCATTTTTTGATTTTTTTAAATAAATTGTTTTCTTGCCATCACCCGTCTCGGTACTCATGCTGCCTTAAATTCTCAGTCTTGTACTTTTAACATTTTTTTGGAGCTTGTGGGGTTAACTTTGCATGACTATGGATTTCCCAGCTGCCTCTCTGATAGGCCGTGTTCTGCTGTGAGTGTGCTTGCCAATAGCAGTGAAGGCTGTTGAGAGCGGAACAACACAGAGCAATGCCTGTTACAGCTAATTTAATCTATCCTCCCTGTGGACTGATCATTGTGACCTGCTTACCTGTCTGTGCTTAGGGCTGTCCCACGCTCATCTGGTGAATAACTGGAATCTTTAAATAGGTTATCCTACTGGAATCAGAGGCTTCTCATCTACCTGGTGGCAGATCCAGATAAGGTTCAGTTTATGTAGTGATATTTTTCTTCTTCTTGATATCTTTTCTTTTCTGGTTAACCTCTCAGGTGAGTCTAGATTGTGTACGTTTCTTAGCGGTTTTGTTGGAGAAGTATAGTTAATTTAAAACTAGCAGAGTCTTCACAGCTTGGTACAGCGTTAAGAAGAACACTGGTAAGCGTGGCTTTTCAGTTTCTCATTTCTGTGAACCTGACGCCTTTCCTTTGACTTGTCCCAAAGATGCACACTCAGTTTTCATATTGTTTTGAGTTTGATTTGCTGTGATATCAAGTAGGCAGGACTTCAGATGTTCAGGTGCTGTGGTTTATAATGTGTTTCTTAATCTCCTTTCTCCACAGCTGTTTTGACAATATTACAGGTCCACGGGCCTCTCACTGGGGCGGTTGTGATGAAAGGCTGTACCGTAGTATACAAGCTATCTTTGTAGGATGGAAACTGAAGTTAACTCCTGTGAAACAAATCTGTTGGCATTACCTTTACAAAGCATGCCAGACAGGTGGCACCTGAGTGAAAGTCACATTGCCATCCTGTTTAAGGGTCTGGCACTAGTTACCACCCGTAATTGTTTTCAGTATGATGTATTGTGCACATTTATTACTAAGCAGGACACAATAGGTGCAGATTACCTTTGTGTAGTGGTTCCCCCCTAATTTTCATTCTTTGGCACAATTATTAAAGCAGGCAGGAACCATCAATTTAAACATGGCAACACTGCTGCTATACAGACATTGACTTGTTATTTAAAGGCTGTGCAAAGAAGTTCAACCAATTCATCCCATCCACTGCTGCCAGTATAGTCTCTTGCTCCCTTCCATATAGATATGAATTAAATGAGTTGGAGAATTGTAAAGCTCAGAATGTGTGTGCTATATGTTATTTATTTATTTTATTTTATTTTATATATATATATGATAGGCTTTGACCACATTTTGTGTTTTGCTTCCTCTCTACAGTCCTTCAACTGAGATTACAGCAAAGAAGAACTAGGGAGCAGCTGGTGGATCAGGGCATCATGCCACGTGAGTGACGCCTTTGCCATGTTCTTTTTTCACATGTTGAAGTTCCAAACTGAAAGAATTTTTTGGCTTACTGACATGTTTTCTGTGTCTGTTTGCATGTATCGTGGCTTTTTGTTTAAATGATAGGCTTTACACAAATGGTGTTTGCAATTGTTTATCATCCTAAGAGGCAGAATAAAGTGGGAAATGTTTGGAGTTGCCTCTGCGCAAATCCTTACTCCACCCTTTTCTCCATCTCCTTCTAAAATGTGTTTGCAGGCGTATGCTGCTTCTGGATAAACTGGAATTACAATCTAGAGTTTATCCAACCAGGACCACATGCACTTTTGCACAAATCAGTCACTTTATCTTATTCTTTATGGATCTCCTGAGGAATCATCAGGAATTGGTTCAGCTTCTTGTGACCCCAGTTTATTTCCTGCAAGCAACTATTTTGACAGTCTTCTCACTCTAGTATTTTATTTCTACAGCTTTGAAGAGCCCTGCTGCCTTCCATGAGCAAATTCGTAGCCTGGAAAGAGCACGGGTAAGTTGAATGAATCGTAGGTTGCTACGAAACTGCATATACACCTGATCTAGTGTCCAATATATTAAGTCACTGAGGACACATACGTATTGTGTTGCGCTAAGGTAACTGCTGAGAAGAATTTGGATGTTGGTCAGAGAACATTTGTTCTAACTCTTATATATCAGAGTTCAGTGTGTCTGTTGTTTTTGCTGAGCAGTATTTAAGTGATGCCATTAAGAGCTATTCTATAGCTGTGTGGACATAGGTCCTGTGGACACCAGGAGGCATAGAGCTCCCCAAACCCCAGACATGACAAGCACAGAGCCCAAGTCCATCACAAAGCATGCCTTTATTAAGTGTGGGAAACGTTTTTCGCTCATGTCCCACCTTATATAGCACAATAAGCACCAATATACAGTCTGTTTCTTCTTCTTTTCTCTATCTTCTGTCTCTTGTCCACCTCCACTCCTCCTCCAGCAAGCTTTATCCTCCACCCTCTGACTCCATGAATGGAGAAAGGTGGCCCCTTTACATGTTCTACAATCTCCTTCTGGCCACTTCAGGGTGTGGCGGCAGCTCTGCAGAGGAGGACTCAGCCATTCTCGATGTGCCCTCTGGCTGAGGCCATGGGCCCCACCAGGGATGAGCTTGAATGCTTCAAACCCATGGCACTGTAGCAAGCCAGGTGGGCTGCCTGCCCCCAGTCATCCCAGGGGAGGTATTGCTTCATGAAAGCTAAGTCCTTCTGTTATGGAGGCATCCCGGCTATCCATTATAGTCCTTATTGCTCTTTCTCAGGTAAACAGCTTATACCCAGCAGCTCACTTTCCCCTTAACTTTATCATGGTCCTAGAGCTCATGGGGCAGTGAAGACTATGTCAATGTGTGTGCCTGTTCATTTCTTTTCCTGTATTTTGCATGTAAGTCACAAGTCATCTGCTATCAGCTAATAGATGACCATGATGTCTTTGTATTCTCCCTTCTCTTTACAGACTGAAAACTTCCTCAAGCACAAGATCCGGAGCCGTCCAGAGCGTGCAGAACTGGTTAGGATGCACATACTTCAGGGTATAAACCATCACTCCCTGTGCAACCTGCTGTTGTTTTTGTACCTTTTCACTTTACATAATACCCACTTCAAGATTACTGTTAAATACATAGGGCATTCGGAGTTTATTTTCAGAGGTGTACAAACATATTTATGAACTAAGTATTGCAGAGGATGAAATAATTATTGACAATCTCACTGTTCATATTTCAGAGACCCTGGCTGAACCATCATTGCAGGCCACTCAGCTGAAGTTGAAACGTGCTCGTCTGGCTGATGATCTAAATGAGAAAATTTCTCAGAGGCCAGGTCCAATGGAGTTAGTAGAGAAGAACATCTTGCCCTTTGATTCCAGCCTGAAGGATGCAATTGGTATGAAGATTTTTTTTAACACCCTTTCAGAATAAGTTAGTGCTAATTCTGAATCTGAATCCCATCCTTGTTACTGTTTCTGTAAAATTTCTATGTTTACTCCATATCTGCCTGGGTTTTTCTCGGGATGCTTCAGTTTGCATCTCACATCACAGGTATGCAGATTAGGTCAAATACGTGTGGGTCATATGTATAATTGTTCATTGTAATGGGCTGGTGCCTTCTCTAGAGATGTTTTTATCTTTAGCCTAATGCAGCCAGAATAGGCGCTGGCCTCTGAACCTGTACTGGTTTAATGATGTATAAAAAGTTCTTAGTGTGGTACTTGATAAATTGTGATCTGACCAGACAGGTTTCATGTTCCTACCTCAAAATGTTGTTTATCTTAGAGGTCATGTGTCTCCAGGCCATGGCAGTCAAGATCCTTATTAGTTTTCCTCTTTTTTTCCCCTCTAGGTTTGTCATTTGATGAAGACAGTGGAGATGCATTGTCCCCAGATCAGCCTGCCAGTCAAGAGTCCCAGGGATCGTTGCCTTCTCCTGCAGAAATCAAATTCAATGAGGCGTCATCCCCGACTCTCAGTTCCATACAACAGGTCAGTTCTTTAGAGTCTCCCAAATCCCTTTTTTGTGATAAGTATTGAGCGAACTCCAGTCTTTTTTTTTGGGTGAGTTGATCTTGAGTGACAACGTTAAGTTAGTAGTTTAGTCTGCCACCCTGGAATTTCTTTTTTTGTGCTCATTATAGTAACCACAGTTTTTTGAACTTTCATTACACCACAGCACCATGCTCTAGTCCTGCAGCATAACCAGGAGTTACCAAAGCCAACCCCAGTTTCTGATTTGCAACCTAACCGTTTGATGACTTCCACCCAGACGATCACTGGCATGGCATCAACAAAACCAACTCCCACACTGGTCAAGGTAAGTGCTGCCATGATGTTCATATTTGAAATTTTGACAATGTAAATGTTGATTTCTTGGGCAAGTCAGCTAAGCAGGGCTTTTGTGGTTTATTTATTGAATCGCCTAAACCAGCAAAATCAGTTAATGAATTTTAAGTTCAGCTCTTCATCCACAGAGACTTACATTTTCCTACAAATAATTCTGTCATCTCTGCAGCAAAGTCAGCCAAAGTCTGCAAGTGAAAAGAGCCGTAATAAGAAGAACAAAGAGACAAAGCCACGTGTGAAAAAGCTGAAGTATCATCAGTACATTCCTCCAGACCAGAAAACTGAACCTAGTGAAGTACCAATGGATTCCTCATATGCACGGCTGCTACAACAACAGCAGGTGTTCTTACAGCTCCAGATCCTCAGTCAGCAACAGCAACACTACAACTACCAGACCATCCTTCCTGCACCTCTCAAGTATGCCCTCTCATCCTCGGTGCCCCACGTTGGTGGTTCTTGTTTCTCTGTATACTTGATGTTCTTACAGTTGCTTTCCTATGTCTTTCTACCTCAGACCAGTAACTGACAATCAGAACAGTCCTACTACTGTGGCTTTGACTAACAACATGCCAACATCCATTGTGGTTTCTCTGCCTACCAGCAGTAGTGCCCGCCACAACAGCAGCCTGGCCAATCGTAAACCTGGGCCACTGCCTGCCAATCTAGACGACATGAAGGTAAGTGTGTATGTGAAGGAATGATAAAGACCCAGTTTAGTTGGGTGTAGGCCATATGTTAACTCCAGTGGAGGTGTTTATATCTGCACCCCAGCATAGTCTGCATTCCTTTAAAAAAGTTAGTGAGGTGCCCCATAAAAATAACTACCCTTGTGTAGCTACTTGGTTAATAAAAGATGTTAATAACAATTCATCAGGTTTCCATAACCCTAGTTCTACTAGTAACCAAACTGTCACACTAGTTATGATAATTACTTCCTGTCCTCATCATGTCTTTAATATCTAAGAGGGCAGCTACTCCTAGTCATGTAGTGAGACACTAGTGGGATTGGGAACCTTTATCATCAATGACAGTTTTAGCATCAAACTAGACCACAGATATGGATTCTGGCCTGAGCTATTTGATACTGTGAGCAGTTGGAGAGGGGAACACAAACAATTGATGTACACAGAGGGTTATATTGTCGTTTGTGCTTTTCTTTCCTGCCTTATACAAAAGAACTTTATCCTCTGTTAGCATGACATCTACCACATTTTAGCCAAAGTTTATCAATCACTCCTTTACAGATGAAGTATTTCCTGATTATGTACATTTGTATATCTGATTTGTATATGTAAATACTGTTTGTGTTGGTGTTTTGTACAAGTCTTCATTGAAAATCAGTACAAGAATACAGTGAGTTCAGTTAAATTTTATAGCTGGAATAGTCTGTGACCTCCATTCTTAGAAAACTGGGCACTGTCATTCTCTTTAGTTAAGTCGATTCACTTCACTAAGGAGTCACTAATTAAGTAATGTGTTTGAAAGCCTGCAGTTAGGTAGCAAACCAGGACCCAAAATGTCCTTTCCTGCCTATTAGAGCAATTTGATTCTGCCATTCTTTTTCAGCATGTCACAGCTAGGCTATGCACAGAGCTTTCATGAAAAAGTAATAGTGGTGCCTCGTGCATTATGACCTGTTATCAGTGCTTTATATGTTTGTGACGTGCTCTTACAGTACATAGACTTGTCTCCTGGTCATTGCAGTTTTTATAACTTCTGTTGCTTTTAATGTTACATCCTTTATGTCATCTGTTCCCTTGCTGTTTGGTTCTTGTCTGGCAGGTGGCAGAGCTGAAGATGGAGTTGAAACTGAGAGGTCTTCCTGTTTCAGGTACAAAGATGGACCTTATTGAGAGGCTTAAGCCATACCAGGATCACTCCAATGGTTCCAACACTTCTTTGGCACCTACTGCAATACCTGCCATGTCAGCAACTGACTCTGCATCATCTTCTATTCAAATGGAGCACATTACTGCAACCCCACCTGCATCCCCAGTCATCTCTGAGCCATCCAGCCAGACATTAGAGAGCTGCATCCTAATGGATACCTTCAGTGAGATCATAAGGACTGCATCTCCTGTTCAGCAAGCTCCAAGCTCCTCTCCATCCAAAGGAAACATTGAAGATTTGGGGATGGAGGTAGAGGCATCTGACAAGGACCGCAAACTGCATGAGAAGGAGCGTCAGATTGAGGAGTTAAAGAGGAAGCTTGAGCAGGAACAACGACTGGTGGAAGAGCTCAAAATGCAGTTAGAGGTAGAAAAGCGAAGTCAGATGCAGCTGCCGCCAGTAAGTCTAGCTGGTGAGCAGATCAATTCAGCACTGCCTTCTGTCAAAGAAGAGAGTCGGATATTGCCCAGTTGCCAGAACAACACACCTCCAGTTAATCAAGAGCAGTCACAGCAGGCTGTGCCACTGTCTTTGTCCCAGTTCTTTGTCAGCCATTCAGGGGTACCGCAGGTCCTTGGACAACCTCATGCACTGTTGGCTACAATACAACTCCCAGCAGCTAACATCAGCATCCAGGTAGAATGTTTGCAATATTTTATAAGTGATACTTATGGTTACCATTTGCAGCAGTATTTAGGATGTATTCTTTTTGTAGGAATTCTTATAAGGCAGAGGATAGGAGGGGATGCCATTCTGCCTTTAGAATACTTCTGTTTACTGTTTTTTTCTGTCATTAGGCAAAGGTGCCCAGTATCCAGTTCTGCGAATTGCATTCTTAACTCCACTCTCTCACACTCTCCCACATATACTGTAGATCCTGTTCAGTCCTCAGAGGGTCTGAGTAGGAGGACTTATTTTGATGCATTATTTTGAGAGAGGTTGTCAAAGCCAGTTCTTGGACATCTGCTTTCGGGTCGACAATATTGTGATTAAACAATACTAACGAGCAATTTTTATCTGTCCTTCAGCCACCGCCCATGCCCAACTCAGTTGTCCCGACTACAGCAGGCATTGTTCAGGCTCCCCTACCCACCCCGACTACGGCAGGCATTGTTCAGACTCCAGTACCAGAAGTTCAAAATAAGGAGCCTGTGGGATCAGTGCAGCTTCTGACTCAAAGTTGCCACATTGCACAGGTCAGTATTTATCAACCTTTTTTTTCCCCCAGATATACCATTTAATGTAGAAATGGAGTGACAGCTACCACTTTAGCTTCTAGACCAAAGTAATTAAACAATGTATGCATAAATACAGCTGATGTCATGGGCCTTCATACTAGCCATTCAGTTTAAGGTCTTGATGTAGAGTTCACTTTGGTTTGTAGAGACTGTAGTCTGTAGGCTATTGAGGATGATGCAGGTTTCTGCTTCAGCTACTTTCTTAATTATTGACCAACTGCTGCTACTAATGGAGCAGATATCTTTTGTCTTCATTTCAATTGATTTTTGTTTTAAGGTTATATCCACTCTACTACATTTTCATTTTACAATGAACACCATCTCCTTCCACACTAGCATTGTCACATTGTTTATGAAAGTATCCGTATGCTTCCATGACGAAAACACATATGACACAGACGTTTTCCTACAGTTGGCATGTGGGCATCAGTGTGAAAACCCCCTGAAGGGTTAGTAACACTGCCAGCCACTAGACTTATCGCAAAACTGTAGCAACCAGTATATTATTTGCCTTTTGTGAGTGTTTATCCATCCATCCATCCATCCTCTTCCGCTTATCCGAGGTCGGGTCGCGGGGCAGCAGCTTAAGCAGAGAGGCCCAGACTTCCCTCTCCCCGGCCACTTCTTCCAGCTTTTCCGGGAGAATCCCAAGGCGTTCCCAGGCCAGCCGGGAGACATGGTCCCTCCAGCGTGTCCTGGGTCTTCCCCGGGGCCTCCTCCCGGTTGGACATGCCCGGAACACCTCACCAGGGAGGCGTCCAGGAGGCATCCTGATCAGATGCCCGAGCCACCTCATCTGACTCCTCTCGATGCTCTACTCTGAGCCCCTCCCGGATGACTGAGCTTCTCACCCTAACTTTAAGGGAAAGCCCAGACACCCTGCGGAGGAAACTCATTTCAGCCGCTTGTATTCGCGATCTCGTTCTTTCGGTCACTACCCATAGCTCATGACCATAGGTGAGGGTAGGAGCGTAGATCGACTGGTAAATTGAGAGCTTTGCCTTACGGCTCAGCTCCTTTTTCACCACGACAGACCGATGCAGAGCCCGCATCACTGTGGATGCCGCACCGATCCGCCTGTCGATCTCACGCTCCATTCTTCCCTCACTCCTGAACAAGACCCCGAGATACTTGAACTCCTCCACTTGGGGCAGGATCTCTTCCCCAACCCTGAGAGGGCACTCCACCCTTTTCCGGCTGAGGACCATGCTCGGATTTGGAGGTGCTGATTCTCATCCCAGCCGCTTCCCACTCAGCTGCGAACTGATCCAGAGAGAGCTGAAGATCACGGCCTGATGAAGCAAACAGGACAACATCATCTGCAAAAAGCAGTGACCCAATCCTGAGTCCACCAAACCGGACCCCTTCAACACCCTGGCTGCGCCTAGAAATTCTGTCCATAAAAGTTATGAACAGAATCGGTGACAAAGGGCAGCCCTGGCGGACTCCAACTCTCACTGGAAATGGGCTCGACTTACTGCCGGCAATGCGGACCAAGCTCTGACACTGGTTGTACAGAGACCGAACAGCTCTTATCAGGGGGTCCGGTACCCCATACTCCCGGAGCACCCCCCACAGGATTCCCTGAGGGACACGGTCGAATGCCTTTTCCAAGTCCACAAAACACATGTAGACCGGTCGGGCAAACTCCCATGCACCCTCAGGACTCTGCTAAGGGTGAAGAGCTGGTCCACTGTTCGCGACCAGGGCCGAAAACCACACTGTTCCTCCTGAATCCGAGGTTCGACTATCCGACGGACCCTCCTCTCCAGAACCCCCGAATAGACTTTTCCAGGGAGGCTGAGGAGTGTGATCCCTCTATAGTTGGAACACACCCTCCGGTCCCCCTTTTTAAAGAGTGAGTGTTTAAACTATACAAAACGCACTTTAGGTGCACACTGGTAAGAAACACAACAAGCGCCATGGAGAGCAACTCCTCTGTGTCCGCTATATTAGAATATGCTTTTCAAACATGAAGGATGAGCAGTCAGGGAATGAGATGTTATAATTAGCAGAATCCAATCGGGGAAGGGCGACCTAATAAGCAGAAACAAACCCGAGTCCAATTAGAGTCTGCATTTTCAAAAGTGTTTGTTTTCTCCTGTTCGTACTGAAACACTGAGGCTGTGTTTTCAGAAGTATATGGTTCTGGAGAGCATTTTCAAAAGTCTTTGTTTTTAGGGGTTAAAAATGCTGGAGTAGTGTGCACCATAAGGCACAAACAGAGAATAATGTCTGCTTTTCTAAACAAAATATAGTAGTGTGGATGCAGCCCAAGATTCAGAACCTTTCATCTTTTTTTTTTTCTTTATCCTAAACAATAATGAGATGCAGGTCAACCCAACAGATAATCACATGACTTCATCCCATTTGAACCTTTTGATCTGTCATATCTGCCTTAATTAAACGTGGAAAGAAAATATTGACGGTTTGGTCAAAATATTTTGATGGTACTCTCACAAAATAAAGAAACTTAACACATTTTTGAAATGTTTGGTGTGACAGAATGGTAGATCCAGCATCATTCTTTCAGCTAAAGGGTGAATCATGTATTCAAGGAAATTAAGAAGGCTCTGGATGAGATATTGGGACAGTTTAGTTGTTAGCTAAAGAAATGGGTGACAAATGGACTGAATGGTCTGTTCTCGTTTGTCAGATTTCTTATGTTCCCTTACAAGCCACAAACGTTAGTTGCCATAGTTCAATAGCTTAATCAATGGACTGATATTACTAGGTTCCATTTATGTTAATCACTTTCAGACTACTTTGTTTTCCTGTCTCTGTGTACGCGTTCTGTAATTAGTAAGTTTTGTAATTTCTGTCCCCGTGGGCTTGTTACAGTGCTCTTGAGTCTGAATTCAATGAAGGCAGTTGATGATTGATTCTTCATTAAGGAAGTGGCTGGGCCACCATGCCCTTTTAGGACCCAAGCTGGACAAGCCCTGCTCTCGCAGCTGCAGTTTCTTCTTTGCCTGTCTGTTACTGAACAGTTGGCTTAATTCAGCTCCTGTTTTGCTTGCCTTTCCATATAAAACATCAGGCTTGAGCTGACTTTTAGGGAATATTTACACCAGTTTTGTATGACTGTCCCATGTTTTCACTAGTGCAGAAAGTTCAGCTCTGTACAGATCCTGACACTTGCCTGGCCATTTGTGTGTTTTTTAATGACCAAAATATACAGCCATTTTACAGTTCCAAGCAACAGTTGATACCGTTTATGTGGGTGCTTCTTTGAGATTATTTTTAAAGTAAGATAACTGACCTGTGAAAAAAACAACCATTCGGTTCAAAATGCTAGTAAGCACTGTGTAGGTTTATTTTTGTATTGGTTAAAATAGAATACTCTCACCACCACAAGGGATTATCTGCACACTCAAATAGTTGAACTGAGTCTGACGCTGTTTATAAAGCCTGTGGGTTCAAGACGCCCCCCCAATCCCTTAGTAAACATTCTCTGCCGTCTCCAGTGCCTGGTTTAACACCGTATTCTTGTTAATAGCGAGGGGCCATTGTTCGGTTCTTTTCTTTGACTAAAGGAGCTGCATGTTTTATTAACTCTCCCGCCCATCCTTTTAGTTGAGCACAGAGCTGTACACTGAGTGGGTGGTATTTATTGGCTTTCCCAACTTCACTTTTTTTATTATTTAAAAGTAAACATTTCTGCTTAATACTGAGAACCGTTCAACTAGTGCCAAGTGATGTGGGGTCCCATCTAGAGGATACTTCCTGCCTCGGCATATGATGAATGCAAGATAAACTTTGGCCACCCATGACCCTGAATTTGGAATCATTGACTTTGAGACTGTTAAGTTATTTCTGCTCTAATGCTATTTGCAGGGAAGGCAGAGGACCCCTTTAATGGCTATTAGACTCTGCTGTTCTAGTTTTTTTTTATAGGTATCAACAATAAAAAAATGACGGGAAAAGTAAATTTCAAATATCTCTATTATAAAAGAAAATCTTGAGATGATACTATATTGCCAAGAGATTTTTTTCAAGTCCCGCCCTCCTGTCAACCATTTCTGGTTCACGGCCCACGCCCGCTGTCCTCTCACCTCTCATTTGTGTGAATGTTTTTGTCAGACACAGTTCCTGCACTCTCGGCTCTTATAAATTTTTATATTTTCCTCACTTTTAATTCCCAATAAAAGAAGACATATTATGTGAAAATCCTCTTGAAGAATTTCATCCCATAGATTTATCAACAGAAGAAATGAGTACACGGGCAATCCTAGCACAGAGAAACGATGAAGTTCAACGAATTAATGTGAAATTTGTCGATCGGTTACACGGCAGATTGGTTAAATGCGTATCAATAGACTCTGCTGAAACGGTGGTGATGGTGCAGAAGATGAAAACATCAACTTACAATATCACAAAGAATATCTACAACCATTAACACCATCTGGTCTTCCACCTGCCGAATTACTGTTGAAAGAAGGACGTATCGTAATGTTATTGTGTAATTTATGTCTGAGTGATGAGCTATGCAATAGGACAGGATTAGCTGTATTGAAAATTGGTTGAACAATTCTGACATGTCAAATTTTAACAGGCGACAAGAATGGTAATGTAGTACATCTTCAGGGGATAACATTAGATACCAAAGGAGATCTTGATATACTATTCGTATTAAAATGTTCACAGTTTCCTGTTAGAATAGCTTTTACTATGACAATTAGCAAATCACAGGGACAAATACGTTGTATTGTCATAATGTAAGTCCAAACACGGAATCAAAATTCAATGCAATATTGACGAAAAGTTAATTCAAAGAATAGTTTTTACAGTTTTTCAGTAAACGTGTAAGTTTAAAAAGTATCTGGGTGTTAATTTCAAAGCCAAATGGAACGAAAACTTATAACGCAACAAATACCTACGTATAAAGCAACATGAAACATAATTTTCTTTCAATTTATTACATTTTACTATTTTTTACTATGGCTCCTTACTCACTGTAATGTAAAATAGTTAGGTCTATTATGCCTATGTAACAATTCCCGTGAAATTAACTCTCTATTTAAACTGTACATCCGCATCTCCATATGTGAGCGGCATAGCCATGAAGTGGCTAGCCTGTAGCGCCTGCCTGGGGGTTGGTGAGTAAAGCAAGCCCCCTAGTTTATAAAAAATGTGTCTTTTAATAAATTTGGTTATTTATATGTGCCCCATTCATGAAAATTAGGAAACCGGCACAGCAGAATATGAGTGATTTCAGTAAGGAAAGATCTGAGCTTCCACACAGACAGAAGACAATGCTGTGAGTATCGAGATTAATTGAGACCCCTGTCCTTCATCTCTGTTGGCTTCTGTTCTTCCTCCAGGTATTTCCACCCAGCACAACTACAAGCACTGGTTACCAATTCAGCTGCAGTCAGCCAGTAACGACAGGCCAGCAGCATTTCAAGACCATCTCTGCTGACACTAAGCAACAACAGGCGTTAAATGTGTTGGGTCAGAAAGTGCACAATGGGCCGAAACACAAGGTACAGTTACTTATGAGTAAATGGGCAGTCTATGGAGAGGGTGGGGTGGGTATTGTGGGTGTCAGTCGCTAAAAAAACAATGACCACTTTAAGTTAATTTGCTTTCCTGTTCTCTCTCAGACACCACAACAGCTTCAGCCACAGTACCTCCTGCAGCATCCCAATTATGTTAACATGGCTCCAAAGATCAAGGATCCCCCTCGCTATGAGGAGGCAGTCAAGCAGACCCGCAATGCTCAGGCTCAGGTAGGGCCACGCTTAACAGCATCCATGTTGTATTATTGTCGCTCTGTAAAAAGATTCTTTGTTAAGGGGGAGCACACAGAACGTTAAAGCTGCCAAAGGATGACACCTCAGCATGTGCTGCCCTGCCCACGTCAATTTAAGCAATGTTACAACTTGACTTATTTGTCTGGAAATCTCAATTCCAGTATGGGCATCTTGGCAAGAGTGTCCCGATTTCTATCCAGCAGGGTTTACCCTGTCTCTGCACCATCTCTGCAAAACTAATCTTAGCCTCTCGCTGGAAATCTCTTGACTCGCTCATTGTAAACTTCTGCCAATCCTTCTTTTTTAATCTAATCTTAGTTGAATTTTTGGCAGCACAGATCAATGAATCAAGTGACAAAATGCTGTGCATTTACTGGGTCGGGGGGGGGGCATCATGCTACTAATCCTAATCTCTTCCCTTTTTATCCCCTCTCCTCATGGGCTCCCCATGCCTGTCGATCCTCTCATCAGTCAACACACGCATCAGTAACTTGTAATCTTATAGGTGCCCCATGTACAGGGACATTTATGGTGGGTGCCCCAGGGGCTAGGGTTTGGGGAGGGTTGTTTTGTTTCTGCCTGTTGTCATTGGCAGTTTGATCATAAAAAAAGAAAAAGCAAGAGTGTCCCTCAAATCCAGGTCAGTGCAGATGACACATGAAAGAAAAATGAGGTGTCTTTTTTTTTTGTCCACTTTCCAGGTCCCCACTGCAAGCAGCCAGCAGATGGATGATCTCTTTGACATCCTAATCGAGAGTGGCGGTAAGTTCTCATTAGGGTGTGGTGGGCATCACTTTCACATAGGCTTTATGGTGTGACATGTTGTTCTCGGCAGCTGTCTGTTATTTAAGTAAGTTATTGCTTCTGTCTGTCAATGCAGAGCTCTCACCGTTTGTCAAACATGAGATGGCACACTCCAGAAAAGTGCTGCCTGTCACTGCCAGCATCACCACCATGCCAGTGAACACCGTTCTGAGCCGTCCGCCTCCACAGGTGCAAGTGGCACCCACTGCAGTGCAGCTCCCGGATCCCTCCCACAGCATGCTGCTCAACACGGACAGCCAACTGGAGGCCTTTCTAGAAGGATCTCTGAACGCAGATGTGTGTGTTCCCCAGCCTGGCTCCAGTAAAGCGAACCGAGAGCACTTGACTCTCATTGAGGACATTCAGGGCGAGCTACTGAGCCAGTCTGTTTGCTTGGATCAGCCCAGTTCGCCCATGGACACCTCTGAACTCCATTTTGACACAGATAGTGCAGGCATCACGTTTGACCTCCATGACACTAACCTGGACAACATGGAGTGGCTCGACATTGCCACGCAGGGACCTGCCCACAGCCTGAACCCTTTGGGAGTAGCATCTGTAGGCAGCATGTTTTCTACCGACTTCTTGGATGTTCACGACCTCCCGTTGCATTGGGACTGACTGGGAGAGTGGGGACCTGTTGGCTCCTGAAGAGTGGCTCCTTGGCTTGATTTTTTTTTCCCTTCAATGTTCACCCAAAAGCACACATTTTGATGTGAGGGGTTTCAAAATTCTCATACCACAGAAACTGGATTGTTCATTTTATTTATTTTCTTACTGCTCCAAAGAAGGGAATTAATTGACAGAACCCTCATTTTCTTTGCAAATGGTGCATTTACTATTAATACTTTAAGGGTTGGGTGGTAAAGGGTGGGAGTCGGCTTGTAGCATGTTGCAGTGATAGAAGAAAGACCGCCACAGTCCTGCTCCCCTTTTCTCTCGGTAGCTGCCTGCCATGCATGCCCATTCAGACTATTGGCTGCTGTGTCTTCTAAATCCTTGAGGCGTAAAGTTCGAGCGCCATTTAAAAGAGCTGCGCTCGCCGCTGTGTTTTCAAGCTCACTCTGGCTGAGCCTACACTTAAGGCCACCATTTTGTAGTTTTTTTTTTTTTTTTTTTTTCACATCTTCTCTGTTGAGGTTGTATTTAGTTCTGCTGTTCCTCCCTGTGCCAACCAGAAAACGCCCACCCACCCCATAATTCTTTTCCTAATGGAACTGTCTGCACTGTTGGATTAGGTGGCCGAAGTTTTATGCGAGTGTCTGAATTTGAGACCCGTGCCAATCTAGGGCAAAGACCGGCTCCTCTCTCCTGCCCCCCCAGCCGACTCTTCCTGTCTGTCCTGTCGGTCTTACATTATTTAAGGGATTGGAACAAAAAAAAAATCATCAGTCACACTGGCATCCCAGGACTGGCTTTGGAAACCGCTGCTCTCGAAGATTCGATTGTCCCGACCCATACCCGTGTAGTGATGGCCGCTGATGTTTGGGTTGAAGGCCTTTAGTTAGAACTCCAGTGCTGTTCTGCTAAGAGCCTAACCCCACCTTTGCATATGGACATAAGTGGCGCACGTACTGCCAAAGAGGGGCACGTCGTGGATCGATGCCATTACTGGATAAGAAGAAGCCAAGGATTTTTAATTTAATTTTTTTTTTTTAATCGAGGTGTATATATTTAAAGTTTTGTTTTCAAGTCGCTGTGCTCCAGTGTGCTTTTTATTAACGTGGTCATTGTAGACAATTTGAAACCACTAGTGAGGGAAAGCGCGCATTTCACACTGAGACTTCGGAATCCTTTTGCAGCTGTGCCACGTTTTTTTTTTTCCTTTTTTATTTTGCCAAATTTTACAGAAAAATTGGTGAAAAAGAGAGAGAGTGATTCAGATGATTCTGCTTTGGGTTTTAAAAGCAGCAGGCATGGGGAATCCTAACGAGTAGCACTTTGGGCTGATGAGATGTGGAACCTCCTGGAGGTCTGTTAATCATCATAGGTAAGTTGGGTGGGGGTGATCAGCCAAAAAAAATCCCCTCCGCAGGATTCGCCTGACACTGGTGGGGTGAGGATCTCGCTCCACAGCGCATGATGTCTCTGCAGGCTGTACCTTTTGCACATTGTGTACATATTTATATATATAATGTATTGCATATTTTTATACACATATCCTACTACACTCTGTTTTGTAAATAGTGGCAAATGGTGAACTACAGATGTTTGTCATTCATCAGTCAATAAACTGCTGCTGTACTGTGAACGTTACTAACACTCATGTGACTGCTTTCTTCCTTCTAGGTGCCTTGTTACAAGGGAGGGCCAACTCTGCTTTGATTTTTAGCCACTTTGCCCTATAAGACCACCGTATTTAAGATTATTGGTAATTTGATGGGTGAAATCTTAAGTAAGTACTTGTGTTTAAGCAGACGTGTCTGTGTTTGTGTGTTTGTGATTCCATTCCTAGCCTCTACTGATATGCATCCCCCATACATTCAAAGTCCGAAAATCCAGACTGCTTGACGATTTTGTCAGTGCTGGATTTCTGAATTTTCCAAATTCTTGGGCAGTATTTCAAAAATTCAAATTTAAGGAAGAATAAAAGATTTTTTATTAATGCAGAATGCTTCACTTAATCAAAGTGAGTATATATCTTTTTTTGTTCGTTTCCATGACCTGTGTTGCATCTTTGGTGCCTTTTGTGGATGGCACACTTACTGCTTGCTCTGTGTGTTTCAATGAGACACTAATTTGACTGGCAGATACTTCTGTTGTTTCCTTTAAATACGTTCATATATCATCTTGTTTACGGCTTTGTAATTTTCTTTGAGTGTATTTTGGTCCGTATTGTGTCTGTAGCCAATCACGTGTGGTCATGCTAGGGTATCCCATTAAAAAAAAAAGCCCTAAGAGATTCCAGTTCTTCACAAGGCTGGTTTTATTCTTTATCATATTTTTAACAAACACCCAAAAATCTTATGAAAATGACCGATGTTACAGGGTGACTACATTTGGTCGTTTTTACATCCTCTGAAGTGAATGGCAGACCACTGTTCCACACTTGTGGGTCCGCAACATCAGCAGTGTCTTTGATGAACTCGGAAAAGTCTTAGCAATGCTTTACAACCAGTCGAGGGGAAAACCATTCCTGCTCCTCGTCCTTTGAACTTTTCAGCGAGACTTGCTTTCCCTTTCATTTGAGTCACTCACTTAGTGTCATGCGTGCCAACAGTTCACAAAATTTGTTGACGACTGGATCATTTGTCCATGGTTCTGGTGGTCTCTTGAGCTGTTCAGACACAGGATCTCAAGCCATTTGTCATTCCTGGTACTTTTGTTTTGCTCCTTCTCCTGTGTGCCTGTCATCCAACCAGGAACTATCATGGGTGGGGCACGGGCCATGAATTGCACTGATTGGTTGAGCACAAGCATTGGTGCTGTCTTACAAATCTGTGAGTAGTCTGGAGAGTTATCAGTGAAGATGGAGTGCCGCACTACGCACCACCACACTCATCATAGCCACCTCCCTGCTCCAACACACCGTCCACCGCATCCAAACTATCACTTCAGAGCAATAAGAGGGGGTTGAGGTGCCATACACGGCATCACTCTTCTTCAACTGCTGCATATTTGGCATAATGGTTAGTTACTGTTGTTTGCAGGGAACGCAACCTTCTGTCATACAACAAAAAATCTATCTTATATATAAATGTCTGTTTGTCTGGCTCAAACATGTAATTCAAGCGGAAGTTCTTACTCGATCAGCTGAAGGCGATACAGTGTTGATTCCTCAAATTGATTTATGTCCATCTCAAACTGGAGTGCCTTTCAGATTGAAACAGCGACAGTTTCCTGTAAAGCCAGCCTTTGCAATGACTGTTAATAAGTTGCAGCAGCAAGCATTGTATTGCGTTGGAATCTATTGGCCGGAACCAGTTTTTGGGCATGGACAAAAGTTATAAGTGGCGTTCTCCAGTGTGTCAAAGTAAAAGTAGAAGAATCCTCAATTCAGGGCACGTTGATTAAAGATTGAGACAAGGTTTTGATACGGAATGACATTTACCGTGAAGTTTTTTTAAGGTGTACGACGTCGAATGTAAAGCCTGCAGGGACAATGAAAATAATACCATGAGTGCCTACTTAACTGGGCCAGTGGGACAACAGCAGAGACAGATCCTCATCCCTCGCCCAGAGTAGTTCCTTTCAATTACCTGACATCTCTGCATTTTAGTTTTCTTTTCTGACGATTTCAGTAGTTTTCTAGGAGCCCAGGCTTACACAGCTATTATGTGTGTGTATATGTGTGTGTGTGTGTGTATATATATATATATATATATATATTTATTCATTGCATTCGTAGTCTGAGTCCTGACCTGATTGTATGGGTGGTTACCTACCAGGTAACGCATGGGTTGTGTCTGCCATTCGGTGTATGTATGTTCCAGTATCACTTCTGAACGGGTGGAGCGATTTTCATGAACCTTGGTACACATGTTTCATATTGGTTGACTAAAAATACTGGAGGGTGAAATCAACCATAACCCATCCCTTCAGGGTAGGGTGGAGGTGGTCTTGCGGTCTTGTGTGCATGTTATCATCCAGTTGACACTTGGAACGACCACCAGAGGGCGAAGTGGAGGTGATTGCCAGCATTCTTTATGTCTGAGCGCCATTGCGCCTGCCTGTTGCTTTTGAAATTAAATATAAATTGTCCCTAGTATGTGCTTGGGGTGTGTGTGTGTGTGTGTGTGTCCTGCGGTGGGTTGGCGCCCTGCCCGGGATTGGTTCCTGCCTTACCCTGTGTTAGCTGGGATTGGCTCCAGATTGGCTGTTCCAGAAAGTTCCCCTTACCACTAGAATGTTCTGTTTCTTTTTTTATGCTATTGAGCTTTTTTTTTTTTAAATCTGTTTACTAATCACTTGGCCATTTATTCCACACAAGTGCAGTATGGATATAGTAACGATGTAAATAAAAATGTTCAGAATGTTTCACAACCAAAATTTCACAGGTAAGCAAGAAATCTCCGATGGACAAGAAGAAGCCTTACAGGAGAAACGATTCAATAGACATCAAGTCTTTACATTGGCTTGTAGAACCACCCTAGTTACTCACGCACCCGCAGTGTTGCCCACCAAAAAAAAAATTTGAGAGTTCTCAAAAACACTGCATTCTTAGGGGTCCAGATTTATTTATTTATTTTATTAAATGAGAGGGGTCAGGGTCCTCTGTGTTTTAAAACCGCATCAGTAATTTAGCAACGGGCCGGCTGAAGAGTCCTCATCAGAGTGTTGGAGTTTTGAGAGGAGCAGACCTTTTAGAACAATAAGTTCAGCAATCCCGTTTAGAGATTCTCCACAAGAACAGCAAATCAGGATTTGAAGACCCCTAAAGTCCCACTGTTTACCACACTATGTGGTCACTTATCCCATGCACTGTGCTTCTTTGTGTTAGAAAGTTTTAACACTTGTGTGAAATCCAGCCTTGAGTTTCTAGTTGTGCCCCCAGTTGTTGTTGTTTCTTTTAACAGAAGTTCATCAAACAGCTGGCATCGACGGCAGCCATTCCTTTCGTAGTTTCACACTCTTCAGTCTCGTCACCTCTTCATTTCCTTTGGCTTGAACTGTAAAGGCTCAAGTGCGCCCATCTCTCCTCGTCCCTGCCAACTCCGCAGTCCTCTGATCAGCCTTGTCGTTCTTCTCTGGACTTTCTCTAATGCTGCTGTGTCATTTTTTTCTTTTTTTGTAATACAATAGTTTATTTTTGTAAGGCCCAAAATCACACAAGGAGTGCTGCAATGGGCTTTAACAGGCCCCACCTTTTGACAGACCCCCCACAGGTGTTGACTTTGGTAGGTGGGTCTCAAAGAGAAGGGGGGGGGGTCAATACAATACTCAGAACACAAATCCCCCTCAATACAATATTCCATACATACTCGTGATTTTACCGTATTATTTCCAGTATTTTATAATGTCAGTCATATTAGTTGAATGCGGAAAACTCACCCTATTGGTCCAAGAGATTACAATACGCGAACACCCACCGGAGGGAGGAACCACAGAGCACACGGCCTTTTATTTCAATGTATTGTGCCTACGTGACCACACAGTAATACCCAAACTATTCCAAAGCGATGTTTGCGCTGTGTTGTGTTTTTCGTATCTCACACTCTCTTGCACCTTTAGCGTAAGAGCATCCCTTATCTACAATCAGAAGAAAATATGAAGCTGGTTTTAAATTGAAAAAGTCGTCAAAGTGGCAAAAGAAATTGAATTTTATTGCAGCAGCACAGTTACCAATGTGTCTGAGAAACTGGAGTGAAATTGGAGGAGGCAAGAAGATGCAATAAAATTAAATACATTTAAGTGTCGTATTTTTGAAAGGGCGTACAAGTCGGGGTCTGATTTTATGATCAATTTTTTGGGTTTGAAGACCCGACTTGTATGCAACTGTATATGGAAATAGTAAAGTAAAAATATTACAAGAACAGAGCAGAATTTAACAGTAGATGATATCCCATAATACGATCTGGATTTATTAATATGAAGACCAAACCTGAACACAGTAATAAGGGGTGAGGCCTCACCAGTGTGTCATAGTGCTCAAGTCTAACCCACCCCTCAATTAGTACTTCACACACAAGGGGGCGCTATATAACCTAAACGGTCTTAATGGCTTCTGAGCAGTGAATGTAGATAGTGACCAAGTCCATCATGTCTTGGGGGTCCTTCTAGTAAAGGGTGCCTTTAAAAATCTGCACACGTGACCTATAAAAAAACAAATTCCAGGGAAAATCAGTGAAGATTTTTCAAGCCTCGTTTTATTCCTTAAATTTGCAGTGATGGGTGAAAAGAAAAGAAAAAAAAAACCCGTCTCTTAAATAGTCGCTTTAAGGATTGAAGTGAATGACGCAGACCAGAGGAGATCTCGGCCCACCATACGGTTACTCATTTAGAGCAACATTTTACTCAATTTAAAAATTAAATAAAAAAGACCACCAGACACTGGTGGTCACTGTGCATGAAGTGTCCTCATTAGTAAAGTCCAGTTAAATTACAGCGAGAGGAAAGAGTGGCACATGTCACCCGCCTGCCTTGACTTGCTCTTTGCACGTGTCGCTTCTTCCAGCTCCGTTTCCAGTCCCACCTGCTTGACCCTCACTTGAGCTTCTTTACAGGTTAAGATGGAGCCTCGTTTAGATACACCTGTGATGTGGCAGTGCTGCCCGATAAACTGGCGACTGTTCTGTTGTTCCACCTTTCACTTAAAGCCTGACAGGACATGAGGACAAAGCCGTGACAACTGCCCATCTTTTATGCTCATCCTTCAGAATCTCTCAACGGTGGTGATGCTGGCTTGGCATGTTGGGCACTGGTGGCTCACATCTTTGCATTCCTTCAGGCAGAAGGGGATTAAACAGCACCCTAAAAATCCACTGAAAGAGAAGACCAGATGAGTTTAGACAGCATGGGAGGTGTCGTTATACCAATGGGTACAAAACAAACAGGCTGGCAGAAGAGTGGCATGGAGGAAGAACCAAAGACCACGTATTGAAAAGTGTAAATGCAGAGCTTGCCATGGTCACCGACGTCCTGGTGTTGTTTAACAAAATGGCAATGGCACTTAGCACTGGGGGCCGGGGTGGGCCTTCAACCTGTGCCCAGGCCTGACCCAATGGGTAGAGAAGGCAACCCAGTTGGGGAAAAGCATTTCTTTTACTCATCCCAGCAGAAGAAATGAACAACTTGACACACAGACACTGCGTAGGCGACTCTCACCTAAAGGAGGAAGGAGGGTCTTTGGGACTTGAGCATGGAGTCGGGACCTGCCATCACGGCCCTAAAGGGAGGGAAGTGGTCACCTCTGAGCTAACTAGTAAATCGAGGGCCTCACTTATAAATCTCACATAAGCTCAGCAGCCATTTCTTACGCAGAGGGCAGGATTTATAAAACACAAAATGTGGAAACTGGATTAAAGTTGACCATTGTTGACTTTTATTTTTTAGTGTTGCCATTTTAACGACTGCAGGGGGCCATACACCGAAGTGAGCAGAAAAAAAAAAAATCTCATTTTAGTGAAGCATCAGACACGTTCTGATGTTCTCGAACCAAATAGTGAATTGTCACAAGTAACTGACACGTTCTCACCTTACAGCTCCCTTCAGTGACCGTGTAGCCGTCTATTCTGAGAACACAGCCATCCAATTTCCAACCCGCTGAATCCGAACACAGGGTCATGGGGGTCTGCTGGAGCCAATCCCAGCCAACACAGGGTACAAGGCAGGAACCAATCCTGGGCAGGGTGCTAACCCACCGTAGCCATATGAAAATTTAATTTCTTAATTAACATGGATTCCTTGGATCAATTAGGGAAATGGAATATCGATTCATGAATTGTCATCGGAAGTGAGTGTGCAAAATTTCAAGTCATTTGGACAATAGGAAGTGGGTTAAATATTGATCACAAGATTTGTACCAGACAACAAATGTGTAGTTAAAATACACGTGGTAGTAAAAATAATAATAAAATAAAAAAGGTTCTCCGGCGTGTTGTATGACAGAACGTTGACTCGTTAGGAGGATATCACCAATGCTGGCTAAAGCCCAATGGGTTTTTGGGTTTGTTTGACCCAATGGTGAGGACTCGCTTATAAAGGTAATTTCGACTTCCTGGAGCCGTCGTGTGCTGAACTGGACCATCGTGCAATCTCGGCCCCATTACAGGTTGATTTTTTTTTTTGTTTTTTTTATAATCACTTAGAGACAGAGAGAGAGAAACAGCCCCCCTATATATATATATATATATATTATATATATAATGTTAATACATCTATGCACATTCATCCATTATCCAACCTGCTATATCCTAACCACAGGGTCACGGGGGTCTGCTGGAGCCAATCCCAGCCAACGCAGGGTGCAAGACAGGAAACAAACCCCGGGCAGGGCACACACTAGGGACAATTTAGGATCGCCAATGCACCGCACCTGCATGTCTTTGGACTGTGGGAAGAAACCCACGCAAACACGGGGAGAACATGCAAACTCCATGCAGTCTATGCACAATGTATCTTAAATTTTCTCTGTGTCATTTTTATTTTCTTGTTAAACTCACTTCCCTTGCCAACCCCCCAGCTGGCACTACACACTAGTGTGTGGTTCTGCCACTCGCGTATGGGGATGTGAATGTACAATTTAAACAGACTTTAAATTTTCATGTGCAGTGTTATATTTCCATCAATGCAAAATATAACTGCCCGTGAGTGAATTTCATTTCATTCTCTCTAATAAATAAACCAACTTTTTCGATTGTTTGTCCCTGTGATTTGCTAATTGTCATAGCAAAAGCTATTCTAACGGGAAACTGTAAACGTTTTAATACGAATGGCATATTAAGATCTCCTTTTGTGTCTCAGGTTATCCCCTGAAGATGTACTGCATTGCCTTTTTTGTCATCTGTTAAAGTTTTACATGTTAAATTGTTCGGCCAATTTTCAATACAATTAATCCTGACCTATTGCATAGCCCATCACTCAGACATAAATTACGCAATAATATTACGATACGTCCTTCTTTCAACAGTAATTCGTGCGGTGGAAGACCGGATGGTGTTAATGCTTGTAGATATTCTTCGTGATATTGTAAGTTGATGTTTTCATCTTCCTCGCCATCACCACCAACTGTTTCAGCAGAGTCTATTGATAAGCATTTAACCAATTTGCCGTGTAACCGATCGACAATTTTCACGTTAATTCGTTTGACCTCATCGTTCCACTGTGTTAGGATTGCCTGTGTGCTCAATTATTGTTGTTAACCCTTCGGGATGAAATTCTTCAATAAGATTTGGACACAAGTCTTCTTTTATTGGGAACTTAAAGTGAGGAAAACAAAAAATTATAAGAGCGGAGAGAGTTGAAGCGTGTCTGACAAAAGCATTCACACGAATGAGAGGTGAGAGGACCGCGGCCGTGGGCCTTTCACCGGAAATGGTGGACAGGAGGGCGGGACTTGAAAAAAATCTCATGGACAAAGTCTTATCTCGCGGGACTTCATTCCAAAAAGTCTCTTCAAAAGATCACGTCTCGTCGCAGAATAAAAAAAGTTTCGTCTCCCAAGATTTTTTTAATTAGATTTAATAATAATAATAGAGAGGATATCATATTCAGATATGTTAGAGGGCGGCAAATTGAAAAGTGTCGAATTAAAATTGGGGGGCTTTCTGTCAGCCACGACTTGATCAGGGAGAGACGGCGAACCCCAATTTATTAGCAGACAGGAAAGGGAAGGCCTACAGGACGGTAGTGAGATCAGCTGTGTCATAGGGGCGGGTGACGGTGGCACTGAGCAGAAAGCAGGAGACAGAGCTGGAGGTGGCAGAGTTAAAGATGTCAAGATTGGCATTGGGCGTGATGAGGATCGACAGGATTAGAAAGGAGGATATTAGAGGGTCAGCTCAGGTTTGGAGACAAAGTCAGAGAAGCGAGATTGCGTTGGACAAGTGGACATGGGGGGGTGATTTGCCTTTTTTCCCCCCTCGTCTTAGTACCACCCTGACGGATTAATTGTTGGACGTTTGTTTTGATTAAAGCAGGGGTCGCATTGTCAGCTGTTTATTATGACGTCACTAGCTGTGTCTGTTCTTGGGGACCAAAAAAAAAACGACTCACAGCAGTTTTACTGTACTGTTGAACTTGGAGACGCGTCAGCTCAGTGGGCCGCCACAGGTTAGTCTGACACAGATGCGCAATCGAGTGCAGGGGTAGAGTGGCACCTGCCTCAGGTAAACGTGTGGGAGCTCACTGGGTGAACGTACATCGTGCGCGTACCACAAGGCTGAGTTGGTCTGCTTGGGTTGAACGAAAAGTGACGTGCGGGCCAGCGCCGAAAAGAACTTAAAAGTGCGATCTCTCCAAGCGCAGGACCCACTGGTATAGCATCTTCATCTTCTGTAGGATTCACACCGACTGCCGTGGCTGTGCTTGAGCGTTAGCAGAGCGGATTATATTTATATATATATATATATATATATATATATATATATATATATATATATATATATATATATATATATATATATATATATATATATATATATACACACACACACACAGGTCTTGCGAAGTGAGAAGTGACGTGCAGGCAAGCAGCGAAAAAATGTAAAAAGTACGCATGCGCCATCTAGTGGCCGTGGTTGAGCGCGAGCAGAGAGGACTGCTCTACACACACACACACAGAGAGGTCTTTTCGTTTCTATTTGTCTAATTTTCGTTAAGTTAAACCCTGGACTGTAGAGACCTCCAGAGCTCAACCTGATGCGGGGTGGGGGCCATTTGGGCAATGCCCGGTGGGCCGCGGACTCTGGTCTGGTCATGGGCCGGTCGTTTCATGAAATAAATGTTATGTACTAGTTACTGTTTGACGTTAGAATTAAAATGTATAAACTACTAAACATCATCTGTCCGCTAATGCGATTTCTATAGTCGTATATAATATACCGTATTACGTCATCAAGTTGTTTTAGTTGTCAGTACTCAACGTTGCAGCAAAATATTTGCACAAAAGCGCTTTTTGTCGATTGCTGTTTCGATCTCGCTATATTTCGGTTATCATGTACATTATTGCAAATTATTTTCTCTCATATCTAGTATTTAAATTCTTCGGTACTAATAATTAGTTTAGATTATGTATTATGCATTTTATTCTTCTCTGGTCGTCGGCATGAGTGATAATTAGTGGTTTTCAGCTGCGATTATTAGTATGATTAAATAAAGTTATAAAGCACAGGATAGGAATTTTTCATATGAGGGCGGAACACTTATAGTTTATCGTTAAATTAATGGAACATTTCAATCACGTGAGGTTTTCATTATAACTTATTCCAAATGAGCAGCTACTAGCCTACTGGGTATTTGGACAGGACACTGACATTTGACATGTACTCTAATAACGTGTAAGCCGTGTTACTACATTTTAAATTTTTCATTAAACTTTATTTCTAAGCACGTCATTTTTAAGTTGTGTCTAAACAACTGTGTACAGATTAAGTTTGGCATCAGTTTAGACAAGAGTTCGTATCATAGGCTCATAGCGAGCCGCGTACTCCACACAGATTTTAAGAAAATTACAATGACTAACGGGCTGAATGGGTCACCTCGCTCGCTCGTTGAAGGAGGCTCAGGCCGGTTTGGAGACCTTCACCTGATATTATGTTGGACAATCTTAAATTTGTTGAGCTATATGTCCGCTTCTCGTCTCTTGTTGTCCCAGTGTGCCCCTGTCACCTCACTACTGCCGGGGTCTCTCTCGATTATAAAAAAAAAAAAAATCCTGGAAAGGAAAAGCAGGGCGGCGAGACGTGATCTTCTCTGAAGACACAAACAATATCAAGTAACACCCAGTCGTGTAAAGACACGTAGCACACACAGATCCTGTGCTCTCAGCACACATAACGCGTATAAAGACAATACGTTCTCCATGAAATGTCAACGACTAAGCAAAGAAGAAAGAGCAGCGCGGAGAAAAGAGACTCAAAAGCGCTGGAGAGAAGAAAGGCAGATAAGAGATTATGAAAGCAGAGGAATTTGAAACAAATGATGGCGCGATACACACGCAGAGAAAGGTAACGAATATGAAAGCAGGAAAATTCAAAAGTATTGTAGCGTCCCAGCCAGGGTGAAGCCTTTTTGGTTTTAAGTGACTGTTGGGTCCGATTGAGGGAGGGCGGAGTGCAGAGACTGATAGCGGTAAGGGGGGTGGGGGCTAGAAAGTTGTGTTTGGGGTTACGAAGTCGCCGATTGGTCAAGTAAAACTTATGACACTTTACCACGTCAGTCGCTAGAGCATCAAAAAAAAAAAGAAAAACAGTAAAGATCGCATGAGCGCAAATAAACGGAAATGAATCATCAGGACCAAAAACAGCAGGACAAAGCGAGGTCAGAAATAAAAGACAAAGAGAAGAAAACAAAGTCTTTTCGCCTTCGCATCATTCACTGCACAAAACGTGGATTTACACAATAATGGACCGCACGCTATGAGAATCTGTGGTCCTGCAATAGTTAAAGCAACGACAAGTTGAATTTCAAAGAAAACACAATTCGGTCAGGTGTGTATTGATGATCACGGAGAAGTAACAGGCGACGAGAAAGGTAATGTACAGTGAGACACCAAAGGAGATCTCGATATGCCATTCGTATTGAAACGTTTACAGTTTCCCGTGAGAATAACGTTTGCTTTGACAATTAACAAATCACAGGGGCAAACAATAGAAAAAGTCGGATTATTTATTAGAGAAACGGAAACAATATTCACTCACAGGCAGTTAGTTATACGTTGCTCTGTCACAATGTGTCTCCAAAACCGGAATCAAAATTCAATGCGATCTTGAAGAAAAGGTCATTCCAAATATTGTTTTTAATGAAGCTTTCAAGTAAAAGTGCAAATAATGAAATTGAAACAAGAAAAAAAAAAAAGCTTTTAAAATTGTATATCCGATTAACCAGACACAGCCAGCAGGGGGCAGAGCCCCGTAGTTTCTGTATTTGTAAAATGTGGCGGCCGTCTCAACTCACCCGAACATGGTGATCGCCAGACACAATATCTTGGTGACGCTGCCCACCTCAGACTTGGTCTCGGTGACGATGGACTGCTCACAGGAGGGGCACACGGTCAGACACGGCTGCAGTGGGAACTCTTCGATGTTCAGGATCGGCCGTGGAGCTGTGCAGATGGAGAGAGAAAGAAAGAAAGAGAGATGAGGACCCCGGTGGGCTCTTTGTGCAGATGGTGACAGGAAGGTCTGAGCAAAAGCTCAAAATGTTTAATGGATGGGGTGGGGTGGAAAGAGACCCCCGACAATAGATCTGGGGTGGAATTTCATTTCAAGTGACAGACTTGAGGAAAATTAGATGACACAAGGGTCGTCTTCTGTGCTTTTGGGACTTCTTTCACTGTATACAATAAAATGCCAGCCTGGTTAAAAAGGGGGGGGGTCACCATCCTGTTGGCAGTGCCCGTTGCATGTACCAAAAAAAAAAGAAAAGCAGCACTCTGATGGATTGGGGGCCGACAGTCACCAGTGCCCTTTTAACCAACTCGCTCATCTTTTACCTTGAAATAAAGGTGGTGGAGGTGGGAAGAAGTCGTCACTCAGGTGAGGAAGAACAAAGACCCCGACCTCTTTAACCTTGTAAAGCCCTGTAGGTAAAAGAAAAGACAAAAAGTCGGAATAAGCGTAAGCTTCACTAATGGGATCATCATATTCATAACCGGATACCCAAAAGATTTGAAAATTGTCATTTTGAACCTTCTCGGAGTGCCTCCTGGAGGGGGCAGAAGGACCACCGGCAAGGAGCCAAATATCTAAATTCTGGTCATATTCGCGATCAGCAACCTTGACAAGGCATGAAACGACACCCACAGGCCGGCATTACTTATCCCCACTTTTTTTCAGTTTTGTAAAAGGATTAACTTTGACCCCCGTCTTGGAGGGAGTAGGGAGGTCGGTTGATCATTAAAAAAAAAAAAAAAAATAATAATAATAATAATAATAAATTGTCGCAGCATCACAAAAAACACCTCACTAAAATGGAGAGGAAATGAAATGCGGTTTGATGCTTTATCCACTAGATGGCACTGCTGAGCTTAATAATGTAAGAACGATGGCTGCCCGGCTGGGTTTTTTTTAACCCTTTAAAGCATGGATGACAGTAGGTTTTCATTCTATAAGTAATTACCATTTTTTGCTACTAATTTTCTCTTTAAATTGATTTGCTTGACTTGCTAATCCCTTAACTGTTTTCTTTCATTCGTTAATTAGCAGCCACATAATAATGAGATACAAAACGAGCCAACGCAGGACCAGCTAACTTGTGCCCATCATACAACATCTTTGGCATTGTTCAGACAAATATAAGGCGGTCTTTACATAATGAGCCCAAATTACAAAGAGACATCTGAGACTTGGGAAACTGAAAGAGACACGAGAAGTGCTTAAATCTGCTCTAACAGTGGGGGGACCTCCTGGGGCAAATTTATTAAAGACTAACTGCTCCCTGCAGCTCCACCTGTGTAGTGGTGACACAGGACAAACTTTAAAAGAGGATTAAGAGGAGACATGACTGAAGTGTTTAAAATTATGAAGGGAATGAGTCCAGTGGATCGAGACGGTGACTTTAAAATGAGTTCATCAAGAACACGGGGACACAGTTGGAAGGTTAAGGTTAAATTTCACACAAACATTAGGAAGTTTTTCTTTACACAAAGAACGATAGACGCTTGGAATAAGCGACCAGGTAGTGTGATGGACAGTAAGACTTTAAGGACCTTCAAAAGTCGACTTGATTTTTTCTTGGAAGAAATAAGCGGACTGGACTGGCGAGCTTTGTTTTGCCGAATGGCCTGTTCTCGTCTCGGGTGTTCTAATAGCAAAACGCAACGGAGATTTCTCATAAACTCTCTGGATGTCCACGGTCAGTTATAACAAAGTCCTAGTTCTGAGGCAAACTGCCTGTCCACACTTTTCCCAGACTGCCTCATTCTTTTTCTTCTTCTTCTTGTACAGTACTGTAACACACAAGGAAGATAGTTTGTTGCTTATGGAGTTTGGTCAAGACGCTGCTAGAAGAGAGAAAGGAGTTGATAGCAGCCCAGAAAACTAAAGACGGACAACTTCCACATCCGACCAAGAAGATCCAAATCGACCTGGAGAACCACAACAACCTCAAACTGCGGCTCCTGCTTGCATCTTTTCGGCTCATCGTGATATTAACAAAGACCATCAGCCACACTTTACTGAGGGAGCATCGCACGTAATCGTCAGCACAAACCAAATCAAAATGAACACGAAACGTGAAATCGGCCGGCCTGTGGTGCTCCAGCTTCCTTTGACGACATGTGGTCTTCTGCTGTTAAAGGTTCTCAACTGATTTTTTTTTTTTTTTGTCAGGTGCCTCCTGATGGTGGGGTCTCGGACTGCTTTAAGGATTAGCAGTTCCAAGACTAATAATAATAATACGTTACATTTATACAGTGCTCCTCCTTGTTTGGGTCACGGAGACACCGCTAAAAGAAATAAATAACCGGTAGCCTTCCGCTTCTTTATCCATAAGCCCCCCCTCTCACTCCCCCCGTAGGCGCCCTGAGCCCCCCGTAACGCGCTCTCTCCAACCACAGTATGTTCCCAATTCGGCGGTACGGGTGGTTAGACGGGAGCGAGCGCAGCACTCCCACCCTGTCCCCGACCCCTCAGCACCACACAAGTTCAGATGCAATGGAGCAGTGCCAGTTTTTGTATGGGGGCCGCCGGAGTGCCAATTCTGCCAACCAACCCCCAAGTTTTCCCTGCCGATTGACATCAGACCCTGGATGGTGCAATTGCAGGTTGAGGGTCTTGCTCAGGGACCCACCGGAGTAGAGTCACTTCTGCCGTTTAAGGGCTCTTCGACGCAGATCCTTAGCCGCCGTCAGAGCCATCGCTCCGCAAACAGCACACAGAAACCCAATCAAATATTTAAACCGAGAAAACGTACCATTTAAAAAAAAACAACTAATACGGGCATTTTGAATTGGACGGCAGCAACAAGTCTCAAAAAAGTCGGGCCAGGACCCCGTTTGCCACTCTGTAGCATCCACATCCGGGAACTGAGGAGAGCAGTTGGCGGACTTTTGGGAGAGGAATGTTGTCTCATCCTTGTCTGATGTTGGATTCTAACTGCTCCACAGTCAGGAGGTCTTCTCTGTCGTATTTGTTGGTTTCATGTTTTCAACTGGTGAAAAGTCCGGAGTGCTGGCAGGCCAGTTCAGTGTCCGGACTCTTGCTGTTCTCACAGGTGCGGCATGCAATATGTGAGGCCTTCCCAGAAAAAGACGTCGTCACCTGGATGTGTGCAGATGTTACTCTAAGACTTTATAGACCTTTCAGTATTGCTCGTGCTGGTCCAGATGTGCAAGCTGCCCAATTCATAGCCCCTTAATGCCCCCCCGGCAAATTGTGTTCACAAACCGCCATTTCTGGAAGAGTTCCGGGGCCCAAGAATCAGACCCGTTTTTAATGCCGTGCAGCCCGAGTGTTAGAGAGATATTAATTATAAAGAGACACGGATCACATTAAAAGGTGCACCTCCCAGCAGGCACGAGAGTGTCTATTATGGGATGTTAAAAAAGCGAAGAAGGTGCACGAGTGCCGCAATAGTCAATTCCGCATTTGTTTGATATAAGTAAGAGTCCGCAGTGTACCGAGTTAAGAGAAGTGTGCGTTGATGACCAGAGGTGGGTTCGTTTGCATATAACTTGTATTTTATGTTTTTTTTATATGTTAAGATGTAAAGTCGTTTACATGTACTGATTACGTTATTGATTTGGATTCTATACTGCCGGTAAGCTAGTGCTTAATTTCAGTAATACTGCCATCTAGTGGACTTTGGGTACTTTATCAATAAGTTTTAGGTATTCTTTTTTATTGTAGACCACACATACAAATCCACCTATACCTATTCGAGTACAGGTGTATATCTCCAAATAAATGAGTTCAATTTCAATCTAAGCTGCTGTGTGGAATTCTCTGCATCATTTGCCAGTGTCCTGATCGACACTCCGGAGTGAACACAATAAGTCCTGAACATACTAAAGATAAAGTGGTCCTTTGTTACACCGAGAGTCTGAAGATTACAGAAATCCAGTACTGATCTGTTCGCTCCTATCCTGTGCGCACTGAGATTTCATCAGATTCTCAAATCATTTGGTGATATTGATGATGATGATGAGATATTCAAAGTCCTCTCAATTTTACATCGAGGAACATTACTCTCAAACTAGCTGTGTAAGCCCCGGGGTCCTAGAAACTACTGAAACTGTCAGGAAAAAAAAACCAAAACGAAATGTCAGGTCATTGAAAGGAGCTCCTCTGGTCGTCTCTCTCTCTCCTAGGAGGTTCCGTTTTACCGACGTACTCGCCTCTCTTGTGTATTAGCGGCGGGATACCGTTTTGCCGATTTAAGCGGCCAAGCGACTTGGTCTTTCTTTGGATGTTCATAGTACTAGGGTGTTGTACCGTGTTAGCCATGAATGTGGAGAAAAGCCAGGCAAAATGACACCTTTTACTGGCTAACTAAAAAGATTACAATATGTAAGCTTTCGAGGCAACTCTGGCCCCAAGTTGTAAACATCTTGCCTGAAGGGGCCTGAGTCGCCTCGAAAATTTAGATGTTTAGGTTTGCTGACGTGTTGGCCGCGCTTGAGTTATTAGCGGCTAAGCGAGTTGTGTGTTTTCTCGGAGGCGGAGCCCTCACCCCGACTCCACCTCTCACTTTCGGGCCGGATACACACACGCGCACATGCACGAACGTGTAAGCGCAAGCGCAGTTGGTGAACCTCTGCCCGTTTTTACTTCCGAGAGACTCTCGGACTCTTTAAGATGCCCTTTTTGATACCCAATCATGTTGCTGGTTCACCAAATTAGTTCCAAGATGTTCCTCCAGCCGTTTTTTCTTTTTACTGCCACTTACTCTTCCAGCCATTTGTTGCCCCCGTCCCAACTTTTTCTAGACGTGTTGCTGCCATTAAAATTCAAAACGAGTGAATATATTTTTTTATGAAAGAATAAAATGTCTCACTTTCCACATTTGACGCGTTTTCCGTGCCCTGCTGTGGAATTTGTGAGATTTGCAAATCATTGTGTGAAATGTAAATAAAAACGGAAAGCAGCGTCCCATTTTTTTCTAAATTGGGGTTGAATTTATGAAACGTGTTTCCTCCTTACAACAAAATCCAAATTCCCAATGCAGCTGTACTGAAAAGAAAAAGAGGAGAAAAAATAGAGAAAGAAAAAAAGAAAAGAGATGGGGTGAAAAGAGAGTGAGGGAAAAAAGAAAGAAAAAAGGAAGGTAGAATAAGAAAACAGAACGCCACTCGTGTCACCCACCTGAGTTGGCCTTGCTGTGCTGCAGGAGTTGCTCTTCTATCTTAGCGACACGTGAACTGCATACACCCGAGGCGATGGTGCCATCTGTTGGCTCGGTGAGCTGCTCGTCTATCTCAGCGATACCCGAGATGTGTTCCTCAGCTGGCATCGGGGTGTCCAGCTCCTCGATCAGTTGCTCCTCCGGCTCGGCTCTATCTGAAGGACACCTTACTGACATCTGCTCCGTTACCTGTTGGTGTTGCTGCTGCTCCTCCTCCTCTTCCTCCTCCATCTTGGCTGCATTGGTATTGCTCTTCTCCAGTACTGCCATGCCATCCATCTCCTCCTTTTCTTCTTCATCTTCCTCCTCCGCCTCTATCGGTTTTATATTTCTCAATGCCTCCTCCCCGATGGGATCAAGCTCGCTGTCGTCCAAGTCGTCCTCATCCAGATCTGTCCAGGACAATAAGGGCGAGAGTCAAACTGGCAGCCGCTTACCTTAACATATTGCAGTTTTACAAATGGGCAGCACTCCCTGTGGCTGGACAGATAAAGGACTCTTCCTCGGCATCACGCTTTGTGATCTGCATTGACCTCTTTATACCTCCCATAAAAACTGGCTGCCAATTTAGCACTGGCATGCTGGGCACTGTCTGACACCCCTGGTTTAGAGGGATTATTTTTTTTTCTGGTGCATTATGGGGCGGTAAGCCCGGCCCCAGCTGCATATGTGATGCCAGTCCACTACGGGGCACACTCACTCATACCAGGACAGTCAACTTTCAATTTCCCCCCAATTTGGAGCGGATAGATGCTGTAGCAGTTTTTGTCCCCAAGGTGCAGTTTGGCTTTTTATAGAAGCTCAATAAATAAAATTAGATTACCGTATTTACTCGTGTACCACGCACCCTCGTGTAAGATGCGCATCCTAATTTTTACAAAGAAAATCGCGAAAATCGTTTTGCCCCGCGTACGACGCGCGTTGTGATCGTATAGTAAGCGTTTAGTGAGAGAGAGAGCTAGTGCGCATGCGAGCGAGCGAGAGAGAGCGCGAGTGCGCGAGCAAGAAAGAGAGAGAGAGAGAGCAAGAGAGCGAGCGAGAGAGAACGAGGGTGCGCATGCGAGCGATAGAGCGAGCCCAAGCAGAAGTAGTAAACTTCTATGACGCGCACCTGATTTTCTAATGCAAATTTTTGGCGCGTGGTTTAGGAGTAAATACGGTATGATAAACACGGCCACCCACCCCCAATTACACCCCAGAATGACTAAAGAGAAAGAAAACAAACTAAAAATGGAGGTAGGAAGAAAGTGTAACCACCACTTGAGCACCTCTTCCTGGACCGAAGGAGGATAAACTCAGGCCACCGCATTCGCCGAGTGCTTCACTTCCTGGGCAGCAGACAGCTAAAGGATGTACAGATTGGGGATGAGAATTTGAACCCCTGATGAATTTGTACGTTTGCTCGCTTACAAACAAATGAACCGACTCGAATGTTTATGGAGGGAGGGAGAGAGAAAGTAGTAAGGGCGACATCTGGACAGAGGAAGGAGGAAAAGGAAACCTGGTGGTGGAATGAGGAAGTACAGGCGGGTATACAGAGAAAAGAGGATGGCGAAGAAGTAGGATAGTCAGAGAGATGCAGAAAGTAGACAAGGAGATAAGGCGCAAGGTGAAGAGAGAGGTGGCGAAGGCTAAAGAAAAGGCGTGTGATGAGTTGTAGGAGAGGTTGGACACTAAGGAAGGAGAAAAGGACCGGTGGGCTACAACGAGGGGCCGAGCTGGGAAAGATGAGCAGCAGGTTAGGGTGATAAAGATGGAAACGTACTCACAAGCCAGGAGAGTGTGTGGAGCAGATGGAAAGAGGACTTTGAGAGGCTGATGAATGAAGAGAACAAGAGAGAGAAGAGGAGGTTGGATGATGTGGAGCTAGTGAATCAGACTTAGCAAGAAGGAAGTAAGCACAGCAATGAAGAGGATGAAAGATGGAAAGGCCGTTGGTCCAGATGACATACCTGTGGAAGCATGGAGGTGTTTAGGAGAGACAGCAGTGGAGTTTTTAACCAGATTGTTTAATGGAATCTTGGAAAGTGAGAGGGGTGGAGAAGAAGTGTACTGGTGGGCCGACATTTAAGAATAAGGGGGGTGTGCAGGACTGCAGTAACTACAGGGGGATAAAACTGATGAGCCACAAAAATCCAGAAAAGACATTACATCAAAGTTAGAAATTGATTTGCATGTCATTGAGAGAAATTAGGATTGGATCCCCTACAACCTGGCCAGAATCCTGGCACTCTCAGTTTAGCGATTACAACCAACCAACCAATCACAGATCCTCTCGATCTCCACTCATGAGGTGTATGAAGCCCACCTGTCCACAGAATCCATTTCTTCCATTCAAGCCTCTCCACCATGATGGGCAACACCAGAGAGCTGTCAAAGGACATCAGGGACAAGGCCTTTGGGCTACAAGACCATCAGCAAGAAGCTTGGTGAGAAAGTGACAACAACTGTTCGTGCAATTACTCGGAAATAGAAAATGGCCATCAAATCACCCTCGGTCTGGAGCGAACATGCAAGATCTCAGCTCATTTGGTGAGCAGAAAACAAACCCCAGAGTGTGAGGTGTCCACCTCCCTGCTTGACTGTGGAGATGGTGGTCTTAGGGTCATACTCAGCATTTCTCTCCCTCCAAACACGGCAGGTCGAGTTGATGCCAGAGGGCTCGATTTGGGTTTTCATCTGACCGCAGCATTTTCTCCCAAGCCTTCTCTGAATCATTTAAGACGGACCTGTGCAGTACCTGTGCCTTCTTGAACAGATGTCAGTCCCTGCTGGCGTAGCGCGTTACCAGTGGTGTTCTTGTTGACTGCCTTCAGATCATTAACAGGCTCCTCTCATGAAGTTTTGGGATGATCCTCACCAGCCCATGAGGCAAGTCCTCCAGAGCTACAGACTGTGGGCGACTGAGGGTGCGATTATTCACAAATGGAAGAAACATTAAACGACCAACAGTTGTCACCAAGCTTCTTGCCGATGGTCTTGTAGCCCAATCCCCCCCCGGCCTTGTCCCGGACATCCTTTGACATCTCTTTGGTGTTGTCCACATGTTAAGTACTGTTGCCTGATTTTAACTTCTTGCTGTGTCTTTTATTTTTCTATTCCTCATCATGTAAAGCGCTTTGAGCTACTGTGTGTATGAAAATGTGCCGTAGAAATAAATGTTGTTGTTGTCTTTTCTGGATTTGTCGTCGATTTGCCGTCTCTCTCCGTTAAAATGAGACCAGCATCAAAATTAGAGACAAAGTTTTCTCACTTTTCTCAGCAGGGGAATTAAAATAATGAAATTAAGTATTTGATCTTATTTTAATTATTTCCCCCGGGCAGCACGGTGGCGCAGTGGGTAGCGCTGCTGCCTCGCAGTTAGGAGACCCGTCTGGGTTCACTTCCCGGGTCGTCCCTGTGTGGAGTTTGCATGTTCTCCCCGTGTCTGAGTGGGTTTCCTCGCACAGTCCAAAGACATGCAGGTCAGGAGCTTGGTGTGTGTGCCCTGCAGTGGGGTTTGCTCCTGCCTTGTGCCCTGTGCTGGCTGGGATTGGCTCCAGCAGACCCCCATGACTGCCGGACTATACAGTGCAAGTGTTTTCATCATGTAGTGTCTGTGTTTTGTTTCATGTGTTGTATCATACACTCACCTAAAGGATTATTAGGACCACCATACTAATACGGTGTTTGACCCCCTTTCGCCTTCAGAACTGCCTTAATTCTACGTGGCATTGATTCAACAAGGTGCTGAAAGCATTCTTTAGAAATGTTGGCCCATATTGATAGGATAGCATCTTGCAGTTGATGGAGATTTGTGGGATGCACATCCAGGGCACGAAGCTCCCGTTCCACCACATCCCAAAGATGCTCTATTGGGTTGAGATCTGGTGACTGTGGGGGCCATTTTAGTACAGTGAACTCATTGTCATGTTCAAGAAACCAATTTGAAATGATTCAAGCTTTGTGACATGGTGCATTATCCTGCTGGAAGTAGCCATCAGAGGATGGGTACATGGTGGTCATGAAGGGATGGACATGGTCAGAAACAATGCTCAGGTAGCCCGTGGCATTTAAACGATGCCCAATTGGCACTAAGGGGCCTAAAGTGTGCCAAGAAAACATCCCTCACACCATTACACCACCACCACCAGCCTGCACAGTGGTAACAAGGCATGATGGATCCATGTTCTCATTCTGTTTACTCACCATTTGAATGTCTCAACAGAAATCGAGACTCATCAGACCAGGCAACATTTTTCCAGTCTTCAACTGTCCAATTTTGGTGAGCTTGTGCAAATTGTAGCCTCTTTTTCCTATTTGTAGTGGAGATGAGTGGTACCCGTGGGGTCTTCTGCTGTTGTAGCCCATCCGCCTCAAGGTTGTGCGTGTTGTGGCTTCACAAATGCTTTGCTGCATACCTCGGTTGTAACGAGTGGTTATTTCAGTCAAAGTTGCTCTTCTATCAGCTTGAATCAGTCGGCCCATTCATTCTCCTCTGACCTCTAGCATCAACAAGGCATTTTTTGCCCACAGGACTGCCGCATACTGGATGTTTTTCCCTTTTCACACCATTCTTTGTAAACCCTAGAAATGGTTGTGTGTGAAAATCCCAGTAACTGAGCAGATTGTGAAATACTCAGACCGGCCCGTCTGGCACCAACAACCATGCCACGCTCCAAATTGCTTAAATCACCTTTCTTTGCCATTCTGACATTCAGTTTGGAGTTCAGGAGATTGTCTTGACCAGGACCACACCCCTAAATGCATTGAAGCAACTGCCATGTGATTGGTTGATTAGATAATTATATTCATGAGAAATTGAACAGGTGTTCTTAATAATCCGCTAGGTGAGTGTAAATTGTATGCATTGCATTAAGTGTTTCATTATAAAGTGTGTGTGTGTTTTGCTATACGTGTTTTTAATTATATATTTAATACTGTATACGTTTTGTGTGTTTTATTACTTCTTGTTTGCGTTTTGCTATATAGTGCATGCGTTTTCATTATATAGTTTTATAGCATCATATGTTTTGTTTCATAGTTGGCACGGTGGCGCAGTGGGTAGCGCTGCTGCCCCGCAGTTAGGAGAGGGTACTCCAGTTTCCTCCCACTGTCCAAAGACATGCAGGTCAGGTGCATCGCTGATCCTAAATTGGGTTTGTGTGCCCCCTGCGGTGTGCTGGCGCCCTGCCCGGGGGGTTTGTTTCCTGCCTTGTGCCCTGTGTTGGCTGGGATTGGCTCCAGCCGCCCCCAGTGACCCTGTAGTTAAGATATAGCGGGTTGGAAAATGACTGCCTGCCTGCCTGGCTTATTTCCCCCCCCCCTGTACGTGTCTCCCAACGGCAGGACGTTTTGTAAATGGACACCGGAGATTTTTCAGTTAAGAGAAAATTTAATAAGCAGGGCAAGCTTACCTCCAACTCTGCCAGGGCTGATGTCAACTTTTGTCAAAAGGGGGAGTTGACGACGGTGATCGACTGTGAACTGCGACAAAACCAACGGTTTTAGTTGGACTCTCGTTGATTAATTGGTTTTGACCGCGACTTCCTGTACACACGCGAGTAGCAAGGCACAAACGACGGCAAAAATGGCCCCCGACATCTGGCGAGAGATCAAAGCGAATGTGTAAAGCAAATCTCTCCGTGGACGACGTGTTGCCCGTTATCTCTGAACTGGACTAGGACTTGTCGGATTTTCATACAAGTGATCGAAAGCGAATGTGAGGTTCCAGCTTCAGCCGACTGGTCGCCAGCTAATCGTGGCGCGGACAAGGCTCGCCAGGGAGGACTGCCACGTAATGAGATGAGGTAGAAGCCAGATTGTAATGCACTGCGACCGGGACGACTGCTGCTGCTGCTGTACCAGCCACGTGAAGACAGCCTGGCAGCACGCCTGCCTCACATTCTTGGCAAGCAACAGACGTTTGATGTCGATTTCTGTGTGAAGCCACTGCTTTCCAGTAACAGCCCTCAAAGAGTTAATGATGGAGGGGGGTCTCCTGCTGATTGGCACATCCCAGCGAGAACTTCACTGGACTCTACATACGGGACAATAAAGGGGGGCTTTCTGTTAAAGCCAATTGGCCGTTGCGGTTCTCCTTCTGCAGGACGGCAGAACAGACGGCCGTGTAACCCACCCGGGGTGGACACGTGGTGGACCCTGACCGTACTGCTAAGCAGGGACACCCCCGTAACGCCAAGAGCAACCGTCCACTTCCATTACATGGAATAACTGCGGACACCTCTGACCACCTCCACGAAGGTCTACAAGAAGTCCGCACCGTCTGTCAACATTGGGAACAGCAAGATGCTCAGCTCAGAGATCGAGTCCACGGCCAGACGTTCTGGGCCTATAAGAAGGTCCTCAAGCCCTTCAAGGTTTTCTCCTTTTAGTGGAACAGAACATTGAATGCCAGTGGATGTAAATTTGGCATTTGTGACCGTGAGCAACAGAAAAAAAATGTCCAAGTGAAAACAGATCTCTCGGCAAAATGGTCTGAATGAGCGGCGATATTGTCATCGTCACTGGCGCAGCCGGCAGGTTTTAGGATTTTACAATACAATACTATTTATTATTTGTATAGCAGCCCAAAATCACACAGGAAGTGCCGCAATGGGCTTTAACAGGCCCTGCCTCTCGACAGCCCCCCAGCCTCGACTCTCTGAGAAGACAAAGAAAAAAAATGGAAGAAACGTCAGGAAAGGCAGTTCAAAGAGAGACCCCTTACCAGGCATACTGGGCGTGCAGTGGGTGTCAAAAAGAAAAGGGGGGTCAATACAAGACAAGACAATACACAAAAAAACTAACATTTTAGAATCATGGAGCAGAATTTAACAGTAGAGGACATCAGAGAAGAAGATTTGGGGAGACCTCAGCCATCAAGCTGCCTCCCCCATTTGGCCATTCCACAGCTGAAACAGAGCTGGGCCAGCCAATCCGATGAAAGGACCCCTCTTTCCCATGATTCCTCCGATCCTCCATAATTAGTTCAATGGGCTGGCACCCTGCCCGGGGTTTGTTTCCTGCCTTGCGTCCTGTGCTGGCTGGGATTGGCTCCAGCAGACCCTCTAGTTAGGATATAGCGGGTTGGATAGTTCAATGGAGGTCAGCCGTCTGGGGTTTCATGTGCCGTATCTACAGGCGGAGAAGTCGAGACTTGATTTTACAGTAGAATTTCTGGTATTTTATAATGTTGGTTGTAGAAGTCGAATGTAGAAAACTAAAGCTATCGGTCCAAGAGATTACGATAAGCTAATGCCCACCTGAGAGAGGATGTGGCAATGCGCCATATCAGCGTGTGCCCCTAACCTCCCTCTCGCTCTCTGTTGTGCCTACGTGACCACACGGTGATACCTGAACTGTTCTGAAGCGACGTTTGCACTGTTTAGTGTCTCTCACACACTCGTTGGTACCCCTTTATCGTAAGAGCATCCAGAAGAAAATAAGAAGCCCGTTTTAAAGTAAACGTCGTTGAAGTGGCAAAAGAAATGGGCAACTGCGCTGCTGCCACAAAATCCAATGTGTCTGAGAAACTGATGTGAGATTGGAGGAGGCGAGAAGTCACAAGCGTCACATTTTTGAACAGGCGCACAAGTCAGGGTCGGATTTTATGATCGATTTTTCAGGTTTCAAGACCCGACTAATACGCGAGTAATACGGTAATAGTAAAGTAAAAATATTACAACTACAAAGCAGAATTAAACAGTAGATGATATCACATAACTGCGGTGGGTTGGCGCCCTGCCCAGGATTGGTTCCTGCCTTGTGCCCTGTGTTGGCTGGGATTGGCTCCAGCAGACCCCCGTGACCCTGTGTTCGGATTCAACAGGTTGGAAAATGGATGGATGGATGATATCACATAAATAGGCAGCACGGTGGCGCATTGTGTAGCGCTGCTGCCTCGCGGTTCGCTTTCGGGGTCCTCCCTGTGTGGAGTTTGCATGTTCTCCCCGTGTCTGCGTGGCTTTCCTCCCACAGTCCAAAGACATGCAGGTCAGGTGCATTGGCGATCCTAAATTGTCCCTCGTGTGTGCTTGGGGTGTGTGTGTGTGTGCGCCCTGCCCATGGCTTGTATCCTGCCTTGCGCCCTGTGTTGGCTGGCATTGCCTCCAGCAGACCCCCCGTGACCCTGTGTTCGGTTCGATTTGGATTTATTAATATGAAGACCAAAACTAAACACAGTACTAGCGGTGAGGCTTCACCAGTGTGTTACAGTGCTTAAGTATAACTCATTTGTACTTCACACACAAGGGGGCGCTATATAACCTAAACCGTTTGTCAGCCATCTAAATGGCTTCTGAGCAGTGAATGTAGATAGTGAGCAAGTCCATCATGCCTTGGGGGTCCTTATTGTAAAGAGTCAAGTTGGGGAGCATTCACTGGTACAACACGTTGGCACACCCGCTACACGACGAAACAACTCAGGATCCCGGTTGGCATCCCCCCAGACAGACACACGGTCCAGACCCTCTATCAGCCGCAGCCAGGTGTTACGTGGGCGACCCCTTGGCCTGGTCCAGCCACTCGGGTCCTCAAAAGTAAGGCAGCTCGGGTAATCGTGCCACGTGGCTGTAGTGCCGTAACAGACGCTCCCTCACAATGCCGGTCACGTGCCTCATTCGGGACTCCATGAGCAACACAAAGTCAAACCAACGGGACTCAAGGGTTCTCCGAAGAGACGCACATGAAGGAGTCCAGTCTTCGTCTCAGGTCACTGGATGGCGTCCATGTCTCTTAAACATATAGCAAGACAGGAAGCACCAGGAATCTAAAGACTTGGACCTTCGTCCTTTTGCTGATATCGGGACCACCACACACCCCTTCAAAGTGACCTCATGACCCCCATGCCCTCCCAATCCGTCTACTGACTTCATAGGAAGTGTCACCAGAGACATGAATGTCACTGCTGAGGTAAGTAAACTTCGATGAGGTCGACACTCTCTCCACAGACAGAGACACTGCTGATGGCTGTGCCCACGAGGTCATTAAAGGCCTGATCTTTGGTTTTTATCAAGACCCTCACTCAGACTCTCGAGACCCCTGATCAGAGCATCCATTGACTCTACGAAGATCACAGCGTCATCAGCAAAGTCAAGATCCATGAATCTTCCTTCACCAACAGATGCCCCACAGCTGCTGGACCCCACGACTCTGCCCAATGCCCAGTCCATGTGATCACTGAAGAGTAGGAGCAGAACACACCACTGACGGACCCCCAGAATCAGGTCCTGCCTCCACTCTGCACAGCACTCACAGTACCAGTGTACATGCCGGCCATGATATCCCGATATGGGGATCCCGTGAACCCTCAGGATGTCCCACAGGGCAGCTCGATCAACTGAGTCAAACGCTTTGCAAAAATTGACAAAGGCTGCAAAGAAACTCCGCCGATATTTGTGTTTGCGCTTCATGAGAACCCTCGGTGCCAGGATGCGGTCAATGGTAGACTTCTTAGGCGTAAAACCAGACAGTTCTGGTCGCCGGTATGTGAGCAAGTGATCACGGATAAAATTGAGGACGACCCTAGCAAGGACCTTACCTGGCACCGAGAGCAGTGCTATCCCCCTGCAGTCCCCCCAATCCGGGCGATCACCCTTCCCTTTCACCACAAGTCCCATTTGCCACTCAGTTGGGATGATGCCCGTCTCCCGAATGGAAGCAAAGATTGCTTGCAATGCCAGCCTTACCACCAGCCTGGAGAAGTTCACCCCAGGATACCACAGATCCCTGCAGCCTTCCCGAATAGGTTGGCTCACCACCTGTGCCATCTCAGCGAGACTGGGGGGTTCACAGACCCAGAGATATCCAACGTCCTAACCGGAGGACATTGTAAAGAGTATTAATAAGCCTTTAAAAATCTGCACACGTGACCTATTATAGGACCCCCAACCCTCCCAAATAGTTGCTGTTAGGACTCCCAAGAGGTCCGAGCAGGGGGGCCGTTCCCAAAACGGCAGGGAAATGGAGACGTGGCAGCCGGTAGAATAAACCTGGTTTTAAAATAAGACTAAAAACAAAGGACAAAGCTGCCCATACCTCCAAGCTGGGGCAGCAGCTCCCCCGTTGAGCTGGCGGATGTGCGCTTGAGGTTCTGCCGCGTCTTCAGCAGGTCCTCTTTGCGTATCGGACTGTGCATCTTGACCCCACGGCGAGTCGGTCTCACCTCAGTCTGCTCCTGCGGAGTCAAAGTGGACATCTTGTTCAAGGCGTCGGGGTCTCCAAGCACTGTGAGGGGTGGGGAACAAAAAAGAGCAAAATGACATCAACATGGAAGAGCCAGCTTGGCACCCCAGAGCCGAGAACCTGCGTATGTACACAGAGCACAGGGCAGGACTGGAGGACCCCCAGCACACAGACTCAGAGTCAGAGAGTCAAACTCTAGCACAGAACATACACAATTCAAATTAAAAAAACCAAAGAAATACTTCACCTGGTCAGCAGTGAAATGGATCTTGGTGGCCTGAGGGGGAAAACTTCCATGAAAAGAGCAGGATTCTTCACCGCTCAGCGTCCGTGTCGAAACAGACGACGATTGTGTCCACAAGTAGGAAGAACAGACGAAGCCGTGACTGCTGCATGTAAATCAGGCGTGTTTGCACAGATCATAATCAGAATCGGCTCAGTGGCGTCTTTGTTTGGAGCCAGAACGAGAAATGACGGGACAGAAACTTCCCTTTAACCCTCTCGCCTTCCTCCAACGTGTGAAGGACACAAGGCCGCAGTTCGATTTTCTAATACCGTACATCAAGCACTGCCCCTGGGAGGCCGCAGCGGGTGCTGCCATTGTAAGGTGCCCACTTTATTTAGCGGAGATGTCCCTGCTTACTGGAAGGGAGTGTAATGGTGCAACGGATGTCCCCCCACTTCTTCTGTCCGGTCTCTGCAAAATATTTTAAAATCGGCGTTCAGCAGAGTTGTGCGAGTTCACACCTCCCAAGAACTCGCTCCAAGTTCAGTTCACACCGATTAAAATGAAGAGTCACGTTCATAGCTCAGCATTTCAATTTTGAACTCGTTCAGTTCATTTTGTATTAAGGATTGAGAATAAAAGACCCCGTGAGTTTACTGGTTTCAGTTTTGCACGCCTTATATTAGGCTACTAGCCATTTGTGCCCATCTACGTTGTGCGTGTTAAAGTTGTCTGTGAAGGGCTCCCTGTTTAAACGTGGCTGCCAGTCGTGAACTGGGCCCTTCGTCGCACAGCATTATGATTTTTTTTTTTTTTTAAGGGAAACAAAAGTACAAAAGAAAACCCCTGGACATTGACTTGATAGGAACGGCCTACTCAGAATCGCTGTCCGAATCGTAATTATGTGGTGGTGTAGGAGCATTTCTGTTTCTGTCCGTTCACAGTCCGTCTCGTTTTCACGACGCTGTCGTTTCCTCTCATGATCTCTTTCTCTTTCTCCAATCTCGCAGGTTGCTTTGTGGCAATCCAAAGAGTACGGCAATATAAACGGAGCAATGGTTATAAAAGGGGGACACACAGGTATCCAGGCTCTTTAAAGCATAAATAGGGATCACTTCACCGACATGTGAGCAAGCCACGGTACAACTGTGAGACGCGCAGCACTCGCCGGCTACAACGTAATGATAAGAATTTCCGGAACTTTGTTACGTTGTCATTCATTTTATCAACTGTCTTTCTTTCATTCATATGTTACGTATGCACGTACCTTTTATCTTCGGCAATCTCATTCTCTAATCAGCGTAACACTGTCCACCACCCCTTTCGTTATTCTGGCATATCGTTGACATCCGTGAGTAACAACAACGTACTAAACTGGAAGGTGGTCTACGCATGCGTGGAATTCGCAGACTAACAAAGATCAAGATCTAAATGAAGATCTCTTTAGTTAATTTAAAGCACAACAATTTGTTTAGTTTGAATGTCTGTGTTTTGAGGTGTGACTGGCGTACCACAGTCTTCAGTAGTATAAGCCTGGAGGAGATTCTTAATGCAATGCCTATGTTTTAGCTGTCTCTCTACTGCCATCTAGTGCTGCTTCTTCTAATTCATTCGCGGACAAACAAAGATCAAGATCCAAATGAAGATATTATATGATATAGATAGAGATTATAGATATATAGATAGAGAGAGAGAGAGAGATTACAGTGTCCTTGAATAATTATGAAGACCTTTTTTTTTATTTAAATACACTTTAATCAGTGAACCCCAGCAACAGACACGTATAACCAAAAATATGCGAAGATCCTCCCGGTCAAAAAAGAAACTAAATAGTCAAGACAACTTTATTTATAAAGCACTTTACATACAACAGCTGCTGACCAAAGTGCTGTACATAAACTAAATAAATTTAAAACAAAACAACTCTGTCAATAAAATACAATAATAACCAATCACAACGTAACAAACAACTAAACAGAGAGTTCAAACAAATAACATCAACTACTCACACAGAATCAAACGCCAAACCAAAAGGATTGGTCTTAAGAGCATCTCTGTCTATTTTTTATCGTCTCTTCTATTTTTCTATTCTTCATTTTGTAAAGCACTTTGAGCTCCATTTTTTTTTTGTATGAATATGTGCTATATAAATAATAAATGTTGATTGATTGAAGAGCAGACTTGAAAATGGGCAGCGAGGAGGCCCGTCGAATGTAAATCGGCAGTGAATTCCAGAGCCTTGGAGCCACAACGGAGAAAGCCGAGCTTCCGCGGAGTCCTAAGCACATCCAGAGACAGCTGACCAGCTGACCTCAGTGAACGAACAGCAGAGAGAACATGCAGCAGCTCAGCGAGGTAGGGTGAAGTACGTCCATTTAAAGACTTAAAAACAAATGAAAGTGTCTTAAAATGAATTCTAAGCTCAACTGGCGGCCAGTTCAGGTGTAATATGCTCATTTTTTTGCGTGCCAGTTAGAAGACGTGCAGCAGTATTTCGCACCAGCTGGAGCCAAGAGAGTAGACTGGCCAACACCAACAGATAATGAATTACAATAGTCCAAGCGAGTTGTAATAAAAGCATGGATTACTGTTGTAAATTGATCTTTGCAAAGAATGTTTTTTCGCTTTGCCAAAATGTCTCCGCTGAAAAAACACCCCAAGATTTCACCACCGCACTAATCTGACCGTCCAGTCTAAAATCCTCATCTATCCTAAAACCCAAAATTTGTAATAAGAGGCCTACCATATTGAGCGAGGGGACCCAAATCCAGGAGCAAAAGTAGAAATCGACCCACTGGTACCTCCAACCTCGGTCTTATTTAGACACAGAACTAAAGTTTGTATGGAAGAAGCATCCTTACGTTTGAGGGGTACACAGACCTGAGTATCGTCTGCATAACAATGGAAAGCGATTTTATGCTTTCTAAAAATAGAGCCAAGAGGCAGGAGGTACAAAGAAAATTGCAAAGGACCAAGTATGGAGCCTTGCAGAACCCCACGTGATAGTGAAGTCGAGGGAGAACTAAATTCATCTAGCCTTGCTGAAAAAGTACTGCTAGTCAAATACGACTTGAACCACGCGAAGGCAATCCCATGAATGTCCACACAATGCTCCAAATGAGATAATAAAATACTATGATCTATGGTATCAAACGCAGCTGTTAAATCAAGCACAACTAAAACCACATAATCCCCTGAATCTGAACCAGCCAGAAAGCAGTCATCAAAAACCTTCAGTAATAAACAGACGCAAGTTTTCATATAAATGGCCGCTCTGTTTCCAACCGTGTGACACAGATGGGAACTGCTGAACCAGCGTTTAGGTGAACTAACTTATTACACTGCCGCTCAAAATTGCATGTCCATTGGGGAAAAACAAAGTGGCCTCACGAAGTCCAACGTTTTCCTAAATGCGGAAGCGGAGCTTCACCATGCATTCGTGTCTGCGGGGGTGGCCATTAGAAAATCCCGTTTTATAATCTTAACTTTAGTTACGCCAGGCTGAGCTAGCAAAGCCATGCATTTATGTGCTCAAGTGAGCCTCCAAACAACGTTTTGGCTAAACGTATTTAGTCACTAACTATGTAGATTGCTGTTAGCTGTTAACATTTCTCAAACTTTGAAGGCTTCCCAAAGAAATCCACCTCAGGAAGCAGTGGGAGGTCAGGTAGCCCTTAGACGGGATTTTGAGAAAGCTGTCCTGTGATGTGTGCTGTTCTAGTTTGGTAACAGACGCTGTACCGGCGTCATATGATCAAAGCTACCACTCGCTCACATTAAAAACAAAGGAAGTTTGACGATTCCTTCTGAGGGTCCAGTCAAGGTGGTCAAAGTAGCCGAGGGTGTTATCAGACAGTCGACATGAGGCCAAGCGGTCAGCCTCTCTTTGATCAGTCAGTTTGTTCGGGCTGAGATTGGTTCAGACATCAAGGAAACACAGTTTGAAATTGACAACCATCATTTTATGCTCATGTCTCTAGTTGTGTCCGTCTTCCACAAACTGAGGCTGCACAGAACAAGATACAGTGGACAGAAAGATATGGAAGATGATCCACTGTGGCGACCCCTAATGGGAGCAACCAAAAGAAGAAGGGCGGGCACAGAGTGGCGGTGACAAAACTACAGCCCTAAAGTCCCCCTGTTGGACTTGTCCATCCAGAAATGTGCTCATCAACTTTCAATGAGGACTATTTCCTTCATTTTTTTTTTTAGGGTTCACAAAGTCACCCAAGTCTTGAAGTCTCAGAGAAGAGACCCAGCTTTTATGAACTTGATAAAATGTCCGACCGGGGATACCGAGAATCTTTTGGGAGGAGGCGCCAAACAGAATCGTCCTCAAGTTTGAGGCAAACGTTGATAGTCCAGTTTCTGCTCTGCCACAAATGGCCAATCTTGGTAGTTGGGATTGTGAAAGTCTAATTCATGCTTAGGGCCTCGTCTCTCTTCTTTTAAGTAATGCAAAAAAGTGCAATATGAACAGCACCTACTGGCGTTATCACAGTTCTCTAGTAACACAAATGGCTCCATAAACCAAAAGCTTGGTTTCCTTCTTGAGGTTACGGTTTACTGCGTCTTCCCAGCATAAATTTCTTGTAAGAAGTAAAGGAGTGCTAAGGTGGCGTGGACCTTCATCCTCAATGACGGACTTCTTACCCGGCTCACCGGACTTAAAAACCCTCAGCTAAGATTCCCACCGCCTTTGACGGGGATGTCAGGAACGCACCCAGCCTCGCCCGACTCACACAAACTCCCTCACAAAGACAAAACAAAACGCAACTGGTAATAAAACAGAAATTGAAGACTGTATTCAAACAATAATAAAACGAAATACAGGCAGTCACCGGGTTACGTAAGAGACAGGGACTGTAGGTTGGTACTTAAGTTGAATTTGTATGCAAGTCAGAACAGGTCCATTCTTTTAATAAATGCGAATGTTGACCGACTAACCAAGTGCTCTGCCAATGAATGATGGAGTGTCACCTCTCCCTAACCTTTTTATTATTTCTACTTTATTTTCAATGGTTTTTCTCATCTTTCCTGTATCACCAGCACTTGCATCAGATTTGTGTTTCAGAAACATTGGTGCTGTGAAGAAGAGCTTATCTTAACCTTTTGTCTTCACCCTTTAACATACACGCCATCACAGCAGGAAGGCACCCGTCGTCAACACGTCTGGCGTACTGACAAGATACAACTTCCTGCTGTGTGCGTCACAGAACAAGCAGGTTTGCTATTGAGAATGAATGGGGGCGGCGAGGTGGGGGTTCACCATTCACCCACCACACAGTCACCTCCACTACAGTATGCTGCCTGCAGCGTCCGCCCACCGAGAACGAACACGTGAAACACCCCCCTCCACTCCATCAAGCCTCCATCCTGCACACGAGCGATAGCTGTGGCCCCGGTGACTAAGAACCACGGGTCACCGCTTGCTGCCGGGAGCGGCCCGAAGGACACTACACTGTGCGAGCAGCGAAATCGCCACCGCTCGCAGCGCCCCCAGGCCAAAGATGACAGAGCAGAAGTTACAGAGGCGCATGCATCACAGCTGTGGCCCCGTTCGTAAGTCATAGGTCGGTTGTCCGTAACCTGGGGACTACCTGTATAACGAGGCAAACTAAACAATCCCACCCCAGTTCCCTTTACAATATACAATAAGCACAAACTCAACAATAACAAATAACTAACAAACACGACGCACAATGAAGTCCACGAAATCAGCAACCGATGCGGCAAATGATGGAGGGCAATAATCCAGAGACCAGCTCGCTGTACGTGAATGGAAAGACAGTCCCATCGGTATTTCCTGAAGATGATGAATGGTGGAGCGCGCCTTTCTTCGAAGGTCGACACCGAATCCAAACAGACAGTCCATACACATGAACAGGAGATAATCCAGGACACAAAAAACAAGAATCCACAGGAAATCGAACTGAACGGGAAGACAAAACAGACGGCACTGGAAAAAAAAAACAGGACTCTACGGCCGGCAACACCAACCCTGCAGAGCAACACAATTCACACTGCCATGTTTCAATTTCCTCCTCTTTCAATTGGCTGCATCCTTGGGGCAACCAAACCAAATTTCTGAAATGCAAAATGTTTATTGAAAAAAAAAAAAGGTTCCTAAAACCGAGAACTATGAACAGCAGCTCCTCAGCGTGGAAGGGTGTCCAAGTTCAGAGAGGATTGTTGGTTACATCAATGGAAGTGACATCAGAGTCCTGATAATCACCGAACGGTGGAGTGGAAGTCCACAACTCGGACAGGAAGATGCCAGACTGATCGCTCGCTACTTGACTAGGGAATGCAAAGTCTAAGGCTGTACGGTGGTCTGCTCAGTCACATCAAGGCAATACAAGGCTGATGTGCTGAATGGCCAGATGTCAACCACAGTTTGGGAATTGAAAGGCCCTCCGAACTCACACAAGGGTGCACATTTCTTTTTGAATAATGGACCATCTGCAAATGTGAAATGTTTGGAATTATTTCCCCAAGAAGATCAAGGTCTTAAAAAGTTAGGGTCTGCAAGGAGGTGTCACTGACTTTCCATCCCAAATGCACCGAGCAGCAGATAAAGGTCTCCATGATTACAAACACAACAGTCATCAGGGGTCATGGAGTCCACTGCAGTAGAGAGGATTGAGGCAACAATCTGGGGAGTTGAAGAGTAAGAGAGAATTATAAAAGGACAAGAGATAACATGGAAAAAAAAATAAAAAAACAGGAACAGAGATTTGCTAAAACAAACAGGACGTCATAAAGTTAAAGATGCAGGACTACTAGACACACAACCTGCTCCGAGAGGTGTGGAGGAGGGAATAATACAAGAAGAAAACTCACCAATGTTCACTTTTTCCTCAGCTTTTTCAGAAAAGTAATTTCATCTCGATTTTTGATCCCATAGCTGTGGAAAATATTTTAGAGACTGAGCTTATTATTGTTCAAAAAAAAAAACAAGTTACACACCTAATGTGTTTTCAAGGGTGGCACGGTGGCACAGTGGGTAGCGCTGCTGCCTCGCAGTTAGGAGACCTGTGGGTTCGCTTCCCGGGTCCTCCCTGTCTGTGTGGAGTTTGCATGTTCTCCCCGAGTCTGCTTTGGTTTCCTCCCACAGGCCACAGACATGCAGGTTAGGTGCATTGGGGATCCTAAAATTGTCCCCAGTGTGTGTGCCCTGCGGTGGGCTGGCGCCCTGCCCGGGGTTTGTTTCCTGCCTTGTGCCCTGTGTTGGCTGGGATTGGCTCCAGCAGACCCCTGTGACCCTGTAGTTAGGATACAGCAGGCTGGATAATGGATGGATGGGTTTTCAGTCTTATCAGCCTAAATATTTGACCATTAGGCAAAACACTTTGCTCACAATGCAATTCAGGCTTCACAATATGAAATTTCACAAAAGAAAGTTACTGTATGTGTAGAGTTAATTATTAGACATTCGTAAACCACAGCAAAATATATTCAAATCCGTGCACAAATACAACTTATGACAAACAGATGGATAGCATTTTATTTCTCCCCAGTGGGGAATTTGGCCTTTAAACAGCAGGCTTGATAAGTAAATATTAAAAATACGCCCCCATCATCCCTCTCTCAAACAAACAAACACCAGAATAACGAAAAGGAGAGAAAAATCAAATAAAAGAAATTTATCTGACCTAACTAAAGGTAAAGAGCAGTCCCCAGTCCCACTGAGGCACTATGACGGCGTATTGTCGTTGGTAAGAAGGAGCTGCGTTGGCGTTTTTCTGCTGAATAAGAACGATCATTTTTTTCATTATTAAAACTAGGGGGCTTCGCTCGCCAACCCGCCTGCAATACGCGCCAGCAACTTCGCGTCTCTGCCGCTCACGTGTGTGGATTTCACTTTCACCAAAACAACAAAACTTTGAATTCTCGCGGATACGCCTCTTCACTGGGAAGAAACACGACTTCTCCCTGATGGCAACACGAATTAGACGATCTACAAGTCTACGACTTAAAGTTTAAATCCAAACAATATCTACATCCTTCTGTTACATCACCTATGTCTGTATATTCGTTCTCTTTTCGCGGTTACCCTTTTGTCATTATCACATTGTTTGGAAGGACATCGTGACGACACAACGTATAACTGTCCGTGAGTGAATATCGTTTCCTTCTCTCTACAAGAAATGTGTCCGACAACAGCATTCACACAAATGAGAAAGGATTGTCCCGTGTGCGTGGTCATGTGGGCGAGACTTTTCCCAAATCTCTTTTCACAAGCTCTTCTCTTGCGGAGCTTGAAATTTTCTCTCGCAGGATTTCACTTTCACCAAACAACAAATCTTTTCATTCTCGCGGATACGCCTCTTCATTGGATGGAAACACGACTTCTGCCTGATGGCGACACGAATTAGACGATCTAATAGTCTACGACTTAAAGTTCAAGTCCAAACAATATAAACTGCTCAAAAAAATTAAAGGAACACTTTGAAAACACATGAGATCTCAATGGGAAAAAGAAATCCTCCTGGATATCTATACTGATATAGACTGGGTAATGTGTTAGGAACGAAAGGATGCCACATCGTTTGATGGAAATGAAAATGATCAACCTACAGAGCCCTGAATTCAAAGACGCCCCAAAATCAGAGTGAAAAAATTATGTGGCAGGCTAGTCCATTTTGCCAAAATTTAATTGCAGCAACTCAAAATTGTACGCAGCACTTTGTATGGCCCCTGTGTTCTTGTATACATGCCTGACAATATCGGTGCATGCTTCTAATGAGATGACAGATGGTGTTGTGGGGGATCTCCTCCCAGATCTGGACCAGGGCATCACTGAGCTCCTGGACAGTCTGAGGTGCAACCTGGTGGCATTGGATGGACCAAAACATAATGTCCCAGAGGTGTTCTATTGGATTTAGGTCAGGAAAGTGTGGTGGCCAGTCAATGGTATCAATTCCTTCATCCTCCAGGAACTGCCTGCATACTCTCACCACATGAGGCCAGGAATTGTCGTGCACCAGGAGCCACTGTACCAGCATAGGGTCTGACAATGGGTCCAAGGATTTCATCCTGATACCTAATGGCAGCCAAGGTGCCTTTGTCAAGCCTGTAGCGGTCTGTGTGACCCTCCATGGATATGCCTCCCCAGACAATCATTAACCCACCACCAAACTGCTCATGCTGAATGATGTTACAGGCAGCATAATGTTCTCCATGGCTTCTCCAGACCCTTTCACTTCTGTCACGTGCTCAGGGTGAACCTGCTCTCATCTGTAAAGCACAGGGCACCAGTGGTGCATCTGCCAATTCTGGTATTCTATGGCGAATGCCAATCGAGCTGCATGCTGCTGGGCAGTGAGCTCAGGGCCCATTAGAGGACATGGGGCCCTTGGGTCACCCTCATGAAGTCTTTCTGGTTGTTTGGTCAGAGACATTCACACCAGTGGCCTGCTGGAGGTCATTTTGTAGGGCTCTGGCAGTGCTCATCCTGTTCCTCCTTGCCCAAAGGAGCAGATACTGGTCCTGCTGATGGGTTATGGACCTTCTATGGCCCTCTCCAGCTCTCCTAGAGTAACTGCTTGTCTCCTAGAATCTCCTCCATGCCCTTGAGACTGTGCAGGAGACACAGCAAACCTTCTGGCAATGACACACATTGATGTGCCATCCTGGAGAAGTTGGACTACCTGTGCAACCTCTGTAGGGTCCAGGTATCGCCTCATGCTACCAGTAGTGACACTGACTGTAGCCAAATGCAAAACTAGTGAAGAAACAGTCAGAAAAGATGAGGAGGGAAAAATGTCAGTGGCCTCCACCTGTTAAACCATTCCTGTTTTGGGGGTCATCTCATTGTTGCCCCTCTAGTGCATCTGTTGTTAATTTCATTAACACCACAGCAGCTGAAACTGATTAACAACCCCTCTGCTACTTAACTGACCAGATTAACATCCCAGAAGTTTCATTGACTTTATGCTATACTCTGATTAAAAAGTGTTCCTTTAATTCTTTTGAGCAGTGTATTTGATTTCTTTATTCTGTTCCGTTATTTCACCAAGTAATTTCCTTTTGTTTGCGCTAATGCGATCGTTACTACCATTTTTTTTTTTTAAAGACTTTTGAATTTTTGCACTTCCATGATCTCTAACCTGCTCTGCACGTGCATCGCACCAAAGTTTTTTTTTTTTTTTTAATTCTTTACGACGTTCTACTTTGTCATCTACTCTTTGTCTTTTATTTCCGGCCCCAAACCTGGTTAAATCTCTTGGCACAAAGTCTCGTCTCGTGGGATGTGAAAGTGTCTGTCTGAGAAAATCACTTTTTTTTTTTTAATAATAATAATAATAATAATAGAGAGATAATGCTAAATTAGCATAAAATATTTGCACTGTAGTAACGCAAGTGTTGCAAGTTCCTTATTACATGTAAGAAAGTATTTTTCTGTACTTGACAGTATTGACCTCATACACCTAAAAAGAAAAAGTATGTCAACTCGTTGGAATTAATCACATTCACGTACAGATTTGCCTTAAAAATATGGTCTTCATCTAAAATGACAAAAATGAAGACCACAATACTGGGTTTGTTCCTGCTTTGTGCTGGCTGGGATTGGCTCCAGCAGACCCCGTGACCCTGTGTTAGGATATAGCAGGTTGGATAATGACCGACTGACCGACTGACACAATATGTTTTAACTAATAACACAAATTATTGAATGTTCTAGTAAATATTGAACACATCATTCAGATATTCATAGTATGTAAACCCCTTAGCTAATGACTTCAAAAGACTCTGGAGGGAGCAAAATTGGAGTCCAACCAATGAAATGAGAGGGGAGGCGTGGCTTAGAGCTATGTTGACCTATAAAATAGAAAAAAAAGACTCGAACATTCTGAGTCCGCAGTTCACAAGAAGCAGATTTATGATCAAGAATTACTGAATTGCATAAAGCTGGAAAGGGTTACAAAGTAATTTTGACAAATGTGGATATTCATTAGTCCACATTTTGTCTAACTGTGGATAAACAGATGATTTTGTGCTGTGGCTACTCTTTCTAGAAGGTGCCTGCAAGGGCACAATGCTAAAAAAAAAAACAATAAAAAGTGAAAAACAAACCCATAAGTAGCAGCTAAAGGCAGGAAGAGCTCACTGGAAAAGGCCAACGTCTCTGCTCGGGAGTCTACCATAATGTAAAACACTGAACAGTGGCCGGTAATCTGCCTTCTTAATGAGGTGTAGGGACTTGAACAGCCATGTTGAAGAGTACAGTGGTACCTTGATATACGTCCTCTTTGGAATAACTCCAACGTGGCCTACGTCCCGTTTGGACGCGAAACATTTTGCTTGCAATACGACTTGTGTGCTAGAACACCGTGCGCTACCCTTTGTTTAGCTCTCTCAAGACAGAGCCACGAGTGTCAGTATACGCTACAACTCTCTGTGAACTTTCACGCGATTGTGTTATTTTGTGTAAATTTGAATGGCATGCGTACCCGGGACTTGGGTGCTGCCTACCGTATGCCGAGAACGATTGTGAAAAACAAAAGACGTTATTAAAAAAGTAAAGTGAAGTTAAATTTTCATTTATGTCATCTAATTGCTTTTGTATTTATGTAGTTTAGTATTAAGCAGTGTTTAAATTATTTTATACAACCCCATCAATGTATAATATGCCAATAACTGTAGGATTTTTTTATTTTTGCCTGGGAACAGATTAATCATTTTCCCTTTAATTCTTATGGGAAAAATTCATTTGGTATACGTCCCGTTTGGTACAAGTCCAAGGATCTGGAACGGATTAAGGACATATACCGAGTGTCGCAGATGGCTGGGACGCCTTGGAGGACCGGAGGAGGGCTTACGCCTCCCTCAGACTATTTGGGGGCGACCACCCTGGTGCCTTTGGTGGCCACAGGTACAGGGCTTTGAAGCTCAACCCTGTAGGGGCCCGTGGTCACCGCCAGGGGGTCTGTCTGTGCCCAGGTCATGTTCCACATGAGGTATCACTGTACACTCGCCTAAAGGATTATTAGGAACACCTGTTCAGTTTCTCATTAATGCAATTATCTAATCAACCAATCACATGGCAGTTGCTTCAATGCATTTAGGGGTGTGGTCCTGGTCAAGACAATCTCCTGAACTCCAAACTGAATGTCAGAATGGGAAAGAAAGGTGATTTAAGCAATTTTGAGCGTGGCATGCTTGTTGGTGCCAGACGGGCCGGTCTGAGTATTTCACAATCTGCTCAGTTACTGGGATTTTCACGCACAACCATTTCTAGGGTTTACAAAGAATGGTGTGAAAAGGGAAAAACATCCAGTATGCGGCAGTCCTGTGGGCGAAAATACCTTGTTGATGCTAGAGGTCAGAGGAGAATGAATGGGCCGACTGATTCAAGCTGATAGAAGAGCGACTTTGACTGAAATAACCACTCGTTACAACCGAGGTATGCAGCAAAGCATTTGTGAAGCCACAACACGCACAACCTTGAGACAGATGGGCTACAACAGCAGAAGACCCCACCGGGTACCACTCATCTCCACTACAAATAGGAAAAAGAGGCTACAATTTGCACGAGCTCACCAAAATTGGACAGCTGAAGACTGGAAAAATGTGGCCTGGTCTGATGAGTCTCGATTTCTGTTGAGACATTCAAATGGTAGAGTCAGAATTTGGCGTAAACAGAATGAGAACATGGATCCATCATGCCTTGTTACCACTGTGCAGGCTGGTGGTGGTGGTGTAATGGTGTGGGGATGTTTTCTTGGCACACTTTAGGCCCCTTAGTGCCAATTGGGCATCGTTTAAATGCCACGGGCTACCTGAGCATTGTTTCTGACCATGTCCATCCCTTCATGACCACCATGTACCCATCCTCTGATGGCTACTTCCAGCAGGATAATGCACCATGTCACAAAGCTCGAATCATTTCAAATTGGTTTCTTGAACATGCCAATGAGTTCACTGTACTAAAATGGCCTCCAGTCACCAGATCTCAACCCAATAGAGCATCTTTGGGATGTGGTGGAACGGGAGCTTCGTGCCCTGGATGTGCATCCCACAAATCTCCATCAACTGCAAGATGCTATCCTATCGATATGGGCCAACATTTGTAAAGAATGATTTCAGCACCTTGTTGAATCAATGCCACGTAGAATTAAGGCAGTTCTGAAGGCGAAAGGGGGTCAAACACCGTATTAGTATGGTGGTCCTAATAATCCTTTAGGGGAGTGTATGTCAAACTTCATCTCCGAGTCAAAAGTATATTTCAATTTTCAGCAATTACAACAATAAAATGTTTACTTTTTTTTGTTTATTGTAAAGAGATACCACAACGTTTGTGGCGCACACACAATGATTTTCAGCCTTGATCTCAGGCACCTTCTTTTGGCCTAAGCCGCCCGTTTATTGAACGGTCTTCTCCTCTTCTGTAAACTGCTGAATACACGAGTGAATAATTACTTACTCTTTCAGTTTCATCTTGTCATCTTCAAGCTTCTCTCCCTGGAAAACAAGATGAAAAGTCCGCCACACGTACTTCCTGCAAAATATGCAAACAAACAAAAAACAAAAGCATGAGTGATGTCAGCAGGGCCTTAACCGAGTTCCAGGATGATCTCCATTTCTTGAAAGTTCAGAAACACACGCGTGAGATAATAATACATTTTATTTATATAGCGCCTTTCCCATGCTCAAGGCACTTACAGAACATAAGAAAGAACGGCAGGGTATACAGTATATAGCATAGTACAAAGCAAATTAATAAATAAGAAGATTAAGACAGTAAACTCAGAGAAAGCCTAACAGACAACAGAATTGATGGTCTGCACACACACACACACACACAGGTTACATGAGCATCTTGACAGAGAGGTAAACTGAGAGAAGGGAATGAAGTCAAATAGAGCTAAAAGCCTTCCTGAACAGATGAGTTTTAAGTTGTTTTTTAAAAGAATTCATGGAGTCAGCTGACCTGATTAATTTCGGTAGGTCATTCCAGAGTCTGGGCGCTATACAGCTGAAGGCCCTGTCACCCATGGAGTGAAGATTAGTGTGGGGCACAACAAGATTGCCAGAATCAGAGGACCTTAGTGGACGGGCAGGCACATAGTGATGGAGAAGGTCACTGATGTAGTTTGGCGAGGTTATTTAAGGCTTTGTAGGTTATTAGTAGGATTTTATATTCGATTCTGTAAGACACAGGGAGCCAGTGAAGACGGAGCAGGATGGGTGTGATGTGCCGCTGCTGCTGGTTCGAGTAAGAACTCTTGCAGCTGAGTTTTGAATAAGCTGGAGCTGTGATATAAGATTAGAAGGGGCACCTGCCAGCAGCGAGTTACAATAATCTATGCGGGATGTGATAAAAGCATGGACAAGTTTCTCAGCATTAGAAAAGGAAAGGAAGGAGCGAACACGAGATATGTTACGGAGGTGAAAGTAGGAAAGTTTCTTAATGTGATTTATGTGAGTGGAGTAAGAAAGGGAGGAATCAAAAATGACACCAAGATTCTTTGCAGTAGAGGCAGGTCTGATGAGATCACCACCAAGATGGACTGGGAAGGAGCTCATTTTATTAAGCTGCATTTTAGTCCCAATTTGCAGGAGTTCAGTTTTGTTGCAGTTTAATTTCAAAGAGTTCTGCTCCATCCAGGTTTTAATTTCACTAAGGCAGGTTGTGAGCTGAGAAAGCTCTGAGGAAGTTCCACTTTTAACATTGAAGTAGAGTTGAGTATCATCTGCATAAAAATGATAGCCCAGTCCATAGCTACGAATAATATGGCCAAGGGGGAGCATATAAATACAGAAGAGAAGAGGGCCAAGGACAGAGCCCTGAGGAACTCCTTGTGTGACTGGCCCGATGGGTGGGGATGGGTTGGGGATTCTAGCCACATTTAAGTGACGCCATTAATGGTCACATTTCCTGTCAAGTCAGCGACGAGGAGACAAGCATCTGAATGAGCCCCACAGTGGTACTATGCTGGTTTAAGTTCTTTTAAAAATTCACGCCCTCATTTAAAAAATGCTCTAGCCAAGATTCCCAAACGAGACCAAAAACCATTATGGTCACTGGAAAGTGAAATGTAATAGATGATATTTCAAAAGGAAAGGACTCCATCCATTATATATATAAAACCCTAAGATTTTAATGAGACAACCGTGGACTGGCATGGCAGCTGGGAAGGAGAATGGTCCATTACCCAGCTAGGAGGCCATTATGGATGAACATCCCGACCAGGAGGACTCCTATGCCCTTTCCCAGTTGAGACAAAGATATAAATGGGATAACAGAGGCAGATTGCCTGCCAAGTACAGTTGTTCCCCCCCCAATATGACTGGTGAATGGGCTCATAGTTTGGATGCCCACAGGGCTGCGCTGAAGTTACAATGTTCTGGTATTGAAGGTACTCCCGGGTCCAGCATAAAAGGAGCCATCTCATCTCACTCCTGGAGTCGCAGCCGGGAGAGGAGGAAGAACAACAGAAAAAGGGATTGCATTGTTGATTGTGCATTGGAAGAAGTCGGTGCAAGGCGTTTTCCTAAAAATAAATGGCCACTTGAAGCTGGGATTGTGCCTATGCACTGGTGTTAGGGGGGTTTTAAGGCATGCCCTCCAGTCACACTTCATTCACTAGATTGTAAATGCAAGAAATACAATTTGATGCCACAAAGGACACCATAAAGTGCAAATGATGGGTGTGGCGGCTACTACTACCGTTTACTGGAATCATTGCAACCCCGGTATGAACATTTGTTTAAATTCAAATCATAAAAATTACGAACACAACTACATCAAATAAAGCGTGTCTCATAAAAAGGAAAGCTAGGCAATGCCTGTAAAATAAAAGCTGGTACATTCACATCTAAAAACCTGCTTTCTTTCCACAGAGTGACCTGAATGGGGAGCCAAAGCTCGAGACGCTCAGGCTGTTCAGTTAAAAGAGGGCTGCTGCGCGAATGAGGAGGAGATTCAGAAAAGCTGCACTCGCTTTCTAGGAGCTCCAAAGTTTAGGGGGGGGGGGAAAAAAACCAAACAAAAACGCTACTTAGGGAACACAAGCGGGGATACCTGGCTGTCGCTCGGGTTGTGCAAAAGTGACACAGTTTCCATATATTATTAAAAATGATTCTTTAAAAGTCAAACTGACATTATTAATGAATAATTTAACAAATCATTTAGAGCAGGGGGTCACCAAGTCCACTCTCGGAGGACCACCGTGGTGCAGGTTTTCATTCTAACCCTTTTTTTTAATATATATATTAATACACACACACACACACCACGTGCCCAGTTTGTCTTGCTAATTGACTTTTTGAGAATTCATTTCAATTGACTTGGTTTTTAAGAAATGTTTCCCTGAATTTCTCCATCGTTCCTCTGAATTGCTTCATTTCTTTCCTCAAATGGCACCCAAACAGAAATGAAATGCGACAATGGGGCAGCACAATAGAAGCCTCAAGCCCGAGTTGCCAAGCATTCATGGTTAAATGTAAATACAACATATTAAAAGAAAAGAAATGAAATGTGAAGTGAGGGAGCCAACAGAAGACCAACTAAGTCAGGGCCTCAAACTCCAACCAGCTACTTAATGAGGTCCCAAATCTCGCTGCTCATTAAACTTGTCCTTTAATTTCATGGCTTGTTGCCAATTTTCTGAAATTGCTGCTTTTCTCTTTCCAAGAGCTGTTAAAATGTTATAGGGACCTGAGCAGATCGATATTCCAAGAGACCGTCAACTTTCTTTATTTCCTGATATTGAATGATGGACTCCAGTTGTTTTGGCTGCAGGTTTTCATTCTCTCTTTTATTGTTTGGCTGCTAATTAAGGAAAAAAAACAAACAATTGAGGCGTCCGAGTCTTCAAAAACAAGTCAATTCAAATGAATTCAAAAGAAGTTAATTAGCAGCAAAAACAGGGCACTCGTTAAGGGTTAGAATGAAGACCAGCAGCCAAGGTGGTCCCCCAGGACCCGAGTTGGTGACCCCTGATTTAGTGTTTTTTGGTTTTGCCATAAGGAGTAAGAACGTCTTAATTCTTTCCTCATTCTGTCCTGCAACAGGAGACATGCAGCTGGCCATCAGAAAAGCGCAGATCCTTGAGGTAAACGGCAGTTAACTTTACCCGACTGTCCTTGCGCTTTATTTATGGACATCGCAAATGCAAGACATACCGGAAATTGAAGCCGTTTGAATAGGAAATGGAGTTTTAGAAAATCGCAGCTATACGTGGAATGAAAATGTCCTTCCCTTTCAGATTCTGGTTAGAATAGTCGAGAACGTGTGGATGGCGTGACAGTGTTGCCACATTTGTCACAACCTTGATATATAAACACTTTTTTCCAATTTAAACTAGAATTTTTCCTCAATTTTTCAAATCATGTTCACACATTGAAATTTTTTTTTTTTTTTTAAATCACTGGAAGTGCAGTAATCCCTCGCTATATCGCGCTTCGACTTTCGTGGCTTCACTCTATCGCGGATTTTAAATGTAAGCATATTTAAATATATATCACAGATTTTTCGCTGGTTCACAGATTTCTGCGGACAATGGGTCTTTTAATTTAAAGTACATGCTTCCTCAGTTGGTTTGCCCAGTTGATTTCATACAAGGGACGCTATTGGTGGATGGCTGAGAAGCTACCCAATCAGAGCACGTATTACGTATTAAATAAAACTCCTCAATGATATACGATGTGCTTCCCGTGCGGTGCTTCACACACTTAAAAGCCCAACAGCACGTATTGATTTTTGATTGGTTGCTTTTCTCTCTCTCTCTCTGAAATTCTCTGCTCCTGAAGAGAAGATATGTTTGCATTCTTTTAATTGTGAGAAAGAACTGTCATCTCTGTCTTGTCATGGAGCACAGTTTAAACGTTTGACTAAAGGGTGTTATTTCATGTCTGGACGGCTCCAATAATGTTAAAAAACGTATTTAGAAAGTCATAAACAGGTTTTCTATGCTCTAACTGTGAAAATATTAGATTTATAAATAAAGAATCCTACTTCGCAGAAATTCATTTATTGCGGTAGAGTCAAACTGATTAACCGCGATAAACGAGGGATTACTGTATAGCTTTTGGATATTTACTCTGTAACTCACCTGGTGATTGCACTGTGATGTTGTCTGTCCCGACGTTCCTTTCTTGCTTATTAGAGACACACACACTATATATATATATATATAAATATATATATATATATATATAAATATATATATATATATATATATATATAAATATAAATATATATATATATATATAAATATATATATATATATATATATATATATATATATATATATATATAATATATATATATATATATATATATATATATATATATATATATATATACACACACATTAAATACCACAGATTTGGAAATGTAGGTTACCCGTGTCCCATAGGTGCTCGCTAAGAAACGGTTTTAAACATTTTGTGGTCCAAGTGCATTCTGTCCGTATGTCTGTCCGCTTTTCAAGAGAGAGTTACTTAACGGATTTAGATCGGGTTTTTTTTATAATTTGCTTGAACTTTCCGGTTGCTCCATGTAGGCCTATATATTCTTGCCATTTTTTTTTTTTTTACTATTTGCAAATACATGATAAAGTAACCCAACACTAACTACAATATTTTTTTATATTCATACGGGACATTTAAAATAAAATTGTAAAAAGTTTGTCATGGCCTGAGCCAAGATGGTCGGGTTTAAAGCCACATCCTGAATGGGATGCCAAAGACATTTAACATCCTCATACTGATGCCAAGCCCTTAATTGGTGGAAAAATTCCCAGAAGGCCTCTAGACCTCATGTATTAATAAGCAAGTCTAAAGGGCTGCAGGGATATTTAATGAAATAATGAAAATTGTCCCCAAAAACACCTTATATTCAAGCTCAGTCTATTACTTGCTCATTTATCTTTTTATTTAGTACGCTACCATTAGGGAATCCATTCCCGGACGGGTTTATCCATTCCTGGGAATTTGGGAATCCACTATGTCATTCCTAGGAATGACAGTGCACGGGCATCTCACATGTGAACGGTTTTAGAGTGAGCGACACTTATTTTTAATATAACTACTGCAGTATGTTGACACCAACAAAAGACTAACTTTAACTACAAGCAGTTCATGCTGTCATAGAAGTTCATGTATCTAGTTAGTTGCGGTAATAAGAGCGTAGAAAGCACAACGTGTCGCGCGTGCGGTCGTCCAGGTGAGCCGCACCTTCATGCAGAGTACGCCAGCCACTGAGAAAGCACGCTCTGTCTCCAGTGAAGTAGGTGGCACAGTCATCAGATACTCATACACTTGTTCTAAATAACGCCCGCACTTGCCGTTGCTCTGACACGCCGCCATTTCAGCTTTTACTGAGGCATCCAGTTTCGTGTCATCATTCTGTGATGTCAAGTTTCTTGGCACAGATAACGCGGATGCAACAGACTGACGCATTGCAATTTCAAGTTGCTGTCTGATGACTTTTGCACGCTATATATGCAAGCTTGGCCATTCCCGTTCACCTGGGAATTCCAGCAGTTTCATTCCCGGGAATGGGAAATGTTCCGGGATTCCCGGGCTCCCGATTACTGGGAGGGGGAATGGATTCCCTAGCTACCATGGCTGCCCGTTTGTCTGTCCAGCTTTTTGAATCACCTGTAGCTCACAAACCGTTTCCACTATCAGCCTGAAATTTGGTACACAGATACTACGGGACCTCCACTATCCGCTTTAAGGGTGATGATTGACCTCCAAGGGTTATTCCTCATTACTTTATTGTAGAATCAGCTCTCAGTGGCAGCGGGCAGCAAGGCGGCCATGCGGCGCATGCAGGGGCGTAGCGTGGGTGTCAGCCGCCCGGGGCGGAGGAAAATTTCGCCACCCCCTTATTTAGGTATTTTAATTTAAAAGACTAAAATATACAGCAATTCTTTGCCACCCCCTAAAAGTGCCGCCCCCACTACGCTACGCCACTGGGCACGTGTACGGGCGCGGTTCTCATTCCTACCACCTTCGCCATCACTTCTCCTACCTCTTCATATCTTAAATCATTCCCGAGGCAGACTGAAGACTTAAAGTGCCAGCTTAAGTGAAAGATTAAGGAAAACGTACTAAGTAATTGCAACACAAACTCTGACTTAAATCAGTTTTAATGTGAAAAGATGTCAACAGAAGATGATGGCCGCTAGGGTGGAGAAGAGAAGAGCTGCTCAGGAAGGGACAAGCGCATCAACCTCTGAGGAAACGAATGATAAACAGAGACAGAGAAAGAGGAGGAAAACTAGAAATGGTCAAGTCAAGTGGATTCACTGCACATTATTGAGCAGTGCGCCATTACCGGAATTTAATAGTTAATTGTAGATTTAGAAAATAAATAGATTGTATAAAAACGGAGTGCTGTAGAAACAGAATTGAGGGGGATTCAGTGGATACAACTGCAATGTAACAAATCTAAACAAGAATCGGCCAACACCGCCCCCACTGTCCCTCATCATCGGAGGTGCGAGACCCCCCAGTCCACTGCCTTACCAGCCGATGCACTGGATGCCTCCCTCCCGCTGCTGTTTCAGCTCCACGTACCGCCGGATTGCCTTCTTCAGGTCCAGAACTGTGGCATTCTGCACCACTACAATTGCTAAAAGAAGAAAGAGTGGGACAACAACATATTCATTGGGTGGCAAAGTAACAAAAAATTTACTTTGCAAGAATTCATCATCCTATACAACAGATAAAAAAGTCAGCGTTTTGTGGCTGCCCCCCAGATTTAGATCTGCTACACATCGCCACGTTAAAGAGAGAGGCCGTAACGTCTGTGGTGCCACTTACGCATAACTTCTCCATCAGCTTTGCAGACTCGGACTGTAATTGCCTGTCCATATTCTAAGGCAATCTGGGAGTTGATTTCTTCCAAGGTAACCTGTCACGGGAAACACAGCACAGAATCAGACCCACTGGCTAGGACGCGGACCACTACGTGTGCCAAGGAACACACTTCCTCACATTTGCATTAATAGTTTTAAAATTCCAATGGAGTACGGAAAAGAACAAAAATAGACTTTTTCTGCTAATCGGCGTCAAAAAAACCAAAATCATATTCACTGTGATTCAATGCTGTAGAATAAGAAAATGTTAAAACTTCCTAGGGGGCGAATACTTTTTACAGGCACAGTCTGAAAATAATAATTTGACTGACTGAAGCGTCCCGGTGAATAACACTATACATATAAAAAAAAATTCTTTATTGCCAATCTTATCGTCTTCTTTCGGCTGCTCCTGTTAGGGTCACCACAGCAGATCATCTCTTCTTGTCCTCTACATCTTCTGTTACCCCCATCACCTGCATGTCCTCTCTCTCTCAACACATCCATAAACCTTCCTCTTCTCCTCTGGCCGATCAGCTCTATCCTTAGCACCCTTCTCCCAGTATACCCAGCATCTCTCCTCTGCACATATCCAAACCAACGCCATCTCGCCTCTCTGACTTTGTCTCCCAACCGTCCTACCTGAGCTGATCTTCGGAGGTCCTCATTTCTAATCCTGTCCATCCTCGTCACCCTCAATGTAAATCTTAACATCTTTAACATCTGCCACCTCCAGCTCTGTCTCCTGTGCCACCGTCTCCAGCCCATATACCACAGCTGGTCTCACTACCGTCCTGTAGACCTTCCCTGTCACTCTTGCCGATACCCGTCTGTCACAAATCACTCCTGACACTCTTCTCCACCCTGCCTGCCTGCACGCTCTTCCACAATCCCCGTTACCATGTTTTGTCCTGGTAGATCTCTCCATTACTCTACTTTCCCCTTTTGTATTAATATGTAGCCTTTGTCAGAATGCCTCAAATCTCACAGACTTCCCGCTAGTGCTGGGCGGTACACCGTTTCATACCGAAAATATATTTTTATTTTTGTTACGATAGAGATTTTTCTTATACCCCAATACCGGTTTAAATTGCCTAAACAACGTTCGGAACGTGGCGCAGCAGGAAACTGTTTAAGGGGGGACCTTTTTCATTGCTACACCACCAAAAACACACATGCACCGGAGTACATAAGGTATCGTGCGGTGAAAATGGACCGAGAACACTCCGAAACTGAAGCTGTAGCAGACGATAAAGTGGAACATGACGACACAGAACAACTTCTGCCGAAAAAAGGAGTCACGTCTGTTGTGTGGAGATATTTTGGTGGACCAAACAAATATTGACTGCAAATGCTGTCGAGCTAAAAATTTGTCACCGGAGGTGGCATCACGAGAAATTTGCTGCGCCACCTTAGCCACACACATGCTTTGGAGTACCGTGAATGTATGGAACTAAGGTTGGCACCCTCCACGTCCTCAGGTAAAACTGAAAAAGCGAGAGGACACTCGAGTCAGACGTCACTTGTGGATGTGTTTGCTGGAGTTACTGCTTACGACAAATAAAGCAAGCGGTGGATCGAGATAACCAACGCCATTACAATCCATATAGCTTACATGTCAGTGGACAGAGATTGTTAACATTAACAGAAAGTGGAGTTGGTTTACAAAAATTATGTACTATTATTACTATAAATAATACTATACTTACTATAATATATATTACTATTTTTTCCTTTTCTAAGACATGTTCAGTGCAATACAACTTTTGACAAGCACCTCTGGATATTTTACTAAGTCTAATACCTCTTTGGATGGTTGAAAATATGCTGTCAAATTTTGTTCAATAAAAAGAAAGGCATGGTGGCACAGTGGGTAGCGCTGCTGCCTCACACTTAGGAGACCCGGGTTTGCTTCCCAGGTCCACCCTGCGTGGAGTTTGCAGGTTTCCTCCCACAGTCCAAAGACATGCAGGTTAGGTGCATTGGCGATCCTAAAAATTGTCCCTAGTGTGTGTGTGTGTGTGTGTGTGTGTGTGTGTGTGTGTGTGTGTGCGCCCTGCGGTGGGCTGGCACCCTGCCCGGGGCTTATTTCCTGCCTTGTGCCCTGGTTTTGGGGGTTGGCTCCACCAGAACCCGTGACCCCTTTAGTTAGGATATAGTGGGTTGGATAACGGATGGATGTTCAATAAAAAGGTTCTATATTTTGACTGAAACTGTCATGCAATGCGATTCCTTCTCTTCATTAGTGCCACCCCCTTGAAAACCATCACTTTATGGGGCCATGCAAACCTGAATTAGTACCTGTGTGCACATTAAAATGTTTTTTTCTACAATGTACAATTCTTATGACAGTGGAATAGGTTATTCTTAGCCAGTCTACTGCAGTAATTGCAGTGGAAAATGTGCTTAATATGCACTCATGCATTGGGGGAAAAAAATAAATAAATAAATACTGTCGAATACCGTGAAACTGGTATCATTTTGAAAAATACCGCGATATAGAATTTTGGTCATATCGCCCAGCACTACTTACCGCTGTTTATAAGGCATCATACCATATACCTTCTCTCCACCTTCCTTTTTACATCTATAATCTCAGGAAATTAGACAAGCAGGAGTTAAGTTACAATTTAAATGTATTATTGCTAATATTCATAAATAATATACAAAAGTACATTTGAATATTGGCAACCATACCACCTGATAAATGCGGATGTGCAGTTTCAGGCGGCACACAGACTTGTTAGTTACTTAAAATGTCTCTAATCAAGGCATCATTTATGGTCGGCTTTCTTCAGAACAGACCGCATGCCTGTCACAAAATGGCTGCCAAACTGTGCTCTTCATGACGTTGTCCTTTTCAGTTCATGGTGTGTGTGATGGTCTTTCATCAGTTTGGTAAGAGAGAGAGAGGGTGAGGTAAATCAAGCAAATTTATAGGTTTTCTGTCCAACCCCTACAGCCAATAGGATGTCATGGTACTTAAAGGCTTCTGATACAAGCCAATCCAGACAGCCATACTTCAGACCAATGGGGGGATAGGATAGAACAGCTTCACACCTGCCCTCCAAACCACATGTTAAGATAAAGCTTGACAGTTAAGCAGCCTGGCCTACCTATGGAAGTTAACCGACAGTGTTTCCTTTGGAGGCATTAGCTCTCCAGTAATGTGTTCTTTTGAAATTGCGGCATGTTAAGTAAATATAGAAATATGATATAAAAGGCGAGATCCCTCCCATCGCGATTACGGCGGTACAAAAATCATGAGAGAATTATATAGTTTAGCTTTCTTTACTGACAATTTTACGCGGTTACAGACAGGAAGCTTAGGACAGGCTCTATCAAGGTGTGGATCTCGATCTATGCAGTCTGCCATCTTTCGTCACCACGCTGAAAGGATTTTCCGGACGGATGACATAATCTTCCGCCCAACAGCTTCAAAGTGTATTGCCAGTAGGTCCATCCTTATATACTGGTTGCTCCACATGCAGGCTCTCTCTCTGGTCTCCAAACAAGGACAGGAAAAGGACGCAACCCCACCTCCAAAAAATACAGGAATAGCACAATGCCTCCATGCAGTTCTCATTCTCCCAACAAGGAAAGAAGATTTTGTGCGGACAGAGGACAGACGTATACTATGCGGTCTTTAGGCTGACTATACAATCCTCCAGTTGTCTTTGGCTAACTAGTCCTATGCTTGGCTGGCAATTCTAAATGCCGAGCCCCTGTGTACCATACTTGGTCTGCCTGTATGAATGAATCTCTGTGCACAGAGACAGCGACATTAAACTTCATATTATAACAAACATTTTATAACAGAGACTTTAGCTGAGAAATATTGGTCAAACTTGTTTGAGGCACTCCCGCCAACCCTGTTGCAAAACCACAAAGAGACTCCGTCCTAAACATGAATGCTTCTCACTAATGTAACACTAATACAGTGGAGCCTTGGGTCACGACCGTAATTCGTTCCTAAACTCTGGTCGCAACCCGATTTGGTCCTGACCCGAAGTAATTTCCCCCATAGGATTGTATGTAAATACAATTAATCCGTTCCAGATCGTACAAACTGTATGTAAATATATTTTCGTTAAAGATTTTTAAGCACAAAAATAGTTATACCATAGAATGCACAGCTTAATAGTAAAGTACTGTAAATGTAAAACCATTGAATAACACGGAGACAAACACCCAGGCGCACTCGCTCTCTTTCTCCCGTTCTTTCCTGTTCTCTTCTTTTTCCCTTTAGCCAACTCGCGCTTCCATTTATAAAGAGGACGTGGTAGTCGTGGCAATCAGCAGCTCCTGGAAACGATTACGGATGCGGTCCGCTTCTCACCTGTGCACTTAGGCGAGAAACGCTCACATCACGAACTCCTCAGGAACCGCTTCGGCCACACACCACCACACCGTCTCGCTAAGCCGCGAGTGCTGTGATTATTCATTAAAACTGGCCTTTTTGACGGGAGCTGTGGACCCGCTATACCACAGGAGGAAGCTGGGTTGAGAGGAGGGAAGAGTCCCTCTACGTGATGAGCCGAGAACAATGTACAGTACAGGGAGAGACCGAACACGTGCGGAAACCATCGGCGCGTACGAACCGGAAGGGAAACTGGCTTGTTTGTCACCCGAGTGTGTGGTCGTGAACAGATGCAAACTTTTGGTCGTAACCCGATTTGTACGTGTTCAGAGACGTTCGTGACCCGAGGTTCCACTGTATTACATTGCTTTGCCTAAATTGCAAGACATATGAAATATTTATCAACTTGAATGCAGAATTTCACATCACAACACTCTGTACTGTTGATCCTCGATATCTCACCAACTCTGCTCCCCTCATCCTCACCATTCCACTGGCCTCCCTCTCATTCACACACACGTATTCTGTCCTGGTGGTCCTACTGACCTTCATTCCTCTCCTCTCGAGAGCAGATCTCCACCTCTCCAGGGTCTCCTCGACCTGCTCCCTACCCTCACTACAGATCACAATAGGCGCTTTTCCACTGCATAGTACGGCACAGCACAGTTCAGTACAGCTCACCTTAGTTCGGCTCGGTTTGCGTTTCGACTGCAGTTTAGTACCGCTTTAGAGTGGGCAGGATTATTCACGTGTCGTTATAGTTGCGCCGCCTCTACTGCCGTGACACCGTGGAACTTTTACAACAACACGCAGACAACGACAACACTTTAGCTCGCGATGCAAGGGTAAGCATCTAAAAAAAAAGCACATCGCTAGCTAACTTTTATCACTGTTGCAAAGCATAAAATGAACTTAACTGCCAGTGTAACATTAAAATGCTGATTCTGTATATTACAGATCTTCCACATTTTGCAAAAAAGTCGCCGCAAAAGACCGTCTGTTTGGACATTTAACCGTGCTTCAGAGTGGTGGGATGTGATTGTTCCCGGTTTTACAAACAAACACTCAGTGGCTGGAGAACTTTAATGTCTGAAGAAACATTCATCCACTTATGCAACAAACTGCGTCCAGCGATGGAGAGACGGGACACAAACTTCCGCGTGTATAAAGAAAAGAATAGCCAGTGACGCAGTAATGACGATTTTCTCCGCCAATCAGTGATTAGCAGTTTACACGTCACGTTTTGGTAACGGTTCGGCACGCTTGGAACCTCGGCTGAGGTGGTACTAAAAAAAGGACCAGGTACCAGGTACTGTTCCCAGTGGAAAACCCCCCAAAAGTGAGCTGAACTGAACCGTGTCGTGCCGTACTATGCAGTGGAAAAGTGCCATATGTCATCAGCACACATCACAGTCCACGGGGACTCCTGTCTAATCTCTTCTGTCCACCTGTCCATCACCACTGCAGATATTTATTGCCAATCTCAAATTTAAATTGAATCCATCACTTATAAAAATGTAACAACTAAAACACACACACATGCACTTGACAAACCTGAATGGGCAGATCACATAGCAGAGGGTCTTGGACCAGCCTCGCAAGGCCTTCTTCAAAGATGTCCAGCACATCAGCGTGGGTCATCTCCTCTTCGTCGTCTTCTTGCTCAATCCGGTCATCCTGACTACACTCCTCTTTCACCACCAAAAGGTCTCCTTGTTCAGCTTCTGCCATCAATAGCTGCGATTAAAAAGAATTAAAATTTAAACTAACAAGCAAGTTTACATGGGGCCCAAGCTGACTGACAAGAAGCATTATGTTAAAATTATTCTGATGAAATACATTAAAATAACATTTTTTTAAAATTATCAATAAACTGTTCTTTTGAATTCAAGTGTCCCTTACTCACATCTAACTTGCTAATCTGGTTGGATGAAGTGCCTGTCCCAGAAGCAGCACAATGGCCAACCCTGGCACTGCCCAATAGGCATCTGAACATGTTGCCTGTGCCTGAGTGGGCTTTTCTTTGCCAAACAAGCTTGCCGATCCTATTCACCTCTACTGGCCAAAAAAAAAAAAAACCAAGTCGAGATTTGAAGGTCCCCCAAGTCCTGTCCTCTACAATACCTGGTCACTTACTCCACGTGTCTGTGGTCCTTCATATGAAGATAAACCTTCTGACATTTGGGCAAAGTCTGCCCTGAACAAGTTTCCATCCGTCACCATGCGATCCTAATGCTAATTTAGTTTAAAACATCTGGGATTTAATGTAGAAAAGCTTCAGCCAGATTAGGAATGTTCTAGAATATGTATTGGTCATTTTACCTGTTTTGAGAATTATAAGCCAGCTTTAAAAAAAAGAAACAGTGAAGGATGTGCAATATTAAAGATCATATGGATACATCCAGGCCTATTAAGTCTAATGACATCAAAAAACCACTATTTTTATTTCAGAAAAATAAAACCCACACTTGTGGTGAATACCAAAAAATAAATACTGCATGTAATTGCAGAGACTGGCACCTACAACAACAACAACAACATTTATTTCTATAGCACATTTTCATACAAACAGTAGCTCAAAGTGCTTTACATATTAAAGAATAGAAAAATGAAAGACACAAAATAAATCAACATTAATTAACATCGAATAAGAGTAAGGTTCAATGGCCAGGGGGGACAGAAAAAACAAAAAAAACTCCAGACGGCTGGAGAAAAAAATCAAATCTGTAGGGATTACCAGACCATGAGACCATCCAGTCCCCTCTGGGCATTCTACCTAACATAAATGAAACAGTCCTCTTTGGATTTAGGATAGGACCTAATAACTTATTTGTTAGGAAGAGGGGTGGCACAGTGGGTAGCACTGCTGCCTCACAGATAGGAGACCCGGGTTCGCTTCCCAGGTCCTCCCTGCGTGGAGTTTGCATGTTGAGGACTGTTTCATTGATGGGAGGTAGAATGCCCAGAAGGGACTGGGCGGTCCGGTGGCCTGGGACCGCTGCAGATTTTATTTTTTTTGGTTTTTTTCTGTCCACCCTGGCCGTCGGACCTTACTCCCTTTCTATGTCACTAATGTTGTCTTATTTTAATTTCTTATGTCTTTTATTTTTCTTTTCTTCATTATGTAAAGCACTTTCAGCTACTATTTGTATGAAAATGTGCTATAGAAATAAATGTCGTGTCTGCGTGGGTTTCCTCCCACAGTCCAAAGACATGCAGGTTAGGTGCATTGGCAATCCTAAATTGTGCTTGGTGTGTGTGTGTGTGCACCCCCTGTGATGGGCAGGACTGTGGAGTCGGAGTCAATTTTGGGTACCTGGAGTCGGAGTCGGCAAAAAATTAACCGACTCCGACTCCTACTAAATTTAAATGGGAATTAAAAAAGTAAGTTGAAATGTCCCAATTCACAAACAGTCATCATGAACTCCGTCTCTGCTGTAAGAATAAAGCCCAATGCGTGCAGTGCATAATGTTACCACAAAACGAACATGTCAAGTAACCATGAAGCATGCTTTTCATTGACTGTATGCGTCACTTTATGGGATGTAATGCACAGGTCAGGTGCGGCACCGCTTTCCATTGTGTCGTGTTCCACTGTTACAGGGAACTGTGAACCTGGCCTAAAGCCCCCCATACATTTACAGATGCACTGCCGATTTTTCGGCCGTTCAACGAGTCATCACGCGTCAAACGCCTGAAAAATCATCTGGTGTGTTCTCAGCTCCCCTTCGCTATGCGCTAGTGAAGGGGGCCGAAGGAGCCGAGAACGCAGATCTCCCTACCGGTCTCCAGCAGAGGCTCGTCCTGCTGATCATTTGGCCGGTGAGTGACACAACGCACTAAACTTCCGGCTGGCTGACAGAGGAGACGGCCACCGCAGCAGACAGAGGCATCACATTACTTCGGATGGGGACGGTGGTCGAGATTTTTGGCAAGCTGGATCTGCCCGTCCATGTGGACACCCGCAATCTGCAGCCGCCAGTCAATTGTGTTTGTCTTTAATCTGACATTATAGTAGAGTGTTGGCTTCCTAGCCAGTAGTTCTGTGGTGAAATGACATGTATGTTGCCTTCCTTTCCTTCAATGGATGTAGAAAATACATTAGCATAGTATATACATACAGAGGAGTCGGAAGATTTAGAAACTGAGGAGTCGGAGCATTTATCTACCGACTCCACAGCCCTGGTGGTGGGCTGGCACTCTGCCCGGGGTTTGTGTCCTGCCTTGCACCCTGTGCTGGCTGGGATTGGCTCCAGCAGACCCCTGTGACCCTGTTTTGGCTCATTTTGTATCTCATTATTGTTTGGCTGCTAATTAAGGAAAAAGAAACAATTAAGGGGGTCCGACTCTTTAAGAGCAAGTCAAACAAAATGAATTCAAAAGAAGTTAATTAGCAGCAAAAAACAGGTCACTCATTGAGAAAAGGGTTTGAATGAAAAGGAGGATATGCAGCATTGTTCATAACGGCTATCAGTTTGGTCTTCACTTTCCTCTCCACTATTGCACCCCATAACTGAGCCTGCCTTCTTAATTACTAGATTGGTTTTGTGGGTCTCTCTTTGGCCGGATTTCCTTCATTTAAAATTTCACAGCATATTATAACCAGAATACAATTTATGTTGATTATAATAGATGATTTTTTTTTTTAATGTAATAAAGCTCAATTTTAAAGGAATTATATTACATTTTAATAATTTGTTCACTCAGATCTTTCTCATATAGATTTTCTGATGCCCACCACTTCCACTAGAGCAGGAGTCCTCAGTAACGGTGCTGGAGGGCCGCAGTGGCTACAGGTTTTCATTCCAGCCAGTTTCCGAATTAGAACTCAGCCCTTGCTGATAATGCAACTTGGGATTTAACTCTAGGATTTGTTAGCACTTTCATTCATCAAAGAAAAATGTTAGTTACATTGTACAGGGTGGGCCATTTATATGGATACACCTTAATAAAATGGGAATGGTTGGTGATATTAACTTCCTGTTTGTGGCACATTAGTATATGTGAGGGGGGAAACTTTTCAAGATGGGTGGTGACCATGGTGGCCATTTGGAAGTCGGCCATTTTGGATCCAACTTTTGTTTTTTCAATAGGAAGAGGGTCATGTGACACATCAAACTTATTGGAAATTTCACAAGAAAAACAATGGTGTGCTTGGTTTTAATGTAACTTTATTCTTTCATGAGTTATTTACAGGTTTCTGACCACTTATAAAATATGTTCAATGTGCTGCCCATTGTGTTGGATTGTCAATGCAACCCTCTTCTCCCACTCTTCACACACTGATAGCAACACACGGGAGAAATGCTAGCACAGGCTTCCAGTATCCGTAGTTTCGGGTGCTGCACATCTCGTATCTTCACAGCATAGACAATTGCCTTCCATTGTTTTTCTTGTGAAATTCCCAATAAGTTGGATGTGTCACATGACCCTCTTCCTATTGAAAAAACAAAAGTTGGATCCAAAATGGCCACCACCCATCTCGAAAAGTTTCCCCCCTCACATATACTAATGTGCCACAAACAGGAAGTTAATATCACCAACCATTCCCATTTTATTAAGGGGTATCCATATAAATGGCCCACCCTGTAGATCCAAGGTCCTCAATGGCTGCAAGCAGGGCTTCCCCAACCTCGCTCCTGTGGCCTCCACTGTGGCTGCAGGTTTTTGTTCCAACCAGCTTCCGTTTTTAATTGGACTCCTCCTGGGCTAATTAAGTGATGTGGTTTTTCCCCAAGTTCTGTGTTTTGGGAACAAAATAGAAATTAGAAAACTAAGTTGGGTAAATATTTGCAGCTGGAGATCCACAAAAGGGAGAAGACAAATCACGGATCATGAAAGTAGTTTTTATTCCTGAGCTTTCAGCCCCCGCCAGGAACCATCATCAGAGGATAAGGATTAGACTTACAAGAATCAAAGGCAATAGATAGTAAAATTATTTAATGAGGTGGGGTTAGGAGGGTGTTGGTCATAAGGGTTCATTTATTATGAGGAAGGTTCTTCTTCTTAAGTTTGCATATGCTGGGTTCATGTCCAGATGTCTGTTAATGGCGTTTTCGTTTGATAGCCAAGATTCAGCCAGCTCTCTGGCACTTTTAGTACTGGCCTTAAATCTTACTGGTACATTGTCCCAGTTAAATGTGTGCGAGTATAAATCAGTGATCGTGGGTCCTTCCTTCTGACGGCGTTGCGATTCTTTTTGACGTTTGTCCTTAACTGCTAGGCAAGAACTGCATGGGATGCTATAAACTGCGTTTCGTGTTTCTGCTGTCAATTTTCTTGTTTTTGGCATTAAAAAGGACCGCGCACAGATTGTTAAGAAGGCTTGTGTGCAATTCTGATACCGGATTTGGACCGGATACGAGCTGCACCTTCTGACACTCCGTGAAGCAGTTCTATGAGGAAGGTGCCTTTTTTTTTTTCTTTTTAACAATATTTTTATCTTGGATTTTCATTCTACTTTTCTAGGTGTTCTGATTGTTTAGTTAATCCATTATTTACTAGTTAGTGGGTCTGATGCTAAAGTAGTTGCAGCCTTTGATTATTTTTTGTTTGTCAACGTGTCTGCTCTGCTCGTTTTTAATGGTCATTAATAAGATACAAAGGGGGAAAACTGCACAGAGAAAGGGCAAAATATAATGAAAATCAACAAAAGAGAGTGAAGCATTTAAATCTATAGCAAAAGCAGAAATATTTATAAATGTCTTATACATGTAGATAGAGATAGAATCATGCTGCTGCGCTTTTCTGAATGTAGAATAAAAGAAAAATCCCAGCTAATTAAATGACATCAGTGCTGGCAGGTGTTGTCACCGATTAAGAATCTGGTTGGAACAAAAACCTGCAGGGGCGGGGCATGGGGGCGGTTCCACAGGACTGAGGTTGGGCTGCAGGTTTTCACTTCAAACAATTTCTTAATTAGAAGCCATTTATTTACTACCAAAGTAATTGGGTTTAATTTTAGTTATCTTGCCCATTACAATTTTGAACCTTTAGTTGTCTATTTTAGTTTTTAGCAGCTGCATTTAAAGTTTTAATTGTTGCCTTTTTTTTTATTTTTTTTTTTTAAAACCAGGCAGTATTTCATAATAAAATGCTGATAACCAATAAACAAGCAGCTCTCCAGCTAACAGGCTTCATTTTAAACCTGTGCCCCATGAAGAATGTGTTAAAAGAAATCTTTAAAAATAAACGAGAAGGGAATTGGAAGGAGCGTTAAGTTTAAATCAGTTCTGGTCCACCAAACACGTGGATAATGTTCTCACAGAATGAAACTCTACAGTGCATTTAAAATTTCACTTGGATGAATGAAAACACTAACAACAAGCCAAATAGTTAAATCCCAAGTTTCACTGTCAGCAAGGATCGTCTTCTAAATTAGGAAATTAGCTGGAAGGAAAACCTGCAGCGCTGCGCCCTCCAGGACCCTGATTGAGGACCCCTGCGCTAAGTGGTTACAGTTCACTCAGGGTCACACCCAGTAGCAAACTTATTACGGCTTAGTATCAAGAAAAACAGAATGAAAAGCGTGCCGACAGTAAAAGTCTTAAAACGATTTTAAAAAGTGCCTTTATCCCCGCAGAAAATGTATAAACGTTAATAACAGTCTACTTAATTAAGGCGGAGGTTCAATTATAAGCAGAAGTTGGTCGGGTCAAAAATCTACAGCCACAGAGGTCTAGAATTAAACACCACTTAACTGTATCACGATAATTAACGGTGTGTGGAGTAGACACGGGTGCAAAAGACGCTAAATTCCTTAGAATGGAGTTTTAAGTGCCATCCACGGCGTTCCCTTCAATAAGTTTCTAAATAAATATTTTGTAAAAGCTTACCCCTCTTTAAAAGATCTTCTTTGCGCTGACGAAGATTCGAGTGCACCTTTCCAAAACAGGGGGATCCACCGTAGTTGCAAGTTCTGTTGCACACCTGTGAACTGTTCTCAATATAAACCGAAATAAATGTATTTGAACGCGCACGCGCACTCGCGCATTAAGTGGTTTTGTAATCCAAGGGTCAAATAATCACTTCCGGCCTAGCAGTCCGCATTTCCGTCGACAGGAAAAGATGAAAGTTGTGTTTTTTTTTTTTGTTTCAAAATAAAGCACAAGATGTCACTATATTAAAATCAAGTATATGGTTAAAATAAATAGGATCATATTGTTAAAACACGTTGACCGACACAGGTCACTGGCAAGCTCTGTGTTTATCGTCCGTCAGTGTTTCCGCACGAGCTCCATCCTGAGGACCCCACGTTTCCAAGTGGAGAGCGTGTGAACGACTACTTGGAGCCTCCGAGGCGGAGAAGGCACCCAAACTGTCGAGCGCTTCAGGAGAAATAAGATGCTGCTGTTCTGTCCGACCTGCGGGAACGTACTGATCGTGGAAGAGGGACAGAAATGTTACCGGTTTGCCTGCAACACCTGTCCTTACATACATAACGTTACAAGAAAGGTACGTATATGTCCGAGAAAGACAGGAAGGGAGGATTATTTGTTAAGTTGTTTAAACGTTTGAGCTGGTGATCATTTGTTTTCGAACTGTTTATCAGAGTTTGTATAAGCTGAAATCTGGCACAGCCCTGTGAGCTCATTGGTTGGCTGCATTGCATTTAGCCAATCGTCTTTAAGATCTGCGCCAACTTTGCTGCACTTGATTTGCGTGGCTGCGTTGCGTTATTATAAAGACGACTGTCTGTCCATCCCCTTTGTAAACCGCTCATCCAGTTTTGCTATACCTAAAATGTGTTTTTTATGTATTCCTGCAAACATTTCTTTGATTATTAGTAACAAAATATATATTTTTTTTGTCACATGACACAATATAGGTGACTCTTACAGTATCTTTCGTGTTAAATTAGAATATCTAATCCAGGGGTCTCCAACTCCGGTTTTCATTCTAACCCTTTTCGTAATTAGCGACTTGTTTTGTTGCTAATTGACTTTTTTTGCCCTAATTTTAATTGATTTGATATCTAAGACTCAGACCCCTTCATTGTTTCATTAATTCGCAGCCAGACAGTAACGAGCCAACTCATGACCAGCAAACTCGTGTCTATCATATAATTTCTGAAAATAAAAAGAGGTGAAAGGCTTGGTAATGTTGATCTGCTCAGATCCATGGAATATTTTGATGTTGCTTGAAGAAGAAAGAAAATCAGAAGTTTTGGAAATGACTGCTTTGGCAGAATGAGAGCGCCAAGATGCCTTGGAATTAAATAATGGGTGTAATTTATAACCAGAATCGGCTTCTAATTTAACAAATTGGTTGAAGTAAAATTGATGGATGACAGATGGCTGACTTAGCTGGTCATTAGTTGGCTCACTTCACGTCCCATTTGTGTATTGGTGCCATTTAAGGAGAAACATGAAGCAATTCAGAGGACTAAATTTTAAATATCCATCCATTCATTTATTATCCAACCCGCTATATCCTAACTACGGGGGTTAGGGGGTCTACTGGAGCCAACACAGGGCGCAAGGCAGGAAACAAACCCCAGGCAGGGCGCCAGCCCACCGCATTAAATCTTAATCAAGTTAGTTAAAATTAAAAAAAGCAAAAACTGGTCACTAATTAAGAAAAGGGTTAGAATGAAAAAGCTGCAGCAGTGCTTCAGGACCGGAACTGGAGACCTTTGATCACATCAGACTTTCCTCTGTCACGTGAGGACTTTAATGACACACACAACTAAAATTTACAATAAACGTCTATTTCTACCATATATGCAAATGCAGCGAGCGTCTCACCTAAAAGGTAGTTTAGCATTTTCTGCTGTTGAGGGTCATTCTGGGACTCCCCTTGCCTTGCCATTAATTTTCCATTTCAAAAAAAACGACCTGATGAAATCGCTCACCATGTTCATCACTCGCCACACACCAAGATCTTCAGGGAAAAACTCCGGATGAAAACCCAAGGAGGAGTTTGTAAAGATGTAAACCCGTAGATGTTTTACACTTTGACATCTGATCAGAAGCAGCGGTCGTTCTGGAAACTTATTAAATGTTCATAAACAGAAGTAAAACATTTTAGTCCTGAAATTAACTTAAAAAAAAAAATAGTACACCTTAGTAAGGGTTTATTGTACTATATATACTAAAAAAAGGCAATTCAAAAACTAAGTGTGATGGGAAAAATGGTGAGCGCTTTTTTTGAAATCACCAGGAAAAAGTACTTTGAAGACACCTGTCAGAAAGTCCTTTGTCAGGTCCAATTGCGACCTCTAATGGCAGAATATTAGAAACACTTGGAGAACTCTTCTGACGTGTTTCTGGGTGAAAGTTCAGGCTTCGCACGTCGTTCGTTCCTTTGTTTTCTTGCTGCACGTTGTGAGAATAGTTTGTTCTTTTTCTCCGATCGCTCGAGCCATTAATGCTGTGCGTCCTTGCGGAAAAACCACAGCAACGGGGATTACAGCACTTTCTGAGTTCAGATTGCGTTTTGAAGTTAATCCTTACCTCGATATTCGGAAAGGGGAGTTTACAAACAAAGCTGTACCACCGTGGATTCAATAGCGGCGCCTCCCGTGGCCAGACATCTGACCGTGCCAGCTGTCAGGCCCGCACCTTTAACCATGACACTAGATAGGGGCCCGTCCTTTGTCAAGTTTTAAAACATATGCACATATTTGAAACACGGAAGGGGCCCGAACTCTGTCAGCTGCCTGGGGCCCAGAATTTCTAAGGTGCGGGCCTGCAACTGTCGTTTGGACTTTATCTCGCCCGCATTTCTTACACCAGCTCTCATTTTTAACACCCTTAAGTTGTTCTGTGACAACATGTATAATGAATCACTTACTTGATCATTCACTGAAAAGTTTAACATTTTGTTCTATCAAAACTGACCTCTCCATTATAAAAGAAAATCTTGAGACGAGACCTTTGCCAAGAGATTTTTTTTTTCCAAGTCTCGTCCTCCTCTTCACCGTTTCTAGTTAACGGCCCGCGTCCGCGGTCCTCTCCCCTCGACCCTCATTGGTGAGGAACAGTTCCTGCTGTCTCAGCTCTTATACATTTTTTATGTTTTCTTCACTTTATGTTCCTAATAAAAGAAGACGTACACTGAAAAAAGTATAACCTCCTTCCCAGTTAAAATAATTAAGGTAATGATTCACACTTAAGATTTTCAATCTGAACCAATATACCTGTAATTCTTTTTACAGTGGTGCTTGAAAGTTTGTGAACCCTTTAGAATTTTCTATTTTTCTGCATAAATATGACCTAAAACATCATCAGATTTTCACTCAAGTCCTAAAAGTAGATAAAGAGAAACCAGATAAACAAATGAGACACAAATATTATACTTGGTCATTTATTTATTGAGGAAAATGATCGAATATCACATATTTGTGAGTGGCAAAAGTATGTGAACCTTTGCTTTCAGTATCTGCTGTGACCCCCCTTTGCACGTTTCCGGTAACTTCTGCTCATTCCTGCACACCGGCTTGGAGGAATTTTCGCCCATTCCTCCGTACAGAACAGCTTCAACTCTGGGATGTTGGTGGGTTTCCTCACATGAACTGCTCCTTCAGGTCCTTCCACAACATTTCGATTGGATTAAGGTCAGGACTTTGACTTGGCCATTCCATAACATTCACTTTATTCTTCTTTAACCATTCTTTGGTAGAACGACTTGTGTGCTTAGGGTCGTTGTCTTGCTGCATGACCCACCTTCTCTTGAGATTCAGTTCATGGACAGATGTCCTGACATTTTCCTTTAGAATTCTCTGATATAATTCAGAATTCATTGTTCCATCAATGAAGGCAAGCCGTCCTGGCCCAGATGCAGCAAACAGGCCCACACCATGATACTACCACCACCATGTTTCACAGATGGGATGAGGTTCTTATGCTGGAATGCAGTGTTTTCCTTTCTCCAAACATAATGCTTTTCATTTAAACCAAAAAGTTCTATTTTGGTCTCATCCGTCCACAAAACATTCTTCCAATAGCCTTCTGGTTTGTCCACGTGATCTTTAGCAAACTGCAGACGAGCAGCAATGTTTTTTGGAGAGCAGTGGCTTTCTCCTTACAACTCTGCCATGCACACCATTGTTGTTGAGTGTTCTCCTGATGGTGGACTCATGAACATCAGCCAATGTGAGAGAGGCCTTCAGTTGGGGTCCTTTGTGACCTCGCCGACTATTACACGTGTGCCTTGCTCTTGGAGTGATCTTTGTTGGTCGCCCACTCCTGGGGAGGGTAACAATGGTCTTGAATTTCCTCCATTTGTACACAATCTGTCTGACTGTGGATTGGTGGAGTCCAAACTCTTTAGAGATGGTTTTGTAACCTTTTCCAGCCTGATGAGCATCAACAACTCTTTTTGTGAGGTCCTCAGAAATCTCCTTTGTTCGTTCCATGATACACTTCCACAAACATGTGTTGTGAAGAGCAGACTTTGATAGATCCTGTTCTTTAAATAACACAGGGTGCCCACTCACACCTGACTGGCATCCCATTGATTGAAAACACGGACTCGAATTTCACCTTCAAACTAACTGATCATCCGTGAGGTTCACATACTTTTGCCACTCACAAATATGTGATATTCGATCATTTTCCTCAATAAATAAATGACCAAGTATAATATTTGTGTCTCATTTCTTTAACTGGTTTCTCTTTATCTACTTTTAGGACTTGAGTGAAAACCTGATGATGTTTTAGCTCATATTTATGTAGAAATATAGAAAATTCTAAAGGGTTCACAAACCTTCAAGCACAACTCTATCTTTTTGAACCCACAATTTTTAAGTTGAGGCAAATCATTTGGGATCATTGGGTGTAATTCACTTGTTTTATACTGAAGTAAATCTGTTTTTTAAGTTGTTACAATTTAAAATGGTTTAACATTTAGATGACAAAAGACACTGGTGGAGAGCTGTGAACGATTTTAAGAAGCGATTTAAGGTTGGACGGATTTACGAGTTTTTTCGTAGTTTTCTTTCGTAATTTTAGTGTTAAATATACAACAAAAAATATTAAACGTTTCTACAGCTTTCTTGAAAGTATGTTTTATTACGAGTTCTTATACTTAAAATTAACAGTTGAGAGACAGGGTTACTTAAAAGAAATCCTCCGTTATAAAAGTCTGCTGCTGAAAATGACCAGACCTGGACAGCCACGTCCACTCCACTCGGGAAAGTCTTCTTCTTTTTTGGCAGTTGGAAAGTTCGACTGGAAGAAAATACAAACACAGCACACGGACACCCTAAAATATTAGGTTCACTGAAATAGGATTCTTATGTTTATTCCCTCCACCATAACTTACTTTGGTACAAACAAATTATTTTACTTTGATTGAGACCTGAAACCAAATATTTCAAGCTACAACACTAAATTGGGATTAATAAAGTGTGTCTGTCTGTCTAATATATAGTACCTTATCACTCTATCTATCTATTATATGGTGCCTTTCACTCTATTATCTATCTATCTATCTATTATATAGTGCCTTTCGCTCTATCTATCTATCTATTATATAGTGCCTTCATATCTATCTATCTATCTATCTATCTATTATATAGTGCCTTTCTATCTATCTATCTATCTATCTATCTATCTATCTATCTATCTATCTATATAGTGCCTTTCACTCTATCTATCTATCTATCTATCTATCTACAATATAGTGCCTTTCTATCTATCTATCTATCTATCTTTCTATCTATCTATCTATCTATCTATCTATCTATTTATTATATAGTGCCTTTCACTCTATCTATCTATCTATCTATCTATCTATCTATCTATCTATCTAAATGACTAATCCTAAATTGCTTGAAAGATAAAATTTACGTTAGATGAACAACATTAATGTTGTACTTCTTTTCAGTGTATTATGTCCAAATCTTATTGTAGAATTTCATAATGAAGGGTTATCAACAAAAGAAATGAGCACAAAGGCAATCCTAGCACAGAGAAACGATGAAGTCAAACAAATTAACGTGAAAATTGTCAATCGGTTTGCACAGCAAATTACGCATCAATAGACTCTGCTGAAACAGTTGGTGGTGATGGTGCGGAAGATGAAAACATCAACTTCCAATATCACAAAGAATATCTAAAACCGTTAACACCGTCTGGTCTCCCATCGGCTGAATTACTGTTGAAAGATGAATGTATCGTAATGTTATTGCGTAATTTATGTCTGAGTGATGGGCTATACAAAAGGACAGGATTAGTTGTATTGAAAATTGGTCAAACAATTCTGACATGTAAAACTTTTAACAGATGACAAGAAAGGTAATGCAGTCCATCTTCAGGGGATAACCTGAGACACCGAAGGAGATCTTGATATGCCATTCGTATTAAAACGTTCTCAGTTTCCCGTTAAAATAGCTTTTACAAAGACAGTTAACAAATCTCAGGGACAAACATTCGAAACAGTCGGTTCATTTAACAGAGAGAAAGAAACGAAATTCACTAACGGGCAGTTATACGTTGCGTTGTCATGATGAAAGTCCAAACGCAAAATTAAACTTCAATGCGATATCGACAAAAAGTTAATTCCAAAATTTTTTTTGCTTACGTTTTACAGTAAAAGTGTAAGTTTACAAAGTATTTGCGTGTTAATTTCAAAGCCAAACAGAATGAAAACGTATAACGCAACAAATACCTCAAACACAACATGACGACACATCATTTTCTTTCAATTTATTACCTTTTACTGTTTTTATTCTGGTTCATTACTCGCTGTAATGTAAAATAGTTAGTTCTATTATGCATATGTAACAATTCCCATGAAAATAACAATCTGTTTAAATTGTACATCCGCTTCCCCGTACACGAGTGGCAGAGCCAAGAAGTGGCTAGCGTGTAGTGCCCGCCAGTGGGCGTAGCTGGGTGGTCTGCCCCAGGCAGCATTCTTGGCCTAAAGGCTCCGTACAATTCGTGTGTAAGCAGCAGGGTTCGGAAAAATCTCACTCATGAATGAACAAAAGTCAAATTCTTGGATTTTTACCCTCGAATGCTCCAACAATCATCTTCAGACTGTCCTCCTGTGACGACATCAGACACAGCAGTTGAAATTTATGAGGCAATCACAGAAATAAAGATAAACATGACACCGATAACAATTTCTAGGAAAATTAACAACTAATTTATAATTTCATTTCATTATTAATCTGAGGATGCTGGGAGTTGAGCTGGCGAAGGTGGACGAGTTTAAATACTTGGCATCAACAGTAGAGAGTAATGGGGAGTGTGGAAGAGAAGTGAAGAAGAGAGTGCAGGCAGGGTGGAGAGAAGAGTGTCAGGAGTGACTTGTGACAGACGGGCATCAGCAAGAGTGACAGGGAAGGTCTACAGGACGGTAGTGAGACCAGCTGTGTTATATGGGCAGGAGACGGTGGCACAGGAGACAGAGCTGGAGTTGGCAGAGTTAAAGATGCTAAGATTGGTATTGGGTGTGACGAGGATTAGAAATGAGGACATTAGAGGGTCAGCTCAAGTTGGACAGTTGGGAGACAAAGTCAGAGAGGCGAGATTGTGTTGGTTTGGACATGTGCAGAGGAGAGATGCTGGGTATACTGGGAGAAGGGTGATAAGGATAGAGCTGATGGGTAAGAGGAGGAGAGGAAGGCCTAAGAGAAGATTTACGGATGTGGTGAGAGAGGACAAGCAGGTGATGGGGGTGACAGAGCAAGATGACGAGGACAGGAAGAGATGGAAGAAGATGATCCGCTGTGGCGACCCCTAAAGGGAGCGGCCAAAAGAAGAAGAAGATTAATCTGAGTGCGTTGTTGCTCATCCCCATCACCTGTCACTTGTACACTACACTGGTTCTGGTTTTCGCAGGGTAATTGTATTAAACTAATAATCAGTGTATTGTCTTTATTCTGTTCTTCTCTAGTTGATGCTTATAAATAATTATTTGTGAAAAATGATTGCTGTTTCTCTATATGTGAATAAATCTATGCAAAATGTATCTTCATTTTTCTCTATACGTCATTTTAATTTTTCTATTTAAATAGGTTAACATATTCAGATATGTTGGAGGGGGGCAAACTGAAGCCCCGCCCCGAGCGGCACGAACTCGAGCTATGCCACTGGCACCTGCTCGGGGGTTGGTGAGCAGAGGGCAGAGAGCACCCTAGTTTAAGTGCTGTGCCCTTCATAGTTAATGTCCAGGCGCCGAGTGGAGTGTCTGCCCTACCATATTGTGGAGCATTTCATTCAAGGCAGGAGCCGCCGTCCCTGGACAGGCCATCATAGGCCAGATTGGCCATACAGGGCAATTCACAGACGCCAGCGCACCTGACATGCTTGTTTTTAGGGTGAATGAGGGAAGCCGTGTAACTGGAGTGAAGTCGCGTGCAAACTGATCAGGCCAGGAGTCCAACACAAGTCCTTGGGCCTTTGAGACAGCAGTGAAACGCCACTAGGCCAGGGTGCCACGTATGAGCGGTTTTATTTTTTTTCATTTCTTGTTTGTTTTTAACTCTGCAGGTCACCAGCAGGAAATATCCAAAGCTGAAGGAGGTGGACGATGTTCTGGGAGGAGCTGCCGCCTGGGAAAACGTTGACTCGACTGCAGGTAACCTTCCTGAGACTCTTGCCACCTCTTCCTTGTTTGAGCATTTCATAGTTGAAGAGGCGTGTAACTGAAGGCCCAGGCTGAGCAGACATCGTACGTGATAGTAATACCGATAGGGGGCTTGAGCATTGGAAAGGTGCCATATAAACAAAATGTATTCTTATTATTACTGTAATCTATAAGGTCCTGGTGCTTCCTGTTTGTGAGTCATGGACGCTCTCCAGTGACCTGAGACGAAGACCAGACTCCTCCATGTGTGTCTCTTTGGAGAATCCTCGGGTCCCACTGGTGTGACTTTGTGTTGCTCAAGGAGTCCCGAATGAAGCACATGACCTGCGTTGTGAGGGAAGTCAGTTACGGCACTACGGCCACGTGTCGCGATTACCTGAGGGTCATTGCTGAGGACCTGAGCAACTGGACCAGGCCAATGTAACACCATGGTGGGGTCATGACATCACTTTAAAGGGGTGTGTGACACTCCTGATATCTGCAATAGGATGAAGGTCCAAGTCTTTAGAGTCCTGGTGCTCCCTGTTTGTGTGTCATGGATGCTCTCCAGTGACCTGAGATGAAGACTGGACTCCTTCATTCAGAGAATCCTCGGGTCCTACTGGTGTGACTTTGTGTTGCTCAAGGAGTCCCAAATGAGGCACATGACCTGCATTATGAGCGAGCATCAGTTACGGCACTACGGCCATGTGGCACGATTACCTGAGGGTGATTCGGCTCACATGACCCTTATTGTTGGGGACCGAGTGACTGGACCAGGCCAAGGCCACCATTGTCATGAGGTTGCTGGAAAGGGGTGTGTGGTGCCCCTGATATCTCTGCCAAAGGATGAAGGTCCAAGTCTTTAGAGTCCTGGTGCTTCCTGTTTGTGAGTCATGGATGCTCTCCAGTGACCTGAGATGAAGACTGGACTCCTTCATTCAGAGAATCCTCGGGTCCTACTGGTGTGACTTTGTGTTGCTCATAGAGTCCCGAATGAGGCACATGACCTGCATTATGAGCGAGCGTCAGTTACGGCACTACGGCCATGTGGCACGATTACCTGAGGGTGATCCGGCTCCCAGGACCCTTATTGTTGGGGACCCGAGTGGCTGGGCCAGGCCAATGGGTCGCCCATGTAACACCTGGCTGCGGCAGATGGTGGGTCATTTCCGGAGGGTGAGATTGGACCGCATGTCTGCCTGGGGGGGGGTTGCCAACCGGGATCTCGAGTTGTTTCGATGTGTGGTGGGTGCGGCAACGTGCTGTGCCAGTGCAGGCTCCCCAACTTGACGTGACTTGAATATATTTCACGATACAATATGTCACCTGTGAAATACCAACAAATGAACCTAAGATGACTTATAAGATCAGGATGTATAACAGATATACAGTGACTGTAAGAGCCATTTTCCTAGTTCTATAAGATTCATTCACAGTTGAGAAGAATTTAAAAATATCAAAAACAAGAAATACTGGGATGAATAAAGAATGCACGTTGAAGATTCTGATGCCAAGTGGAAAACGGTCTTCTGGTCAGATGAGACCAAAATCGAACTATTTGGCCTCAATACCAGACGGTCCACCAATGCAGCTCACCATCCACAACACGCCATACCTACAGTAACGCATGGAGGGGGCAGCATCCTGTTGTGGGGGGCCTGGGGCTCTCATTAGGGTAGAAGGAAAAATGGATGGGGCCATCAAATACCATCAAATTCTGGAGGAAGACCTGCTACCCTCTGCCAGAAAGTTGAAGATGGGCCGCATGTTCACCTTTCAACACGACAAACGACCCGCAGCACACAGCAACATTGAGCACACAGTTGGCTGAAGGAGAAAAAACTGAATGTCCTGGTGTGGCCAGTCAGAGCTCAGACCGAAATCACACTGAACATCTGTGGAAAGATCTGAAGACAGCAGACCACCAACACTCACCATCCATTGTGAGTGAACTTGAACAGTTCTGTAAAGAAGAGTGGGGGGCAAATATTGAGTGGGCTCAATCAAGGTGTGCAAAGCTGATAGAGAAGAATCACCACAGGCTCAAGGGTGACATTAAAGCAAAGGGGGGGTCAACAAAATGACATTGACATCGGGGGGGGTGAGCCTTTATTAATCTCAGTAGGTCTTGTTTTAGATTTTTTATCATTCTTCTGAACTGTAGCTGTGACGTCTTTCACTTGGATGTTTTAGATTGCATTGAGTAAGTAAAGCTGGGAAGAAATATTAGTTTGTGTTTTCATTTAACGCTGTAAAGCAAAAAAAAATGGACTCTTTAAAAGGGGGGATTCTTTTCTATACCCACTGTACGTACAGTATACTGTGCAAACGTTTTAGGCAGCGGTGAAAAAATGCTGTAAACCAAGAATGCTCTCAATGTTAATCATTTATTTTCATCAATCAACAAAACGCGGTGAATGAACAAAAGAGAAATCAAAATCAAATCCATATTTGGTGTGACCGCCCGTTGCCTTCAGAACAGCATCAGTTCTTCTAGGTACACTCGCACACAGTTTTTGAAGGAACTCGGCTGGTCGGTTGTTCCAGACATCTTGGAGATCCTGTGTGGATGTTGGCTTCCTCACATCCTTCCGTCTCTTCATGTAATCCCAGACACACTCGATGGTGTTGAGATGAGGGCTCCGTGGGGGCCATACCATCGCTTCCAGGACTTCTCGTTCTTCTTTACGCTGAAGATAGTTCTTAATGACTTTGGCTGGATGTCCTGCTGCAGAATAAATTTGGGGCCAATCATACGCCTGCCTCCCTGATGGTATTGCATGATGGAGAAGTACCTGCCTGTCTTTCTCCGCATTGAGAACACCGTTAATCCTGACCATATCCCCAGCTCCATGTGCAGAAATGCAGCCCCAAACGTTCAAGGAACCTCCACCATGCTTCACTGTTGCCTGCAGACACTCATTACTGTACCGCTCTCCAGCCCTTCGACGAACAAACTGCCTTCTGCAACGGCCAAATATTTCAGATTTTGGCTCATCAGTCCAGAGCACCTGCTGCCATTTTTCTGCACCCCAGTTCCTATGTTTTCGTGCATACTTGAGTCGCGTTGCAGGTATGGCTTTTTGGCTGAAGCTCCTCCATGAAGACCACTTCTGGCCAGACTTCTCTGGACAGTAGGTGGGCGTACCAGGGTCCCACTGGTTTCTGCCAGTTCTGAGCTGATGGCACTGCTGGACATCGTCTGATTTCGAAGGGTAATGAGCTTGAGGTGTCTTTCATCTGCCGCACTACGATCCTCAACGTTGCCCATTTTCTTTGTGCTTCTTCAAAAGAGCTTGAGCACCACATCTTGAAACCCCGGTCTGCTTTGACATCTTTGTCTGGGAGAGACCTTGCTGACCTTGTGTCTTGTTGCTGTGCTCGATCTTGCCATGACATGAAGCAGCATTCTGTTCACACCTTCTGCACAGCACTGTATATAAAAATTTTTTAAATGAATTAATTATTACGATTAGGAGCAAAGTGTCAAGGATCACACGGATTCCGAAGTGCCTTCGTGTTTCTGTTCCACGCTGCCTGCCTACAACTGCTGACAGCAGAAACGTCTGTGTGGGGGGTCTCTTCGATGTTTGCTCCCCTCGCATTGTGAATCGTTTGTCATGATTTGTTTGAATCGCATCCTCTTCTGCAGACATTCCAGAAACGAAAGTAAAGGGCCTTCAGTTTCACCCTTGACGGCTGCAATGTCTCTGCACAACTTCCTAAACGGGCCGAGTACATTTGGCCCTCGTGCGTCCTTTTAGAATCGGCTGCAGGTTTTTCTTGGCACTTAAGTCAAAGGGTAATTCGATCTGTCAGCCTAATTACGCGCTTAAAGCACATGTAGAAAGAGGTCCACGAGAACGTCTTTAAGAATGAAACGTGTCCGCGATATCGTGCATTTGGTATTAATCCCCAAGGGGAAGGTCAGAGCGGAGGGTCAGCCATTGTACGGTGCCCACTGGAGTAATAATGTCCATGCTGAGGGCCTCACTCAAGAGCCCAACGGAGTCGTAGTGGGATTTAGTGGCTCAAAATGCTGTGCTTTACCCTTTTGAATAACATACAGCATCGGTTAACAATGCGTAACGTTTCCGTAGCCTATGCTGTACATTAATGTTGATGCCACTAACTTCACCTATGCTCTCACTTTTCTGCTTTTAGAAACGTGTCCTAAATGTGAACACGCCCGTGCCTACTTCATGCAGCTTCAGACAAGATCTGCAGATGAGCCCATGACCACCTTCTACAAGTGCTGCAATCCGCAGTGTGGCCATCGTTGGAGGGACTGAGGGGAAGGACTGCTGCCATCCTGCCAACCCAAAGATGTCCTCCGCCTGGAAGGTGTGTCACACGGACTTGACTGTCGGGAGCTCCAACTCGCGCTACTTGGCAGCCGGTGGGTGGTGGTGGTGGTGGTGGTGGGTGCTGGTTTACCATCTTCTTTAACTGGCTGAGATTCTTACTGAGGCTTCAAGCTCCACCCTGGTCTCAGCTTCAGAACGTCCCGGGACGTCTTATTGGAGACAAGCTGCCCGTTCGGACACACACTGACCTCGGATGGGCTTTAGTGAAACTGAGGCAGCAATTCATTCTTGTAAGCGTTTTGACTTTTTTTTTTTTTCTCTCTTATTTCTCTGTTATTTTCATACATCATAAAAATATTTATATGAGAATACAAATAAATTAGCAAACAACGACCTGTGATTTACAAGCTAAATTTATTTTCTACAACATTAATATTACGAAAGATCCACAATCTCAGCCGGTTTAAAATGTCCCTTTCGACAACACGCTCCGTTACTGATGCCGTACTGTGCAAAGGCCTTGTGGGTAAAAAAAAAAACGCTGTCAAAAATGAGCGCCACGAATAGTTTTTAGTAATCGATAAACGTCCAAGCGAGTGCAGCATGTGTGTGAGTAGCGTAGAGTGTCTAGAATGGCATCGGGCGAGAGAGCGAGGTAAATCTACACAGCAAAATGCGTTTATTTATTTATTTAGCAGTAACGGCGCACCACACGAATCCACCTGACTTGACCATTCCTAGTTTTCATCCTGTTTCTTTCTCTGTAGTTTACCGTTCGTTTGCTCAGAGGTTGATGCGTTTGAATCTTCCCGAGCAGCTCTTCTGTTCTCCACCCTAGCAGCCCGCTTCTTGTCTTCTCTTCTTTCATTGGCATCTCTCTTTGTTAAAACTGATTGTCAGCGTTTGTATTGCACTTACGTAGTACGTTTTCCTTAATTTTTCACTTAAGTTGGCACTTCAATCTGCCTCAAGAATGATTTGAGATATGAAGAGGTAGGGGAAGTGATGGCGAAGGTGGTAGGAATGAGAACCGCGCCCGTACACGTGCCCAGTGGCCTAGCGTAGTGGGGGTGGCAAAGAATTGCTGTATATTTTAGTCTTTTAAATTCAAATACCTAAATAAGGGGGTGGCGAAATTTTCCTCCGCCCCGGGCGGCTGACACCCACGCTACGCCACTGTATGCGCCGCATGGCCGCCTTGCTGCCCGCTGCCACTGAGAGCTGATTCTACAATAAAGTAATGAGGAATAACCCTTGGAGGTCAATCATCACCCTAGGGGAAGTGACGGCGACAGTGAGAACAGCTTTGGCTTCGCTGTGTTGTGAATTGCCTGAAACATCCATTAAATTCCGATGACACCTTACCGCAAGAGCTCTGAAAAGGGTGTTTAATGATTAAATCCATCAAGCCCGGGATGTGCCCATTCCAGCAAGCATCGGGCACGAGGCAGGAATAATCCCTGAATGGGGCATCGGGTCATCGCAAAGGTGAATACAAGCACTCACACACACACTGGAGTCATTTTAGTGTCACCAAATCTGCATATCTTTGGATGGAAACTGGAGCCCACTGTGGAAACCCAGCAGGAAAAAAAAAAGTGAACTCATACCAGCGACGTGACTCCCTGCGAGACAGCAGCGCCACCGTGTCACCCCCATGTGTGAAATTATTAACAGTATCCATCCATCCATCATCCAACCCGCTATATCCTAACTACAGGGTCACGGGGGGTCTGCTGGAGCCAATCCCAGCCAACACAGGGCGCAAGGCAGGAACAAATCCCCAGGCAGGGTGCCAGCCCACCACAGGACTCGCCAATGCACCTCACCTGCATGTCTTTGGACTGTGGGAGGAAACCGGGGAGAACATGCAAACACCACGCGAACTCGGGTCTCCTTACTGCGAGGCAGCAGCGCTACCACTGCGCCACCGTGCCGCTAATGAGAGGCCAAGTCTTGTTAATTAAAGCCGTTACTGAATATTACCAGTCGTCGCTGCTGTCATTCTGTTGATTTTCTGTTTTTTCTAAGACCACCGTCAAGATGTTTTGGTGACAGGCAGGAAACAAACCCTGGGCAGGGTGCCAGCCCGCCGCAGTTATTAACAGTATTCATTATTTAAATAAAGTTCACGACATACCTGTAAAATGTATTATAAATACTTTAATGCATTCCATCATGAAAGTGATATCATATATATATTTCCCCTTGGGATTAATAAAGTATCTATCTATTATATAGTGCCTTTCACATCAATCTATCTATCTAGTATAATTCCAAGGATTCTAAATGTGCAGAGAGCTGGAATATCATACATGTGTTCGGTGCTGCTGTCCGCTCAGGAGGAAGTCCCAGAAGCTCGTAGCGATTAACAACTGAGTCAGTTTTAAGATGACGTTTACGACGCTCTGCTTTAATGATAATGGGTCGGCCCTGGGCAGAGGAAGAATCGGTGGCTCCTTCGCCCGCCAATGTCAATATGGTATCTTATGCACAGTGGATGGCCACATCCGTTGCGGACACTGTCTAGCCACCTCGTGCTCATGACACAAGCATTTAACTTCTGTCGAAATTTGCCGCTGCGTTTTTAGCTGTGTCGTTATTTTCTCTTTCTGTTTTATATTCAATATATATTGGCATGGTGGGCCCTGTACAAGTGCACGTGCCTAAGGCCGCCCCTGATGATAAAGTAAACTACGAGGTTTAAGTGGACATTTCGAGATTAAAGCAGAAATTTCCACTTTAATCACAAAACAGACCTTTTCACCGTGTCCTTCATTTTGTTTCTGTGGCTCAAATACAGACAGCGCTGTACATTCTGTTGGTGTTGTGAAGTAGCAAAAAAAAAGACGGCACAGAAGATAGCATGTGAGACTTTTAAAATGAATCGTGTCATTACAATCCGGAATATGCGACGCTTGATTATAAAAGCAGCACGAACGTATTTGTATGTCGGCATTTTGCTTCACCACATCGAGCCGTTCAAACATCGAAGCGCGCACATCGATCTGCAAAGCGGCTTTCTGTCACGTGTAGCTAGTAAACAGAGACTCTGACGTCACATTCCGACTTTTATCACACTGCCACTCCCCGACTTTTTGCTGGTACTGCAACTCGCGCACGCATTGCGTTAATTTCTGAGGACGTCCTGAGCGTGAAGTATAAACAAGTCCTTATACGCGATGTGGCAGATCCCAGCCGAGACACCCGGAAGGTGGAAGGACCGGGTAAGGCAACGGTTCCCAAACTCTGGTACGCAGAGCCCTTTCAGGTGGTACGCATCACGGTCCCTGAAATTTGATTCATCTGTGCAAAACCCTTTATGACAAGCCTGTTGCGAGCAAAAACCAATGAAACTGTTTAAATACAATAATACGTGGACTCCCAAATTTAGTGTGGTGTGAAATTTCGTCATCTGAATAAATAAAACCTATTATTCGAATCAGTATTTAGTTCATTTAACACTACCATAATTCCGTTTCGGGTGGCGCAGTGTATAGCGCTGCTGCATCCCAGTTAGGAGATCCGGGTTCGCTTGCCGGGTCCTCCCTGCGTGGAGTTTGCATGTTCTCCCCTTGTGTGCGTCGGTTTCCTCCCACAGTCCAAAGACATGCAAGTTAGGTGGATTGGCGATTCTAAATTGGCCCTAATGTGTGCCGTTTGTGTGGTTGGCACCCTGCCCAGGATTGGTTCCTGCCTTGTGCCCTGTGTTGGCTGGGATTGGCTCCAGCAGACCCCCGTGCCCCAGTGTTCGGTTGGAAAATGGAAGGATAATTCCGTTTCCCGGAAGTCTACTTCTTCACTGTTTGCGTTTTTGGTCACTAGATGAGAGCACAACGCCGACGCTATTTAGTCTTCGGTAAGTCTGCCTCACAGAAACCGCTCGCACCGTAGTCACTATATAGATCTAAGCACAAAGCCGATACCATTTCGTCACATACAGGCCGAAGTTTCGGGGCGGAATTGATCAATTTATGTACATGCACATTAATTTTATGCAGAATTTCTTCCAATTCTTTAACTTCTATTCAGATTTCGGGGCGGTTTAGACCCGAACCAATCCTTACAGCTCTCCCTCCCTTTCAACAAAGTGCGGCTGGTATGCAACGCAACTCACTTACCCTCAGGTGGTACTTGACGTCCAAACGTTTGGGAGCCCCTGGGGTAAGGGACAATACCTCGCCCCAGGACAACGAGAGGGCAGCCGTCTTGGTCTGCATCGAGGCCACGGAATTGGAGCTTAGAAGCTCAACCCTGTTATGGGCCTGTGGCCGCCACCAGGGGGCGCCCGGATGATCACAGAGCCTTGGATTGCAGCAGTTTCACCACACCAGGAAGTGCTGGCAGAAGATCATCGCGGGACACATCCGGGGCATTATAAAAGGGGCTGCCTCACTCTATTAGGGGAGTCGGGTAGTGATGGGAAGTTCGGATCATTTTACTGACTCGGACCTTTGAGTCTCGTTCAGCAAAATGAACGAATCATTTTTCGAGTCATTTCGTTCAATTCTCTTTCCCGCTCAGACTGAGTTGGTTAAGCTTATGGGGCTGTCACGTGATGAACGAACGACTCGAAAAACCCGAAGACTCGAAACACGGTGAATCAATTCCAATACAGAAACTATAGGAAGATGCGCAAATGCGCATGCGGGACTGAACGAATCACTTCCACGAGACGACTCGTTCTTCCCGAGTCACATTAAAGATTCGAATCGTTCAAGAACGAGCCATCACTAAGAGTCGGGGAGGCATAAGAATTAAGAAAAGGGGAAGAAAGAAGGGACTGTGAGCTCAGTATAGCTGATTTGGTGCATTGTGTGGTACTGTAAAGCCATAAAGAATATTAAACGTGTGTGTTTTTGGACTTCTGTGGTCTGTCTGTCTGTGTTAAAGGGCTGAACCGCCACTGCGAGCATGCACAGTAAACTGAGTTTGACTTTTTGAATTGAATTACTGAAATAAATGTAACTTTTCGATGATATTCTACTTTATTGAGTTGCACCTGAACAAGAAAGCCCGATTCTGCTGCCTGTCCCGAGACTCCCGAGTGCCCGCGCCAGCCTGCTTCAACACAACACAAAGTGGCCGACTGAGTAGAATTGCATTTAAGGGACTCGAGTTCAGAGGAAAAAAAGATTCTCTGGTCTCAGGGGACACACAAATGGAGCGGTCTGATGAAGAGCGGGCACCGGTCATCGCTTTCCCCAGTACTGAAGCAGGGTGGCGGTGGTGGCATCATGCTATGGGGACAGGCAGACTGGTCAGAACTGAGGGAAGGAGGATCACAACCAAAAACAAAGAGCGAGAGAGAGAGAGGACTTCGAAGAAAACCTGCTTCAGAGTGCAGACCACCTCGGACTCGGGCGACTGTTCAATGACAAGGCCGGAGTGGCCTGAGGACGAGTCTCTCGAGTGTCCCAGACCTGAAGATCGATGGCACTTCCCATCCAATCAAATGGAGTTTGAGAGGAGCCCGCCGAAGTCTTTGTGAATCTTTCGCACTTCCTTTTTCGCAGGTCTGTTCGCTTTCCTCTTTTTCATTTAGGGCATGAAGGGGGATACCCGTTGGAAGAAAGCAGGCACTTGTATTGTTAAAAGAATATTTTTTTTTATTATTATATGCAATAGTTAGTGGTCCAACTGTAGTTTACCTAGCAACACTAAGACATACAGTTACACGAAGGGCCAGAACTGCGATTTTAACAAGTCATTTCTGTCTCGGTGTCCCTCGCAAGCCACTGAACTTTGCATACTGGCAGCTGAGAACTCCTAGGAAATGGAAGCGAGACCCCCTGACCCACCATGAGCCCCCCCCTCCCACTCCCCGACCTAAGGGTGTCCCACCCCACTTCCCACCGGGTTCTCAAGCCATGCTGCTGCGGCCCTCACATTCACATACGACTAGCACTTCATACAGAATATCTGAGCACAGCAAACGCTAACAATTTCCATGCAAGCTGTAAAATAATTTCTATTTCCAAAGGAAGGGAAAAAAAAAATCCCACTAAACCCCCGTGACGGACGGAAGGGCCAGCAAACGCATCTCAGATGCTCGTGGCTCAAAGTGCAGGAGAAAGTAAGTAGTTAGAAAAGTTACCAGAAAACCCCGGTCGTGCAACATAAACGGACATCTGCAAACGACACAGGTGACATTCCAAGTCTTTTGGCCCTCGGGGGTCTTCGGGGCGGCTTGCATAAATAATCGTGACCTACCAGCCCGATGGCGGAAACGGTTACTTGTACTGGGAGGAGAGCTCAGAATGGACAGGGTGGCAGGTTGGACTGGGGGTCCTGTCGGAGGAGGACGTCCGTCTAGAGCAGGGGTGGGCAATGTTGGTCCTGGAGGGCTGCAGGTTTTCATTCCAACCCAATTGCTTCATTAGAAACCAATCCTTGCCGATCTCAGACCTTATCTAATTTTATGGCTTGTTGCCCTGCAATGTAAGGTTCTTCTATCGGAGGATATCCTACAAATGATTTGAAGCCTAAAAAAGATCATTTTCAGTCTGTCACATTTTCTGTTGTTTTATTAAATCAAACGGTGCCTGATGAACACACGGAGGTGTAAATGGAGAACTGCTGGCGGCTTTGTCATTTACATCTTATTGTTAATAAGGAGCCATTAAAGCAGGGAATGCAGCTGTTTACGATTGAAATAAGAAAATCGAGGGTGGGGAACCTTAACAAGCGAGACCACTAAAACGAAGCATCAGAATGTCACTTGAGTAATAATTGACTTCTCGTTAAGAAGCCACTGCGGCCCTGCAGGACTGACAATGCCCACCCATAGTGTAGACCAGGGGTGTCCAAGTCCAGTCCTGGTGGGCCGCAGTGGCTGCAGGTTTTCATTCTAACCCTTTTTTCCTAATCAGTGACCAGTTTTCACGACTAATTCACTCCTTTTCCCTTCATTTTAATAGTCAGGCCTCTGAATTGATTCGTTTCTTCATGAAATGGCAGCCAAACAGAAATGAAGACGTGAAACGAGCCAACTGCTAAACTGGGATTTCAAACTCCGGCCAATTTCACTCCCAACTCATCTCTTAATGAGAATCCCATCCATCCATCCCGCTATATCCTAACTACAGGGTCACGGGGGGTCTGCTGGAGCCAATCCCAGCCAATACAGGGTGCAAGGCAGAGTGCCAGCCCACCACAGGGCACACACACACACCAAGCACACACTAGGGACAATTTAGGATCACCAATGCACCTCACCTGCATGTCTTTGGACTGTGGGAGGAAACCGGGGAGAACATGCAAACACCACGCAGGGAGGACCCAGGAAGCGAACTCGGGTCTCCTTACTGCGAGGCAGCAGCGCTACCCACTGCGCCACCGTGCCGCTAATGAGAAACCACTTCTTGTTAATTAAGGCCGTTACTGAATATCACGACTCGTCGCTGCTCTCATTCTGTTGATTTTCTGTTTTTTCTAAGACCACCGTCAAGATGCTTTGGTGACCTGAGCAGACCAATATGACTGAGACCTTCACCTTTCTTTATTTTCAGGTGAGCTGGTCATGCGGCGGCTCGTTTTGTGTCTCCTTTGGCTGCTCATTAAAGAAAAAGAAACAACTAAGGGGGTCCGAGTCTCGTCAATTAAAACAAAGGCAAAACAAACTCATCAGCAGCAAAAATGGCTCACTAATTAAGAAGAGGGTTAGAATGAAAACCTGCAGCCAATGCGGCCCACCGGGGCTGGAGTTGGACACCTCGGGTCTTGACACTCTGGCGAGGTCGATCGACATCCATTTAACGAAGGAGGGGACCACAGGACACCTGATATGCCAAACATGAATGTAGGTGGTCCAGGAGAGGACGACTGCCACTCCCACACCCTGGGCAGCCCATTTGAGCTTCAAGTATCCACAACACCTGCATAGCCACAGAAGGGGGGGGATTTTAGGCCCCCCATCAAAATAATATTTAAAGACAGTGCCAACTAATTGATCACAGACCGAGCTGTGATTCCTGTGCTTTCTCGACTCCTTATAATGAATTCCTCGTTACGGCCCTGGACACAACACTGGAGTCCAGACAAAAATTTGGAAAGAGAATAAAAATGAGCGGACCCTCACTCACCCCAAAAGTCAAGAGATACAAAAGTGGGGAACGTGTACCCACTCGGTGCCTCACCCGCATTTTCCACGATTACGGTTATCTAAGACCTGTGGAACTGTTCTAAGGGGGGGAATAGCCCACCGCCTTTCATCCACACACCACATCCATGCCGTTTCTGTTCTTCCTGCAACGTCCTTTAGTGGTGGGTGGGCTGTCAGTTCCCCCCCCCCAGACAGTTAAACAGGATGATCCCCCTGGTGTATGCAACAGTGGCAACACAAAGATCTCTGAAGGCCAAGAAGATACAAGTTGTTGGGCACATTTCATGCCAACCTTACTTTAGGAAAAGACAAACAGGTCTTCCAGTGGCTCATCTTGCATCACACTACGTAAGACGTCAGAGGTGGGGCGTTCATAGGATCTGCGGGTATTTGGGGTCTTAATGACCCCCAACCCCTGGTGTGGCTGTTGTGCTGTCTTACATGCATGTAAAATTGAGGAGCTGGGGAGGGTTGGTTTTTTATGAAGAGTGAGGGGTGGTCCCCCTTGATGTTTTGTGAACGTTCACATAACGGTGTAACTCGGATCAGGGGCTTACCGTATATAATGATGGGGGGCTCAATGCTATTAACCAGGTATAGGATCAGAGCCGGTCAATCCACTCGGTGACACAAGCGGCCACCTTAAGGCATCAAGACCCGAGGGGTATCATTTACAAAAGTTGAGGGGCACATGCTCCAGACAGTTAGGGGGCGCCATTTATGTAAGTCGAGTAGCCCGAGTGCTCTACCTCTCCATTACATCCACACGATGGACACTGAGGGGCACCACTCCTGGTAATTCAAGGTGTGTACTTTATAGTCACGGTGGTGGGGGAAGGGGGGTTCTCTTCCCCAGTCCTCAAAGGGGGGTTCCCTTCCCCAGTCCTCCAAGTCTAATAATACCACCGCCCCAACGAGGATACACACCTTTCCATTACATCCATGCTAATGAAAATGAGGGGGCAACGGAGAACGACTCCCCCCCAAAATGCTACCCCAACCTCCCCGGACTTCAAAGTCTAATAATACTGAAAGTGCACTATGAACACAGAGGGGCTCGAGCAGCATGTGCTCCGGACCCTTCCGCCTCCCCCACCTTCGTCAATGCTATGGACATAGAGGGGTGCCATTTTGCTAACTCGGGGGTGAGTATACCTCCCTCCCTCCCTCCTCATCCTCCTCTGCCCCCAGGGTTCGACCAGTAGTGTATATGACTGAGAAGAAAAGATCAGGGGCTTAAGCCTCTGGAGCCCCCACTCCCGCCACCGCCGATCAGAGGTGCCATATTGCGAGTGGCCGGCGTCACCAGCCCATCCGCGTCGTTGGCGTGTCAATTTTTGAAAGGTGCTTTTGGATTTCTGGTTAGTTTTGTTGTCTTCATTTCGCACTTGAGGGTTTGTGTCTTGATTTGGTTTTGCCGTTTAGCGAATGGTCCCGTCTCGTACTTCGAGTGGGGGCTTTCAAGGCCGAGCATTCCGCTCCTGCCGTTATTTGCTTGAATCCCCTAATGGTTCACAAGGTGCCCTGTGTGTTTGTTTTACGTAACCTCCTGGACACCATTTTAGGTCCCTGTTCACCGCCATTTTGAGAACCCATCGCTAGGGCAGCATTCCCCCCCCCCACACATTTCTAGGGGCGTGGCCTTTGAGTTCGTGACCTGTTTGTAATCAGCACGACAGGATAAAAGGTCAGGTTTGTTGTTGTTCTCTCTCCCTTATCCGATCTGCGGATACCAAAACACTTTCAAAAACCTTTTACCTTCTCGCGAGTTTCGTTCGTTCTCGTATTTTTTTGACCAGAAATTTTGTCTCCTGCTTTGGCTTTGGGTTTCTATTTCAGATTTTACGTCTAATAACCTCTTACGGTTCTACTCCAACATTTGCCTGTCAGGACAGTTTCACGTTAATTCGGAATTCTTCCACAAGTTCCATATCAGACCAGTGACACCAACTGGTCGGCTCTTCTCTGGTCAAGCTGCTAAGGGACCGAAAAGGATGACTGTGACTCCCAGATGACCATCTGTCAGTAGGACAGCAAAGGTGAAAGGACTCGGCTCAGCACCGACATTAAACCCACCCGATGTACTCGTCAGATCTGAGGTGCCAACCACAGGTGACGTCAGACGTTTCCATCCCCGTTCTTTCAAACTCCCTTTCTAGGCCCTCCGCAGATTTGATCCTAACAAACTATCAATTTGGCAGATCGGTTAAGACATCAGTTAAGGTTTGTGCAGGACACAAGTCATTTTTTTCCACTGATTGTCTTCAAAAGGTAGGAATGTGAACACGTAGAGACACCACAGAAGCTCTCATTTCACTTGTCTACCATTGTTTCGGAGAACGAGAAGAGAGGTTACAAGCTCACCACACTTTCTGAACAGAAAGCAAATAGGAAAGTGTGGAAAAGGGCCCTGAACGGGAGGGTGCCCCTTATTGGTAGCGGACTCATTCCTATCCCTTCCATTGTACATGTGAAATTAGGAGACAAAAGGACACTAGTTCTGGACAATTTGAATAATCTCTGGACACTGGATTTCCTCTTGTTATACGGCCTGTCATGTGTGATTGGTTTTGTACCCGGTGCCCCGTTGGTGAGAATGAGCAAATCCCAAACCGGTGAGCAAACCGGTATCCTCCTGCGATCTATGAATGAAAGTGGCTGGAGAAAAAGGATGAGTGAACCAATTTGGATGATCTGTACCTCTAAGAAAATCCCAAACCGGTGAGCAAACCGGTATCCTCCTGCGATCTATGAACGAAAGTGGCTGCAGAAGGATGGCAACTGAACCAATTTGGATGATCTGTACCTCTAAGAAAATCCCAAACCGGTGAGCAAACCGGTATCCTCCTGCGATGTATGAACAAAAGTGCCCGGAGAAAAAGGACGAGTGAACCAATTTGGATGATCTGTACCTCTAAGAAAATCCCAAACCGGTATTCTCCTGTGATGTATGAACAAAAGTGCCCAGAGAAAAAGGACGAGTGAACCTATTTGGGCTATCTGTATCTCTAATAAAATCCCAAACTGGTATCCTCCTGCGATCTATGAATGAAGATATCTGGAGAAGGACACGTGAACCTATTTGGTTGATCTGTATCTCTAATAAAATCTCAGGAATTCACCTTAAACATAAACTGGCATGAACGAATTAGAAAGGGGGTACTACATTCAAGATGAACCCCATCATGCCTGAAGGGTACTCAGAAGAATTTTCGATTTACTGCAGATGAAGTCTATATGGGGATCTGTAGAATCAAACTGAATTTTGTTGGCCAAGGTTGTGGTAGAGGGTACCTTTCATATGACAAGAGGGGTAAGAAACGTAAGGTAAGCTATGCACACCCCATTTTTTTTTTTTTTTTAAATCAATTCTGTCCCAGGTTATCCCGCATAAAGAAAAGCAGATCCCAGAATGCCTCTCTCATTCCACTTAGAGACGCCAATGTGAAAATCATGACTGGGAAAACAAGAGCCGTCTGCTACAAAGAGACTGTGACACACACGCTTGGAGGGGTTTAAAGAAAATGACCAAAACAGAGAGAGAGAGAGAGAGACTTGCCCGCTAGTAAAACGTCCCGGTAAAACTCTGTCCAAACACCTGAAGCCCTTTTTGTCATTCCTCTTCACTTCACCACCAGCTGAGTTCCCAGGGAGACGTTCACAGCGACTTGACGTGACTAGTACAGGACAGCTAGAGAAAAGCGCAACTATTGTCAGAGAGGTGCTACAATTAAACACGGAGAGAGACAACCGGAGGTCGCGACTACCCCGGGGGCTACTCGGACAAGACATTCCACTAGAGGGCGCCACTGTTAGCACATGCGCTTGTACGTGTAGATGTAGCCTTTGCAGTTGGGGCAGGTGTGCGTCACATCTTTGAGGTCGTCCATCATGAAGGGGATGAGGCAGCAGCCCAGGTCACACCTGAAAAGAGAAGAGAGAGACACACAGGAGTCCAGCGAGGTGGAGGGGCTACACGTCAGTAAGGGGAGCAAATTAACGATGCACACAGACTGCAACGTAAAATGTCATGCAATGTTATTGTCCCCATTTGTATGAACAGGCTACAGTTGTGGCCCAGAGTTTTGACAATGACACATATAAGAATTTTCACAAAGTTTGCTGCCCTGGTTTTTATGACGGCAATTTGCATCGACTCCAGAATGTTCTGACGAGTGACCAGATGAACTGCAATTCATTACAAAGCCCCTCTTTGCCATGAAAATGAACTTCATCCCCAACAAACCACTGCATGCCAGCCCTGCCACCAAAGGACCTGCTGACGTCACTTCAGTGGTCCTCTCGTTAACTCGGTGAGACGAGGACAAGGCTGGAGGTCACTCTTGTCACGCTGATTGAGGGCGCCCAAGAAGGTCCAACAAGCGCCAGGACCGTCTCCTAAAGCTGATTCAGCTGTGGGCACCGCCAGGGCAGAGCTTGCTCAGGAATGGCAGCAGGCAGGTGTGAGGGAGGAGATGACTTTTAGAGGGGGGCATGGTGGGTTTCAAGAAGGGCAGCAAGGAAAAACCATCAGGGACAGACTGATATTCTGGAATTGGACTGCTGGGCTCAAGTCATTATCTCTGATGAATCCCCTTTCTGATTGTCCAGAGAAGAAAAGCTAAGCGGCGCTACCATCTGTCCTGTGTCACGCCAACAGTAAAGCATCCTGAGCCCACTCATGTCAGCCAAGGCAGTGGGCTCACTCACAATTTGGCCTAAGAATAGAGCCAGGAACTAAGAATGAGACCAAAACATCCAGAGAGAGCAACTTCTGCCAACCATCCAAGAACAGTTTGGTGACCAACATGATGGAGCACCAGGCCATGAGGCCAACGTGACAACTAAGTGGCTCGGGGAACCAAACATCGAAATGTGGGGTCCTTGGCCAGGAAACTCCCCATTGAGAACTTGTGGTCAATCCTCAAGAGGCAGGTGGACAAACAAAAACCCACCAATTCTGATTAAATGAGAATGGGCTGCTGCCATCAGTCAGGGTTTGGCCCAGAAGTTGATTGCCAATCTGCCAGGGTGAATGGCAGAGGTCTTGAAAAAGAAAGAAGGGCCAACACAGCAAATATGGACTCTTTGCGTAAACGTCATGTCATTGTCAATAAAAGCCTTTGAAACTTCTGAACTGTTTGTAATTCTACTTCAGTCTACCAGAGAAACATCTGACACAAAGATCTAAAAACACGGAAGCAGCAGACTTTGTGAAAACCAACACTGGGGTCCTTCTCAGAACTTTTGGCCACGACTGTACAGCGGCTCCGCTTTGATCGTGATAAAAAACACGACTTGGCGCTAGAATACTGTGAGGCACTCCTTACAAGACCACCTAAGACAGACGTCAGTTAGTGCAGAGCGCAGCCTCCAGAATCTTAACTAGAAAAAGAAAATCTGAGCACATCACCCCAGTCTTGGCGTCGTTACACTGGTTACCGGTGTCATTCAGAATTGACTGTAAAACACGACTAATGGTGTATAAAGCCTTAAATAATCTCGTCCCGTCCTGTGGTTTGGCCTGTCTGCAAACACTCCAAGTCCTAACCTCAGATCTTCAAATGGTGGTCGATCTAAAATTCTAAGAGCCAAGATTAAAAGAAGTGGTGAGGTGGCATTTTTGCTCTTATGCCCCTAAAATCTGCAAAACTTTACCGACAGATATTTGCCAGGCTAACACTGTGGAAAATAAAAAACAAAACTGCTAAAAACCGACAATTTTAATTTGGCTTTATCAAAGCTACATTTCAGTTGTATTTCCTGATAGACTACATGGGCATAGAATGATCATATTCTTCAGCGATCCGCAATCTAAACTAATCTCCGCTATTCATCCGCTGCCTTTTCTGGTTCTTCTGTGGTGGCGATCTGCACCAGCACCACCTGACCGAGTCACCATGCAGCTCCCTGAGATGATGGAATGAAGGTGGGGGTCTCAGCTGTCCACGAGACCAACTTCATCAAATCCTATCATGTGAAGCCTGAAGCCTCAACATCTGTAGCAATAAAATGCATTACTACAATTCTTTGTGATGTGCCATCTGTTGGAACGGAAAATGCAAATCGTAGGTCTCTGTTATATGCCACTTGATAGGGGATTTATAAAAGCAGGTTTGTGATGTGATCTGCAGGAATGACAAATGCAGTGCATTTTATTACTACAAATGTTTGTGATGCGTCATCTGTTGGAATGACAAATACATTTTATTACTACAAATGTTTGTGATGCGTCATCTGTTGGAATGACAAATACATTTTATTACTACAAATGTTTGTGATGCGTCATCTGTTGGAATGTCACGTGCAATGCATTTTATTACTACAAATGTTTTAATGTGCCATATGTTGAAATGACAGAGAAATAACAACCAGATGGACACACAGACACTTTTTTTCTGAATTACAGTATAGTGTAGTGTAGTGTAGTGTAGTGTAGTTCTCGACTTGTCTTGTGTTTGGTGCACTGTGGTCCTGAGAAACATGATTTTGTTCCACTGTATGCTGCAATACGGTGTATGGATGATATGGCAGGAAAGCCACTGACTTGACTTGACAGTTCTCTCTTTTGGGTATTTAGTGTGGTTTACGATTAACAAACTTGTCTTCATTTTTCAAAGTTTTTGCCTCACAAAGGACAATTTGAGAAGAAGCTTTTAAAGAAAAACTTTGATCAGGATGTTCAGACAATCTCAGGTGTCAGGAGGAGACGCACAACAGCAACCACTTGTGAATCCCCAAGTGACCCCCCTCAGAAGGCAGTGCCCACTGGTTTGCTTCTCTTAAAGACAACTAGAGGACAGAAGCAGGACTACAGGCTCAGACAGGCAGGATGGAATTCACGTCTGGTCTCCGTAAATCACAGAAGTTTAAGAGGGGGGCTTCAATATGAACAACCAGAGAACATAAAGAAGTAGACTTTCTAGTGGACCACCGAAAGAGCAGACGGGCAACCACATTAAACACGGAGCTGCAATTAAGAGGAGAATTAAGACAAAGCACAGGGGCCGAGCTCAGATGTGCCCACTGCATTGGCTGTGAACAGGACTGGCATTCCGCCAATGACATTTCACGACCCACGGCGCTCATCTGACACCTGCAGTTCCTGCACTTTCTCTTTATTGACCGATGGCTCCATTTCTGCTTCTGCAGCAGGAGCTGCCAAGCATATCCCCAGGCTGGATGACCCCCGATTTAAAAACCTGACTGTGCTTTACTTTCCGTAGCCCCCACCCTGACCCCCCATGGGACATCAATGAAGGACACCTACCCGACAAAGCAGCAGAAGAGACAGAAGAGTGTGTTCATGAGGCCTAAGTCATAGGTGATCTTGGTGGTGATGGCCTGCTGGCAGTGGGGGCACACCGTCTGGACTGGCGACGCCTGGAACATCTCCCCCTGTAGGACTGTAACTGTGGTGGCAGCCCCATGGGGCACAAACACTGTGGTGGCATGGGCGCCAGGAGATGGGTAGGGGCCAGGGCCTGGAGGGTACTGGCCTGGAATAGGTTGTGGAAAATGACCTGGTGGAGCATAGTAACCCGCTATGGAGAAAAGAACGAGAAAAAGAAAATCACCTTGGGTCAGTGAACTGGAGTGGGCTACAACCCTCAGGGGGGCTCCTCAACAAGAACACACACACAATCACCCGGCGTCAGCAGATAATCACGGAGGGACAGCATGGACTTGTCACTCACTTTGGAAACGATGGCAATCACAGCGGCATTAGGCCGACCTCCTCGTACCCCGCACCAGCCTCCAGCTCCAGTGTGCCCAGGGTCTGCCCACTGAGCCACGCCTGGCACTTCACCAAATGAGCAGCCATCTGACCTGGCACTTCTAGTGTTGATAACATATATGCACACATTTCTAAATATACATGTTTAGAAAAATAATAAATAATAAAAATAATAATAATTTTATTTATTTAGTGCCTGCAGTATAATAATAATAATTTCATTTATATAGTGCTTGCAATTTAATAATAATAATGATAATAATAATAATTTCATGTATATAGTGCTTCCAATTTAATAATAATAATAATGATAATAATAATTTAATTTATATAGTGCTTGCAATTTAATGATAATAATAATAATTTCATGTATATAGTGCTTGCAATTTAATAATAATAATAATACATTTTATGTATACAGTGCCTGCAGAATAGTAATTTTTATTTATATAGTGCTTGCAGTATAGTAATAATAATAATTATTTTATGTATAAAGTGCCTCCATACTCACACAGTGTCCATATCTAAAAGTATTCTCCCCCCCGAGGATGTTTTCACTTTAACATTAAAGGGTCTTTACCTGCTGACCAGTTATCAAAAAAGGCCAAAATAAATCCCGCTTGATTCAATGTTGTATAAAAATAAATTCTAAAAACGTCCAAGAGGTGAGCACTTAGCAGGATTAGAGCAGGCGTCCCGGATGAGACGGTGAAGAAGCCGCTACTCGGACGGGAGGCCAGTATGACAACGCAGACTATACATAAATAACTCCTTAGAAGCCGAGAGTTGGTTCCATCCCCCAAACGCCAGGTGGGGGTGGTCCTCCTATGGGAACCCAGTCGGGACACCCGCAGAGGTGCTTGGGAGTCCTGAAGTGCAGCCCTGTTGGGGTCCCTGGGGGCCTGAGAGGAGGCACGGTCAGGGGAGAGCCTCCCTACTACTTTCCTAATACTGCACATAAAGACTCACTGATCCATTTCTCAGGACCACCTGCACACCTGCTTACCCGTGCAATCAGCCAATCACGTGACAGAGAGCAGGGCACCCCCTCCAGAATGACTCTCTGCCTGCTCGCTGGAAGTAAAAAGCTGCGAGCTCAACATTTGCACTTCCTACGTGTAAATCTTTACATTTACTGACATTCAGTTTCATCTGCCCAGGACTGTGTGCCATCCAAGACCCCTTTAAATGATTTGACGGATTCTGCCAGTCCACCCAGGTTGGAATCCTTTGCAAACTTAAGCAGCTCTTTACTTACATTAGTATTCAAATTACTTATGTATTAATTTAATATATTTTTATATTTAATTCATTTATTTATTGACAATAGCAGCGGCCCCAGCACTGACCCCTGCTGGACACCACTCTTGACGTCAGCCAGTTGTGATGAGTTCCTTGCACCGTCACCCTCTGCTGCCTGTGCCATGGAGATGCCCAGTAAGTCAATGGCTTCTGCTTGGCCACCACCCACCATCCTGCACAAGCCACCTGTGACATGTTCAATTATCCATCATCAAACCTGCTTAATCCAGTTCAGGGCCGCAGGGCCAGGGCCTACCCCAGCAGCATCAGACACAAGGCAGGAAGCAACCCTGGAGAGGGCAGGGCGCCACTTCAGTCAAAATGTCCTTGCTGCAGACTGGCACCATTTGCAGGTGTCGTTCCTGCTCTGCGATGGGCTTCAGCTTCCCCTGCTCAGGATTAAGCGGGTTTGGATGGATGGATGGATGGATGGATATTTTGACAGGTGCCATTTGTAAAACCACACCACCGACTCGCGGGTACTTTCCACATCTGACGATGATTGCCATTTTGTGGTCACCTTAACGTGGGTGAGTCAGATGGGACTTACTGTTTGGCGGGTACACCATTCCTCCTTCTCCTGGGACGTGTGGCGGTATGAATCCCGGCTGCATGGGCGGCTCATAGGGTGGAGGGCCGTACTCTGGCGGGATGGGGTGCCCATGTGGCTGGGTGACCATTGGTGGTGCAGAGCCTGGAAACAGAAGGGAGAAATCAAACACCGGTAAAGTCTTGAGGGGAGGCTGAGGTGGCATTGGAAGCAGCAGGCAGGGGAAGACATGAAGACCACCGAACTCAATGAGATATCAATAGAGGGTGTCAAAAGGAAGAAAAGCCACCCAATCCCCCCATCCAAAAAAGTCACGTGAAACGAGAAGCACCACCGGCCCCGAAGAGTCTCATCTCACCTAAATTGGGAGGCTGGCCATTCTTCTCTTCGATCAAAGGAGCGCTGGGACCACCAGGATATGGAGGAGGTGGGTCGCTCGACATCCTCAAACAGCGCGTTCAGCTACAAAGACAACACAATTTGAGTTACGCGCCTCCGACCCGCTCGAACGCTTTGTGCACAGTTGGCATCAGGTGGGTAGAATGGTGATTGGTGGTCCGAGTTGGCTGCCACTCACGTGTACTCCCTTGAATCGGGAAGCACAGACCCAGGAAGAGCCAATGAGGACTCAAACAAGCAACGGGGAGGGGCCAAAGTGAGGTGGTCTGTCGTGGCAAAGGACAGCATTTAGATAATTGCGACCCACGAAGTGCAGGCTCCCATCAGGGCACAGGGGTGCCAGGGGTATATAGGGGGGTGGGTCCAATGAGAGTGTCACTCAGGTGCCTCACTCTAAACCCGGAGGGAGTGGGATGTCACACCTGCACCCCCATTAGGTGACACAAGATAACGAGGAGCCTGTACGACAGACGGAAAGGAAGAAGGAAAGAAACAGGAAAGGATGGAGAATAAACGAGGTAGGATGTGGAAGAGAAGAGGTGGGCAGCTGGGAGGAGAGGGGAGTCTAAAGAGAGATGGAGTAGCTGGAATGAGCCAATTCAGAGGGGGTGGGGGGCAATAGGCTGAGGAGTGGCAGTGGGAGACCAAGGAGCAGAGGCTCAGCTCAGCTCAGCACAGCCCCCTGCTGGAAGCCTGAGGGACAGCAGCCTGGATTTTAAAGGTGGCTGTGCCAGTCAATTGGGGGTCTCCTCTGCTGCGATGGTTTTAGAAAGAGATACCCGGGTGTGGGCATTCTTTTGTTTTTAGTTCTTTAAACAACAGAATCCTGCTTGTGATTTGAGCCTCCGCCATCACTGGTTTTGATGGATTACGTATTTATTGGAAGAAAATCCTGATGCACTGCGCCTCTTTGACTGCTGCCTGATTCTTGATTACATCTCTCTATTATAAAAGAAAATCCTGGGATGAGACGAGATTTGTTGAAGAGATTTTTTTAAAGTCCTGCCCTCCTGTTAACGGCCCAGGCCTGCGGTCCTCTCACCTCTCCCCTCTCATTGGTGTGAATGCTTTGGTCATCACAGTTCCTGCACTCTCAGCGCTTCTACATTTTAACGTTTTCCTCTCTTTAAGTTCCCAATAAAAGAAGACGTATTATATCCAAATCTTACTGAAGAATTTCATCCTGAAGGGTTATCAACAGACGAAATGAGTACCACTAACGCAACATGAAGCATAATTTTCTTTTATTATTTTTTTTACTGTGGTTAATTACTCGCTATAATGTAAAATAGTTCTATTATCCATATGTAACAATTCTCATGAAAATAATCTGTTTAAATTGTACATCCGCTTCCCCAAACGCAAGAGGCAGATCTGCAAAGTGGCTAATAGCGGCCGCCCGGGGGTTGGCGAGCAAATCCCAATCAATCAATTATTCAAATAATAAAAACAACATGGAGTGGAGGTTAAAGGTCACCATAAATATGTTTTAAAATCCACAGAAGACCTCCTGACATGGCACTCTATCATAAACCTCCACTAAATCAGTGACCACCATATGCAAAACTAAATAGATAGATAGAAAGATAGACTGAAAGGCACTATATGATAGATAGACAAAGAGAGTGAAAGGTACTATATAACTGATAGACAGACAGACAGATAGATATGAAAGGCACTATATTACTGATAGATAGATAGATAGATAGATAGATAGATAGATAGACTGAAAGGCACTATATGATAGATAGATAGACAAAGAGAGTGAAAGGTGCTATATAACTGATAGACAGACAAACAGACAGATATGAAAGGCACTATATAATTGATAGAGTGAAAGTTGATATATAATAGATAGATAGATAGAAATGAAAGGCACAATATGATAGATATAGAGCACAGTAACTCTCTGCAGCTCCATGCTAATTCACATATTAACATATTCAAATTCAGAGCTTCATTTTAATTTACAGTAAACACTGCTTCCACCCTTAAATGGGCTGGCGCCCTGCCCAGGGTTTGTTTCCTGCCTTGCGCTCGGTGTTGGCTGGGATTGGCTCCAGCAGACCCCCGTGACCCTGTAGTTAGGATATAGCAGGTTGGATAATAGATGGATGGATAAACACTACTTCTGATATCTAGGTGCTCCGTTCTATTTCTATACTCCCATTAACTCGGATCTTCTGGAAAAATCCTGACGGAAATCTACAAGAATACGTGGCTATTAGACACGGTTGGGCATCTCATACTGGCACATGTGTGCTCCAGCTGCTCGTGACCTGCCGACATAACGAATGGTTATTAAGTATAATAATTCACTTTTTTTTGGTCCTATACAATTTCCTGCATGAGACTTGCGTCACTTGCGTCGTGATCGCACACCCCGACTGACCATTCGGAGACGGAGAGAAAAGCCTGAGCCCCGAGCGCAGGTTCAGCTCTTTATGAAGGTTAAAGGGGTCCAACAGTGTGCCATTCTTTCTGGCACTGCTGGGATTTTCAGCAGCAGCAGGACTTTGCAGGGACCCCAGAAAGGGGCTAACATGTCCACCTTTTCAAATTCCAGTTAAACACAAGCAGCGCTGCTCTGAATAAAGCAGTTAGAAGTCATCTCTAATAAATGTTCAAATTCTGTTTTGGACTTAAATTCATAACAAGCCTTTCCAGTCATCTTCTGCCTAATGTCTGTTTTCTTTGGTCCACTCCTAACCTTTCCTTTTTATTTGCCAGTTTGGGGTTTTTTTCTTTGAAACTCTTCCTCTGAGGCCAGCATCCCGGTGTCGTCATTAGGCGACACTGGCTTTTGGCGTGTATTTACGGAAGCTGCCAACTGAGGACCTGTATGTTTCCCACACTACACACTCTGATTGATGTCCTTCTCCTACTATGCAGTTGTCAATCTGAGCCTCCCCTTCTCCTTCTGTCCTGATCAGCTCTCTTCTCGTGACAGTAATTGACACCTTTCTGTCTAACAGTCGCCAATTAACATAACGCACACTCAAACAGATACCACGTTGCTCGAACCTTCCATCACACAGGCACAATGAACCACATTCCAGTGACTGTAAACATAAACATGGGCAAAGTACGCAGCAGCTCCTTGTGCCCAATCGAGCGACATGACCGACAGCAAACTGCTAGCACTCAGTCTCAGTCCTAACACCGTGTATTTTCGCATGCGCAGGACGGCGTGCAGTCATTTATGGGAAATGAAGTCCAGTCGACAGATTTGCGTTGAGCAGGAGATGACTCGGAACTCCAAAACAACTACAACCCCCAGCGAGCTAAGCGTCAAACAATAAACAGAGGTACCGTAATAATAAAGCTAGTCCTTTCTTTATTTATCTATTTCTCTCTCTATATATATATATATAAACATACAATTTCGTTTTTATTTGATCCCGTCGTTGTTTATCAGAAGAATTGCTATGCGTGCGAAACCCAACAACTCCAGATCCTCGGTTTGTCTTTCCACACCGGCGGCTCCAAAGGACGACGGCCCGTATGCGCCCGTGTTTATTTTCTTAGCAGGTTGACTCCTGCCCATCATCTGGAAATAAATATGACCGCCTATACTTACCCCTCAAATCCCATCCCCGTCACCTTCCCACTTCTTAATGGAACTTTTTGGTGTAAATATTCGTCTCTGCGTTTCTACAGCCAGTCAGTCCTCTCCTCTCCTCTGTCTCTATCACTATCGCCGCCGTGCAGTCACCCGTTTGTCCCCCCGGTGCAGTTCACCTGACAGTTCTGCTGACAAAGTCCGGTCCGATCGACTCCAATGCGCCTTCCTCCGCTCCGAGCTGAGACTCCCGTGTCCAGCTTTGCTGGTCCTCCGGTCTTCGACCCCCACACACTGCAACTGATCGCCAGTCTTTGACGCACCGCGTGAAACGGGATTTCTACACGTCACGCCCACCCCGCCACTACAGCTCACCCACGCAGGACAGGAAGGGGCTTCTGGCATCTGTCGCCGAGTCCGAGGTGATAGCGAAGAGGTGAGCAGAAAGGACTGCCACAGATACAAACAAAAAATCAAAAAATAAATACAATAAAATCGATCTGAGGGGGGCACGTCACCCCAAGGCGAGCTGGCGACTACGAGATACAAAAACCCCGGTCATCGGAAAGACAAGCGTATCGTATAGGCCTGGAGACTAAAACAGAAGAAAGCGGTGTCATGTCGCTATTTTGAGATGTGAACGTAAAAGCAAAGGACATGGCGACAATCTGAATTGGAACGCGACGCGCAAAATGCCGAAGACCACCAATCTGACAGGACTCGTCGGGAAAGAAGGGGTGCAAATTGTCATGACCGGACATGACTGGAACTACAGGGCTGAAAATGCCCGGCGGACAAGACCCCCCGGCGCAGGGGACCGTAACACGGGATTACGATCATAAGTGCGCCGCTGGTCGTTTATTTTTAAACACACTAATCTGGGATCCTAAAGTGGTTTGTCATGTAGTGGGTGCGACAAAGTGCTGTGTTAGCGCAAACTCCTGACCTCTTAGTCATATAGCGCCTGTCGCGGAGCGTGTTTTACAAAACACTAAATGAAGTAAAGGAGAAGATAACTGGTGACAGCATGCAGTGTAACATAAAATAACTAAGACTTGGGGGCGACGCCTTTATCTAAGGTGACTTACAACCTCCCAGACACAAGGGGGGGTGAGGAGGCATTGCTCAGGGTCACACAGAGGTGTCAGCCTCAGAGTTTAAAGTATATATATCATATATCTATCTACCTATTATATAGTGCCTTTCATATCTATCTATTATATAGTGCCTTTCATATCTCTATCTATCTATTATATAGTGCCGTTGATATCTCTCTATCTATCTGTTATATAGCACCTTTCATATTTCTATCTCTTATATAGTGCCTTTCATATCTCTCCATCTATCTACATACATACTCGTTGTGTTTCTATTACTTATTATGTTTTATGTTTTTCTTTTATATTATTAATTTTATTTGTTTTGTCATTTGTGTGGTGGGAACACCACAAGAAGTTCCAGGCAGACACGCGTCAGGAAGTAAAGTTCATCTTGAAGTCCAAGTGTGACGCAAATCTGTTATCATCTATTTGTGGTTATTTATGGAGCCTGTTATGGTTCTAAATAAACAAAGGATCTTAGTAATGTAAAATGATAAAAATGTGGCAACTTTTTTTGGATTTCTCTTTCTCAACTCCTTATTCCGTTGGCACAGATGTCAGCCCAAATACTCTTCTTCTTCTTTTTCTTTCGGCTGCTCCCGTTAGGGGTCGCCACAAAGGATCATCTTCTTCCATATCTTTCTGTCCTCGTCATCTTGCTCTGTCACACCCGTCACCTGCATGTCTTCTCTCACCACATCTATAAATCTTCTCTTAGGCCTTCCTCTTCTCCTCTTGTCTGGCAGCTCTATCCTTATCATCCTTCTCCCAGTATACCCAGCATCTCTCCTCTGCACACGTCCAGACCAACTCAATCTCGCCTCTCTGACTTTGTCTCCCAACCGTCCAACCTGAGCTGACCCTCTAATGTCCTCATTTCTAATCCTCGTCACTCCCAATGCCCTTCTTCACATCTTTAACTCTGCCACCTCCAGCTCTGTCTCCTGCCCATATAACACGGCTGGTCTTACTACCGTCCTGTAGACCTTCCCTGTCACTCTTGCCGATACCCGTCTGTCACAAATCACTCCTGACACTCTTCTCCACCCACTCCACCCTGCCTGCACTCTCTTCTTCACTTCTCTTCCACACTCCCCATTACTCTGTACTTTTGATCCCAAGTATTTAAACTCATCCACCTTCGCCAGCTCCATTCTCCTCATCCTCACCACCCCTCTGACCTCCCTCTCATTAACACACACATGTATTCTGTCTTGGTGGTCCTACTGACCTTCATTCCTCTCCTCTCATATCTCCACCTCTCCAGGGTCTCCTCAACCTGCTCCCTCCTCTCACTACAGATCACAAAGTCCTCAGCAAACATCACAGTCCACGGGGACTCCTGTCTAATCTCCTCTGTCAGCCTGTCCATCACCATTGCAAATAAGAAAGGGGCTCAGAGCCGACCCCTGATGTAATCCCACCTCTGTCACTACCGCAGACCCCCCCACTGCCACACTCCCCTCGTACATATCCTGTACTACTCTTACATACTTCTCTGTCACTCCCGACTTCCTCATACAATACCACAGCTCCTCTCCTCACCCTGTCATGTGCTTTCTTCAGGTCCACAAAGACGTAACGCAATCCTTCTGGCCTTCTCTCTAAACTTCTCCATCAACATCCTCAGAGCAAACATGGCATCTGTGATGCTCTTTGCTGGCATAAAACCATCCTGCTGCTCACTAATCATCACCTCCCTTCTTAACTGACCTTCCACTACTCTTTCCCATAACTTCATGCTGTGGCTCATTAGTTTTATCCCCCTGTAGTTCCTACAGTCCTGCACACCCCCCTTATTCTTAAATGTCGGCCCACCAGTACACTTCTTCTCCACCCCTCTCACTTTCCAAGATTCCATTAAACAATCTGGTTAAAAACTCCACTGCCGTCTCTCCTAAACACCTCCATGCTCCCACAGGTATGTCATCTGGACCAACGGCCTTTCCATTCTTCATCCTCTTCATCGCTGTCCTTACTTCCTCCTTGCTAATCCGTTGTACTTCCTGGTTTACGATCTCCACATCATCCAACCTCTTCTCTCTCTCGTTCTCTTCATTCTTCAAAGAGAAACCAGTTAAACAAATGAGATAAAAAATATTATACTTGGTCATTTATTTATTGAGGAAAATGATTGAATATTACATATTTGTGAGTGGCAAAAGTATGTGAACCTTTACTTTCAGTATCTGGTGTTTGACCCCAGTAACTTCTGATCATTCCTGCACACCGGCTTGGAGGAATTTTCGCCCATCCCTCCGTACAGAACAGCTTCAACTCTGGGATGTTGGTGGGTTTCCTCACATGAACTGCTCACTTCAGGTCCTTCCACAACATTTCGATTAGATTAAGGTCAGGACTTTGACTTGGCCATTCCAGAACATTATCTTTATTCTTCTTTAGCCATTCTTTGGTAGAACGACTTGTGTGCTTAGGGTCATTGTCTTGCTGCATGACCCACCTTCTCTTGAGATTCAGTTCATGGACAGATGTCCTGACATTTTCCTTTGCAATTCTCTGTTATAATTCAGAATTCATTGTTCCATCACTGAAGGCAAGCCGTCCTGGCCCAGATGCAGCACAACAGGCCCAAACCCTGATACTACCAGCACCATGTTTCACAGATGGGATGAGGTTCTTATGCTACAATGCAGTGTTTTCCTTTCTCCAAACATAACGCTTTTCATTTAAACCAAAAAGTTCTATTTTGGTCTCATCCGTCCACAAAACATTCTTCCGATAGCCTTCTGGTTTGTCCACGTGATCTTTAGCAAACTGCAGACGAGCAGCAATGTTTTTTTTGGAGAGCAGTGGCTTTCTCCTTGCAACCCTGCCATGCACACCATTGTTGTTGAGTGTTCTCCTGATGGTGGACTCATGAACATGAACATCAGCCAATGTGAGAGAGGCCTTCAGTTGGGGTCCTTTGTGACCTTGCCGACTATTACACGTGTGCCTTGCTCTTGGAGTGATCTTTGTTGGTCGCCCGCTCCTGGGGAGGGTCACAATGGTCTTGAATTTCCTCCATTTGTACACAATCTGTCTGATTGTGGATTGGTGAAGTCCAAACTCTTCAGAGATGGTTTGTAACCTTTTCCAGCCTGACGAGCATCAACAACTCTTTTTGTGAGGTCCTCAGAAATCTCCTTTGTTCGTGCCATGATACACTTCTACAGACGTGTGTTGTGAAGAGCAGACTTTGATAGATCCTGTTCTTTAAATAACACAGGGTGCCCACTCACACCTGACTGGCATCCCATTGATTGAAAACACGGACTCGAATTTCACCTTCAAACTAACTGATCATCCGTGAGGTTCACATACTTTTGCCACTCACAAATATGTAATATTCGATCATTTTCCTCAATAAATAAATGACCAAGTATAATATTTTTGTCTCATTTGTTTAACTGGTTTCTCTTTATCTACTTTTAGGACTTGAGTGAAAATCTGATGATGTTTTACCTCATATTTATGCAGAAATATAGAAAATTCTAAAGGGTTCACAAACTTTCAAGCACAACTCTACATTGAAGGAAAAGCTTCCAGCTGTTCCATGAGTGGCCACTAGAGGGAGGCCGAATTGTCTTCTTGGTTTGACCGTCACGGGCCCGCCGTGTGCAATGTCCCTAGTCACGTGGGCAGAGGGCGCGCCTGTAATCACACAGAGGACTTCCAGAGAGAAAACAGCAAACAGCCCCGGCAAAGCCGCATAGCTGGGGATTTTTAAAGGCCCTTTGACACCGATTTATTGTTTATTATTTAACTGACGCCTTCATCCACGGCGACTTACGACATCTGAAACACAGCTGGTTCCTTATCTTTTCAAGTGCAGTAGGCAGATGAAGTAAATGGCTCAGGGTCACACAGTGTCAGTAGCAGGATTTGAACTCACAATGTCAGCGTTTGAAGCCCACCGTCCAAAGCCTTAACTGCTACGCCACATTTTACGATCGCTCATTAATAGCACTTATTATGAAAGGCACTATATAATAGATAGATAGATAGATAGATAGATAGATAGATATGAAAGGCACTATATAATAGATATATAGACAGATAGATATGAAAGGCACTATATAATAGATAGATGTGAAGGGCGCAATATGATTAATAGATAGATAGATAGATAGATAGATAAATAGATATAGGGTGGTCCAGATCTAATTCTGCAATTTTCATTACACTATAACTTAAGTTTATTACACAGAGAATTCACAAAAATTTCTTTTTGTTGCTGATAGATGGCAGTACCTGCCCTGCATTCCAAAATGGCGGGGAAACGGTTGTCAGTCGAACAGCGGGTGCGATGTGTTCGCCTTTCCATAATTGTATAATTATATCTGGACCACCCTGTAGCTAGATATGAAAGGCGCGATATAATAGATAGATAGATAGATAGATATGAAAGGCGCTATATCACAGACAGCCAGAGCTGGTTTCTGGTTTCCCAGGAGTTCTTGTCACGTGTGAAACTCTTACTTGAATGTGTGTCCAACATGCCCACATCACCACTCTGTGGCACAGCAGACATCAGCATTTAAACTGGTAGCCTTCTGGTTTCAAACCAGTAACACAGACTAACTCTGCACGTCTAACTGGGTGGGGTAGCTGGGGCTGCACCAGGCTGCAGGCCCACCCATGAAGGGCACAGAGGCGATGATTACTTGAACTTGGGACTTTCCTTCCTTCCTTCCATCAGGGTCCATATGGCTCCAAAGTGAGTCTCACAGATGTTTCTAAAGGGCAGAGTGGAGATCACTGGTTAAACTGGGAGCCTTCTGTTTTTAAACCAGTAACATGGTGGATCATACAGTGCTCTGTGGACTCCAGTAGCATTTTAAAATGGGGTGCAGCTGGGCTTTAACTGGACTGTAAACCCTCCTGTCGAGGGGATGGTGGGTTTTCTTGGCTGAACTGGTGGGCTTCCAAAATTCCATCCCATCGGTAGGTCAGTGACTGGGCCAGCATTTGAACTGGGAATGCATCTGGATCTATACTAGGCTCAATGGTCTTGTCTAACAGAAGGTGTGAAGATCACTTGTTTAACTGGGAGCCTTCTGGTTGTAAACCAGTAAGACATTGGATCATAAAGCTGGCCAGAGACTATGTCACCATCTGAACTGGGAGGCGGCCTCGTTCTAAACTGGGCTCTGTGCCCTCTCATGAAGAGCTGAACTGGCAATCTGACTGGGTGCCTCCTGGATTCAAACCACAGCCACATACCCCCCATCAGGAGGCCATTGAGCGCTGATTGGTCTTAAACTGGGCCTCCTCTCAAGAACACTGCAGGGGTCCGTGGCTTCAGACCCCCCGAGGTGCGGTCGAGGTTTCTCCCTGTTCCACCCATCAAGCTCCACCGGGTCACGTTGTCTTTCCTTTGATTTCATTTCATAAAAGTTTCACTGCAACTTTTAAAGGAGTAGAAGCAAGCCCCCCGTGTGACCGCCGTGATGGACTCATCACCCCCATGACATGCTAATTCACAGGCTGCTTTCTAAAGCCCGGGGTCTTTTTTTCTCACGAGGGGGGGTGACGTAGTGAGAAAGAGCCGAGCTGCACACTCATCCCCATTCAAAGGCAGCCAAGCTAATTGGGGGCAGCGAGGACGGGGGTCCGCTGCGCGCGAATCAAACAAAACCTTGTTAGCGGCAGTGCTGATGTAATCTTCCTGTCTGATTGTCAGCTCGGCCAGGCGGTGGGAGACGACTTACTTTGACATTCATGGAGAAGGCCGGGGGGGGGGTAGTGGGGGCTGCCACGATCATCCCGATCATCCTGCCGGAGATCTATTTATACCGAGTGGAGGGGCGAGAATTAGGGAGAATCACTCAGAATGGCCAACAAGACAAGAAGCACACTGGGGCAAAGGAGACCCAAACACAGCAAGGCCATCGGTGAAGACCAAGAGTGAAACTGCAACGTTCAGCCTGAACAGCAGAGGGCGTGCAACCCACCTTAAGACTGAGAGCCTCCAAGAAGAGCGTCAGGCCAGCAGGTGGCAGCAGTGCAGTCTCACCAGAGCTCTTACAGACGGTCTTCCAATAAAGCCCCCCCATCTCGGGGTCCACATGTTTGCTTTGCAACTATTGACAAGGCAGAAATTTGAGGACGAACTGAATCGAAAGAGCAGGGGGCTGAAAGGAGAGAAACACTGGTGAACCCGGGTCCACTCTACAGGGACAGTGACCAGGCTTGGATTTGAACCCGAGTCCCGTCTACAGATACAGTCACCACCACAGAATTTAAACTCCGGTCCAATCTTCACAGACAGTGACCAGGCCCACCTTTGAACCCAGGATTTCAACATATTGATCTTGTCCATGCTTGGATTTGAACCCGGGTCCACTCTTCCAGACCGTGATCAGCTATGATGTGGACCCAGGTCCCCTCTTACTGTACACAAACAATCAGCAGGCCAGAATTTGAGCCCAGGTCCACTGTACACAATTGACCTTGACCGAGCCTGGATTTGAACCCGTGTTCGCTCTACACAGACAGTTACCACACCCACATTTGAACCCAGGCCCACTCAATGGCCATTGGCCAGACCAGGATTTCAACCAATGGTCCACTCTATATATTGATCTTGTCCATTCCTGGATTTGAACCCGAGTCCACTGTACACAATGACCTTCACTATGCTTGAACTTGAACCCAGGTCAACCCTAAGAAGGCAGTGTCCAGGCTTGGATTTGAACTCAGGTCCACTTCACATAGCCAGTGACCACAACAGAATTTCAACTCAGGTCCAGTCTTCACAGATAGTGACCAGGCTACACTCAATGGACAGTGGCCAGGCCAGGATTTTAACCATATATTGATCTTGTCCGTGCTTGGATTTGAACCTGGGTCCACTCTACAGAGGCAGTGGCCAAGCTTGATTTTGAACCCAGGTACGTGCTATATAGATGGTGAGCACACCCACCTTTGAACCCAGGCCCACTCAACGGACAGTGTCCAGGCCAGGATTTCAACTTTAGTCCACTCTACATCTTAACCAGGCTTGGACTTGAACCCAGCTTCTCTCTACAAATTCGGTGACCACACCCACATTTGAACCCAGGCCCACTCTATGGATAGTGCAGTATTTCAACCAATGGTCCACTCCATATGTTGATCTTATCTGTGCTTGAATTTGAACCCAGGTCCAATCTTCAACGACCAGAATTTGAACCCAGGTCCAGTCTACACAATGACCTTGACCAGGCTTGGATTTGAACCTGGGTCCACTCTACAGAGGCAGTGACCACACCCACATTTGAACCCAGGCCCACTCAATGGACAGGATTTCCACCAGATATATCTATCTTGTCCGTGCTTGGATTTGAACCCGGGTCCAGTCTACAGACACTACTAACAGTATGCAGGTGTGATTTTTGAACCCAAGTCCACTCTACACATACCAGTGACTGGGCCCAGATTTGAACCCAGGGCCAGTATTCACAGGCAGGGAGCAGGCCAGCATCTGAATCCAGGTCCACTCTACACATTTACATCATCCAAGCCTGGATTTGAACCCAAGTCCAAGGAGCCATGATACAGTAGTATCTTCTCATTTCCCTCAATGCGTTTTCTCTGCAGTGGGCCGCGGTGGTCCAAAGCTCAGCACAGCTCGGCGCTCTTCTGCAGGTTTATTTTTAGATGGGAAGAAAAGCGATTTGCATTTTGATAAAGCAGCCGTTAGGAGGAGTGAGAAGGTGGAGAGCACTCAGCAGACGAGAGCAGCCACTCGGTGTCCTCGCCTCGGGCGCCGCATCCCAGCGCTCCGGAACATTCTGTGCTGCGAGTGCCTTGCAGTAGGCGGGCGGGCCACCTTAACTCGGAGGACAAAGAAGTGACGGTCAGTATTTAGGAGATAGGGTGGCAATTTGTGTTTTATTTCTTGAGAGCTCCCTCTGGTTGGGGTGGTGGTGGTGGTCTCCCTGGAGTCCATCCTTTCTTCTCTGCACTGGACCATTGTATCCAACAATAGTTAAAAAAAAAATGTAAAATGGAGAATTTGTTTCCATCTTCCAAACCCGCTGGTCTAGAGCAGGGCAAGCTGAAGAGCGAATGAGGCAGGACTGGGCTGTAGGACCTCAAACCGAGACCCCTCACTGTCTGCACACTTCATTGTGCCATAGATTTCATCCTAAGTGGCCATTTTTGCTCATTACTGTACACTCGACAGCCCATAATGACAAAGTTTGCAGAAAGGTCTGGAAATTTCATTTGAAACTGAAAACTAAAATCTGTCATTCACACAAGCATTCAGACCCTTAATCCTGTGCTTGGCAGAAGACCCTTTGGAGACCTCCAGTCTTCTTGGTGAGTCTCTACAAGCTTTGCACCCCTGGATTTGGGCAGTTGATGCCATTCATCCTGGCAGATCCTCTCAATACTTCATTAGATTGGATGGGGAGACTCCTAGAAGTCTTTCATACATATCAATCCGTAATATACTCAGTCAATCATTTTCCAGCCCGCTATATCCTTACACAGGGATCTGCTGGAGCCAATCCCAGCCAGCATGGTGCGCAAGGCAGGAACAAATCCCAGGCAGGGCGCCAGCCCACTGCAGGGCACACACTAGGGACAATTTAGGATCGCCAATGCACCTAACCTACATGTCTTTGGATTGTGGGAGGAAACCCACGGAGACACGGGGAGATCATGCAAACTCCACGCTGGGAGGACCCGGAAAACGAACCCGGGTCTCCTTATTGTGAGGCAGCAGTGCTACCACTACGCCACCGTGCTGCCCCATAATATAGTACCTTTCATATATGTATCTATGTATAATATACTTCCTATTATAATTGTCCATGTCTATTATACAGTGCCTTTCACATCTATGTCTGCTTATCTATCCGTCATATAGTGCCTTTGATATCTGTCTCTAATACAGAATACTTCCTTTTACATTTATCTATATGATATAGTGCCTTTCATACATAGCTATCTGTCATATTGTGCTTTTGATATCCATCTATCTATAACACACAATATATTTCCTTTTACATTTATCTGTATATCTCTATTACAGGTGCCAGTCATAAGATGAGAATATCACGACAAAGTTGATTTATTTCAGTAATTCCATTCAGAAAGTGAAACTTGTATAATAGATTTACTTTAACATGGCCTTTTTATAACTTCACTTTAACATAATCCTGATACTCTGTATGTTCAATTCTTCATAATAACTATTCATGGTGGCTCTAAAATCCGTACTGACCCCTACTCTCTCTTCTGTTTCCTTTTCCGGTTTCTTTGTGGTGGCGGCCTGCGCCACCACCACCTACTCAAAGCATCATGATGCTCCAACAATGATGGACTGAAAGCCAGAAGTCTACGTGACCATCATCATCAGGTCCTTCCATGAAAATATGATGATTTATGTTAGGTAGAATGCCCAGAGGGGACTGGGCGGTCTCGTGGTCTGGAACCCCTACAGATTTTTTTTTTCTCCAGCTTTTGGAGTTTTTTGTTTTTCTGTCCACCCTGGCCATCGGACCTTACTCTTATTCTATGTTAATTAATGTTGGCTTATGTTTATCTTTTATTGTGTCTTCTATTACTCTATTCATTTTGTAAAGCACTTTGAGCTACATTTTTTTGTATGAATATGTGCTATATAAATAAATGTTGATTGATTGATTGATTGAGATTCATTCATTACACACAGACTGATGTATTTCAAATGTTTATTTCTTTTAATTTTGATGATTATAACTGACAACTAATGAAAGTCCCAAATTCAGTATCTCGGAAAATTAGAATATCAATTAAGACCAATGCAAAAAAAGGATTTTTAGAAATGTTGGCCAACTGAAAGGTATGAACATGAAAAGTATGAGCAGGTACAGCACTCAATATTTAGTTGGCCTGGATTACTGCAGCAATGCGGCGTGGCATGGAGTCGATCAGTCTGTGGCACTGCTCAGGTGTTATGAGAGCCCATGTTGCTCTGATAGTGGCCTTCAGCTCTTCTGAATTGTTGGGTCTGGTGTATCGCATCTTCCTCTTCACAATACCTCATAGATTTTTTTTGGGGTTAAGGTCAGGTGTGTTTGCCGGCCAATCAAGAACAGGGATACCATGGTCCTTAAACCAGGTACTGGTAGCTTTGGCACTTTGTGCAGGTGCCAGGTCCTGTTGGAAAATGAAATCTGCATCTCCATAAAGTTCATCAGCAGCAGGAAGCATGAAGTGCTCTAAAACTTCCTGGTAGACGGCTGCGTTGACCTTGGACCTCAGAAAACACAATGGACCAACACCAGCAGATGACATGGCACCCCAAACCATCACTGACTGTGGAAACTTTACACTGGACCTCAAGCAACGTGGATTCTGTGCCTCTCCTCTCTTCCTCCAGACCTTGATTTCCAAAGGAAATGCAAAATTGACTTTCATCAGAGAACATAACTTTGGACCACACAGCAGCAGTCCAGCCGAGACGCTTCTGACGCTGTCTCTTGTTCAAGAGTGGCTTGACACGAGGAATGTGACAGCTGAAGCCCATGTCTTGCATACGTCTGTGCGTGGAGGTTCTTGAAGCACTGACTCCAGCTGCAGTCCACTCTTTGTGAATCTCCACCACAGTTTTGTGTCACAATCCTCTCCAGGGTACCAGCGGTTATCTCTATTGCTTGTACACTTTGTTCTACCACATCTTGTCCTTCCCTTCGCCTCTCTCTCTATTAATGTGCTTTGACACAGAGCTCTGTGAACAGCCAGCCTCTTTAGCAATGACCTTTTGTGTCTTGCCCTCCTTGTGCCAGGTGTCAATGGTCGTCTTTTGGACAACTGTCAAGTCAGCAGTCTTCCTCATGATTGTGTAGCCTACAGAACTCGACTGAGAGACCATTTAAAGGCTTTTGAGTTAATTAGCTGATTAGAGTGCGGCACCAGGTGTCACAATATTCAAATTTTTCGAGATACTGAATTTGGGACTTTCATTAGTTGTCAGTTATAATCATCAAAATTAAAAAAAATAAACATTTAAAATACATCAGTCTGTGTGTAATGAATGAATCTAATATACATGTTTCACTTTTTGAATGGAATTACTGCATTAAATCAACTTTGTCACGATATTCTCATTTTATGACCGGCACCTGTATATAGTCCCTTTCGTATCTAGATATCTACAGTATCTACAAATAAAGGGATTGTGTTAAAAAAATGCTTTAGTTGCCTCACATTTTTATTTAATCTTTTTGTTCAACCCACTGAATTAAAGCTGAAAGTCTGCACTTCAACCGCATCTGAGTTTCACTGTGGTGATGTACAGAACCAAAATTAGAAAAACGTTGTCTCAGTCCAAATAATTATGGACCTAACTGTATATACAGTATCTGTTATATAGAGTGTTTCACATTTCTCGATCTGTCATATAGCGCCTTTCCTATTTATTAAATACTGCATTTTCTGCCAAATTAGAATATAGTGACTTTTTCTGTAGCTCTCTCTCTACTACTAATATTGGTCTTAACTGCTATTTAATGGACGGAGGTCCATTGAAACTTTTTCCCGTCATATGCCTCACCCTTCGACCCTTTTCCAAGTATGCCTGCCTCGCCAATTTGTTATTCGCCCATTAAAAACATTCATGGCGTAGCAGGTAACGCTTTGCTTTTTTTTTTTTTAATCCCAGCTCCTGTAAATAATTCCAGAAAGCCAGAGGGTGCGTCCTCACAGGGCGACGCCGAGAAGCACCCAGGAGAACAAAAGAGCAGAAGTGTGTTTACCGAGCAGAGCAGGGCCTGCGGCGGCACATCTCACGGGGATTACTTTACCTCAGGTGCCCTGGCGGGGCGGATCCCGGGTCTCAAGAGCAGAGACAGCGGCGTAAACAGAAAAGTGAAAGTGTTGGAGGTGTGCGCTGTTCACTTTGATAGCGAGCGCGAACGTGACCGTGTGCGCGTGCTCGTAACACAGTCGCGCACTGTAATGTACAGTAGTTTGAAATTCTCAGAGACTAGTAGCCGCTTTCATACTTGACGCACGGCAATAATGATGTCAGGAGGGGAGACACGACCCCTCCGATTCCTCTCTCCGAGACCACGAAAATGCTCAGATGAACACAAATTCGTGACATGAAATTGCCAATAGCACTGGACAAAACAAAGCGGTATGTAAGAAAACATTGCAAAATTAAAGGGCAAATTCGTCAGACTAAAATAAAATGAAGGTTTGAAGTGGAGCACCAGAGGAGGAGAATATCTCACCTATTCAAGGTGAGTTGGGCTCAGAAGTGGGGTCTTCTCGTACCGGCGAGTCAAGGAGTGGCGGAGGAAAACAAAGAAACTCCAATGATTTCCAAAGCAGTGAGAAACCATTCATAAAAAATCGTAACGCAAAGGAACAAAAAATAAATAAATAAATAAATAAATAACCACCCGGTTAGGACATAACATATTTATTTAGAAACACAAAAAAGATAAGTTAATTATTTATCAGGTAGTCCACAAATATTGTGGAAATGGCATGAATACAACCGTAGTGAAAGGAAAAAAAAAATAAACATACAAGAAAAATGGTGAGGAAGAAGAAAAAAAAGTTTTTTTTTTGTAAACAGTCTGAGAAGAAAATACAACAGATGCAATCAGAAGATTTAAAAAAAAAAGCAGAAAACACCCCACCATAGCATGGCATGAGACCTAACGGGCGTCAAGGTGGACCACGCTGAACAAAAACAGTAAGAAGAAAACCCGAGAGAGGACGCCTCTGAATTTGCATAATTTTGACTTTTTCATTGATATGTTCTCTTTACAATTTGCGCCCCACCCCTCCCCCCCAACTTACAAAAATGATGACGTGGGGCGTTTCGATAAAAAGTTTTTTTTGCTTTTCATTTTATCTTAAGTGTTCTCTGTTGTTCTTGCTGTTAAAATTTTATAAAATCATGAGACATTGTGTGTGTATGTGCGCATCTGAGCGCTGCTCTGACAGCGGCTATTGGGCCGATTCCCATTCCTTCCCCAAAACAGCTCTTTAAAACCAACATTCCAAGTAACAAATTCAAAAATGTTATTAGCTCTAAAATTAACGAATTTAAAAGTCTCTCTCTTTTTGTTTTTTTTTTAAACATTAAGCGCCCACCATGCCCACCTCACCTCTTAAAAATCCAGGCATTTTGGAGATCTGGTAAATGAGAGAATTCCTGATTGGCTCATAACCGTCGTATAGCCCGCCTTCGTCTTCAGTGATTGGATGAGCAGATTCAGCAGGTGGCTTTATAACTACAATGTTTCCTCCGTCCAGAGTGGCTATTTGGAAATGACAGGGTTACCAGTGAAAAGTGCAGTAAAGGGAGGTTGTTTCTGATTGGCTGGCAGAAGTTGTGTAGCCCGCCTTCTTCGTCTTCAGTGATTGGTTGAGGAGATTCAGCTGGTGGCTTTAATCCCAATGTCCAGAATGGCAATTTAGAAATGTAAAAAAGTTTTACATCAAAAGGTGCGTTTGAGGGCCGTCATTCTTCATGCACATCCTTGTACCAAAGTCCTTCAGCACGGCTGGATCAAAGATAAGCAGCCCACCATCCCATCTCCGGAAAGCGGCAAAAAAAAAAAATAAAATAAAATAAAATAAAATAAATCAAACCCAAAAAAAAAGAAAAAAAAAAAAAACCAAACAGATGGGCCCCCAATCACATCCACATTCACAGCAAGTGTTTCTGGGCTGAACCATGGCAATATTTTTTTTTCTTCGCCCCCCCCCCCACACCACTATCTGGAAGGGGGGCAGGGGGGGAAATTAAAAAAAAGATCTATTTTTGTGAATACTAGTCATTTTGTCCACATTGTTTAGTTCTTGGGTCCCCCGACCGTTTCCTCTAATGCTTAGTGAAGTGAAGGCTCCCCTGCAACTACCCCCTCCCACTACACCCACTGACAACCCCCCCCAATCCCACCCCCCATCCCCATCACTTCTGGGGGTCCATGGGGGGGGTTGCCTCATCTCTCCGCCTCCATGGCGACATTGGCCTTCTGTTCCGAGGCAGACTGAGGGGTGACTGTTGCCGGCCAGCCAGGTGGGGGTACCTGTGATGGGGGCTGCCCGGGAGTCCATAGTCCTTGCTGCTGGTTAGAGTTGGGGGGGTTTGCAGCCCAAACAGCCTGAGGGGGAGGTGAGGCAGCCATGGAGGCGATGGGACTGCTGCTGTTGAAGCTCTCCGATGCCTTGAGCCGCGAAAACATGGTGAGGGCGTCAGGGAAATTTGGAGGTGTCGCTGGCGTGTTTGCTGGAGTGCACATCTGGAGTGCGAGAAAAAAGAGAAAAAAAGAAAAATTCAGAAATGGGATAAAAGAGAAACAAATAAAGAACATCCTTGGCAGGGAGAAGAAACAAGCAGCCTGGCCTGGCATGTCAGGGAGTCACAAGCAATGACTGGGTGATTGGGGGCGGAGTCAGAAAAACTGGACCGCCTCCCACAATATCATTTATTCAAATCTATTGATGTACAGATTCAATAAAACTATTTTTGTCTTCTAGATTTTGCATAAAAATATAACTTCTTTTTCAGTTTTGTAAGTTTACGCTTGTGTAGATTTCTATTCAGACCCCCTACAAAAGTCACATTTGAAGATGAGGAAATCAAACTTCTCATTTTTGAACCACAAATGGAACCACATACAGTATTATGGGTGAACAAACTGAACTGAGAAAATTCAACATTTAAATATAAATTGCACGATATACAGTTATAAATCTCAAAAATCTTGTAAATGTGTCCCCCCCACATGAAGATTTGACACTCGATTGACAATCTGGGGGTTGGAGTATCTCGCAGATGGGGTATTCCCTCGAAGCAATCAAGCATTGCGAAGAAATGACACACCATCAACAATCAAAGGGTTTAGGAGGATTGGAGACCCCCCCAGGAAGCAATGTCGATGAGCCTCGCCCCCATCCCGAACCCACCCCAAAATAACATAAGAACTGCAGTTCAAAGACCAGATACACCTCACAGTTAAGATGGCTGCACTAACAGGAGAGATGGGCGGAGTGTAAGGAGTAGGTGTCACATCCAATTCAGTCCCCCTTCTCCCCAAAGGCAGTGTCATTGAAGTCAGTGTCATTTCACGATCAGGGCTTGCACAGAAATCAATACTACTGTAGACCTCGGCCTTCTCTAGGGATCGTTGCAAAGCCCAAACGAGACTCTGTGCTGCGGGTTTGACCGGGTGAGTGGCAGTCAGAAAGCCATTCCTTAAAAGGACCAAAGAGGGGCTTAAAATAGCGGAAAATACACGGACTACTGCAGAAGGGACAGCGTCTTGCTCTTCACAGTAGAAACTGACATTTGCTCTACTCGACCTACGCTGAGAGGCGCCTGTGATCTCGCCAGCTGATGACCCTCAGAAACTTGTCTTCTGATTGGCTGGTCTCTGCCAGATCTCTTCCTATCAGAGTTTCTTCCCATTTCCAATTGCCTTTGGATTGCATTGGACACCACAGGACTCACTGACACGTTGCAGTTTCTCCAAATGAAAGGCCTACACGTCGTAGGGTTTGTATATGTTACGTTACTGGCAATGTATGATGAGCAGGCATTGTATAGAATGCCTAGGCAATATATAGAACACCGAAAATTGGACGTCAAAGTATGAAACGATTAATATTTCACACATTTCCTAGGCATTCTATGCAATGCCAATAGACAAACCGGCAAAGTATAAAATATTCACGCTAATGACGTTTGTAATGTCCTGTGACTTTCGACGCTCGCTTCAGACGGAGAATTCCCCCATTTGCATTTCAGTCTTTGTTTGGAAGTGACGAAATATGCTACTTTGAATTTGTTCAGAAAAGACTCTAGCCCATACTGTGCTGCATGAAAATGGAAGAGCAAGGTGTAGTAGTGTCCGGGAAGGAATCACGGCATGCTGACATGCGACGACGATTCTACGATGAACTGTCTAAAGTGCAACTACTTACCAGAAATTAGTGAGCGATGTACTTCTCTCTTTTTCACATACGTCTTTTCATGACTTTCTTTTAATACTTTGCCTAAATAGCATTTGTCATTCTATATAATGTCGAGGTATTACATACAATGCCTAGGGAAAGTAGATATAATATTAAAATAATTAGGATAAACTTTGCCCAAAAACGCCAGGTATTCTATACAATGCCTGCTTTTCATACATTGCCGGTAACATCTATACTTCATGCTCAGAACGCGTACGCATCATGGCTGTCACGCATTTCCCAGCATTCATTTGACGCATCCTCAGAGTAGCTCCTCAGAAATTGCGAGTTGCAGTACCAGCAAAAAGTTGGTTGGGGGGGCCGTATGATAAAAGTCGGAATGTGACGTCAGAGTCTCCGTTTACTATCTACTGTACATGTGACAGAAAGCCACTTATGGCAGGGGTGTCAAACTCCAGGGGCCTCATGTATAAACGGTGCATACGCACAGAAACGTTGCGTAAGAACTTTTTCACGTTCAAATCGCGATGTATAAAACCTACACTTGGCGTAAATCCACGCACTTTTCCACGGTACCTCATACCTTGTCGTACGCAAGTTCTCCGCTCGGTTTTGCAGACTGGCGGCACCCAGCGTCAAAGCAGTGCTACTGTTCCTGTGTGGTTACACCTTATTTTCCTGACGCGGCTTTATAAATACACCGAAACTAACCGCATATTGTTTATTAGTGTAATGCATCTGATTGTAATTAACTTGTAACAATATAATGGTCCAGGGAACAGCCATAGTATTCCAAATACCAGAACTGCTTTAGCGTTGTTACTCTCACTTCTCCTTCTTCTTCTTCTTCTTCTTTTAGCTCCTCTTGTTAGGAGTTGCCACAGCGGATCATCTTTTTCCATATTACTCTCACTGCACCACTCGGAGTATTTATATCACTGTATCTGAGTGTGAATCACAGCAGCAGCCGATCGGAAAGAGAATTATCGGTATAAAGCATCAGGCACACGCTGTCTCAGCCACTGCAAAACGTTTTAAAGCCTTTCCTGTACGGACCTCGCGGTTCAGAAACAGAAACGATATCATTTATAAGGTGAAATTCAGCAAAATATGTTTATTAAATTATACAGATAAAACTTTAACTTCATTTAAATAATCTATATTCTTCACTGGGAGTGTCGTTAAGGATAGAATAATTAAACATGTACTACGAAGATATTTCAATGTTCCTTAAACGTTTTGAAGAATCAGCGCTCTAAGCTTACAGATGGCTTAACTTCTATTACAGAGCTGATTGTGTGGCGATCGGTTACTTGGGGAAAGAAAAGCAAGGACTGCAGTGACGGCTACGCCAATATATATTGAATATAAAACAGAAAGAGAAAATAACAACACAGCAACAAATTTCGGCAAAAGTTAAATGCTTGTGTCATGAGCACGAGGTGGCTGTGCAGTGTCCGCAACGGACGTGGCCATCCACCGTGATAAGCTACCTTACTGACATTGGCGAGCGAAGGGGCCACCGATTCTTCCTCTGCCCAGTGCCACCACAAGCTTAGAGCCGCCCCTTATACTGCTGCAATAAATTATTTCATCGAAGTGAAACCCATGTTTAATAACGTGCTTTAACTCCTATCATCATGAAAATGACATCACGTATACATCTCAGTATTTTAGTTATTCAGAGAGCTGTAATATCACAAATGTAATGGACTCTGTGTCCAGTTGGAGGAAGAGAGCGGTTTAAGAAGCAAGTAGTGATTCACACACACAGAGCACATAGAAGATCAAATACAAAACAAAGCATTTAACGTGCTACTTTAATTACGATGTGATTTGAGAAACTGGTTAATTAAACAATTTTAAGATGAATTTTATGATGTTCTACTTTAATGACAAAATAAACTACGTGATTAAAGTGGAAATGTCGAGATTGAAGTTGACATTTCGTGCTTTTTCCCCACTGTGTGCCTTTTTTCTCTGTACCCTAATAAGCTTTCATATGACACTCAGACAGTGGGCTTACAACTCGGCTTTTCACGGCGACTTTGATATGTGACTTCTTTTTTATTTCCGGCACTGTGCGATTTTGTGAAAGTGAGCTTTCAAGTTTCTCCAACACGCTATGTCACTCGATCAACTTCCTTTTGTTGATTATACCACGGTTTATTTGAACAAATAGTATGTTTTTCCTTTGCCTCCACTTGGTATTCGCTGAAATTCTTATATTTTCCCCGTGCTTTTCCCATTGTCTTTTCACAGAAGGCTGCGCTTAAGGGCGATTTATATTGATTTGCATATTCAAATAGGCGTAATTCTGGGAGGATTTGGGGCGTTACACAATGCGCGTGCACGAGCGTTAGTTTTCACGCTGATCGGGATTTATGTAGCGGAAGAACGTGGAAGTTGGAGTACGCACAGATTCCTGCATCTGGAGTTTTCTGTGCGTAAGCACATTTCGGCTTTTGTGCTTACGCCATGTTATAGTGCGAGTTCTACGCACGGCGTTATACATGAGGCCCCAGGCCTGGAGGGCCGCAGTGGCTGCGGGTTTTCATTTTACATCATTTCCTAATCAGTGACCAGTTTTCACTGCTAATTAATTTCTTTTCTCTTCATTTTAGTAGCCCTGTTTCTAAGGATTCAGTCCTTTGAATTATTTTCTTCATTAAACGACAGCCAAACGGAAATGAGATGTGAAACGAGCCAACAGCTGACCAGCTAAATTAGGGCTTCAAACTCCAACCAACTTCTTAATGAGAAGTTTATTCCTGTTGTTAATTAAACCCGTTATTTCATTCAGTGGCCTGTTGCTGCTCTCATTCTGCCACAGCAGACATTTCCAAAACTGTTGATTTTTCCGCTTTTTCTAAGAAAACCGTCAAAATGTTTGGGTGACCTGAGAGATCAACTTCACCGAGACCTTCACCTTTCTTTATTTCCAGATATTGTGTGATGGGCACAGGTGAGCTGGTCGTGTGGCAGCTTATTTTGTGTCTCATTATTGTTTGGCTGCTAATTAAGGAAGAAGAAACAACTAAGGGGCCTGAGTAAGTTAATTAAAGCTAAAGATAAAGAAGTTAATTAGCAGCAAAAACTGGTCACAAATAAAGAAGATGGTTAGAACGAAAACCTGCCGCCACTGCGGCCCTCCAGGACTGGAGTTTGACATCCCTGACTTACGGGATCGATGTGCGCGCTTCGATGTTTGATGAACGGTTCGATGTGGTGAAGCAAAATGCCGACATACAAATACATTCGTGGTGCTTTTAAATTCAAGCGTCGCATATTCCCGATCGTCATGACACGATACGCTTTCAAAGATTTTTACATACCATCTTCTGTGCCGTCTTTTTTTGTTGCACCTTCACAATATCATCAGAATGTACAGCGCTGTATTTGGGCCACAGAGAAAAAATAAATAAATAAGGACAAAATGAAAATGTCTATTTTGTGATGAAAGTGGAATTGTCGGGTTTAATCTCGAAATGTCCACTTTAACCTCGTAGTTTACTTTATCATTAAAGCAGAGCGTCGTAAACGTCACCTTAAAACTGACCAGTTTGTAAGCGCTACCTGCTTATGGGGCTTCCTGACAGCAGCAATCACCACACCGAACACGTCACGTTTATGATATTCCAGCTCTCTGCACATTTAGAATCCTAAGATTTATACTTGATATCAGTTTCATGATGGAATGCATTAAAGTACGTATGTTACATTTGACAGATAAATCGTTAATTTCATTTAAATAATGAATACTGATAATAATAATCTTACATGTTGGGGTGGCACGGTCTGTCTTGCAGTAGGGAGTCCCGTCCCTGGTGTTCCCTGCCTGGAGTTTGCTGGTTTTCCACACTGGGCTCCGGTTTCCTTCCAAAGGCATGACGGTTTGGGGATGTGGCGACGCTAAAATGACGCCAGTGTGCGAGTGCGCTTGTGTACGCCTTGTTTCTTTCTTGTGCCCGATGCTAGATGGAATGGGCACATCTCTGGACTGATGGACTTAAATCATTAAACATCCTTTTCAGAGATATTGTGGCAAGGTGTTCTTGGAATTTAATGGATGTTTCAGGCAATTCACAACACAGCGAAGCCGGACGTTTTCACACCGTGATGATATCTCGCACTGCCACCTGGTGGAATCTTCCAGATTTACATAAAGTATGTGCGCAAGTATAAACAGTACAGCGCTTGCGTAACAGGAGCGTCACATCGTGTGAAGTATAAACCTGGCCTAAGGGTAATGATGCTCCGTCTCACGTCGTTTGTTAATTGCCGTTATCTTGCCGTTATCACTGGGTGTAGCGACATAGTCTGTTCCAACTCTGCTTCAAGACAGAGAGAGAGTTTTTAAGTAATCGACAGAAGCTGGGACACCTGTGCAAATTGTTGGCTTCAACTTGCAAGGCTTCTTTTACTTTATGGGACGAGATTGGGCAGACCCAGAGTCACAACCAAATGAGAAGACACGTTTCTGAGGGTCACATGACAGGCGCCGCGCATCACAACAGCTTAAGAGTGCAGGGTCGACAAAAGCAAGTGTCAGGTTTGGACTGCAAAGAGGAGACTTTGTACTGCGGGTTTGACTGGGCGAGCAGGAAGAAATATCGCACAGATCACTTTTTCACACGCTGAGCTGTAAAAAAAAATTTAAAAAGTCAACAGCCATCAATAAAACAGGAACACAAACCAGACAGGTCGGTCGAAAAATGTGAAATTAAAGTGAAACAAAGAAACATTTCAGCAGCACTGAGTAGAAAGGATTAGCACGAGTCCCAAGGTTTAGTGGGATTAGCACCCGCCGAGCAGGTATGGCGTCAGTCAGATAAAAGAGCTGCTGCTCTGTCGGCGTGCCAGTGCTTGCCCACAGTAGTGGGCCGAAATGAACACAATGTTCAATGGCAACTGCACCCAACAGGGGAGATGGGGGGTTAATGGGATTGGGGGCATATACTACACCCAGAACTGTCCCCGGACCAGACTTTCAAAAAGGACACAAAAATAAAAGTGTCATTTCCCGCAGGACTGTCCCTCCTACCCCTAAAGAGCAAACATTGTCATCAAATACAAAATGACATCTTTTATGTAGCATGCCAGTTCAAAAGACAAGGACATTCCAGATGTCCTAAAATGACTGGATGGGGCAAAGGAGGCTGAGCCCATGAAATGTGTGTGTGTGTGTGCCCAGCCCTCATGGCCTCCAGCGAACAGCAACGGGACCAAGAAGTCTGTTTAGGGACTCACTAGGTAGGCCACATGCATGCCCGAACACTCCCCCCGATTCTTAGAGGAACACGAGTAGACATCTCTACAGAAAACTTCCTTTGGGACCTTGCTGATTTTTTTTTTTAAAATTAATTTGCCCCCTGCTCACTTTGCTCGCCAACCCCCAGGCGGGTGCTACACGCTAGCCTCTTTGCAGTTCTGCCGCTCGTGTATGGGGATATGGATGTACAATTTAAACAGATTGTTACATACGCATAATAGAACTAAGTATTTTACATTACAGCAAGTAATTGACTACAGTAAATAAATTGAAAGAAAATGATGTTTCACGTTGCGTTAGAGGTGTTTGTTGCGTTATACGTTTTCGTTCTGCTTGGCTTTGAAATTAACATACAAATACTTTTTAAATTTACACTTTTACTGTAAAACGTCAGTAAAAACAATATTTGGAATGAGCTTTTCGTCAATATCGCATTAAATTTTGATTCTGTGACAACGCAGCGTGTAACTGCCCGTGAGTGAATTTCATTTTCTTGCTCTTTTTTTGAATGTTTGTCCCTGTGATTTGTTAATTTGTCACAGCAAAAGCTGTCCTAACGGGAAACTGTTAACATTTTAATACGAATGGCATATCAAGATCTCCTTTGGTGTCTCATGTTATCCCCTGAAGATGTACTGCATTACCTTTCTTGTCGCCTGTTAAAATTTGACATGTCAGAATCGTTCGACCAATTTTCGATACAACTAATCTTGTCTTATTGCAAAGCCCGTCACTCAGACATAAATTACACAATGACATTATAATACACTGTGGTGGGTTGGCGCCCTGCCCGGGATTGGTTTCCTGCCTTGCGCCCTGTGTTAGTTGGGATTGGCTCCAGCAGACCCCCCCGTGACCCTGTAGTTAGGATACAGCAGGTTGGCTAATGGGTGGATGGATTACGATACATTTTTCTTTCTACAGTAATTCAGTCGGTGGAAGACCAGATGTTGTTAACGGTTGTAGATATTCTACGCTGATACTCGAGGTTGAAGTTTTCATCTTCCGCACCATCACCACCAACTGTTTCAGCAGAGTCTATTAATAACGCATTTAACCAATTTGCTGTGTAACTGATCGACAATTTTCACATTAATTCGTTTGACTTCATCGTTTCTCGCTGCTAGGATTGCCCGTGTACTCATTTCTTCGGTTGATAACCCCTCGGGATGAAAATTTTTCAATAAGATTTGGACATACTGTAATACGTCTTCTTTAATTGGGAACTTAAAGTGAGGAAAACGTAAAAATGTATAAGAACCGAGAGCGCAGGAACTGTGTCTGACAAAAGCATTCACATGAATGACAGGGGAGAGGACCGCGGGCGTAGGCCGTGAACCGGAAATGGTGGAGAGGAGGGAGGGACTTGAGAAAAAATCTCATGGCCAAAGTCTCGTCTCGCAGGACTTGAAAATATCTCTTGGAAATAGTCTCGTCTCGTCCCAGGGTTTTCTTTTATAACAGTGAGATTTTGTTTCCACCATGTTTTCGTGACGTCACCTCAGCGTCATTTTGGATGTGGTTCAATTTGTGCTTCAACAGTGAGAAGTCTGAGTTCTTCATCTTCAAACGTGATAGGACGTTTGCAGTAGTTTTATTAAATCCGCTTATGTGAAATTGGAAACATTTAACGAATTATATTGGGGGAGGCAGAAGTTTTACTGACTCCGCCTCCAGTAACCCAATAATTGAAGGTTTATTGTAACATTTTTGGGAGCCGTCAAGTGACCGTCGTCCTAAATTAGCTAGGCTGGAGAGAAGAAAGCCACCATTTTGTGAACTGCCGCCATCTTTCCATTAAACTACAGTGAGGCGAGTTGTTCAGATGAGTGTTCAGATGAGTGTCAGTGAAGCGTGGGCTGCACATGCGTTCCGTGATTAAAGCTTTTTGATTGACTATTTTTTATGTTTTTGATACACGGAAAGCTAAGAGCTCACAATGACTGAACTTTCACTGCTTTATCCTTCGCACACTTTGACACTTTTTATTTTCTCGTATGTTATTTAGAAACACGTCTGAGTAAGCGTAGGCTCAAATTTTATACACACGGTGACCCCCACCCCCCCCATTACGTTTCGGACACATTTTTCATTGATTTGCCCCTCTCTTCTCCACAGTTTAAAACAACAAATCAAACAACTCCAATATTGTGCTTACAGCACACATGGCAGACTTTTCGTTTCAGGGGATTTGCAGACATTTTCTACGTGGTCTCCCCATTTCAGGGGGTGCACCATAATGTTTGGGCAACACGGCAATGGCAGGTCTGTAAAAGCTGCGGTCATATTTCGGACTTTGTCACATATCCCCTCACGTGCGATGACTGCTTGAAGTCTGCCATTCATTGACATCACCAGGGGCTGAGGGGGTGAATCCTCTAATGCGGCCATCTTAAGCTGCTGCCTATCTCGGGGGGGCTTGCCAACCTACTAGGGCCTAGAAAACGACTTCACCCCCTCGGGAGTTTTCACATTTTATTGTTATTCAACACCGAACCGAATTTGGCTTTTTGATCAACAGAAAAAAAAGACTCTTTAATGTCAAAGTGAATGTGGTCTAAATCTATACTAATAAAAGGCAAAGTCCTCACTGACTGACTCACTGACTCACCGACTCACTGACTGACTGACTCACCGATTGACTGACTCACTGACTGACTGACTCACCGACTGACTGACTCACCGACTGACTGACCGACTGACTCACTGACTGACTCACTGACTGACTCATCACTAATTCTCCAACTTCCCGTGTAGGTAGAAGGCTGAAATTTGGCAGGCTCATTCCTTACAGCTTACTTACAAAAGTTAAGCAGGTTTCATTTCAAAATTCTACGCCAGTAACGGTCATAACAGTCAACAACGTCCGCCATGTTGAACTTTCTTATTCATGGCCCCATCTTCACGAAATTTGGTAGGTGGCTTCCCTGCGCTAACCGAAACCAATGTACGTACTTACTTCGGTGGTATGACGCCACTGTCGGCCGCCATATTGAACTTTCCAATGTCACTAATTCTCCAACTTCCCGTGTAGGTAGAAGGCTGAAATTTGGCAGCTTATTCCTTACAGCTTACTTACAAAAGTTAAGCAGGTTTCATTTCGAAATTCTACGTGTAACGGTCATAACGGTCGACAACGTCCGCCATGTTAAACTTTCTTATTTATGGCCCCATCTTCACAAAATTTGGTAGGCGGTTTCCCTGTGTTAACCGAAACTGATGTACGTACTTATTTCGGTGGTATAATGCCACTGTCAGCCGCTATATTGAACTTTCCAATGTCACTAATTCTCCAACTTCCCGTGTAGGTAGAAGGCTGAAATTTGGCAGGCTCATTCCTTACAGCTTACTTACAAAAGTTAGGCAGGTTCGAAATTCTATGCGTAACGGTCATAACTGGAACCTACTTACGTACATATATACGGCCATAGCCTGTAGCTCGGTCGCCGTGTGAGGCGGAGTTGCGTCCCTCATCGTCACACCTCCCACGTAATTGAGTGCTGCCCCGTCGGCAGCAATCCAATAGACACGCTGCCGCTAAACATTCACGGGTGAAGGACTGTGCTTATGCAAACGAAGCTGAGATGGTCAGGGACAGACTAGTGTTTGGCACAAACTCAGCGAAAGTGCGAGAGAAACTTTTAAGTGCCGGGTCTGAGCTAACATTAAATAAAGCCGTGGACATCGCAAGATCGCAGAAACCTGTTATCTTTACAACGGTTGACAAACACGGAATATAACTTGAACACAACACATCCTCCAAATATGAACCCGATTGAAAGAAATAATGATAATCAAATCCTTGATGACAGCAACACTCATCACAGTGACAAAACAATTACATTGACAATCAGGTTACGTTATTTTTAAAATATTTCCTTTTCTTTTTCATAACTTCTTTAACACACTTACTTCTCCACTGCGAAGCGCGGGTATTTTGCTAGTTAATTATAAATATAAAACACAACGCAAGCATTCACCCCCTCACTAGGTCAGGTCATCTTCTAACCCGCTTATTCCACACCAGGATCGTTACTGGGTTTCTAGGAGGCGATCCCAGCTAGCATGGGGCACCAGTCCATTGTAGGGTACGCACACACCCCCAAAACACACATTGGGGTCAATTCAGCATCGCCAGTTCACCTAACCTGGATGTCTTTAGACTGTGGGAGGAAACCCAGGCGGACACGGGGAGAACAAGAAAGAACACACCATGCAGGGAGGACCAAGGATGCAAAACCCTGGTCTCGTTGCATTATTACCAATTGTGTAACTCCCACCCCACCTTCTACTCTGTGTTGCACAATTGCACGTGGGAGACCAAAAAAGGGGCTCGAATAAGTGCGATTACCCACCAAACCAGTGGGTGGCGCTGTGATCTAATCCCATCTCTCTCTCTCTGTCTGTCTGTCTCTGCCTTTGCAGACCAGCTGACTAACAGACTCAATCATCGCAGACGTCATTTCTGGGGTCCAGACCTACTGGTGTACCCACCATATAAACCGCCACTCATCCTCCGTCCTCAGTTCTGTTGTGAACTCATGTCTGTAGAGACTCATTCATTTTTTTTTTGCCTCACTGGTCCCCCCCATCTCTACTTTTTGTGTTTTGTCTCCCATACCGTATACAGTAATCCCTCGCTATATCGCTTCGACTTTCGCGGCTTCACTCTATCGCGGATTTTAAATGTAAGCACATCTAAATATATATCATGGATTTTTCGCTGGTTCGCCGCTTTCTGCCGAAAATGGGTCTTTTAATTTAGGTTACATGCTTCCTCAGTTTGATTGCCCAGTTGATTTCATACAAGGGACGCTATTGGCGGATGGCTTAGAAGCTACCCAATCAGAGCATGTATTACATATTAACTAAAACTCCTCAATGCTATAAGATATGCGTCCCGCACGGTGCTTGTTTGCTTCTCTCTATCTTTCTCACTCTCTCTGCCTGACGGAGGTGCTGTTTGCACAGAGGACATGGAGGCTCCTCTACAAAATGCCGCTTTATCACGGTGCTCCTGTATACTTAAAAGCACGTATTGATTTTTTGATTGTTTGCTTTTCTTTGCGAGCGCTCTCTCTGACATTCTCTGCTCCTTTATGACGGAGCTCCTTTGAAGAGGAAGATATGTTTGCTTTCTTTTAATTGTGAGAGAGAACTGTCATCTCTGTCTTGTCATGGAGCACAGTTTAAACTTTTGACTAAAGGGTGTTATTTCATGTCTAGAGGGCTCTAATAATGTTAACAGTGTGGGAGAGTTTATAAGGGCTTAAAATACACTGCTCAAAAGAATTAAAGGAACACTTTTTAATCAGAGTATAGCATAAAGTCAATGAAACTTATGGGATATTAATCTGGTCAGTTAAGTAGCAGAGGGGGTTGTTAATCAGTTTCAGCTGCTGTGGTGTTAATGAAATTAACAACAGATGCACTAGAGGGGCAACAATGAGATGACCCCCAAAACAGGAATGGTTTCACAGGTGGAGGCCACTGACATTTTTCCCTCCTCATCTTTTCTGACTGTTTCTTCACTAGTTTTGCATTTGGCTACAGTCAGTGTCACTACTGGTAGCATGAGGCGATACCTGGACCCTACAGAGGTTGCACAGGTAGTCCAACTTCTCCAGGATGGCACATCAATACGTGTCATTGCCAGAAGGTTTGCTGTGTCTCCCTGCACAGTCTCAAGGGCATGGAGGAGATTCTAGGAGACAAGCAGTTACTCTAGGAGAGCTGGAGAGGGCCATAGAAGGTCCATAACCCATCAGCAGGACCAGTATCTGCTCCTTTGGGCAAGGAGGAACAGGATGAGCACTGCCAGAGCCCTACAAAATGACCTCCAGCAGGCCACTGGTGTGAATGTCTCTGACCAAACAACCAGAAAGACTTCATGAGGGTGACCCAAGGGCCCCATGTCCTCTAATGGGCCCTGAGCTCACTGCCCAGCAGCATGCAGCTCGATTGGCATTCGCCATAGAATACCAGAATTGGCAGATGCACCACTGGTGCCCTGTGCTTTTACAGATGAGAGCAGGTTCACCCTGAGCACGTGACAGAAGTGAAAGGGTCTGGAGAAGCCATGGAGAACATTATGCTGCCTGTAACATCATTCAGCATGAGCAGTTTGGTGGTGGGTTAATGATTGTCTGGGGAGGCATATCCATGGAGGGTCACACAGACCGCTACAGGCTTGACAAAGGCACCTTGGCTGCCATTAGGTATCAGGATGAAATCCTTGGACCCATTGTCAGACCCTATGCTGGTACAGTGGCTCCTGGTGCACGACAATTCCTGGCCTCATGTGGTGAGAGTATGCAGGCAGTTCCTGGAGGATGAAGGAATTGATACCATTGACTGGCCACCACACTTTCCTGACCTAAATCCAATAGAACACCTCTGGGACATTATGTTTTGGTCCATCCAATGCCACCAGGTTGCACCTCAGACTGTCCAGGAGCTCAGTGATGCCCTGGTCCAGATCTGGGAGGAGATCCCCCACAACACCATCTGTCATCTCATTAGAAGCAGGCACCGATGTTGTCAGGCATGTATACAAGAACACAGGGGCCATACAAAGTGCTGCGTACAATTTGGAGTTGCTGCAATTAAATTTTGGCAAAATGGACTAGCCTGCCACATAATTTTTCACTCTGATTTTGGGGCGTCTTTGAATTCAGGGCTCTGTAGGTTGATCATTTTCATTTCCATCAAACGATGTGGCATCCTTTCGTTCCTAACACATTACCCAGTCTATATCAGTATAGATATCCAGGAGGATTTCTTTTTCCCATTGAGATCTGATGTGTTTTCAAAGTGTTCCTTTAATTTTTTTGAGCAGTTTATATAAAAATAACCATACAAACATATGGTTTCTACTTCGCGGATTTTCACCTATCGTGGGGGGGTCTGGAACGCAACCCCCGCGATCGAGGAGGGATTACTGTATACTCATGTGTAAGTTCTCCCGCGGATAAGTCTGGACTTATTTTATCGTGTAATTTCTGGTATTTTATAATGTCGGTCGCATAAGTTGAATGCAAGTAATAGAGATTGTGATACGCTAACGCCCACCTGAGAGAATAACCACGGAGCACAAGGCCTTTTATTTTGATGTATTGTGCCTACGGGACCACGCGGTAATACCCGAACTATTCCGAAGCGTCGTTTGCACCGTTTTGTGTATCCTCATACATGTTTACCGTAAGAGCATCTCTTACATACGATGGAGCGTTCGATCAGAAGAAAATGTGAAGCTGGTTTTAAAATTAAAAGTCGTTGAATTGGCGAAAGAAATTGGCAACTTGTGCTGATGCAACAAAATTTGATGCGTCCGAGAAGCTGGTGTGAGATTGGAGGAGGTAAGAAGATGTTAATAAAAAAAAAAAATAAATGAGAAGTGTCGTATTTTTGAACGGGTGTATAAGTCGGGGTCTGATTTTATGATCGGGTTTCAAGACCTGACTTATACGCGAGTATATACGGTATTATATCCGACATATCTACATCACCCCTGGGGTGACCAACTGGCTTTATACGTCCCATAGTTAGTTCAATGGAGATCACATATCTGGGGTTTCACTTGACTGTCGTATAAATGTGGAAGGGCCAACTTGTGGCGAGTCAGTATGGAGGCCTGACCTACACAATGAAGACAGAGCAACACAACAATCAGGGGCTGGGGATGGAGATGACGGAGTTTCCAAGTGACGGAACATCCGGCTCAACCCACCACAAAGGGAATGGAACGAGTGTGGCAGAGGCGTAAATCTGTTAGAGCAGCCCACCCACAAAAACTGAAGACGAAGGGTTAGGGAGGCCACCAAACGACCTTTGAGAAGCCTGAAGGAATAGTCACAAGTGACAGGGGATGACAGAAGTGTGCCCAGGTGCTCAACCAGTCACAGCTTTACAGGAGCAGAGAGGGAAAAAAAAAAACAAAAACGGACATCTTAATAAAGAAGACACCTGGGAGACTCTGAGGTCAGCTGGACGAAGGACCGATTGTCTGCCGAGATCAAAATGGAGCTTTAGAACGCCACCCACGTGACTCTGCACATTATCAAAAAACACACCGTCCTCTTATCGTGAAGCATGGCGGTGGTGGCAGCATCAGGACGTGGAGATACTTCTCTGCAGCAGGCTCTGGAAGACTTGCGAGGAAAGGATGGGGGTCTGCAAGAAACCCGCACCTTGGGAGAAGATGGCAAGACAAGGACCCCCCTACCCCAAAGTATAGCATTAAAGTTACACAGGAATGGCTTTTAACAAACAACCACGAGAATGTCCCGGAGTGGCCGAGTCAAAGTCCAGATCACGATCCGATGGGACGTCAAAAAAAAAGGGCTTGTTTACTCACGAGGCCCGTGACGCCTGTCAGAGCTTCAGAAAAAAATAAAATAAAAAAAGAGGGGGGAAAAACGGCAGTGTGGAGATGTGGAAAGCTGATAGGGAGAGGGTGACATCCTGAACAAGCCCACTCACGGTACTTGCTGGCACACGAGTGGCAAGTCTGGATGTGGAAGTTTGGGGTGCGGCGCCCCGGGTGAAGATGCCACTGACAAACCAACACTCGCAAGGATCTGCGCCAGGATCCAGGAGCAAATACCTCAGACATAAGAACAAAGCCCCGCCACCCCCCCCCGCTTGGCACAGACGCACATTAGAAGTCAACGCTCCCCTGGCATTCTCAAGCAGATCTGAAAAGCACCCCTTGGTTTATTTGTTTTTTTTCTTTGTTTTCTTCTATTTTCTTTCACGTCTAATTCTTGTGGCATCCCGGGAGCTCTGGAACCCAATCATCACTTTCCTCGGGGTCCCTTTAACTCTAATTTCCCTTAATCCAACTCTCTGTCTCTCTCCCCTGCCCGCCAGCTAAACCACAGCAGTTGGCACTCGTCTGCGGCGACTTCTGCCAGCTCACATCTGGTTTTCGCGCTCAATGGGGCCAGCCAGCTGAAGCCACAGCCTTCTGGGAAGCGCTGTTCCTAGAAACCCTTGTCCAGCAGCCAGCGGCGTTCCTGCAATCCAAGCCGTCATAAAGCCGAGTGTTGGGGGAGGGAGTCGCAACAGGAGAGGCGGGCGGCCATCGCACACCACGGGGCAGAGAGTGGCAGAGACGACGTTTTCAGAAGCAACGGCGCGCCACAGCTGGGCTGTCCTCCCCAGAATCTCAACGGCACAAGTCGGCCCCCTCTGCCTGCCGACGCTTGAGCAGGAGGAATGTCTAAACATTCAAATTACCGTCTTGTGACAAGGGAACACGTTTTAAAATAAAACTGGACGGGGTTTAATAAAACACCTCCCCTGCCAGTGGGCTTTAATGCTCGACCCACCCGCAATTTAATGTTTTTGACACACGGAAAGCGGAGAGCTCACAATGACTGAACTTTCACCGATTTATCCTTCGCACACTTTGACACTTTTTATTTTCTCGTATGTTATTTAGGAACACGTTTGAGTAACCGCAGGCTCAGATTTTATACACACAGTGCCCCCCATCACATTTGGGAGACATTTTTTCTTTGATTTGCCCCCTCTCTGCTCCACAGTCTAAAACTACAAATCAAACAATTCTGACATCGTGATTACAGCGCACATGGCAGACTTTTCGTTTCAGGGGATTTGCAGACATTTTCTACGTGGTCTCCCCATTTCAGGGGGTGCACCGTAATGTTTGGGCAACACGGCAGGTCATACTTAGGACTTTGTCGCACATCCCCTCACGTGCGATGGCTGCTTGAAGTCTGCCATTCATAGGCATCAGCGGGGGCTGAGGGTCTTCTCTGGTGATGCAGCCATCTTCAGCTCCTGTTGGTTTTTCTCGTCCCCTTTAAGTTTTCTCTTCAGCATATGGAAGGCCTGCTTACTTGGACTGAAATCGGCTGACTGCCTCTGCCTTTCCAGAATCTTCCATTTTGTAGCTGTGACAAACTCCTATTTTTGGATCCATCATCTTGTGGTGTGATGAAGCGCTGTCCACTCAGTTTGGCGGCCTTTACTGGAATTTGAGCAGATCAGATGTGTCTACACACCTCAGGATTCATCATGCCACATCAACGAAGAAAAAAGAAGTGTGCCAGGACCTGTGGCAGCTATACATGCCCAAGCCACGACACCCCCAGCAGCGCCATGTTTAACGGTTGAGGTGGCCTGCTTTGGCTCTTGGGCAGTTCTGTGTCATCTCCACACTGTGCTCTCGTCATCACTCTAATCGGGTTCATCTTCGTCTCGTCTGTCCACAAGACCTTTTCCCAGAATTCTGCAGGCTCTTTAAAGTCTTTTGTCACAAACTGTAATCTGGCCGTCCTGTTCTTGTGGTTTCTGTCTTGCAGTGTGGCCTCCTCTGTATTTCTGTTCATGAAGTCTTCTGCTGATAGTCGTCTCTGTGACACGTCCGGCGTCCTGAGGACTGCTTCTGGTCTGTCGCACAGGTGTTTGGGGCTTTTTCTTTATCATACTGAGGATTCTTCTGTCATCAGCAGTGGACATGCCTGGACGCCAGATGGCGGTGTTTACGGCACAGAAGAAAAGTGAATTCCCCCCGTTTCCCGTTTACATTCTTTAGGCAAGAAAATCACGGCGACCAAAGCTGAGAGAATCTTACTGGAGCTTCAATTAATAAAGTACAAACACCAAACCATCTGCCTTGAAGGGTCTGCATCGACGGGACGCTAGGTCACATTTTTGAGGAGCTGTACATCAGACTATGGCACGGGTTACACAAGCTACAGGGTAGCTATGTATAGAAGTTGAAAAATCAGGGTTCAGGCATCTGGACCCACCCACTCTTCAGCCACATATGTGTCTGGCCCCTCCCAGTCAGCAGCCACTCATGTCTCAGGCCCCTGCCCACTCTCCAGCCACCCACGTCTCATTGACAGTAGCTGTCCTCGTGGGGTTTTATATTGTCTCGCCAACCAACTCAAGTGCTTGGTCCCTCCCACTCAGCAGCCACTCAATTGCCTGGACCCTCCCACTCAGCAGCCACTTATGTGCTTGGACCCTCCCACTCAGCAGCCACTCAGATCTTTGGTCCCTCCCACTCTGCAGCCACTCACATGTCTGGACTCCCAGTCTGTGAAGGGCTCATTGATATTCAACCAACTCAAGTGCTTGGTCCCACCCACTCAGCTGTGCCCTCCCACTCAGCAGCCACTGGGGACCCTTTTATATCTGCAGCCACTCACATCTGCTCCCAACCAACTCAAGTGCTTGGACACTCCCACTCAGCAGCCACTCAAGTGCTTGGACCCTCCCACTCAGCAGCCACTTATGTGCTTGGACCCTCCCACTCAGCAGCCACTCACATCTTTGGTCCCTCCCACTCTGCAGCCACTCACATGTCTGGCCCCTCCCAGTCTGTGAAGGGCTCATTGACAGTAGCTGTCCTCATGGGGTTTTACATTGTCTCACAAACCCTGGTCTGGCCCCCACCCACTCAGCAGCCACTCAAGCATCTGGCCCCACCCACTCAGCAGTCACTCAAGCATCTGGCCCCTCCCACTCAGTAGCCACTCAAGTGCTTGGCCCCTTCCAGTCTGTGATGGGCTAATTGACAGCTGCTGTCACCTTGGGGTCTTTATAATATTTTCTCACAAACCCTGTAATGGGCACTAAATGATTTCTAACACCATAAGTAGCACAGAGCCTCTGATTTGTAGATTTTTAAAATTGTAGGCAAAAAAAAAATCAAACACCAGACAAATTTGGACCATCTGTGCAGGAAGAAAGCCGTTTAGTTTAATTAAGAAAAACAAACTTCCTGCCTTCAGTTCTCATCTCACCTGCCACGTTTTCTCTCCATGCACAAACGCACAGAAAAAGCTTTTGCGCACAACTGGATTCAGTTTGCTGCCCTAGCAAAGCTCCGCTCATCCCCATATATTTTTATCTTCCCCGTAATCAATCATTTGTGGCTCTGGGCCATCACATGTTACTTGCTTTACTGACCCAACCCAACTAACACTCCCCAAAACCTGAAGGGACACCGAAACCTTTCATCAGTCCAGATGGGGGTTTATGGTGTTGTCAGACCGTCTTTTTAGAAAAGCAAAGCACATTTCAGCATCAATTTACCGAAACAAAACTCGACTTTTTGGCTCATCTCTAACCATGACTTTTTCTTATCATTTTGAAACTTCCTACAATTTTTGATTGTGGGGATTTCAAAAGATTAACTTTTTGGGGTCCTGGCCCCCTCTATATTTCATACCCCAATATGCAGTGGTGTATCCCGAAAGTAAAAACCACGAGGCGTGAACTAAGCCATTCCATTACTGTGATTAAACACAGCTTGTGGGTCTGACTTGGTGAAATGACAAAAGCGGTCTTGGCAACCGCAGCGCATGACCCTCCAAGGGCGCACATCTGAGCGAGTCCCTTCCAGAAGGCAGCTGCCATGCTGGCGGGCTAGGAATGCCCCCCGCCCAACACTGCGCACAGCTGTTAGCATCCACGGGTCAGCAGGCTCGGCGCCCCTCGGCTGATCCTCAGCTATGTCTGTGTGGTCAGTGAGGCACTGAAGAAAGAGTCAAATACGCGACACAATGCAGCAACCGAAAGGTGTGGACACTGGGAGACCTCGGCGCCACAAACCAATGAAAGAAAATTAAAATAAATTACGCTTGGAGCTTCTGCAGTGGATAAATAGCAAATGTGCTTTTATGGAATGGGAATGTTACACCTAAGGACACCGACACCAGCTCACCACTTCTAGACCCGCGTGACAAAACTGGAGGGCACCACACGCTCACTGGCCACTTTATTAGGTACGCCAGTACAACTGCCCGTTAACGCAAATATCTAATCAGCCAATCACACGGCAGCAACTCGACACATTCCGGCCTGTAGACATCGTCAAGACGACCTGCCGAAGTTCAAAGCGGGCATCAGAGTGGTGAAGAAAGGCGACGGAAGTGACTTTGAACGTGACGTGGCTGTTGGTGCCACACGGGCTGCTCAGAGTATTTCAGAAAGTGCTGATCTGCTGGGATTTCCACACACAACCATCTTCAGGGTTTACAGAGAAAGGCTTGACTTTTCACTACATCCATAATGGCTACCACGGTACAACACCCTAGTACAACAGAAGGGTCTGAAAAAAGGGAAAATAAACAATGAGTGCCAGTTCTCTGAGCGAAAACGCCATGTTGATGCCAGCGCACAGAGGGGAATGGCCAGACGGGAATGAGCTAATAGAAAGGAAACGGGAAGTCAAGTGACCACTTGTTACAAGCGAGGTATGCAGAAGAGCATCTCTGAACACACAACACGTCAAGCCTCGAAGCGGGTGGGCGACAGCAGCAGGAGACCCACACCAGGTGACACTCCGGTCAGCTAAGAACAGACAGCTGAGGCTACAATTCGCACGGGCTCACCAAAACTAAAGTCTGGTCTGAAGAATCTCAGTTTCTGCCGGGTGCCAACACCATGCACCCAGCCTGCCAGGCTGCTGCTGCTGCTGGTTTTGTAAAGGTGTGGGGAAAGTTTATTTTTTTTGGCACATGCTTGACTGGCACCCTGTCCAGAGTTTCTTCCTGCCTTGCACCCAATGCTAGCTGGGAAAGGCTGCACCAGACTCCCCCTCGACCCTCTTCAGGACTAAACAGGTTAGAAAATGGCTGACTGACTTTGGGCCAATCAATCAATCATCACTTGAATGCCACGGCCTATTTAAAGATTGCTGTCCCTTCATGGTCACAGTTTGCCCATCGTCTAATGACTACCTCCAGCCTCAAAATGCACCAAAAGTGATGCAGGGCCGTCTTAACGGATGGGCACGCTAGGCAGTTGGCTCGGGGGCTCCATGCTAATCTAAGTATGTTGCGACTTGCTAAGTGGTTCTGTCGGTAGGGACCCCAGTGCACTGCTTTGCCCGGGGACCTATCATGCTGTTAAGACGGCCCGTTCCGTGTTCTTCAGCGGCCTTCCCAGTCACCAGATCTGAATCCCACAGAACACCTTTGAGGGTGCAGGAGAACATGAGAGAGTCGCGGCGTGACCATGCAGTTGACAAATCTGCAGTAACCGCATGATGCAATCATGTCAACATGGACCAGAATCTCAAAGGAACATTTCCAGGATCTTGTGGAGGCCAAACCTCAAAAACCAGAGGCTGTTCTGAGAGCAAAAGGAGGCCTCGCTGCCCAGGATTGGTACAGCGGGCCCAAGAATCTGCTCTGGGAGTGCACAACCATGCAGTGTAACTGGCAGACCCGCCTGTAGTAAGCCGCCCCTGTCCTGGTCTCACTGGCTTCCCCGAGTCACAAGTTTCCTGTCACTTAGTTTTGTATACCCAAGCACCAGCACTGCCCGGCTACTCCCTCCTCTCCCACTGGCCTGGGTAAATGGGGGCTAAGCTCTGCACCCCTCACCTCATCTCATCTCACTGCCTTTGGCTACAGTAGCTGCATTACATCTCGCCCAGCTACTGCAAATCAACCGAGCACACACCACTTGCCTCTTGTTATTATACATCTGCTCGGTTTCACTTAGTTACTGCGACGCCAGGTTTGTTTTGCTGCCGTCACAACATGCCCAACCGCTGGAATTTTCCATAATAACCTCAGTAATAACAACAATAACACTAACGGGAGAAGCCCAGAAAAGCAGCACACGATCAAGGCGCAGTCATTCAGTTCATACTCACCATTTGATGATGGTGGGCGTACGGGATGTTCGTTTCTTGAAAAAATGCACTGAGTGCGGTCTAGAAAAGAGAAAAAGAGCACAGCTGTAGTTGCCTTGCGCACATCCTGCTTAGCCAAATTCACAAACCAGTGAAAGCACAGCACCTGAATCCTCGAGTACAGGCGCTGCTGCTCTTCACTCAGGTTAGCGGACACCCTGTGTCTGCGTGGAGCAAAACAAACAAGGCGGGGGGCACGGCAGACAGGAAGAGGGGCTCGGATGCCTGGGGGGGGTCTCAAAGCAGGCAGGACAGTCAGTGAACCGACTGTGAAAAGGGTGGGCATAAACAAGTACACCGCACACCTCTGATGATGGAACACAGATAAGAAAGGCACTACAGAAATAATGTACAGTATGGATAAACGATACATCATAGAAAGAGGGCGCAACAGGAGATTACAGAGACAAACAGGTAGACAGAAAGGAAAGGCACAACACAATAAACAGACGTGAAAGGCACTATATAATACATACACAGATGTGACAGCTACGACAGATAGATATGAAAGGCATGACAGATAGATAGATAGATAGATAGATAGATAGATAGATAGATAGATAGATAGATATATGAAAGGCACGATAGATAGATAGATAGATAGATAGATAGATAGATATAGATAGATAGATAGATAGATAGATAGATAGATAGATAGATAGATAGATAGATAGATAGATAGATATAAAGGCACAATGGATAGATACACACGTGGACAAAATTGTTGGTACCCTTCAGTCAATGAAAGAAAAACTCAAAATGGTCACAGAAATAACTTTAATCTGACAAAAGTAATAATAAATAAAAATTCTATGAAATTTAACTAATAAAAGTCAGACATTGATTTTCAACCATGCTTCAACAGAATTATTTAAAAAAATAAACTCATGAAACAGGCCTGGACAAAAATGATGGTACCCCTAGAAAAGACTGAAAATAATGTGACCAAAGGGACATGTTAATCCAAGGTGTGTCCACTAATTAGCATCACAGGTGTCTACAATCTTGTAATCAGTCAGTGGACCTATATATAGGGCTCCAGGTAGTCACTGTGTTGTTTGGTGACATGGTGTGTACCACACTCAACATGGACCAGAGGAAGCGAAGGAAAGAGTTGTCTCAGGAGATTAGAAAGAAAATTATAGACAAGCATGTCAAAGGTAAAGGCTATAAGACCATCTCGAAGCAGCTTGATGTTCCTGTGACTACAGTTGCACATATTATTCAGAAATTTAAGATCCATGGGACTGTAGCCAACCTCCTGGACGTGGCGCAGGAGGAAAATTGATGACAAATCAAAGAGACGGATAATACGAATGGTAACAAAAGAGCCCAGAAAAACTTCTAAAGAGATCCAAGGTGAACTTCAAGCTCAAGGAACATCAGTGTCAGATCGCACCATCCGTCGTTGTTTGAGCCAAAGTGGACTTCATGGGAGACGACCAAGGAGGACACCATTGTTGAAAACAAATCATAAAAAGCCAGACTGGAATTTGCCAAACTACATGTGGACAAGCCACAAAGATTCTGGGAGAATGTCCTATGGACAGATGAGACAAAAATTGAACTTTTTGCCAAGGCACATCAGCTCTATGTTCACAGACGGAAAAATGAAGCATATCAAGAAAAGAACACTGTCCCTTCTGTGAAACATGGAGGAGGCTCTGTTATGTTCTGGGGCTGCTTTGCTGCATCTGGCACAGGGTGTCTTGAATCTGTGCAGGGTACAATGAAATCTCAAGACTATCAAGGGATTCTAGAGAGAAATGTGCTGGCCAGTGTCAGAAAGCTTGGTCTCAGTCGCAGGTCATGGGTCTTGCAACAGGACAATGACCCAAAACACACAGCTAAAACACCCAAGAATGGCTAAGAGGAAAACATTGGACTATTCTAAAGTGGCCTTCTATGAGCCCTGACCTCAATCCTATTGAGCATCTTTGGAAAGAGCTGAAACATGCCGTCTGGAAAAGGCACCCTTCAAACCTGAGACAACTGGAGCAGTTTGCTCATGAGGAGTGGGCCAAAATACCTGCTGAGAAGTGCAGAAGTCTCATTGACAGTTACAGGAATCGTTTGATTGCAGTGATTGCCTCAAAAGGTTGTGCAACAAAATATTAAGTTAGGGGTACCATCATTTTTGTCCAGGCCTGTTTCATGAGTTTATTTTTTTAAATAATTCTGTTGAAGCATGGTTGAAAATCAATGTCTGACTTTCATTGGTTAAATTTCATAGAATTTTTATTTATTATTACTTTTGTCAGATTAAAGTTATTTCTGTGACCATTTTGAGTTTTTCTTTCATTGACTGAAGGGTACCAACAATTTTGTCCATGTGTGTAGATAGATAGATAGATAGATAGATAGATAGATAGATAGATAGATATGAAAGGCATGATAGATAGATAGATGATAGATAGATATGAAGATAGGCATAGATAGATAGATAGATAGATAGATAGATAGATAGATAGATAGATAGATAGATAGATAGAAAAGGAAATGTATTAAAGAAACATTGGGAAGGCGTTTATACTAGGGCCAGATAGAAAGACAGCGATGTCACTATAAAGCAGACAGAGGGATAGAAAAGGCACTCTGTGTTTGTTTGATAGGACAGAAAGAAAGACAGACAGACAAAAAGGAAAGAAACTAAATTAGAGAAACATAGGGCAGGGACTCTAAATACAATAGAGTGGGTATAGAAAAGAATCCCCCCCTTCGAAATACTCCCATTTTTTTCCTTTACAAAGTTAAATCAAAACACACAAACCAATATTTTTTCCAGTTTTACTTACTCAATGCAATCTCTAACATCCAAGTGAAAGATATCACAGCTACAGTTCAGAAGAATTTTTAAAAATCAAAAACAAGAAATCCTGAGATGAATAAAGGATCACCCCCGTCCTAAACTCACTCAGGTGTCAGTGCCCCCCATTTCCATTGCAGTTACTGGCGTCCTGCCACCTGTGATCAGTTGTAACGAGTGCGATTAGTGAAGCTGTTCCTGGTCCATTCATTCCCTTGCTTGGCAGTGCAACGGACAGCACACACCTGACTATGGGTGGCAGGCCACTTTGAAAAGATCTCAGGGATAGAGTTGTGGACAGACAGCAGGAGATGGAGACAAAAACATCTCAAAGGCTTTATCAATCCCAAGGAGCCCAGTAAAGTCCATCATAAAGAAGGGACAAGTGTTTGTTACTACTAGGACCCTCCAAACTAGATGAAAACTGGTAAGAGAGGCTACCAAGAGGCCAATGGCTACTTTGAAGGAGTTACAGGATTTGATGGCAAAGAGTAGTCATTAATGGTGTGCAGGTGACAACAATTTGACAAGCGCCCCACCATTGTGGCTTGTTCAGGAGGGTCACACTTCTCAAGAAAGGCCACATTAAGGCTCGTTTGAGCTTTGCTAGAATGCACCTTGAAGATTCTGATGCCAAGTGGAAAAAGGTCTTCTGGTCAGATGAGACCAAAATTAAAATATCTGGCGTGAACACCAAACTGTCCACCAATGCAGCTCACCATCCACAACACACCATACCTACAGTAAAGCATGGAGGGGGCAGCATCCTGTTGTGGGGGGCCTGGGGCTCTTGTTAGGGTAGAAGGAAAAATGGATGGGGCAAAATACCATCAAATTCTTGAGGAAAACCTGCTAACCTCTGGCAAAAAGTTGAAGATGGGCAGAATGTTCACCTTTCAACACGGAAAATTTGAATTTCCCCTTGGGATTAATAAAGTATCTTATTTGTCTAAACAATCTGAAGCACACAGTAACATTGACCACACAGTTGGCTGAAGATGAAAAAACTGAATGTCCTGGTGTGGCCAGTCAGAGCTCAGACCGAAATCACACTGAACATCTGTGGAAAGATCTGAAGATAGCAGACCACCAACGCTCACATCCAATTTGACCAAACTTGGAACGGTTAAACTGTAAACAAAAGTGGGGGGCAAATATTGAGTGGACTCAATCTAGGTGTGCAAAGCTGATAGAGAAGAATCACCGAACTCAAGGCTGCCATTAAAGCAAAGGGTGGGTAACAAAATTGCATTGATATTTGGGGGGGTGACCCTTTATTAATCTCAGTAGGGCTTATTTTTGATCTTTTTAAATTCTTCTGAACTGTAGCTGTGATATCTTTCACCTGGATGTTAATAGGTGGCATTGAGTAAGCTGGGAAGAAATATTTTTTGTGTGTGTTTTCATTTAAGGTTGTAAAGCAAAAAAATGGGAATATTCTGAAGGGGAGGGGGGGCTCCATACCCACTGTATATAATACATAATATATATATAATAAATATTATAAATATGTGTGTGTGGTGTGTATACATATGTATGTGTACATAGTATATATAATTTTGTCACACACCTGCAACTGGGGAACAGCTAAAGGGCTTATGCGATTATGATTCTCCGCTGAGACATGAGGGGGCATTCTGTATTTCCACCCGTGATGTCACTTCCGGGATCAAACCACCTGGATCCCCCTCTTCCTCCCAGAAACCATAAAAATAAGAACTACTGTGGTTTTGGTCAGTCTGACTGATTTTCCCAATAAGACTCCAACTTTTCACTGCAACACACACACACACACACACACATATATATATATATATATATATACAGTGGGTATGGAAAGTATTCAGACCCCCTTCAATTTTTGATGATCTGGATCTGCATAATTAGATCTGGACCACCATATATTTATATATATATATATACACACACACACACGTTTATTTTTTACATCTTTTGCTTATTTATAATATATGGGGTTTATATATGTGGGGGGTGTGTGGCACTATGCTGCAGATAGATACAAAACACAATAAAAAACAGATGGCCTTGAAAGGCACTATATGGCAGATACACTACATGGATAGATAATCACATCACAGGCCAAAAAAAAAAAGCCAAATTCAATGCTCTGTGACATGTGCTTTTCGCCGAGCCGCTCGTAGTGTTGTTTAGGTCTTCTTTGTGAAGGTCAGACCACCATGCTGAACCCCCCCTCCCCCCTAATAAAAACCGGATCGACCTTCCGTATTCAAGTTCCGTGTTATCTCCAACGTTAGCCAAAGTAGCTTGCCACTGTGTCAGAGTTTCTTGGAGGTCTCTTGGCGCCCCCCCCTCCACCCCTCACACGTCTTCTTCAGCTTATTGTGGAAAAAACCCTGGCTCTGTTTCTTCAGGGTTGATTTAACTGGAGATATTTTCATGTCTCCATCCCCTGACTTGTGCTTTCCATGGAGTTGCTCGGAGTGTTCTTTCTGTGTAGCTTAGCCCACCATGCTGACTCACCCCCAAGTTGTACCATATTCAGGGGCATTTATACTACAATCAACCGAAACCCCCCCTGACAGGTGATCTCCAATGAACAAATTATGTGACACCCCAAAAGCAGAGGGCTGCCCCAGTGATGACTTACGTGTGTCACCTTAAGGGGGCGCTGCACACTTACGCCGTCAGTTATTTTGCTTGTTTTTCACTTTGACATTCTGGAGTCTTTTTCGAGCTATCAGTGTCAAAATAGCGAAACTAAATCCAAAGTGATGTTTAACAATAAAATGGGAAAACTTTCCTTTTTTTCTTTTTAATATGCCCTGTATTATATGTCACATGCTTTAATGGTGGCAGCGTGAAGAAATCTCAAGTGTCACTCGGACTCTGGTGAACGGCCACTGCTCATCCCGTGTGTTTGTTTCTTTTTCCTGGCAGACTACTGTTAAACATTAAGCGGCCATATTCCATGAGAATGACCTTTATGCCTGTCTATGGTATGGTCGTACGCCTCCTATGATTGGACCCAAAAACTGTAGAGAAATAACATGGTGCGAGTTACTTGATTGGAGCCCACAAAATGAGCATTTGAACCCCCAACCCTACCCAGCTGTGGCTGGTTGCTTTCACATGGCCATGCTTGTCTCTCCTTGTACATATTCTGTGTGGCAACCCCCTCCTGTCCTGAACAGTACAAAGGTAATGTGTGTACAAGTGTAAGTGTGCTTCACCTGGCAGCTCAGCTGAGCTTAGCCCCTCTTCTGTTTTGCGGCATCACTGACTGGCGACTTCTTTGTTTGAGAACTTAATGGGGGGACGCCCACAAACCAACACCAAAACTCCTTATTGCTTTGACGTGATCAGGACTTTGTGGCTATCGAGGGGAAAGTAAGAGTGTAGTACAGTGTGAAGGCGCTCGGGACCACCAGACAGGTTGCATTTAAGCTGGGAGTGGGAGGTAATGTACTTATTAGACTGACACCAACAGATGACAGGTCAGATTCACTTTCAGGTGAAAGTCCATTTTGCATTTCATTTGGAAGTCAAGGTCCCAGAATCTGGAGGATGAGTGGAGAGGCACAGGATCCAAGCTGCTTGTGGTCCAGTGTGAAGTTTCCACAGTCAGTGATGATTTAGGGAGCCATGTCATCTGCTGGCGTCGGTCCACTGTGTTTTATCAAGTCCAAAGTCAGCGCAGCCATCTACCGGGAAATTTGAGAGCACTTCATGCTTCCCTCTACTGACAAGCTTTATGGAGATGCCGATTTCACCTGGCACCTGCTGCCCACACTGCCAAAAGGACCAACACCTGGTTTAATGACCGTGGCGTCACTGTGCTGGATTAGCCAGCAAACTCACCTGACCTAAACCCTATAGAGAAGAGAGGAAGATGAGACACCAGACCTCACAATGCAGATGAGCTGAAGGCTGCGATCAAAGCATCCTGGGCCTCCATAACACCTCAGCAGAGCCACAGGCTGATGGCCTCCATTGCCACGCCAC